>NC_037333.1:12331219-12947689 GCF_002263795.3 Bos taurus
TTGTTGTAGGCTGTAACACGGCTCATTCTCCTCTTCTGGACTAGTTCATTTCTTTTGCTCCAGTAAATTGTGTTCATGTTTCATTCTAAGTCACATTCAAATAGTGTATCTCAAACACAATGCGTCAAGTGGAAAAAAATTTGTCTGCCCTAGCATTAAACTTGGAACACAAGTAAAATTCTGTGATACGGATTTTCTTTAGAAAATCTACTTTTCTACTTAAATTAGAATTAGATTAAAATTGTCTAATTTTCTATTAGACAATAGTGACTAATAAAGTGTGATTCTGCAGCCCACTTCTGTTTAACCACTGTGAGCTGGTTAAGCAGAAACCAGAAAAGGCGTGATCACTGACACCAAGGTTGGGAAAATGCAAGATTAAGTAAAGTGAACTTCTAGGTGATACTCTTGACAAACTCTTAACTCGTAACAAATACAGTACTGCTAGTCTAATGAAGTGTTCTTTTCCTCACTAGGAATACTAGCTCAATGTTATTTGGGAATAGTATTTTTTTTTCCTCGTGGCAATATATTACAGATTTTACCATGGAAAGTGAAGAGAATGTAGCCCCTGCTTTATGGAAATCATCTTAATTAAAGTTCTAGGGGGAATTCCCTGGCAATCCAGTGGTTAGGACGCCACATTCCCACCACAGGGAGCCCAGGTTTGATTCCTGGTCAGGGAACTAAGATCCCACAAGCCAGACAGCCTGGCCAAAATAATAATAATAAAGTTCTAGAAATAACACCAGCATTAAATTAGGAGAAGAAAATCCAGCCCTCTTTATTGAAGATACTATACGTAATCTCAAAATCCCCCTTGGTCATCTAGAAAATGAATCTCAAACATTCAAAGAGAAAGAAGTAAGTGGGAGGCTGACAGGAGCTCCGCCCTCCCTGCCTCTGTGACTCAGGGCTGCTCCCGGTCCACGTCGGCATGAAGCCACCCCTCTTACCTTGGTAGCCAAGGAGTGGGCTGCCCCCGCTTCCAGGAGGACCGAGGCCACGTCCACCTGTCCTTCCCTTGCAGAGATATGCAACGGCGTGTACCCATTTGTAGTGGCCGCATCTGGATGAGCCATATGTTGCAGAAGCAGCTGAACAATTTCTGTCTTACCCAGGCGGGAGGCAATATGCAAAGGCGTCTGTTCCTCCTACAACTCAAGTCAAGTAAAAAGTTAGTGCCAGGATACACCGAACTTTACCAATAGTGCATTTTACCCAGATGTTTCATGATGTCTCCTCGGAATCTCTAGGAACCTCTACCCCAAAGGAAATTATTTCAACTCTGACCACAGTTTATATCTTGTTACAGAATGACCTGTTTGGTCACAAACTCTTCCTCAAATTTTTTAAAAGTAGATATTTCCATGAACTTGGTCATCGTTTTCTGTACATGCCAAAATGCTTCTCAATTCATTAAGGCTTCAGCCCTCACTGATGTTTAAATATAAACCAGCTTATGGTTCTGAATAAGAAAGAAATGTAGTCCAGAAGTCCTAAGACCTAGATTCTCATCCAAAAGCTTTCACCAAGAGACAGTATTCTGGGAACCGAATCAAGAGAAAAAGAACAAAGGATGCTGGGAAAACGTTGTTATTATTCCACTTAGCAAGCCAAGGATACACATGCTGGTTATTTTCTTCAAGGAGAGACTGTGGATAAAGATGATATTGTAATCTGATTTAAAAAGATGTCATTCCAGGAAATGTGGCAGATGGGTCTGGGACTTGCATCCAGGGCTTCAAAGATCAAATGGAAGTCTGGCGAGAAGATAATGGGGTTAAGAATTTGCCAAGTGCTTTTCATTTAAAAAAGGGAGAGGATATAGCTGGTATAAGAGACAGGAAGGACACATTCAAGGAGGCTCAAGAAAACACCTGACTCTAATGTGTGGTCAGGAAAACGTTTTCAGTGTTCAGAAAACCAGGCCAAACTATTCTCTTATAAAAAGAAAATTGTGGGTAACCTTAGTGAGGAACAGAGGTATATCTCTAATCTGCCCAAGGGCATGTCCTAACAAAGGTGAAGGAGGAGAAGCTGGGCCAGCTTCCAGGGCTAAGAATGAATAGAGAAGATAGAGCGGGGAAGAATTGTTCAAAAAACGCAGTATCTGAAAGTTATAAGAAAAGAAGTATTAAGAGGGAGTGACAAGAAGAGATGGATCCAGGATGGTAAGAACAAAAGAATAAATAGGAATTATGTAGAACTGCGATTTTAGAAAAATTTGCACTTTCTAAACTTTTTTCATGTACTCAACAAGTCCTATGCTTATAACAGACCTCAAAGGAAGGTGTAGGATGTATTAGTCGGTCTTTTCCAGAGGAATTAAATGAGTTCTCCAGGACTGTCCGAGGTCACTCAGTTATTAAAACAGAACGTGAATTCAGGCAATGGATTCTAAAGACATTTCTTTGTCTGTTCATTCTACAGAGACAATATGATGGCCACTAAGAAAACTAATGGGCTTCCCAGCTGGCGCCAGTGGTAAAGAACCTGCTTGCCAATACTGCAGACGTAAGAGACATGGATTCGATCCCTGGGCGGGGAAGATCTCCTGGAGGAGGGCATGGCAACCCACTCCAGTATTCTTGCCTGGAAAATCCCACAGAGACAGGATCCTGCTGGGTTACAGTCCAAAGGGTCACAAAGGGTCAGACAAGACTGAGCGACTTAGCACACACGTAGGAAAACTAAGAGGGCAGTGGGGGATTCTCAAGAGGAAAGGAAACTGACAACACTTTAAAAGATACAACTTTCTCTGAAATACAGAGGAGATAAGAGAGGAGTGAAGAGAATGGACAACTACCAAAATAAATGGAAAGCAAAAACAGCAGCAACAATCAAAAGACCAAAGAACTTGAGGATAGCAATCATGAACATCTGTTGTTTCTGGGTGTCCTTTCTTGGACTTCCGCCCAGCAGATTTTGACAGAGGTGGGTGTTGCAAGTGACACACTCTAACATGTGTTTTCAGTGAGCAAGGGAGAGAGTCGGGGCAACGATAACCCCTCAATGCATAGCTGGGAAGCAACAAACCTTGACTAGTGGTGACTGAGTAACTGGCTAAATTATCAGTGTCTCGGTTCTTAGACCATAGAGCACTAAGGTAGTCGTTTTTTGTTTGTTAAAGTAAAGAAATAAGCTTTCTTGCCTAATTTCTTTAATTTTTGGTACAATCCTATTTGAAAATTGAAAAGGAAAGAACATACAGATTCAATAAGAAATTCTTTCCACCTGAAATCAGAGATTCTAAGACTTCTGAATGTTCAGGTTGTTGTTTTCCTGTTGAATAACAAAGGTTTAATTTGCCACCCCCAGTTAAAGCTAATTCAATCCAAAGCAAAGAACTGGGAAAGCACAGAAGATAATATTAAAGAAAAACTGTATGTATCTTGACCTTCTTGGTCTCCTTCAACTGTCAGTTCAGTCGCTCAGTCGTGTCCAACTCTTTGCGACCCCATGGACTGCTGCACGCCAAAACTCCCTGTCCATCACCAACTCCCAGAGCTTGCTCAAACTCATGTCCATCAAGTTGGTGATGCAATCTAACCATCTCATCCTCTGTTGTCCCCTTCTCTTCCTGCCTTCAATCCTTCCCAGCATCAGGGTCTTTTCCAATGAGTCAGCTCTTCGCGTCAGATGGCCAAAGTATTGGAGTTTCAGCTTCAACATCAGTCCTTCCAATGAATATTCAGGTCCGGCCTCCTTTAGAAGGGACTGGTTGGATCTCCTTGCAGTCCAAGGGACTCTCAAGAGTCTTTTCCAACACCACAGTTCAAAAACAGCAATTCTTCGGCACTCAGCTTTCTTTATAGTCCAAATCTCACATCTATACATGACTATTGGAAAAACCATAGCCTTGACTACACAGACCTTTGTTGGCAAAGTAATGTCTCTGCTTTTTAATATGCTGTCTAGGTTGGTCAAAGCTTTTCTTCCAAGGAGCAAGCCTCTTTTAATTTCATGGCTGCGGTCACCATCAACCATATGAGGGGCAATAATTCTCTCATTATAAAGCATCACTGACTGTAATACAGCCTGATCCAGGCAGACATGAGCTCAGCCTTACCATCACTACTAGCTTGAAAAATCAGGGAGACTTTCTGAGCCCCAACCCCTTTAACCAAAATGACAAAAAAGCAATGGCTGGGACAGGGTTTAAATGTTTGATAAAATTTCCGCTACTAGTTTCTAGCTAACAAGATCCCCAGGAACCATATCTGCTGGCAGGTAACTAAAGTCTCAGTTAAGTTTGAAGTGAGGTTAAATCAGGAGCCCTATGATTGCTCAATCCCTAGAGAAAATGACAGAGCCCCATATTGTGCCAACAGAACGTGGGCGCTTAAAAGCAAGAGAGCTCTCAGAAGTGCAGGTCGTCACAGCGCCCCCAGTTACGTCCGTGGGGGACACTGGGTGAGAAAGGATCTGGATCTGGGGGTGGGGCAAGCACAGAGTGTGAGCAGGAACCTGGCCACGGCGGCCCCTGCTCTCCAGTCTGTCGAGCAAAATGTGACACGTGCTCTTGACTAGTGAATTGAGTATTCTTGCACTTCTTAAGTGAAAGATATTACTGTGATGACATGACATTTCTTTCATTATATATCACTCATAAATATGACTTAGCCCCATGATTATATAACCATGAGGTAATATTTCTAAAACCCGATAGATAAGAATACATACTACCCAGAGATCTTGACCTTAGAGATCTGTGTGGTAACCGGGTAAAATTTTTACTGTCTCCCCTTTGTAAGAAAGTGAATTTTAGCACAATGGTATTAGGTTAGGAGAGGGAGTTTTCAGAAGTGCCTGCATGTGGGAATTTTACTCAAACTATTAGGTAGTTTCATATTAAAAGAGAGGGCTTCCCTGATAGCTCAGTTGGTAAAGAATCTACCTGCAATGCAGGAGACCCCGGTTCGATTCCTGGGTCAGGAAGATCCACTGGAGAAGGGATAGGCTACCCACTCCAGTATTCTGGCCTGGAGAATTCCATGGACTGTACTGTCCATGGGGTCGCAAAGAGTCGGACACAACTGAGTGACTTTCACTTTCACTTCATTTCATATTAAGAGAGATAAATGTGAAGGCCTTTTATGATTGAGCATGGATTGTAACATATTTACCAGAACACTACCATAATTTCTGGTAAACTTAGTGAAGTTCATAGTACTCAGAGGGCATTGACTGACCATAATTTTTTTCTAATAGCTGAATTGCCAGGCAAACTTGAAAGGAAGTGAGAATAGGCAGAGCACAGAGGATTTTTAGGGCAGTGAAACTACTCTGATTGATGCCTTAAGGATGGATACATGTCATTATACATTTGTCCAAACCCAGAGAATGTACAACACCTAGGGTGAACCCTTGTGTAAACTATGGGCTTGGGGGTATCATGATGTATCAATGTAGCTTCATCATTCATAATCAATGTACCACTCTGGCAGGGAATGCTAATAATCGGGAGATTATGGGGTTGGGTGCCTTTTGGAAATCTATGAACCTTCCTCTCAATTTTGCTGTGAAACTAACACTGCTTTTAAAAAATAGTCTTTAAGGGTGGGCGAGGGGGAGAGGGAGAGGGAACCAAGAAAAATGCCAAGGCAGGGAAGAATAGAGATTGAATAACAAAACACTTAACACATAAGAGCATAAAACAACAATAATGATTACCAAAGAACATAAGTTACACTACTTGTACAGTGGATAGAAAGGTGGATAAAATCTAAAGGCACAACAGTAATGTCAAGGCTGCCCATGTATCACTGCATTCTGCATGAAGGTCTGCAGGAAAAAATGCTGCAACATGCACAGAGTCAGAGAATGTTCAGGAAGTCTACAGGAGTTTCAAGGTTTCTAAGGCCAAGCTTACATTTTAATCATAAAGACCCGGAAGTGAAATGACTTGCCTAAAATGACAATTTGTATGACTCCGGTAGAATGCTTTCATTCCAGTACACGAATGTTTCTGAAATGGACTCACAAGGGTGGGATTCATGCTGAAGTGAGCTCTAGCTTAGATATTGAACAAGGAGAGAAAAAGTATTTAAATATTCTATGAGAATCCCAAAGAAGCTAGCGCAAAAGTTAACAGCACAGCGTGGAAAAGAAACAGAAGATATTGATAAAATATTCAGTGTAAAGGAAGAAGGTGAAAAAAGAAACAGGGAAGCAAAACTTTTTTTTAAAAGAAGAGGGAAAAAATTCAAGTTGTGGGGGAATTAGAAATGGAAGAATCCAATCACACAATCTCCCATATTTTGGAAGAGTAGAAGGACAGAACGTCTAAATATGGAGAATCAGAAAAGAAGAAAAGTAGAACTCATTACAAAAAGAGGAAAATAAAGCATATGAAGGGGAAACATGAAAACTTTGAACATGATTTGTTTCTCAGTAACTAGTAAGAAATGTCTATGGAAATTTGATCAGCTTTGGTGGTAAGAAATAAATATTATGTAAGTATCTTTATAATATAGATAAAAATATTAAAGCTCATGAAAATGAAGATATTTGTGGAAGTGCTTTCATAGGTTAAAAAAAATCATTAAAATGTTACTCAATGCCCAATTTCTTATATACTGTATATTTTTTCAAACATTAATGTTTCTAAAATTGGAGTGTATTTTCCATTGTGTATATTCACTGTACCATTTCATTTCTGCCTGAAAAACTGTTACTGAATTGATGCGTTCACCTACAGTCCTTGGCATTTCCACATCAGGAGATGGACAGCAGCATCCCTTGGAGATGGAAGTCATGCGCGTAACAGCAGCAAACCCCAAGCACCAGCACCTACCCTGGCTCTGGCATCGACGAGGGCACCGTTCCTCAGGAGGCATCGGACCACTTCCACCTGCCCTGCACGGGCCGCCATGTGCAGGGCCGTCTCCCCACGCTGCCAGGAAACAGAGATTGCTGAATCTTAAGCAAACCCACTGCTCTGGATAGCACACAATAAAAATGTGCCTTTTTGTGAAAGATAGCATTATATCCAAAGGTGTAAGAAATCTTGGTAAAGGCACAATTACTTCCTAATTCTTCAGTCTGGAAAAACACAGTTTGGTATCTTCTCCATCTTCATAAGGATAGAACAAATGTATATATAAACATCTGGCTCAGATGGTAAAGTGTCTGCCTACAATGCGGGAGACCCGGGTTCGATCCCTGGGTCAGGAAGATCCCCTGGAGAAGGCAATGGCACCCCACTCCAGTACTCTTGCCTGGAAAATCCCATGGATGGAGGAGCCCGGTAGGCTACAGTCCATGGGGTCGCAAAGAGTCGGACACGACTGAGCGACTTCACTTCACTTCACTTCACTTCACTCCATAAAAAAACTAGTGAACTTACCCAAACATCCAGGATACCCTGAGGTTTGACTTTGTAACCAACATAAACTACTTGTCTTTGGTGACATGAAGTCATCTTTTATCCGGCAAACCTAAAATCTGTCACACTTGCCCATGTGATTACGACTTCATTCTGTTATTACTAATGAGAAACTCTAGATGCTAAAGATCAAGTCAACACAAAAAATTGCAGCACCTGCACCATACGGAAGCCATTCCTTTCCAGAATTCAACATTTACTTCTGAAATAAGCTATTATTTCACATTTGTCTTGGTGTTCTGAGACTAAAGACAGTTCATATGAGAAATCTGATTTGCCCAGGAGGTCCCTGCTTATCACTGATCAGCATGTTTAATTACAGACAGTTATTTAATAGAACCACTCAGAAGTGAGTACAGCAAAGTTAACAATGCCATAGGTTGAGGTGGGCAGCACTGAGCTTCGGGTCTCTCCTTAAGCATCTCCGTGCTGCCTCAAGGCAGACGCACCTATCAGGAAAAGGCAGCTTACCCTGCAGCATGAAGGATGATGGTTAGACATAAGAGAATTTTCTCATTAGGAAGCCTGTTAATTACTGCCTCTAAAAGAGAGATTTTTTTTTTTTTTTTCCAATCAGCATACTAAATCCACAGTAGTTCTAAAGAAAGCAGGGGTTCATTCTGTTAAACAATTTTACAACTACAAAAGAATAAGATTCTAGAATAAAAGTTATTTTTGTCACCACAACTATACTAGAAAAGAAGGTTGACTTCAACCTGGTAAACCATTCCAAATAGACTAAATTGATTTCAAAGTTGGTTGAGGTAATTGGATACACCTGACAAATCCCGGTGAATAATTTCCTCTGATTCCTTGCACAACAAACAGACTAAGAAGATTTAAGACAAACTTTTTACCAAAGTACAAAGTTTTTACCAAACTTTCGTTTGGTACTTAGCTCACAGTTCATTTTTTGCTAGTGTTCAGTGTTCCACTCCTTATGAAATTATAAGAAATTCATTTCCAATGATCTGAATTTAAAAGCACTGAATTGGATGTCTAACTCTAATGTTCTTTTTGTTGGTGATTCATTTATCCTCTAATGGCCTTATTTTCTGATGCTATCTTTTGACTTTTGTAAATGTATCGGAGTATGTTATCACATCAAATAACATTATCAGAATAGCTGTATTTGTTTTCACCCTTTGGATGTATGGGAAGATTTTTCCTTTTCAGACAACCACAATTTCTAACTTTTCTGTATCACTTAAAACCTGTCCCTAAATAGATGAAGCTAGATCTTCTGATTTAGAGAAAAAAAAACCTCAAATTTTTTATTCAGAGTCCTATAATAATATGGCAATTTTACTAATTTTGGAAGAAATGAAGACAAAAATAAATTTTCTTATAAGAAGTTAAATCAAAGAGGTCTCAGGAGTACCTACT
Organism: Bos taurus; assembly: GCF_002263795.3. NCBI lineage: Eukaryota > Metazoa > Chordata > Mammalia > Artiodactyla > Bovidae > Bos > Bos taurus. Next base: position 12,339,996 of record NC_037333.1, read on the forward strand.
CAATGATGAATTTTATGTTTCCTTTACAAGCCAAACTTTATCAATAAGGAGTTTTCAAAATGTAGTATTTCCAGTATTAGTATTTTCAATATCCTTATTTGTACCTAAAATAAGTTATTTTTTATAGTGTTTACACATTTGAAATTGGTAAGTAAGATATAAACCCTAAAATATTAAACATTATATTCAAAGAAAAGTTACACATATATACACGCAAATCGTCTGTCCACTTTAAAACAATGGCCGTGTTCAATTCTTATTTAATGACTTTTGGATAACTTACTTTTATGGTAAACTATCCTTATTCTTTTAGCTTTATGTTATCCTTGTTTATATATAAGTATAAATAAGAAAATGAAAGATGTTATATATTATATTAATCAGTAACTTCCATTTCTTAGTTAATGGGTACCTCATCTTATTCAATGATCTTGTTTTCCTTATCTTAAGCTAATTAACTTTAAGGATTAGGGGACAGTCTTAAATATAATATGCAGTGTGAACTTAAGCCATGAATCCATTGATTAACTATAAGAAGAGAAAAGCTCTGTGTCCCCCACGTTGCAGTCTGGAGAGCCCTCAAAGTGCTGGGGTTTTTACTCCCATGCTTGTCAATGCATACTTTGGATTATGGATGTATCACAACTGTCAGCTCAGCTTTCTAGGTTTTAAAGTACATTTGTGAACTTTCTGGAAAGGGAACTTTGCAGTAATAATATCTGCACATGATTGAGTTGTTGGTACACTTCAAGCTTGGAGTGAATTTTGAGACATATAAACAAGACTGGCAGGAGAATGAGTATGCTCATGTCCAAAGCAGGTACTAAATTTCATGCCCCTCCTCCCAGTCATTAAGACCGACTCTGCTGACAGCTATGTTGACTTCCACTTTGGCTGCATCGGTTGGAAAGCATCAAAGCATAACAGACAGCATTGCATTCAAAAATGCAACATGATTTCAGGCAACACACAAAGACTCCACGGGCGGGGTACTTTGGGGTCAGGAAATGCCCAACTCTGACACAGCAAGCAGGCAGCCAGTGTTCACATGGTTTCTTAATCAACCGCAAAGAGTTTTGGATCCAGGAGCTACAGCCTCACGTTCTGAGAAGACATCAGTTCACAGGCATCCCACTGCTAGAGAAAGTTAGATTCCTCTAAATGTTGGGTTGCCAAAATTACCAAATCAAAATACAGGATGGCCAGTTAAATTTGAATTCCAGACAAAGAATATTAATTTAGCATGTCTTGACTATTGCCTGGGGAATGCATATACTAAAAACTATTACGTGTTGTTTATCTGAAATTCAAATTTAACTGGGAGTACTGTATTTTTTCTGGCAGTCCTATCTCTATGGTATCTGTTCCCTGAAGGACACATCATACAAAACTTAAAATGAACAAACAAAAAGCAACTAGGAAACACGTTCAAGGAGAGGATTATGTTGGCAGATGCCCCTCAAATATTTACTTTGAAGGATCTGAAGGAAAAGAGTATGGATGGACAAATGAGAAGATGAAGAATGAAGAACTTCATAATGACCAATAGGTGGAAGTTAAAGTTTAATACAGCAATTGCCAAATTTGGGAGTATTTAAGAACCTAAAGACGTCAACATTTTTCTTGCTTTAATTGCTATTTATTTTTACTTGAAAATCTATATGTAGCCTACACAGGTTTTTGTGGTTTGTTTTTTTGTGTGTGGAATGGAGCATATCAATATGGAGTAAATCCATAAGCATCAAATAATTTGGAATTGGTCAGTGAAAAAGCAAATTAAGAGTGCCACAGAACCATACAACCATTTCTTGTGGCTTTTCTTGGATTAAGAAAATATTTAGCAAAAATCTCCCCTCAAAAAGATTTTCCAAAAAGTCTCCCCTCAGAAACACAGGGAGTTTCAATCAAGCATTGCATAGACTATACTTATCTATATTATTATAGCATTACAGCATGATAATGGAATTCACATGGTGTCAACATTGCTCCTGAGATACCGCAGGCATTTTAATGCAGAGAAGGAAAGCACAGTACAGTGAGAAAGGACTCAGAGAACTTCTTTTAAAGGTACTGGATTGTACAGGTCTCAATTTAAAAAAAGAGAGGCAGCCATTTCTGAACACAAAAAAAGATGCTGTTGATTTCTTTTAAAGTCCTAAGAAGTGACCATAAATTAAACTCAAGTTGGCATGTTGTGAAATTTATCTTTAATGGAGAAATTAAAATTTGCATACAGCATGACTTTAGGATCAATAAGGTATAAGTAGGGGAATTATAAATATAGACTATATTTCAATTCTTTAGTGGTTTTATACTCCAATTGTGAATACTATGGAGAGGTATTAAATCATAATTAAAATCTAATGAATTTATTTCATATGGATTTGTCCACACATCAGAATCTTCAGCATGGAAACAGTGTGCAAAACACAAGGAAATGAGAAAGTGAGAGGGAATACAAATAAAAAGTGAAATTGAACATTCTGTTTTACAACCGAAAAGGAATGGGACACCCAAAATTAATAGCCATAGTAAACCAACTGCTTTTGAAAGCATGATTCACTTTAATAATAAACACTAACATGTATTGGGGGAGTTATTTCTGTTGAATACTTTTTAAAGCCTCTCAGTGGTTCAGTGGGTCCTGGTGAGCTTCAAATACTTGACATCACCTTGTACAGAGCAAGTTCTCTTGTTCAAAAGAAAATCTGCATTCAATGATCAAAGTTTAACTGGGCAGACTCCAAGAAAATGAGAGAAATAAGAAATGGGAAATAAAAATCCTAACTTAGATTATGTAGAAGAATTCTGAAATATCCAGCATTTATTGGCAGAACAAAAGTTGTCTGGCGACCAACATGGACTTTAGGATACGTGAAAAAGTTGCAAAGTATAACTACTTTAGCAAACAAAATCAAATCAAAAGGAAAAATCGACAGAGTAAGGTTAGAAAATGGAAAATCCATGTGATTTAAAGGGGTGGAATTTGATATTAAGTAAAAAAAAATTAAACAAAAAACTCTTGGTCTACCTCTGGTTAATCATTTGATATAACAATTATGGTACTCAATATTTTAACCAAAATTACCTGGAATATGATTCACTTGAGCCATAAAGTTTTTATTCCAACCAATAATTCATTCACATTCAGAGGACCTCTTAAAATGCATTTTAATAACTGTATTTAAGATGTGTGGCCAATTCATCTGCACCAGGAAGCTGACACAGTCTTGCTCCACAGCTTCCAATGTACTGTGTAAAATATTTCTTACCCTATGGAGGTTGTCCTCACCAACATTCTAGCAATTACTTCAATAAAGTTATCACAGGGGTGCTTCCCAAAGCTCGGCCAGCCACTGAGCTTTGATCACACACACACACACACACACATCTCTACACACACACATCTCTACACACACCCACACACATCCTCTCACTCTCCTGTGGTTATTCTGACCCAAGCCATACTCACAATGTTAGTGACATCTGGAGAGGCTCCGTTCTGCAGCAGAAGGAGGACAATGTTCAAGTGGCCCATGAAGGCAGCCACATGTATTGGTGTGAGGCCAGACTGCGAAACAAAGCGACAGCAGTTTTACTCCTCTGCACCGGTGGAGGCCTTGGGGCTTCTTCAGATAAATAAAACTCGGAGAGGACAGAAGATGGGTGGAAGGAAGGGGAAGAAGGAGTAAGACAAGGAATGTTTCGTGACAAGCTGAAACATTTTTCTACCTCTGTTATAGCTTGGATTGAAGCCCCATATTTCACCAGCAGTTCCATGACTTTGATGCGGTTTTTCTTGCAGGCAATGTGCAGTGGAGTAAAACCATTCTGTGCAAAAGACAATCAAGTTAGTTGAAAACATGCAGAAACGAGTCTCACACAACTCCATGCTGGCACATTGCAGGCAGTAATGCTACATCGTCACATAATGTTACCATTTCTTCAAATGCTGTAGCTGTTGGAGTTAGACAGCGATGGTGTATTCCTGGAGGCTTGTGTCATGTGTGGGGGGCAGGTATGGCATTGTTGTGTGGTTACAGAGAAAACAAAAGGGACGTGGGCCTATTCTTCTATGGTGGAAAAAACACACATAATTATAGTTTAGTTCTAAAATGGTTTAAAGTATACTAATAGGACAGATTATTAAATGGCTTAAAGATGCTTCAAAGATAAGAATACATTTTTTTTGATGATGGGCTATTTCTTAGAGTGAAAAATCATTACCTGTTTTATTTTGAAAATCTAAGATTTATGACTACCTCTATAATAAATGTTTCAGGTTAGCTACTATTTTTTTAGGGAACAGGTGTTACAAATTAACAGAAATTATTTGTGTTGATCATTTTTTATAGCCAGAAGTTATACTGTTTATATTAAAAATGTTTTATGAGGAATTGTTGTATATTAGCAGAAATCATTATTTATGTTGATAATATCTTTATAGCCATGTTATATTTCTTATATCTTTAATATAACATTTTTATAACATGCCAATCAAGATACATTTTGTTTTAGAAAGAAAATAATAAGTGCTGAAATATTTTCAAAAATAGTATGAAGAATTTTTTAAATAACTGTAAGAAGATATCTCTTAAAAGCAAAGAAATGTGGAGAAGTCTTTAAGGTACTTTTTAACTTTTCATACTAGGATAATGTGCAGGAATTGGGGGAAATTACATAAAAATTTGTTAACCCCATGCTTAATCCTTATGTGTTAAGTATTATATTTTTATTTGAACAATGATGACTCTATATAGACTAGCTGTATCCATTCTGCTAGTTAACAATTTTGCATGTCCCAATAGGGACTTTTTATCAGAAAATATTTTTCTACATTAACAGTTCTCGGGAAAGTATATAATTTTCTTTAACTTATGACATTATTATTCACAACATTTTAAAACTAATTTCCCATCTATTAGCTATGTAATAAGCCAGATATAAATAACAACATGTATATGTAGCACTTAAAAGATCTTCAATGATTAGAGTATGATATCTTACAAGCTTATTGGCCACTATCCAATTAAAAATGAGTACTTTTTTCTTTGTAAGAAAACAAACATCCTCATGTAATTGCACATAACCCAAAAAGTATAGTTGTTTCCCAGGCAACAATAAATAAGTTGATTCCAAGGAAAATTTCTCATAAAAGTAAGATCCAATATTTTCTAATTCTAATACATTCTCTTAAATATTGATTGCCTGAAGACTAATTTAACTGACATAAACAAATAGAAAAAAGGATTTGCCTTTAGTTAGAGAATTAGGAAACAAGAGGCATAAATTAATACATGCCTAATACTTCCAATGATTATGGTTAAAATATAAGTGAAGCAAGGAGACTTATTCAATATTAGACTGTGAGGGACACAGAAGGTGCTCTAGGGACAACCATTTGCAGATTTCTCTTGAGCAACTGCTGAAATAGTTCATATAAAATGCTCCCTGAAGTAAAAAGATGACCAGCATCACTTTTCTATTAGTCTATGGTTGAGGAATCAGGTCAATAAGGAACACCTCCAAGTGAATTCTTTACAGCTTACATTTTACATTACCTTAAGCAGTCAAATCTGTTCACTTTAAACATTTTTCCCCCAAAGATTATAAAGTTTAGCTTTTTTACAATTTTATTCTGACTCTATATAGAGGTGTATAGAACTTATTTTTATAACTGCCTATTTTGCAACTCCGATTTTCCATTTAAAAATGCTGATCACTCCAGAGGTTTCATATTATCTATGACTTGCTAATTACGGCAATGTTACCTTGGTGTTCTCTTAAATCTATCCCTGCCGTTATTTAATAGCAAACTGTGACGGCATGAAGTAGGCAGGCAACTTGTGGGAGGTGACAAATTTAGAATTAACTGTGTATCTGTAACCGTGCACTGCTGGTGTCTGCAACCACTGATCAATCAGTGTGGGTTCGCTGGTGTCAACCTGTATTCATTTAACGTGGACTGGGCCAGGTTTACCAGGGCTCTGGCGTTCGGGTTGGCTCTCTTGTCCAGAAGAAGTTTGGTTACTCGGTAGTGGCCGCAGTGTGCGGCAACGTGGAGGGCCGTCAAGTAGTCCAAAGTGACGTCATCAACAGGCGCCTTGTGCTGGAGCAGGTGCTTCACACATTCCACGTGGTCCCCCTGTGCAGCCATGTGAAGTGGAGACAGCCCGTTCTGCACATCAAAACCAAACCAGGCCCACATTTTACTCATACTGAGTAATGTAAGAGAGAGAAAGACATATCATATGGTATCACTTATATGTGGAATCTAGAAAAAGGGCACAGATGAACTTATTTATAAAACAGAAGCAGAATCACAGATGCAGACAACAAACTTAAGGTTATGGCGGGATAAGGGTGGAAGAGGGATAAATTGGGGAATTGAAGTTGATATATACACACTACTAAAAATAAATAGATAATTAATAAGGACCTATTGTGTAGCATAGGCACTCAATACTCTGCAGTGGCCTATATGGGAAAAGAATCTAAAAAACAGTGGATGTATGTATAACTAACTCACTTTGCTGAAATTAACACTCACACCTGAAATTAACATAACATTGTGAATCAACTATACTCCAATAAATTTTTTTAAAAAAGAAGTTTGAAGGAAAAAGAAAATGTATAGAATAATCCTATGGCAGGGAGTGAGAGTAAACAGACAGGAAAATACAGTGTGTAGTCAGGCAGCATCAGGTCGACTTAGGGATCACAGGGATCATTAGGGATTACAAAGTTAAAGAGAGCCGCATCACTGCAGTTGGATGCTTTCTGCAGCCCCATTCAGCCTCAAAAATGGGAGCTGGATTTATATCAGGGTGAAATGTAGCAGGTGTGTATGAGTATGTCAGGGAGTGGTACAAGTAACCAGGGAATTTCTGGTGCATAGAGGTGAGGGAATAAGGTGAATGAGAGACAGTTCAACACCTGGCTAATGGCACCAGAACAATAAACATTTTTCTGGAGTTGGGCTTCTGGAGAGTATTCACTGAAACAGAGAAGGAGGTGGTTGGACAAAGGGGAGGTTAAACACAGAAATTACAGAGGCTTTACAGTGAGCAAACTGTACAGGCCAAGTGAAACGATCATCTATTGCCCTCACCAAGATTGTTAAAATCACCAATTAGAACAGGGCTTTTGGGGACTTCCCTGGTGGTCCAGTGGCTAAGACCTGACACTCCCAATGCAAGGGGTCCAGGTTTGATCCCTGGTCAGGGACTAGATCTTGTATCACAACTAAGATCCAGTGCATCCAAATAAATGATGGATACATCTTTTTTTTTTTTTAAAGGATAAGTTGTGGAGAAGAGTCACAGTTTACTGAGCATTTGAATTTTCAAAGAAAGAGGGAGAGTGACAGCTAGATAGATGAATATTTGCTTGAAGGAGGAATAAAAGATGATACAAAGCTGGGAGATATGGAGAGGGAGGGAAGCTAGTCTGGTATTAGTTGCCTTGGCCCTTTCCAGGCCAGTGGTGTCACCTCACTCCAAGATGGTTAATTCACTTTCTTCTGTTCCTTACCACAAACATAGCTCTACTTTTTGTACTAACTCCTTGTCTATCTTACCCATGTAAATTCCGAGCTTCTTGAAACTACAGATAGCATATTATTTTTCTTGATAGTCCCTTGGTGTCCAGAACACTGCTTGGTACATTGTAGCTACTCACTATGATAGACTGATGATGCATGCATGCATGCTCAGTCATTTCAGTCATGTTTGACTCTTTGCAACACTAAGGACTGTAGCCCACCAGGATTCTCTCTCCATGGGATTCTCCGGGCAAGAATACTGGAGTGGCTTGCTATGCCCTTCTCCAGGGGATCTTCCCGACACAGGTATCAAACCTGCATCTCCTGCATCTCGTGTATTGCAAGTAGATATTTTACCCACTGAGTCTCCTGGGAAGACCAGTTTGATGATACATGAATGATATCTGATTTTTACAAGTAGGCCATTAAAAAATTCCATCAAGGTAAACCATAGTTTTCATTAGTGATTACAATTACAGGCAAATTATGCAAATGAGATTATTTTATTGTTTGTGGAATGGCCTATCTGCCTACCCTCAATTTGATACAGGTCTTTTATTAGTTATAGCATGACCAGTGTGAAATTTTGTTCCTTCCATTTAAATTTCAATCTATTTCCTCAACAAAATTTTCCTTAATTATGCATGCATTGCTAAGTCACTTCAGTCGTGTCCGACTCTGTGTGACCCCATAGACGGCAGCCCACCAGGCTCCCCCATCCCTGGGATTCTCCAGGCAAGAACACTGGAGTGGGTTGCCATTTCCTTCTCCAATGCATGAAAGTGAAAAGAGAAAGTGAAGTCGCTCAGTCGTGTCCGACTCTTAGCGACCCCATGGACTGCAGCCTACCAGGCTCCTCCGTCCATGGGATTTTCTAGGCAAGAGTACTGGAGTGGGGTGCCATTGCCTTCTCTGTATGCATGCATTACCCAGCCCAAAATGTTGCATTTTAAAGACAGATCTCTACAACATTCATAGTATAGATATGAGCATGAAAATGATGCAGATGATTTATTCTTTGTCTTCATATACTTCTGATTTGAAGCCACCCTTTCAGGACCTATGAGGCACATCTCTAAAGACTAAGTTCATTCTATACAAATTTTGAACCTGTGGGCTGGTTTTTGCTCCAATAATTTCAATTAAATATTTAATTATAACATAAATTGAAAAATATGTACTTGTGTTGGCTGCCTTATTTTTCTCAGCTTACCCTAGTTACAGCATTGGTTGATATGAATCATGTTCAGGGGATGGGAGAAATGCAATAGGGAGAAAATAAAAGAAATGTCCCCTGTCTAAATTTCTGCTGTATTTAAGGACCCAAGTGTTGTTACATTTCCCATTAAATAACTCTGTGTGATTATTTTCAAACTGTGTCTCACGCTATCTTCTGGTAACTCAAAGAAAATATCCAATAAATCAGCTCATCACTCTGTTTCTATTTGTATGGATAAGAGTCTTCCTCATGGCTGTGAACATTGATGAAATGAGACCAGAATATACAAGATGTACTATGCCATAGAGAACAATATGCTTGTTTAATGGTTCTCTGTAGCTAGGCTATCCTAACTTTTGCTTTTCACATCACCTATTAATTGCAATTATAATCAACCAACATGAAATTCTTTTTAATAGTACTGTCTAAGAAATAAAGATTGGACAGCTTATCCCATACAATCTTATCTTGTATTGCTACTTGTACTTCTTTAAAACATAATTTTATATGCATTTTACAGCCATCTCAGAGTATCATAAAAATGTAGACTAACAATGTTTAGAGACGTTATCACATATACAATATCCACATTTACATATAATACAGTAATATTCACATTTCTATCTACAGAGAGAACAGCAGGTAAAAATATAGAAATAATTGGAAGTTATACATTTAAAATAAAGTTGGCTTAAAACTCAACACTCAGAAAACTAAGATCACAGCATCCAGTCCCATCACTTTACGGCAAATAGATGGGGAAACAGAGGAAACAGTGACAGACTTTATTTTGGGGGGGGGTGTTCCAAAATCATTGCAGATGGTGACTGCAGCCATGAAATTAAAAGATGCTTATTCCTTGGAAGAAAAGTTATGACCAACATAGACAGCATACTAAAAAGCAGAGACATTACTTTGCCAACAAAAGTCCGTCTAGTCAAGGCTATGGTTTATCCAGCAGTCGTGTATAGATGTGAGAGTTTGACTATAAAGAAAGCTGAGTGCCAAAGAATTGATGCTTTTGAGCTGTGGTGTTGGAGAAGACTCTTGAGAGTCTCTTGGACTGAAGGACTTATAACCAGTCCATCCTAAAGGGAATCAGTCCTGAATATTCATTGGAAGAACTGATGTTGAATGAAACTCCAATACTTTGGTCACCTGATGCGAAGAAGTGACTCATTGGAAAAGATCCTGATGCTGGCAAAGATTGAACGCAGGAGAGAAGGGGAGGACAGAGGATGAGATGGTTGGATGGCATCACCAACTCAATGGATATGAGTCTGAGTAAACTCCCAGAGTTGGTGATAGACAGGGAGGCCTGGCATGCTGCAGTCCATGGCGTCGCAAAGAGTTGGACATGATTGAGCGAATGAACTGAAATGAACTGACACATTTAATACACCTCAATGCATGTATTTTTAAAATAATTTTTAAAGTTTGATACCTACGACTCATTCCTCAAACACAACAATTGAGGAACCAGAATATGCTCAGCTGATGCTTTGATTTTAAGAATAGATACTATCAAAAAATGTCTTAAAGAGTGCTGGACACTATCTTCCTCATAACAACTCACCTTCGTCCTTGCCAGCAAGGGAGCGCCCCGCTCCAGCAGAAGCTCCACCACTTGGTCATGACCGCTTCTTGCAGCACAATGAAGGGGTGTCAACCCATCCTGCCAAAAGAATGAAAGATAGGCCTGAGTTCATTTTAAATAAACAAACCAAGATTGTATCTGTTGCCATCTTGAAGAGAGGGTTTCCTAAATTCAGTCCCAGTGACTCAGATCAGTGATAGAATTGCTATCAGTTAAGTGAGAGAGAAGAAAACTTAAGAGAGAAAACAACATAGAGAAATCTTGATAGAGAGAAAAAGAAAGGCAAAGACAGAACAGAAAGAGGGAGAGAATAAGAGAAATCCCATGTGTAGAGGTTCAGCGTAAAAAAAAAAAACTGTGGCTGGTCATGAATTTGCATATTGAGGAAGATGGAGAAGCAAAGTGTGCTGCATTTGTTGAACTTCAAAGTCCTACTTGCCTGGAGCCACCCCCAGAGATGATATTTGATGACTCTATTTTCATTCTGGTTATCCTAACACAGCTTCTAAAAATTCTTCTTAATCTAACTTGTCCATCTATCTTCTCTCTTGAATTGTCACTTTTGATAAATTCTTCTGAAATGTTCCATGAGGCTTATAAAAAAAGAAGGTCATTTTTTTTCACCTTCGTCTAAAGGTGATCCAACATTCTGTGATGTCTAAGCTAGCTATCTTCCATTTGCCCTTCCAGATCTGTGCTCTACCCTTCTCCATTGTGGGCTACCCTGCCCCCTGGCTTCTGGCTGGGGTTGGCCAACGGGATACACAGCAAGACATGGAAGCAACTTCCTGAAGGATCTCCTGGGTCTGGCAGTGACTCTTTAACCAAGTGTGCACTCCTACCAAAGCAGCCTTCTGTGTACAGCTCTCTCCTTTGAAGGGCAGGTGACCTCTTCTCACCTTTCAGACCTAGGGTTGGTAATGAGCCCTGTTGGCAACTAGCCCCAGGGATATGTCACCTTCCCTGTTGCCTCCCCTTCAGTCCAGCTACAATGGTGTAAATAAGCCCTTGAATAATCTCTATTCAAATTATCAAATTTGAGTCATTTGATTTTGGCTAGGACCTTAATGATAACTGATCCTTGCTTTGTTAAATCTATTTGGCCAGTCATCTGATTTTGGCTAGGACCTTAATGATAACTATTCCTTGCTTTGTTAAATCTATTTAGCCAGTATTGAGATACTAATAACCAAAACAGACCCTGCAGTTTTGGGGTATCTGAGAATTAGCATGAAAAGACTGTCTTCTCAGCAAATATATATATATATATATATATATAAACTACTGCAGTTGGGATGCCAATTTATTTTAAAGTTTGCCAAAAGGAACTTAAAAGAAAAACTGTGTGGGCAAGGTGATTACCGTGCTGACGCATTTGTATACTGGTACCAGTGACTGGTGGTGGACATACTGAGCACTGGTTGCTGTATTATAAGTGAAACAGCAATTAGATGCAACTTCATATCTCAAACGTATTCTTGGTGGGGGCTTCATGGAGATCTAGAGTTTGTGAAATCCAACACAGTGAATGAAGACATGACGTGCACAGTCCAGCACGTGGTCTCTGGAACCACTGAGCTCTGGGTGTGAGTGTGTCTTGGATCAACCCACCATGGGTGAATCTGCCTGAGGCTCCGCTTCACGATATGTTGAATGAGGATGGTTTTTCTTACCCAGTTTAACTTACAGCCTTGTTTGAAAGATGAAGGGATGCTATTTTAAATCACTTTTAGAAAAGGCAGAGTATTGCTTTCTAAAGATTATATGAAATATTCATGGCATAATCATTTTGAAACCTCCAAAATGCTCTCAGAATAATAGGAAAATATGGAGAACACTTAAAAAACCCACTAGAATATCAAGGAACACTAAGGGTTAAATAATTGGTTCTACAAATAAATATTACAATTTAGTGATGTAATTTATCTGCCTGTATAAATGATATGTAAATTGTATCAAATTCAAGTTGCCCAACATTATCAATCTGGGAAGATTTTGGATATATTCTAAAAAGTACAGTGTCTCATCCCCTGCCCCAAATCTTTATTGAGATGTTTTGTATTCAAGAATGTTTTAAACTCTTTTTACTCTTAGGAGCTATTACCTATTCATTACCTTTTTTTTTTTTTAACTTACATTCTTAAGACTGTATTTGAAGATTGCCTTTTCCCCCGCTTCCCTGTGTTCTCTTCCCCCCACCACATTGGAATCATTTCAAATCACACTGCAATGTTTGTAATCCTTAAAGGAACACCATTTATCTGGCTAGTAACCCACAGCATTAGCTTCTTACAACCATTTCTCTTATCTTTTCCTCTCCTCCCTGTCAGCTTAGATTATTCTTCCAGTAACGTATCCTGAAGTCTGTGTGTTAATATAAGCTCTGCTAACTACTAAGCTGTGTGTCCTTGGTTAAGTTATTTAACTCCTCTGAAACTCATTTTTCACACTGGTAGTCTTATTTCTCAGTTGAAACCACCATATTTTCTCAACAAGTAAACAATAATACTTGGTAAGTTGTTAGGAAGATGAATTAAGCTGATATTAGCATAGTACTGAACAGGGTGCCTAGAACAGCATGTGCATATGACAACTTATAGCCCCTACTACTACTTTAATTATTACTTCTAATAATGAGTAGCAAGGGTGATCTCTTTCTTTGATGCATTGTTTTTCATTAATCATCCTCACATGTTTTTTGTATACTTTTATTGCTTGCATTGAAATACATATTTCAATATTTTAACCATAATCCTTATAGGAAGTATTTCCACATTAGATAAAAATAAGTTTAAAAATAAAAAAGAATAATGCCTTTAATAAAAGTTAATAATATCATGCTTAACTAGCTATAACATTTTGTTTTAACATGAAAATGAGGTTTTTCAGACACCAGAAAACCAAGGCTCTGGTGAAAATGTCTTAAAGTTTCACATGAGATTCTAGTCAATGATGAGAATGCCTCTGAGATGCAAAATGTCTCAGTGATTGATATAATGCTGGTGAAAGTGGTGAGAGATTGTGGGCATGATTTTTTAAATTGCCCCAAAGCCTTTACATATAATATTACAGAATAATATTTATATTATTAAAAATTCCATCAATAGATACATTATTATAGTACCTAAAAAGATAGTCAAAAACAAATACAACATTTTTTAATTTTAAAATATGTTTTTAAAGGACAAAAGAAAAAACAAACCATGAATTGGCCTCCTGATTCCAGACATAGTCCTGGATTTTCAGCAGATACCTCTACGTGATTTTACTTTTGGTAAGAAGGATATGGGTCTAATGATTATAGCCAAAACCTAAAGAACATAACTGCTTTTAAAATTCTACTTTAGAAATGAGGAAATATTTTCACTTACAGGAAAAGCTCAGTGCCACCTTCAGTATTGTGACTGATCCCAGGGTACACTGGAATCAGCTCGTGCAAATCGGTGAGAGTCAATTTTCTGCCTAGCTTTTCTCAATTCTGCGTCAGGGATATGACATTGGTAGCTCTCGTTGGCCATGATAGAAGTTTGGAAGTATTTAACCATGCGAATCACCAGAGGGAAAGTCTAAAAATCAGAGTCTATAGTTTATTTTTTAAAAGAGCTTAATATTAAGCTTTTTTACCAGTACGCTGCTAACCTGCTCCCTTGGGTATTGTTGATACGCATCTCTGAGTACAGGGATCTAGTCTGTCTTTGTTAACAGCTGTATCACTAGGGTTCATAACACCAAGTAGGAAATCAATAATTATTTGTTTAAGGAAGGAATGAACAGAAGATCTGCACAATGTGTACAATTAGAAAATCTATTTTCACTTTATAAATACCTGAGTGAAATTCTATTTATTTGCTATATCTAAAAGCTACATTGGATGAAATACAGTCCAAATATTCCCTTTAAGAAGAAAGCAATGCTTACACTGACAGAACTAGCCTAAAAATCCATTTCTCAGTACCCTTTTTATGAAAAAGCAACGCTCATTTGCAGTTACACTTTTAAATCATATACGCAAATGTATGAAGGGCAAGCAAATTAGAGCATATTGTAAAGGACAAAGCAAATATTGTGATGATCAATAAAAACAAAATCAATTGCCTCAATAATGAATGAATACACCAGAAAAGCATTAATAAGAGGAACATGTATCCTTAAAACACTGATGAAGATAATTTTTTTTTTTTTGCATTTACAAAGTGCTATCTTTACATTGGTCCTCTCAATTACTAGAGAGTCTCAATAGAGACAGACAGGTGAGTGTAAAGGGACTCATTATGTAAGTAATGGACTTAAAGAAGGAGGTACAGAAACTCTTTCTTTCAAATACAGAGAACAAGTAAGCAAATCATGTGACATTATATGTAATTATTCCAAATTCTGCATACCTACAGCATAGCAAGAGAAAAGGCATGCCCTCAAAGCAAAGGGTAGAAACCACATAAAACCCTGGTGAAAGACACTAGACACCCCAGCAAAGATCTTGACAGAAAAAGCAAACCATTTCAGAGTTCCCACATGATAATATGACCCAGGTGCTCTGGACCAAATGTCGTAGAGAAATGAGATTTAAAAAGCAACATAGTCTAAAGTCATTAAAAACCAAAATGTATAGTCTGGGACTCGTGTAGTTTCTAAAAGCTCAAAGATGATAAGATTTATTAAAATATTTTTTAGTCTTAAGATTTGCAGGGGAATTAGGTTAGATCTTTATTCCTTCGACTATGAGCATGCAAAGTCCCAGGATTAAACAAAGTGACAATAAAATATCACAAGGGACATATTCTATCTACTAACTTATATAGACTTCTTCCACCATACATTTCAGAATTTGACATAATAGGGATGTTTAAAGTTTTGCTTAAGTCTATGATTAATCAAATGTACTCGAGAATTAACACTAAGGTACTAGTTTAATGTTTAAGCAAGTAATTGTACATCATTTCCATAACATGATAAACATTATGAGTAGCTAAGTAATTTATTGGTAGTTCAGCTGGTAAAGAATCCGCAATGCAGGAGACCCTGGTTTGATTTCTGGGCCGGGAAGATCCTCTGGAGAAGGAATAGGCTACCCACTCCAGTATTCTTGGGCTTCCCTGGTGGCTCAGATGGTAAAGAATCCACCTGCAATGTAGGAGACCTGGGTTCGATCCTTGGACTGGGAAGATCCCCTAGAGGAGGGCATGGTAACCCACTCCAGTATTCTTGCTTGCAGAATCCTCATGGACAGAGGAGCCTGGTGGGCTACAGTCCATGGGCTGCAAAGAGTCAGACACAACTGAGCGACTAACCACAAAGCACTTAAAAAAATACCTAAGAGTTGATTCTCACACAACCCTATGAGGTAGGTAGTATTATTAGCCTAACTAAGTTTAGAGAAGACAAGTAAAAAGTTAATACCACTCAGCTAGTAAGCAGAAGTAGCATTTGAAATCAGGTAGTCTGCATTCAGAGTCTGCACTTTAAACAGTTGTGTTCTCCTGATATCTTATTATCTAGTTTTTGGGAGTGCATAAAAACTCAGAGCTATATTTTACTCAAAAAATTTGAAATCAATGAAGGGCACTGCCTCTTGGCATGTTGACATGAGTAAACATGCAGCATAGTAATAACTGTATGCCTTTTTTTCCATAAGCATAACCAGAGATCTCCTGCTCAGATCCCTATAGCATAGCTAGTTAAGAAAAACGACTTAGGAATTGAAAAGTTCAAACCAAAAGATTTTCAACATGTTTCAAAATATTTTTATGTAAAAACCACACTCTCATAGCTTAATGTGTCCTAATGAGTTTGGGCTCTTGATGTTTATGACTAGCCAAATCTCAGATGAGCAAGTTCAACCTTTGATCTTTGTGCCCAGAAAATCAGTAAGCAAGAACTTAATTGAGGAGCTAGCATTCTGCTTCTCTGGGTACTTATGAGCAAATATTAATGCCACTTGACCATGTAAAACCTCTATATAATGTATGAAGTTTAAATCAAATCCAAGAAGGTAATTTCCTTGAAAATGCATTGCTTGTGTTTAGGGACTGTTATTTTAAAGAGCCTGCTAAAAGAATACAAAAAATAATATGGTAGGAAATGGAAAGAACAGAGACACTCACCCTAGTTTTGGCATCAATCTGACCACCACGATCCAGTAAGAGCTTCACCATGTTTGTGTTTCCCCTTTTGGAGGCCACATGCAGAGGAGTGATTCCATTCTACATCGTGGAGAGACCAAACAAGAGCATGGTGGGTGTGACAGGGCATGGTGGTGATGGCTTTGTGCTGAAGAGCACAAAGGAGATTGTGACCTATTTTGCAACTTTATCCAAGGTTTCTATGCCTTCAGTGCTTTTGATTTTTAAGGAACAAAAAAAGCACACAAACCATATAGCACTATAGAGAATGGAAAACATTATAAAACTGCATAACTAAGTTAATCAATAACTATGACACATGTACTAAATCTACACATCACAGTCAAGAGACAAAGGAAGCAATTTTGCATAATAGAAGCAAAATTTCAGGTCCTACCTAGGATAGAGCCCTAGTCCAAAGTCTTAAAACATTCATGCACTTAGAGATTCCGGGATCCTAAAGTTTGCTATGCTTAAAAATGGAATACACATATGCCAATAAATACCCAATGGAAAAATGATTCTTAAAAACATCTTCTTCGGAATAATTCAGTATGAAAAACTTGAAAATAACACAATATAGTTTCAGGGCAGAAGACTTCTAAGGACAAAAGCACTGTAAGCATGAATCATATGTATTTCTTTTCTTGGCTATTCTATAATCATCATGATGTCAAGGATATGTACCTGATTTTTGGTATGCTATGATTTTGCAAAATCAAGTATTGCATTTACAGTATATTAAGTATACTGAATTTGATATCTGTCATGTAAGTGAATTCTTTCCAAGGAAAGTATACCATTAAACGTATAACACATTGTAATATCTTTAGCTAATAAGACTCCTCATATGACCAAATTCTCAATTTATTTTAAAAAATCTGTGTCAAATTATGTGCCCTATAATCACTGTTAGGATATAGTATAAATGTACTTATATATTTTATACTGAACATTTTAACAGTTTTTTGTTGACTTGAAGTTTTTCATCCATGATTCACGGTGTGACCTTTAAATGTAACTGCTCATACTGATGTCAGAATCAGCATCTTCCTTACAAAAAATGATCTGCATGCATGTGAATTTACACACTATTTTTCACTTGCTGGGTCATAATGACTTCCTACGATTTGAAGAGGAAAAAAAAAATGGAAAATCTAATTTCTCCAGCACAGATGGATCCATTAAGAAAAAAATAAATAAAATCTTTATCACTGTTTATTTTTACTTTAGTAAAATGCCAAATTCCCTGGCAGTCCAGTGGTTAGGACGCTATGCTCTCACTGCTGAGGGCTCAGTTTAATCCCTGCTCAGGGAACCAAGATGCTGCAAGCCACACCATGTGGCCAATCAATCAATCAATCAAATTAAAAGAGCAACTATTTTAATCCATACCCTGGCTGTGAAGTCCACAGCAGCTCCCCGGTTTAGAAGGAGAGTTGCCACGTTGACGTTTCCATAGTGGGCAGCGATGTGCAAAGGGGTGAATCCACTCTATGGAAAGCAAAGAAAACAGCAGTCAGTAAAGCATTTTACCTCCATGCGTGGTAGTCCCTGGATTAGTGAAGAAAATTACATGGGAACCGTCTACCTAACAAGTGAGCAAAGTAAATCAGGTCATAAATGCTTTAATAAGATTTTCAAGTTTGAGTGGTATTATTTAAATTTAGTGGTAAATAAGTCAACATGAAAAGGTAAACAAATATCCTATATTTCTTGGCAACATTATTTCTAATTACTATAACAATTTATTTATGAGATTGGTTGTCTATATAAAACCATGTTTCCTGAGTTGATTTAGCTTTAAAGCAAAACAAAATATGATTAAACAACAGTATTTTTTCAGCCATAGAATATAACTATGAATAAAGAATGTTTTCTCCAGAGAAAATTTCACATCTTCTATTTTTAAAATTTGTGTTTTGGTTTGGGTGTTTTTCAAAATGAAAAATAGCATTGGTTGATATTGTATCTTTGGAACTATGAATATATTGTGAGAAATTCAATATATTGTGAGAAATTCTTACAGAAGATATACAATTTCATCCCACATCATTTATACTATCCTGATATTTCTATCCTCTTTAACAACTGAATTTTGTCAGTTATATTGTTCTGAAAAAAAGTTTAAAAAGCAATAGTTAAACAATACAGTAGAATAAATATGAATATAAAACAAAGAAAAAATTAAGTGGAATCCCAATTTGAACGTTAATTAAACTAAATTTTATCAGTAAGACTAATATAAAAATAAATAAATCATATGAGCATTAGAGAACGATTTATTCTTAGAGTGTTTTAAAAATGAGTCTGAAAATCTTAAATAGAGAAAAGCATATTTCCTTTCATTTTTGCTAATGAAAGCATAATTAGAAATTTCTGCCATTTTCACAGCAGAAGCATACTGATTCTTTTCTTATTTACCATATTAAAAAAAAAGCATTGTTCCTGCTCTCCATAATTTCCATTGCTTAATAAAAGATAATAGGAACAATAAAGACTGTTCCTGTAAAACTGGGTATCAAATCCTGCAGTTTTGAGGCCATTTTGCATTGCCTTCTTTTGTTTGAAATGAATTTTGATATACACAATATTGTTTTTAAGAAATGTTACTCACATCACAACCATTATTTTCCTATTCACTTGGTGACTTTGCTTTTAAAATAGCCTAAATAAGTATTCAGATACCTTAGGTAACAGAAATTCCTCTGTGCTAGTAGCCAAATTAGCTGCAAATAATTTCCGACTCTAGTGAAGCAAGATACAAAATAAGAATAGCAACTATCAATCCAAAGCCTACGCTTATAGTCATGATATTTTTATTTTGTGTCTACATGATGCCAAATATTCATGTCAATATACAAGAAAAAAACCCAGCCTACAACCTGGGGGCTATTTTACAAAATGTCAAACTTTAATATTTTAGGAAATAATTGACTAGATGTTTTTTATTTTTATCTTGATATTTCCTGTCACCCAGTCATATCCTGAACATGTATCTATTATTTGAGTTACAATTTAATTTCAGAAAAACACAGAAATCGCTGATGAATCATTTTCAAATTATTCAAGTATAATAATATTATTTTTCCCATTTTCAGAAATAAACTAATTTATTGCTTGACACAGCCTCATTGAAAATCCACAGTGATGCCTCAGGCTGTGACTCTTGGATTAGCATGAGGTTGGTGTAAGCCCCTCAGGAATCCTTCCCTGATTAACAGGGATATGGAAGGCTCAGGTCACGATTCTACAGGACTGTGGTTTGATGGGTTTCTCTTTGTTATTCTACTGTCCTTGAAGAAATACTTCTAACTCAGTATGTATCTACTCAAATTGCTGCATAATGATTAGAACCAACACTGCTTTCAAAAATGTAAACAATTACCAAAAATCACTTAAAAGTAAAAAATATTAAAATCAGTAATTAAGATATATCAATTTGTATTATTCCAGTCTTGAGCAATTTCACCAAGCAGTTGGGCATTTTTTAAAAAGTCTCTGACCTAACATTTGGAACAGAAGAAATGATATGAATAATTTAAGTCTATTCACATCTCAATGAATAAACTAGTTAATAAACAGGTATTAGTTTTAGAAATACACTACTAATATTAAGCGCAAATGCCAGGTCCACAACCCAGTGATCATATGAAATGTTAATCTAGACAATTTCCTCAGCAAAGTGAAAATCAGTCTACAGAAACAGTCACTTGCCTTTGAAGGTTAAATTTTATAATGCAGGTTAATTTTTATAATACACTTTCAATGGTTTTTGTATTAGTGCCTCTTGATAGCAACAGAGAGAGACCACTACACACACACACACTCACACATACTCTCTCTCTCTCCCCCACACACACACACACACACACACACACTCTAAACCAAATGCTCTTCTTGATTTTGTTTGTGGATGGGACTTATTTAGGTATGTGGAAAATAGATGATTTCATGACAACTATTATCAGATAGCAAGATGATGAAAATATTTTGCTCATGATATGCTCAACATCATTACTGATTATATACAACGTGGCAAAAAATTACAAAAAAGGGCAATTGCAAAGAGATAAGAGGATGAAACACTGGCAGAGCAACCTCCTTAAATTACACTTCACTCGATTCTAAATGGAGAATTCTCATTAAGAGAAGGAGGTCACATCTCTTATTGGCAAAAAGTTAATAATAAAGCTCACTTAGTAAAATACATATTATGGAACAGTATTGTTTCATGCTCTACTCTAATGAGCTTTTTAAATAGTTATACTGATTAATAGTGTTTCATAAATATGTTATATTAAAATTTTTGAATTACCTATTTGCCCTAATTATGGGCAAAGTTTCCAAATTAATTTCCTAATAATGAAAGTTCTAATCATTAGTATGAATTAGTGAGCATTTATTCTAGTTGGACAAAAAAGACAATAAAAGTTTTAAAAAGATATATTTCGGTATAACCGCAATACTGTACCTCGGTGGTCCTATTCACCATCATCTGAAGCAGTGTTGTGTGGGGAAAAGAGGGAAGATATTACACAGTGCAAAATTAAGGAAACCATCAACCTGCTCTCTGCAATTGGCTACACCATTCCAGCATGCCAAAATGCATTCTATTTAGCAAAGGCAACCATAACACTATACAATACAACTGTATCTTTCTATTTCTGTTCCTGTTATTTTTTATCATAAATAGAATAAATAAGAAGGTTTCTAAAAAGCTTCACCTTTTGGAGAAAATTATCTCATAGGGTTCTTTTTTGTTTTCTTACTGTACCCAGTAGACAGTCCCCTTTATTCTGAAATACCTCTGAAAGTAACATCTCTTTTGATGACCAGAAGTAATTTTGCATTATCACCATGGCCTACTTCTTTATCATCCCCCAGGAGGAAGTCGGCAGCGGAAGAGTTCCTGTCCACAAATACGTGCAGCTTTTACCTTGGACTGTACGTCAGCGTTGTGATCGTTCTGAAGCAGGAGGGCGGCAGATTTGGTGTCATCTTTCCTGGCTGCAATATGCAGGGCTGGCAGCCGCACCTTCCCTTTGGTGTCGTTCTCCAGGAGGATGGCCACTGCCTGGTTGTGTCCCTGCTGGAGCGCCACCGCCAGGGGCGTAAAGCCATCCTGGGGAGACAGAAGGAAAAAATTTCCATCAACTTTGGGAAGCCTGGGATTCAACTCCAAGAGACAGTGCATCTCATTTTCAAATTAAAGATTAAGATTGACAAAAACAGTGGAAGGAATAAATATTACTGTGAAGACTGAAGCAAATTATAGTCATTTATTATACTACGTACTGGCTTCATCAGATATTTTAAAATATCTATTCTATACATACTTTTAAAAACATCTGCCTTTCCTAATGCAGCATACTGCACACAGGATATGCTCAATTATGTCTTGAATCTGAAAATATAAATTAGAAGCAACCCGAAGTGATGCCTGCTTATACAAAGAAAACTGTGGGAAGGGGAGAAATAATGAAAACCAAGTCTGACTGATATGGTAGCCAACACGGGGAAATAAATGACATGATTAACTTTGCAAGCTGCTAAATATCTCTGTACTGATTAGGGAAAACAACAACAGTTAATGGAATGCTCTATTACCAATTAATTTGGGAAAACTGGGGCATAATATGATCTAAAATTCTTTGGCAAATAAGGCTAATTCATTAATTTTGCACTTAGTTGAATTATATATTGTCTTTTGAATATAAAATTGTGCTAAATAATGTAGAAAATCAGCCTTTCACTTTGAAACTTCAAAACCAATTAAAGAAATACCACAGATCATCAAAGCTAGAGGAGTCTTAGCCGTAGATGGATAACCATGCTAGAAAACTGGGAAGCTATATTTTCTCTCTAGAAACATGTATTCAAAAATGGAAAGGTGACAAGTAGGAAAAAAATATACTCTAGGCTCTGTTAATGTGAAAACCTCCCTTAATTCACAAAAGCTAGAAAACAAGTCTCAGAGTTAAAAGTTTCCATTCATAGAGGAGACAAGAGGAACTGGATGGCACATCTAACAAATGCATACCAGAGACAATGGCTGTTTAACCACATCTAACTGCTCCATTTGTTTCCAAAGATGATTTTTAAAAAGGTAGGACTCCTCTGGTGGCTCAGTGTAAAGAATCCTACCTGCCACTGCAGGAGACACGGGTTTGATCCCTGGTCCAGGAAGATCCCACGTGCTGTCAGCAACCAAGCCCGTGCACCACAACTATTGAGCCTGTGCTCTAGAGCCCAAGAACTGCAATTATTGAGCCCACAGGCCACAACTACTGAAGCCCATGTGCCCTAGAGCCCGGGTTCCACAACGAGAGAAGCCGCCACAGTGAGAAACTTGCGCAGCGCAATAAAGGCAGCCCCCGCTTGCCACAGCTAGAGAAAAAGCTTGCGCAGCGCAATGAAGGCAGCCTCCGCTTGCCACAGCTAGAGAAAAAGCTTGCGCAGTGCAATGAAGGCCCAGCACAACCAAAAATACGTTAATTAACTAGCCAATTTTTTAAAAAGGTAACTGTAGACTTTGGAGGGAAAATTATTTTCCTCAAATGTCCATATCATATATGCACTACCACAATAAGGACTAAACTTTTAAAATTAGAATTGAATTTCAAATGAACACATTACTTAATGAAATGGAAGAGTAAAGCATGTAGTGTTGTTAAGATGAAAGAGAGTAGCCTAAATTTGGAACTTTGGCACAAATTAAGTCCTCTGTGAAGGAGGAAAGAACAGGCTCATTATCATTTACATATTTAATTTGATTTCCCCCGCAACAGTGGGATAGTTTATATTAAAAGAGTGTGAAGTTTATTTTTTTCTTAGAGACGAGTCATTTGCTGACAGTATAGGGCCTGATTTAAAAATTCCTAGCTTTCAATTTTGGTAACATTCAGGAAGAAGGAAGAAAGCAGAAAATTATAAAAATGATACTGGATGGACAGATAACTCCCTGCAGAGAATTTAACTTTGAATCTCCACCACATGATTTCATTCTAATCTACACTTCATGGAAGAAGAGTAAATATTTGAAATTATTTTTTTTCAAGTATCTCCACTAACTCTATGAAAAGGAAACCAATATTAAAATTCAATACACTTCATTTTTCACCATCTATTTACCAATGCCAAGTGCTATAATTATGGGAAATTTCAAAATTTTAAATATTTCTTTTCAAATATGAGTTTCACTGCCATACTGAATGATCTCAAACTATCTGATAAACTGGTCGTAATGTCTTGCTTAGTAATTTTTGCAAATTAGGGCTATTAATGGGTTCAGGGTGTCTTCTTTAGGTATTTTCATACATGCACACATGATCGTTGAAGGTATTTAGCAATACAGCCTAAAATATCACATAGTAATCAACTATAAAGCCCTGTGAAGATGTCATTTATTCACAGAATGATAACTAAAGCATGCACTCATGCATGTTCAGTTGGGTCTGACTCTTTGCGACCCCATGGACTGTAGTCTGCCAGGCTCCTCTGTCCACGGAATGTTCCAGGCAAGAATACCGGAGTGGGGGTGCCATCTTTTCCTCCAGGGGATTCCCGAGCTAGGGATCAAACTCCCATCTCCTGCATTGGCAGGTGGACTTTTTACCACTGTGTCACCTGAGAAGCTCAATAGACTAAAGCGAAACATGCAAAGAGTTTTCCATTAGTGCATTTTCTGATAACCATTAAGGCCAGTGGTGTGGAATAACCAATTAAGTTTCTATATGTCCACTCAGAAAAAATTATAGTTATTTAAATGATTAAGGGGCTTCCCTGGTCGTTCAGCAGTAAAGAATCCACCTGTAATGCAGGAGACTCAAGAGATATGGGATGGATCCCCGGGTCGGGAAGATCCCCTGAAGGACGAAATGGCAGCACACTCCAATATTCTCTCCTGGAAAATTCCATGGGCAGAGCAGCCTGGACAGCTATAGTCCATGACATTGCAAAAGTCGGACACAACTGAGGATTCCTAACACAAATGATTAAAAAATGAAACAACAGGCGTAAATGAGTCTAAACCAGGATTCAAAACCCCATGCGATTGACTTGCAAGAGCCACACTTCTGTGCGGAAATCAAAGACCATTTTCATTTTCTGAGAACCACAGTGTGACATGGACTCAACCAACGCAACATACATAAAAAGGTGTTAATATTTCTGGAAACAGACTGAGATGGCACAGAGGTCTAGTCTGGAGGAGCCATGAGACAGCTGAGAGTGCTGGCAGGCTGCGTTTCCCTAAACCATACGCTAGAAATAGTAAGTCTGTATGATCGGCAGAATTCTGTAGTGTACAGATTTCTCTAGGTAAATGATTCTGTTTTCAAGGAAATAAAACACATGCAGATAAGCATATTTAGCTACAATTCTCAGAGGATGTGATGTAGAGATATAGTCTCCTATTGTTACCCAAGCTGTGCCTGAGGACGTTCACATGCCATGCACTGACAGAACTAGTGTCTCAGAAAGTCATAAAATCAATCATAAAATCATAATTATAAAAATCACACTGTACTCATGTGGTAAGAGGGTAAAATCTGTGTGTGCTGAGTAGAGAACATGGAATCGTTTCACACTGGGTAGTTGTATTTTCCATGGCACCCCACTCCAGTACTCCTGCCTGGAAAATCCCATGGATGGAGGAGTGTGGAAGGCTACAGTCCATGGGGTCGCCGAGGGTCGGACACGACTGATCGACTTCACTTTCACTTTTCACTTTTCTGCATTGGAGAAGGAAATGGCAACCCACTCCAGTGTTCTTGCCTGGAGAATCCCAGGGACGGGGAAGCCTGGTGGGCTGCCGTCTATGGGGTCGCACAGAGTCGGACACGACTTAAGTGACTTAGCAGCAGCAGCAGTTGTATTTTCCAGTCATAAGCAGGAAATGTGGTCTCATTAATAGTGATGTCTCGGGATTGTTTTTAGCTAATGAGAATAAGCTGTCAGAAAGTTACTATGAGGCTCCACAAAAAGCTTTCTATCAGAGGGCCTGGACATGAATTCAATGGATTATAATGACCTCTCCGCACAATGCAGGACAGAATGCAGGTTGTGTTTATTTCATCTGGAGATTTAATTGCCCATAAAGGAGGTCATTTAGACATTAAAAATTAATGAGGTAGTTTCTATTAGTCATCTTTCACTCCAGGCCGGGAATTTTAAAGTTTTGTCAGTGGAGCCACAGAACAAGAACCAGGGACGTTAAAGCTGATTGAAATTGGTGAGGAGAGGCATGTCCCGATGGAGGTCTCCTCTCTTCCTCTCCTGTGTCACCTGCTCCCAACCTTCCAGGGGCCCCTGAGCATTTTCCCCAAGCTTGAAAACATCCTGACCATCAGGTACAAATCACTATTCCAAACAGTCACTAAATTCACTCCTTAATCTGCCTAGGGCAAAAATCAGAAGGAAAATCAAAGCAGGTTCTGCTTATCGGAGGACACACACAGGGAAAGGAAAGTGATACACTACGTTGGCTCATTCCAAAACCATTTTTATGTCTGGAGGCCCTGAATATTTGGAGACTGGATTGATTTTGAACATTCTACTCAGTGGCTGCCATAACCACATTCATACAACCACATCATAATTTGAACTTCAGAAATACGAACAGCTTTCTGATGTCCTATTCCTCATGAAACTGTACAAATACAAAGAACTATGAATCAATGCTTATCACTAAAAAAAAGCCCCTTTAAGGAATTGTATTAGATCCTAACAAAGATAAAATATTGATGAAAAGAGATGGGTAGAATTTACTATAATTTGATTTTAGAATGGTATAAAGCTCCAAAAAAGCTACAGAATGGCAAAATTGATGGAAGCGTGATTTCACATAAGAATACATTGATATGAATCCCAAATTATAAACTCATTGAACTGTGCACTGGATTGCTCGTTCATGGCCACTGTTGTACAATAGTGATATAAACATTCCTAAAATAAAGATAATGGAGACCTTTTACAGCTAGATACGAAGAAAATGGACATTAAGTCAAAAACATTCAAGTCTTTAGAGCTGACAGTCTTACCTCAGTAGCGGTGCTCTGATTAGCTCCATTTTCCAGCAAATATTTTACAACATCAATGTGATTCTCTTGGGCAGCCATGTATAAAGGAGTGAAGCCATTCTGAGGACAGACAGTGAAACAGGTATCTTCAATCATTTGACAAGTTTAAACCAGGGAAGAATACAAGACAAGGAAAGAATGAATACTATGAAGAAAAATTTTGAAATGTTGAAACAAATAACATACCTTCACACTGAAGAAGTCATACCTGCATTTACCATCATAAAATTAGACAAAATCAAAGTTAACCAATTTCCACCTAAGATATTTCAAAGGAGGAGGAGAAATGGAAGAAATATCCCCCTCATTTCCTGCCTTCATTTCAGTATCAGAGATTCACATTTCTTATCACCCAACACTGTGTTAAAACTAAAGATATTTAGTGTCTAAATATCTATATAATTCTATAATATATAGAATTCTCATTACATATACTATCTATATAAAGTAATGTTAATGTAATATCTCCTGTATTTATCAATTCATAAGCCATTTAAACAGAAGATCATTATCTTGAATATACACATTTTAATACTCTTAAAGGTATAAAATGTTACTCATATCAAAATAGGCTGGGAGAAATTATAGATCTGATTGAAAATTTAAAAATCTGTATTTCAATGTTCTGACTGAGGTAGCATGATTTATACTGAACCCTCTTTACTTTTTAAAATCCATTCTGAAATTCTATTATTTGTTAATTCTCATATTCATTTATTCAATTATTTACAAAAATCCAAGCACTGGTAGCTGGGCCATTGCTGGGAAATGATGAAAAACAAGACAGACATCTGCCCTCCTGGAGAACATTCCACAGCAATATGACAATATCATGTAGTCATAGTTTTTCAAAGCATTTACATTTTATAAATGAGTTTGAAACTAAGTTTAAACTGGCAAATTTTCTTTTCATTAGAACCTTTGCAATATGTAATATTTTATTAAGGTAAAAACTCATAAAGCTTTATTTTTAAAAACACATGAAATAATTCATAAACTATCAAAACTCAACATTCTCTCAAAATTATGTCAGAATCTTAAACACAGTTGGTTCCCTGAGAACTTGAATGCATTAATGAGAGTAAGTAGAAATACAGATGAAACTTCAGGGAGTTTCAAAAACTTACAAGGAAAGAAAAATGGCTTTTTTGAAAAATTCTTCCGTATACATTGTATAAGTGTGGAAATGTTATTGAAAATGGTCAGGACACAGCAAAATACAAACACACAAGGGTATGAGTAGAATGGGCTTCCCAGGTGGCTCAGTGGTAAAGACCCATCTGCCAATGCAGGAGACATGGGTTTGATCCCTGGGTGGAAAGATCCCTTGGAGGAGGGCATGGCAACGCACTCCAGTATTTTTGCCTGGGAAATCCCATGGACAGAGGAGCCTGGCAGGCCACACACAGTCCACTGGGTCACAAAGAGTCAGACATGACTGAGCAACTGAGCACGCATGCACAAATACAAGTGGAATAAGAAAAGTTATTTAAAATTTGATTACCAAAGAAAAATTGTAGGTTTCAAATGGTGGTGAAAATTTTAAAACAAAGAAATATTACAAGAGGAATGAACTAACAGTTTTGTAGGATTCAGGAATAACTTGCTAGCTGGAGGGCATATTTTTAAAAAAACACAGAAAACAGGTGAAATCTAGTGTATTTTAAGAACTGAAGAGGTGGCGGAAGGATAGAATTAGCGATTCAAAGGAAGGGAAAGCCAGTGAGGATGGTTACAAACAATGAGTGGGTGTGGACTGGGGCTCTTTCACGACAAGTAAAAGGCAGGGATGCAAAAAGAAAAAAAGAACTTGGAACAGAATAAAATAATTTGCTTACATGTTTCCCTCAGAACCTTGTATGTGGATCAGGAGAAAGGTAAATAGACTGTGGCTGCCAGATGGCAGGGGGAAGGAGCCACGGGCCATCCTTAGGCTTCTGTCTTGGGTCGTGGACTTTAAAGGGACCTCCTCTAGCTGAGGAGGGTAAGGGATCCAGAGGGCTAAGGGGACATGCCCTCTCTGATCCTGCAGCTCCCCTGCCCTCAGATCACACATCAGACATGCCGCCACCCAGAGTTCCGTCCCATGCAGCCCCAAGCGTGCCTCAGCGCTGCTCAGACTGCTTCCTTGGGATCATCCACTCAAGGGTCCACTGACATGCACACCCTGCAGGGTTGAAAAATGGTCCTCAATATGTGCACACCCTAATCCCCAGAACGTGGAAATGCTACCTATAATGGTAAAAGGAATCTTGCAGATGTGATTAAGTTAAAGATTTTGAGATGAGGAGAGTAACCTGAATTACCCAGGTGGGCTTGATGTAATCACAGAAGGTTTTTACAAGAGGGAGGCAGTAGGTCAGAAAGGAGAGATTTATTCAGAACACTCAGTAGGAATCAGCAGTGCCAGCACCTTGGCATTAACCCTGTGATTAGGACTGATTTTGGACTTCAGACTTCTAAAATTATAAAAGACTAATAAAAGAATAAGTTGTGGGTTTTTTTTTTTTACTACACTTTGACATTTTTCATTGAAGGATGCTATAAAGCATTGTGTTGCTTTCCGCCATACATCAACATGAATCAGCCTTAGGTATACTTATATTCCATCCCTCTTGAACCTCCTTCCCTCCTTCCATCCCATCCCACCCCTTTAGGTTGTCGCAGAGCACTGGTTTGGGCTCACTGAGACATACAGCAAATCCCACTGGTCATCTATTTTACATATGGTAATGCATACGTTTTCATGCTATTCTCTCCATTCATCCCATCCTCTCCTTCCTTCCTACTGTGTTCACAAGTTTATTCTCTATGTCTGCAACTCCATTCAGTTCAGTCAGTTCAGTTCAGTGGCTCAGTCGTGTCCGACTCTTTGCGACCCCATGAATTGCAGCACGCCAGGCCTCCCTGTCCATCACCAACTCCCAGAGTTCACTCAAACTCATGTGCATCGAGTCGGTGATGCCATCCAGCCACCTCATCCTCTGTTGTCCCCTTCTCCTCCTGCCCCCAATCCCTCCCAGCATCAGAGTCTTTTCCAATGAGTCAACTCTTCGCATGAGGTGGCTAAAGTATTGGAGTTTCAGCCTCAGCATCAGTCCTTCCAATGAACACCCAGGACCGGTCTCCTTTAGGATGGACTGGTTGGATCTCCTTGCAGTACAAGAGACTCTCAAGAGTCTTCTCCAACACCACAGTTCAAAAGCATCAATTCTTTGGTGCTCAGCTTTCTTCACAGTCCAACTCTCACATCCATACATGAACACTGGAAAAACCATAGCCTTGACTTGACCTTTGTTGGCAAAGTAATGTCTCTGCTTTTCAATATGCTATCTAGGTTGGTCATAACTTTCCTTCCAAGGACTAAGCCTCTTTTAATTTCATGGCTGCAGTCACCATCTGCAGTGATTTTGGAGCCCCCCAAAATAAAGTCTGACTCTGTTTCCACTGTTTCCCCATCTATTTGCCATGAAGTGATGGGACCAGATGCCATGATCTTAGTTTTCTGAATGTTGAGCTTTAAGCCAACTTTTTCACTCTCCTCTTTCACTTTCATCAAGAGGCTTTCAAGTTCCTCTTCACTTTCTGCCATAAGGGTGGTGTCTTCTGCATATCTGAGGTTACTGATATTTCTCCTGGCAATCTTGATTCCAGCTTGTGCTTCTTCTAGCCCAGCATTTCTCATGATGTACTCTGCATATAAGTTAAATAAGCAGGGTGACAATATACAGCCTTGACGTACTCCTTTTCCTATTTGGAACCAGTCTATTGTTCTGTGTCCAGTTCTAACTTTGCTTCCTGACCTGCATACAGGTTTCTCAAGAGGCAGGTCAGGTGGTCTGGTATTCCCATCTCTTTCAGAATTTTCTACAGTTTATTGTGATCCACACAGTCAAAGACTTTGGCATAGTCAATAAAGCAGAAATAAATGCTTTTCTGGAACTCTCTTGCATTTTTGATGATCCAGTGGATGTTGGCAATTTGATCTCTGGTTCCTCTGCCTTTTCTAAAAGCAACTCCATTGCTGCCCTGCAAATAGGTTCATCAGCACCATCTTTCTAGATTGCATACACGTGTGTTAATATACGAAGAATGAATTGTGTTAAGTCACTGAATTTGTGATAACTGTTACAGCAGCAACAGGAGTCTAACACACACTACTAGATGTTTTTGTGAGGAAGAGTGCAAGTAACAGATGAACAGAGCCTGAATGTACAGGCTGAGGTGTCTACACCTTTACACATGATGTTCCTGTGGTATGGATGGAGCCTAGGGTGAGGAAGGGGAAGGGGCCAGAGTCCAGAATCAGTCCCAATCCTGCAAAGAATGAACTCCAGGGTTTTTAAGAAGTCTAAATTCGGACCTATCATATTGCTAGAAAGATATATTTATGAATATAGGAGGATGTGTGCATGTTCAGTTTCTTCAGTCATGTCCAACTCTTTGCAACCCTATGGACTGTAGTCTGCCAGGCTCCTCTGTCCATGGGATTCTCCAGGCAAGAATACTGGAGTGGGTTGCCATGCCCTCCTCTGGGGGATCTTCTTGACCCGGGATTGAACCCATGTCTCCTGCATCTTCTGCATCACAGGTGGATTTTTTACTGCTAAGCCCCTGGGGAAACCCAAGGTAGCAGGATTTGATAATGTATTAGCTTGATACATAACTTTTAATTTAAAAATATGCTATGAGTGGACCTCTTTTGCACTCTTGTCTTGGGCCCTGTAAGCGTTAATGGTAGACTAGAATAATAGACAAGAAAAGGCAAAATCTAAAAACAGAGAAATATCAACGGTGACAGTGTATAGTGTCTAGGGGGGAAAGGCAGTGACAAATGTCCAGGATCTTGGTTAGGGGGCACCCTGATGACCATTTGCTCTTTGTGCCCCAACCTCAGCATGCAAGGGCTTCCAGCAGAGTGCGGGATGCCAATGTGAAGAACAATGAAAATAAAAATGATTTACTGAACACATGCTATATATCATTCACTGTGAGAAATGCTTTGAATATATGGCTTCAAATTACTATGACCACATGTCTCAGTTGTCTGGGATGGTCTAAGTTATGAACAGTATCTTGGAGTAATTATTAAGAGTCTCAGTTCAGGTTTTTATCAGGTGATAAATTAAAAGGCCCAATACTATCTCGAATATTTAAAATTGTGCTGTAACACTGGTATTATTATCCCCATTTGCAATAAGGCATCTGGGGCTCAAGTATTAGGTAACCTTGCCAAAATCTCACAGGTATTAAGTGAGCTGGAAGCAACAGGCAGGAGGCAGTCCATGGAGAGCCTTCTTCCCTATAAAGGACCTGATCCTCTGGATGTGTGATTCTCAGCCTGGCTGTGTGATAGAATCTCCTGTGAAACTTATACAAAACCCTAGGGACTACCCTGCCTCCCCTGAAGTGGAGTATCCAGATATGAAATCAACACACATGCATTTAAGAAAAAAAATTGTTTTTAAACTACCTTTAGGCAATGCAGAAAACGACATGGCTTTTGGCAGGGATCACATCTGCATTTTGGACAGGTCACTCTGGTGACCACAGATGCCTTGGTTTGGGATGGCAGGGGACAGAAATTGAAATATGGGATTAATCAGCTTTTGCAATATTTGAGACAGTGTATGGAAAAGATGAAGGACACATGAGCTAAGACATCATCTTTGCTAAGAAGGAAGGGGAGCTATTTACTGTTACTAAATGTGTGAAGTAAGAAGGCAGTAAAGATTTACTACAGGTGCTAAAGATGTTGGAAATTATCCTTCCTTCACTTACTGATGCTATTTAGTAAGAATTAGTCTACCAGACAATATGAAACACATCTGGGTAACTGGGAAAGGGCATGGCAACACTTTAACACCATTGTCAGTTTTATAGGGAAGCTTTTATCTTCCTACATTGATAGGTCCTCAACACAGGATTAATGGCTCCTGTGTCCATGTATACAAGTACTTTCCAGTAAATTATGTCTCCATGTTTTCCTGTAATAGTCTGACTGCATGTAGGCATCAAAATATACATTTGATATTTCCTCCTTGTTGGTATCAAAAAGTCAGAGGGACTGCCCTGGTGGTCCAGTGGTTAAAACTGCACGTTCCCAATACAGGGGGGCCTGGGTTCAATCCCTGGTCAGGGAACTAGATCCCACATGCCGCAACTAAAGATCCTGCATGCCGCAACTAAGACCTGGCACAGACAAAGAAATAAATACATATTTTAAATAAATACAACAAATTAAATATTTGTTGTCAGGGTAGTTCCAAGGTGACCAACAGCAGCCTCTACCAAGTGGTTATTAAATATTTTGAATGCTGTTCCTCTCCATAGCAATTATTAATTATTTGCCATTCATTTATATTTATTCACTAAACAAAACTGTGTTTGGTAACTTCACTGCCAGGCATTGTGCTCAGCTCCAGTGATTCAGAAATGAAAGCTCCCTGTTTATGAGGGGCTCATGGTCCAGAAGCTGAGATGGACAAGTAAGCAAACAACAGTATTACAATTCAGTGAGCACATATCTAGTTAAGTTTCTTTTAAAAAAAAATTATGTGTTGGATACTAGGAGAACATAAAGGGACATAGAAGTCAACTGAATAAAAAAATTATATCTGAAGGAAACTCTGGGAGTGACACTTGGAAGACATTGGGAGTGATTTGGCTTGTGGCTCAGAGGTTAAAGCGTCTGCCTGGAATGCGGGAGACCCGGGTTCAATTCCTCGGTTGGGAAGATCCCCTGGAGAAGGAAATGGCAACCCACTTCAGTACTCTTGTTGGAGAATCCCATGGACGGAGAAGCCTGGTAGGTTACAGTCCATGGGGTAGCAGAGAGTCGGACACAACTGTGCAAGATCACTTCCAGTGACTTTTCAAGCTAAAAAACACAGAATTTAGGCACAGAAGTAGGGAAGGTTTTCCAAACAGAGGAAAGCCCATGAGAAGAGAAAATCCTGACCGTATAGGGATTTCCAGAAAATTCACTGTGACAGGCGAGAACAGGCTGAGACAGGCAGGGGTCAGCACCCATTCATCACTCAAAGGCATCTGAATTTTATTCTTAAGTCTTGGGAGTCACTGAAGGGTTTTAGGGCTTCCTAGGTGGCGCTAGTAGTAAAGAATCTTCTTGCCAGTGCAAGAGACATTAAGAGACGCATGTTCCATCCCGGGTTGGGAAAATCCTCTGGAGGAGAGCATGGCAAACCGCTCTAGTAATCTTGCCTGGACAATCCCAGACAAAGGAGCCTAGCGGGCTACAGTCCATAATGTCACACAGATGAATGAAGTGACTTCGCATGCACACACAAAGGGTTTTAAGCAGGGGTCTGACATATTCACATTTGCATTTTAAAGAGATTAAGTTGCCAGAATGGGGAGGATGAATTAGAAAGTGGTCAGAGAAGAGTCTGGAAGAGTAGAAAGAAGATTTTTGTAATAATTCAGATGAGAAATGAGGATTAGAAATATTTAATATGATTTGGGGATTTTGAACTGTCATTAACTATTTATATGTATTTATATGCCACTTAAAGATTGGAAGTGGTTTCAGTATGCATGATTTATTAGTCATTATAACATTTCTCAGATTTATTGAAAAGTTAAAAGAGTTTTCTTCAAATCCAGAAATTATATTTTGGAGAATTCAAACACTTGCAATATTACCAAAAATATTTTTCCTACTTTCGTTAGTGATATAACTATAAACCAGTAATGAGGTTTTAGTCATTGGAGAGAAATTTTTTTGGTAATTGGATTATTTTGGAAAATTGAATTAACATGAGCTAATAATTTTCCTATCAAACGTAGATTTATTGCAGTTTTGGGAACATTTTAATGCAATCAATCTAATGCTATCTATATGTCATTTCAAAGAAATTATACAGCAACAGATAAGTGAGTATGAAAAGTAATGAATGGATTAGAATCAAAGTTTTAGATAAGGACCAAAACTCTAAGAGCTATTATTATCACCAATTTTTAACAAATCTTAACTTTTCAGACTTAATTGTGCCAGAACATATAACCTTATTCTTCTATTACACAAATTAAGATTTATCCGTTGGATGATTTGAAATGGTTGATCATACAAAATCACTTTTATCTTAACATAAGAGTCAATGTTACCATTCAATTCAATAGGTATTTTTTTAATTAGATATAATTGACATATTAATTAGCTTCGGGTGCATAACATAATGATTTAAAGGTTATACATATTGAGAAGTGATTAACAAAGTAAGTCCAGTTATCTTCTCAGATCAAAATAATTTTTACAATAATGAAAAGTTCAAAAAAAAGGTCTTTTTTAACAGCACCAGATTTGTTCTAAAGTTTTTCACTTTAGCACTGGACTAGGTACTTTGAGAGTAACAATTATGAATATAATATTGTTCCTGCCCTCAAGAGCAGAAAATGCAACAGAATTCATTGATTACTACACATATACAGAATCATAGCACAAGACACATTATAATTACCAACAGAGAAACATGAATAAAATGCTCTCAGAGCACTAAAGAGTGAGCAATTAACACTGAAAAATGGTATCATTGGCCTAAGCACACAGATCTGAGAGGAAATCAGGAACTAATGAAATCAAGAGGGTAGATCCAGAGAAAATGAAACATTCTTTGCAGCTTTTTTTTTTCTTGTTTCATTTTCTCTATCTCTCAAGAGATGTGGTTTTTCTGTGAAAAGTCAAGATTCTTACAGGTCTAAAAATTAAAAGGAAAAATTCAAAGATCTCTTAGGCTTCTAACAGAAAACGGCAATTCACATTTAGCATATTACTACCCAGCTAAAGATATGCTTCAGGTAATTTTATAAATCAAGAGTGAGCTAAAAGAGTAGAAAATGATTGTGGAAACTTCAGATGGTGTATAAATTAATTTCTTTATAACTGCTCATTATCATTTTATTTGTTCTTAATTTCAGCACTATGCTGCTAAAATTAAGTATATTTCAATGATTAAAAAAAGGTCCTATTTTTCTAGATGAAAATGTTATATCTAAAAGGAGACTCATCATTTTACAATGAGGAAATTTTAACCTGGAGACTGAGTGAACTTTCAAGTGGACGGGGCAGCGAAAGAGGTTAAGCAGAGACCAGAAGGTTTGCTATTGTTTAGCTGATAAGTCATATCCAACTCTTTGTGATCCCAAGGACTGTAGCCCACCAGGCTCCTCTGTGCATGAGACTTCTCAGACAAGAAAACTGGAGTGGGTTGCCGTTCCCTTCTCCAGGGGATCTTCCCAACCCAGGGATCGAACCCACATCTCCTGCATTGGCAGGCAGATTCTTTACCTCTGAGCCACCTGGGAAGCCTGGAACAGGAGGTCAGTTGGAAGTAAATGGCACAGCAGAGGCAAAGATGCTCAGGATCTCTAACCCTTTCCTTCTCATCTTCCAAGCCCTGACACAAGTGTCACCCTCCCTGGGAGGCCTCATCTGTACCCATAACAATGCTTAACAGTGGATGAATCAGTAAAGTGGAATAGGACCCAAGATTTTTTTATGTCTGTCCTGGTTTTAAAATATGTCTGCCTATTCTTTTCCCATAAAGTTTATTACAGAATATTGAGCAGAGCTTCCTATGCTGTAAAGTAGGTTCTTATTATCTATTTTATATATAGTGGTATGTATATGAAAATCCTCAAAAAGAATAGACATAGGTATATGTATAAGGGAATCACTTTGCTGTACAACTGTAACTAACACAGCATTGTAAATCAATCAAGTATTCTCCAATATAAAATAAAAATTTACCAAAAAAGAGCACTGCATATGTCTAGAAGCTCAAATCTTATGTATATATCACGACAGAATTCTGGAAAAGAACTGTGTTATTGGCAACGGTATCTTGAAAAATAAAAATATAAAGAAAAATTTTAAATTCATACACAAAAATAAAACAAAATGTGTCTGCAAATTCTTTGACACTCCTCCCTTCAAAAGGTGGAGCGTAATTCTCTTTCCCTCAAGTGTGGGCCAATTAATACTTCGTTTCCAATGCACTGATTATGGTGGAACTGAGATGTGTGAGTCCTGGGGCTGTGGTTTAAAGTCCCTATCCTATTACTAGGTCTCTCTCAGGTTGTCTGCTCTGAAGGAAATGAGCTGCCAGGTCGTGTTAACGTTCAGACAGCCTGTGGAGAGACTCACAAGAGAAAGAACTGAAACTTCTCACCAACAATTAGCACTGGCTTGTCAACCACGTGATAGAAGGCTATCTTGGGAGTGAATCCTCCAGCCTCAGGAAAGCCCTGGTCAGCCTCTTCACTACAGCCTCATAAGAGACTCTGAGCCATAATTTCACAGTTAAGCTACTAATGAATTCCTAATGAATAACATGTGTTTATTACTGTTTTAGGCCACCACGTTTTGGGATAATTTGTTGCATAGCAATAACTAACTGACGCAACGTCCAACAAAGCCATACACGATCGGGCCATGGCCCACCTTGCCGACCACGTCTCTTACCACTCTTACGCTAAACTACTCCCTTTCTGTTTACAAAAGAAATTCAGATCCTAATTTTGTTTTGTTTTGTTTTTTCAAATTTTCTAATCATATAACTTTCTTCAAATGCTATCTAACCTAAAAACTTTGAAAATAAAATATTAAATAAACAGGGGTCCTCTGTTTGATGTTGAGAGAGTTACAACTGTTCAACAATGTCTTCCTTATTTGCAGACTACCAGGACAATCGTTTATAAACTGTTGTGTTCCAAGGAGGTATATCAGGGTTCCTCCTAGTAGAATAGTGAGTTTTATGAGTTATCATTGTTTGAAAACACAAAAGACAGAGCAGCATAATTTCATAGTAACGTGTTACTTTTCCTTTAGCATTCTACAATCAAAAATGATACAGTCTTTGCAATAATAAGAAGAAATGAGTGAGTAGGCAGTTTGCATATATTTGCTTAGATGGAGCAATCTATATTTCAGAGTTTGAAAACTGCAGCTTTAAATATTTATAATACTCTTAATTCCCTGTGTCATTTGCCAGTGGATAAAACATTACATATACTCTCCATATCTACTGGAAAGCTCATCAACAAGTTACACAATCAGTCCTAAAAGTAGAAAATGGTAATGGCTATAAATGGCTCTGGGCTTCCCAAGTGGCGCTAGTGGTAAAGAATCCACCTGCCAGTGCAGGAGTCGTCAGAGTCGGCAGACCTGGGTTCTATCACTGGGTAGGGAAGATTCCCTGGAGAAGGAAACGACAACCCTGCTGTATTCTTGCTTGGAAAACTCCACAGACAGAGGAGCCTGGCGGGCTCCAGTCCATGGGGCCACAAAGAGTCGGACACGACTGAGCACATAAATAACTCTGGGTTTGAACTCAGCGAAAGTAGAATTTCCTTTTTGATGAAACCTTCAGTCTTTTGCAGGAAGGTCACTATCAACATTTAGCTTTTTCACAGAGCAGAATTATTCAGCAGCCTCAGCTATGACGTGCTCAGAGGCTCTGTCATATACCAGTTAGCACTGGTTAGGAATTACTCCTCTAGTTTCTATTCCAAATACTATGCATCATCTTCTTCTTTTGAATTAGCATTATGAGGGATAAGGTTAGAAAGCATCCCCAAATTATCACATAGTTTAAAGTCAGGATGATTCAAATTATTTGCCTAAATATACCGTAAATGCACAGCTGCAAAGGATGTAAAAAGCCAAGGAGTACTAACTGCAGTCACAAAAATAAAGGCTACTTTGTGTACTTCGGGGGTGTGCTTAGGGCAAAAGAACAAAAGATACAATTATACACTTGCTTAGTAGTTAAGAAGGCATTTTATTAATTAAAATGTCATATAAATTTTCTCAGATAATCTAAACATGACAATTCCTTACAAGGGTTAGGATATTGTATGTTATTATAACCATCTTTTCTCCAAAGGTCCTCTTTAAAGGATTATAGCTAAACTATTACATGACACTAAACTATTAATACTAAATTTTTCCAGGAAGGTTAAACTTTATGAAGTGTTTGCTATGTCGTCGTGTTTCATCCCCACCCTATGTTATTAAGGTCATTTAAGACGATGGCTGGGGCTTCCTTGCTGGTCAAGTGGTTAAGAATCTGCCTTGCACTGAAAGGGACACGGGTTTGATCCCAAACCAGGGAACTAAGATCCCACACGCCTTGGAGCCACGAAGCCTGAGCGGCACAACTAGAGAGTCTGTGTACTGCAACAAAAGATCCTACCTGATGCAACACAGATAGCACATGCTGCCAAATAAATAAATATTTTTAAAAAGATCATAGTGCACAGTCAGTTCACCCAAGGGCACAGCACAAGTGGTACGATCAGGGTCTGAACCCTGAACGACTCCAAATACAGTGCTCCTTCCTCTCCCCTCAGCTGTCCCCTTCAACCAGAATTCCATTGTCTCAGAGAACAGACTTTTCTCTAGTAATCGGACAACGAGCCTTCTCTTAGACTCTTCACTAGAGGTGACAGCATTAGAAATGATGCTTGATGAAGAATGTCCAAGTGCACTCTTAGGCATAAGAATTCTTCCAGTCTTTATTTCCAGTGACTAAGAAATTTAGGGTAGGGGTTGTGAGGAGAGAGAAGGCTACATACTTTACATTTGCTATTTAACCCTAAGAGCCGAGTGCAGTAAGTCATATATCTCTATATGACTCAAAGAAATTAATATTCACAGGGATTAAGAAGCATGACTAGGGATTTCCCTGGTGGTCCAGTGGATAAGGCTTCACCTTCCAATACAGGGGTTGTGGGTTCAACCCCTGGTTCAGGAGCTAAGATCCTACATGCCTCATGGCCAAAAAGAAAAAACAGAAGCAATACTGTAACAAATTGAAAACAGACTTTTTAAATAGTCCACATCAAAAAAACTTAAAAAAAAAGAAGGGTGCTAACCTGGGATTTGAACCCACGTATAACTAATTCTAGAGCTCATGTTCTTCCTATTACACTAATCTGCCATGTTTTTAGCAGCAAATTTAACAGACAGTATTATATGATGTCTGGATTTTGCCAGTAATCAGAAACACAACTGAAAATACTGGATTCCTACAACCACTCTTGTCACCTTCTCATGGATAAATTACCATGAAAGTATATGACTTATTTTACATATTTCAAGTTACTCACTCCAGTACACCTTATACATCAACCTGAGCCAATTTCTTTAAAACTATATTCAACACTTTCTTGCACAGTAAGACTGTCATCTTACTGACCATAATCAAAGACCACAGCTAAGGACAAAGACCTTTTCTATCCTCACCCACTGTCATATTAAGAACAAACCTTCAATGCGTAATAGGGTGTCATTCCAGACCAGCCTCTCATCAGTGTTTCTACACTCACCAAGCTCAACTGTACCTTCTGCCATTGTTGTAATTAATCTTCCCATGTGGAAAGTCTTCTGTTTCAATTTCCCCTCTGCAGACCTTAGCTCCTTCTCAATGCTGGGCTCAGTCCTCTGAGAATTTTTCATTAACAGAATTTAGCCAATTTCAACCGTCCTCTCTATGTGGTTGTGTTAGTCGCTCAGTTGTGTCTGACTTGTGACCTCATGGGCTGTAGCCCACTAGGCTCCTCTGTCCATGGGATTCTCCAGGCAAGAATACTGGAAGAGGGAGCCATTCCCTTCTCCAGGGGGGTCTTCCCAACCCAGGAATCGAACTCAGGTCTCTTGTATTATAAAGGAATTCTTTACCATCTGAGCTATCAGGGAAGCCCCTCTATAATATAGCCAGTTCCATACAAGTTATACCAAACTGTCTACCATCTTCTGTTATTCACCTTTTCTTGTGTGCTTGCCTGGACTTTGCAGGTAGCCTATACACTTTTTAAAGCAGCTTCCTGCCTCACACTTGTTCAGAATCTTCCACAGCAATGAGAACTCTGCTGAGTACACAGTAAGCACCTAATAAAGAGCTTCTGACTAACAGTTTACCCTCAGTTCCTGACAACTACAAAGAGCTTAGATTTGTGCTTTTCTCCTTTCTCATTTAAAAATTTAAATTTAACAGGTGACATAGCACCAGTTCATTCTACAAAGGAGCTAAGGTAGCTGGTGATGTTCTATTCATTCTCACAGAATTCCAAAATACTGAAAACATTCATCTCCATGTTATACTTTACAAAGGTAAACAGATATCTCATTACATTGTTAAGCCACTACTGAATAATTACACAGTTTATGTTCTTGAATTTGCAAACAAAAAATGAGAAGTCAAATGAATTTTTAAATAAACATAGAGGAAGCAAATGCATTTTAAAAGAAAGTAAATGGCATTTTAAAATTGAAGAAAGCAAATGAAGTTTTTTTAATGGAATGCCCAGGATATGGCAGTAGGTTGATGCCTACCCAGGATCCTTCTACTTTTTTTTTTTTCAGTTGATTTAAATACATAGTTTTAATGGATGCTACAGTTGAAATCTTCCACTTTTTTAAAAAGCATTCTGGTTTCCTTTTAGACCATCTAAGAGATACTCTAGATATCTGTGTCTTTCCTGACACAGTTCATGTAATTCCAACAAAATTGAACTTCTCTCCTCATCGTCTAGCTCCAGGAAGAGTATCAGATGACTTAAGACAATCAACACTTTTCATTCTCTTACATATAATTAGTGTCTCAAGTTTGGCCAAGAGAATTAAGATGGCCCAATCAGTCAGACTCAGGATTCTCTTATGGAAAGCTGGAGCAGAGTTCCCTTATTTTAACCCTGAGCAGGAAAATGCCTGGCTCTAATCTTAGATCCACAAGGAAACCCAGTCTAGAATAAAGCTACAGAAATCACAGCATAGAGAAAGAGTGAATCTGAGCTCTTGGCTATGAATACCTGGCAGGGGAGGCGGGGGGAAACAACAAAAATAATCTAGTACTGGAGTTTGGCATTCATCTATTTCAACATTGAGGGCTTCCCAGGTGTCACAGTGGTAAAGAATCTGCCTGCCAATACAGGAGGTACAAGAGATGCTGGTTGGATTCCTGGATCAGGAAGATCCCTGGAGTAGGAAATGGCACCCCACTCCAGTATTCTTGCCTGGGAAATTCCATGGACAGAGGAACCTGGCGGGCTACAGTCCATGGGATCCCAAAGAGTTGAACGTGACTGAGCAGCAGGCATGGCATGGCTGCATTTGAACGCTGTACTCATGAAAACTAAGAAAGTCCCTTTTTTATTTACCCAAATATGAAGTAAGTTTTTTCTTGTTTGCAATTGAAGGCATCCTAGTTGATGCAGACACCTACACTAAAATAAAGCTTACATTGCCATTGGTTTAAAATACAGCATATTCCAGGAAATCCGGAGTATTACAAAGTATATCGCAGAAATAGAAATATTAATAAGGATGCAATCTACAAGATGACTATAGCTAACACTACTGTATGGTATACAGGACGCTGTTAAGACAGTAAATCCTATGAGTTCTCATCACAAGGAGAAAAATTTTATTTTCTTTCTTATTCCTTTTATCATGTCTATATGAAAAGGTGGATGTCAGCTGAAACTATGTGGTAACTATTCAAAGTATATGTAAATCAAACCATCACACTATACACCTTAAGCTTACGTGATCAACAAAACTGAAACATTTTTTTCAATAAAACTGAAAAAATAAAAATATAATTAGACTTTTAAGAATGAGGTTAAACTACAAAAAGGCAAATGGGTCATTTTCAGTAAGGAAATAAATTTGTTCTTCCAAGCCTAGGATTTAAAATATTTCTGTGTGAATGGCAAATACAAACTAAGGTATTCAGTGGTAGGTTTTCTCCCATTACTGTTTTTGCACATATAAATGCTAACTTTTATTTAAACTATTGTTAGAAATGGCAAATTTATGTACTCCTGGATTAAATGCTTTCTCACTAATCACATAAAATTTATATAATAATCTATATAAATGTTTTTATGTTGCATGTGTAGTAAATGATTTTAATGATAAAAAAACTAAAATTAAATTTGCAGATGTTTTAGTAAAACTAATCTCTATAGAAGTAATAAAATTGCCTAAACATCAAAGATGAAAATTTAACATAAAGTTAATTAATATTTGAATACTGAAATTAAGTGGAATTATCTGATACATAGGCTTTAAGTACACTTTTCTAGACGTTCAAATTGCTGAATAACATGGATTATTAGGTTCAGAACTTTAGTTTGTAATACAATTTACTTGGTATATGTAGCAGGTGCTTTAAAAAATGTGCATTTTGGGGCAGCTTCATAATGACCCAAAACCTTTGAATCAAGAAATGTGTCACCTCCAAAAGCAAAAATATCGACTATTGTACAGGTCCAAGAGATTGAGAAAATTAAGCCAGTAACAATCACTGAAGGGTGCTTTTATTTTCCCTCAGCAGAGTAAAATCCCTAAAACTGAAATAATTATTTTGAGTTAAGTTATGCATGCATGCTAAGTTGCTTCAGTCACATCCGACTCTTTGCAACCCTACAACCCTATGGACTGTAGCTCAACCAGGCTCCTCTGTCCATGGGTTTCTCCAGCAAAGAATACTAGCGTGGGTTGTTGCCATGCTCTTCTTCAGGGGACCTTCCTCACCCAGGGATCGAATCCACGTCTCTTACTTCTCCTTCATTGGCAGAGGGTTATTTATACCTAGTGCCACCTGGGAAGCCCTGGATTAAGCTATGAAAAGTTAAAGCATTAGTCTTAGTCATGTCCAGCCCTTTGCAACCCCATGGACTATAGCCGGCCAGGTTTCTGTGTCCATGGAATTCTCCAGTCAAGGAAAGTGAGGTGGGTAGCCATTCCTTACTCCAGCGTATTCTCCCTACCCAGCGATCAAACCTCGGTCTCCACACTGCAGGCAGATTCTTTACTGTCTGAGCCACCAGGGAAGCCCCAAATTAAGCTATAGTACTAACTTAATTCGAAGAAGGCAATGGCACCCCACTCCAGTAATTTTGCCTAGAAAATCCCATGGACGGAGGAGCCTGGTAGGCTGTAGTTCATGGGGTCGCTAGAGTCAGACACGACTGCGCGACTTCACTTTCACTTTTCACTTTCATGCATTGGAGAAGGAAATGGCAACCCACTCCAGTGTTCTTGCCTGGAGAATCCCAGGGAGGGGAAGCCTGGTTGGCTGCCGTCTATGGGGTCGCACAGAGTCGGACACGACTGAAGCGACGCAGCAGCAGCAGCAGCACTAACTTAATTGGTTATTGTTTTATTATTTTGAGGTTGATTAAATCTAATAAGGATCAAAGAATTTTGACTCACCAGGTTAAAATACTCAAAATAAGTATAAAGGGAGTAATAAGTACTTCTCTTGCACATTATATAAAAATATTAAATTAATGCTTACTAAATAGTTTTCTTATTTCTACTCAGCTGCCTTTGAGAAAATAAAATGCTGCTCTAAGTCTTTTAAAAATACATCTAACATCAGAACAATATATGATTCATTTAGACCAACAAATGTTAAGCCATATTTCTTATAATCCTGTCAACAGCTGCCACTAAGAAACTTAGTTTTGTTAATAAATATAGAATGCAATCAAGTAGCATTTCTTTATTACCTAAGACACGTATCCAGAAAATTTAAATATTTAATCAAATGACATCATTGCTTCGCTCAGTAATGCCAGTCACTTTTTGCCATTTTTATAATTAAAGTACTTGGAAAGCTAATATAAAAATTAAACCATATAGTTGAGTACATGCAGACACCCAACCCCAGTGGGTTTCAAACATCTTTTTCTTAATTTTCCCAAGTAAGAGTTTCCTTTTCTTTGTTTCCAAAATATTTGCTATAAGTTTTCTCAGTCACTCAATAGTGGTCAGACTTACATTGCAATTCTTACCTCTTATCCAATGTTAACAATTTTATATAAATTGTTATATAAATAACAATTTATATAAATATAAATAACATCTCATAACATCTCATTTTGTTTGATATAAATAACATCTCATTTTGTATCATGCTAGACACATTACACCAACAGAAATTAGAACAAAACTCCACAATATAAACAGGTTTGGTAATATTTGAATAACAGAGTAGTAGGGCAATAAAAGCCTTAATACAGAACTCTTCCCTTACTAAGTATGGGGTTTTATCTGTGTTGATTTACCCTTATCTAAGCTCTCTTAAAAGCTGCCACAGAGTTAGAGCAGACAGTGCTTCCAAGCAGTGTTGAGACCGAGAAAGAAAATAGATCCATTAAAATAACCAGCCCCACGTGATATACTCAATATTTAACAGCTGCTTTACACATGTAGTTCACAACTTGCCTAAGATATAACCTCAAAGAATGAATAATGTAGTGATTCAGAAACTCATGTAGACAACATGAGAAACCATTCAGTCATGTACTCAGACTTGGTGTCCCT
Organism: Bos taurus; assembly: GCF_002263795.3. Classification (NCBI taxonomy): domain Eukaryota; kingdom Metazoa; phylum Chordata; class Mammalia; order Artiodactyla; family Bovidae; genus Bos; species Bos taurus. The sequence continues at coordinate 12,384,914 of NC_037333.1, forward strand.
TGGAGTGTTATTTATAATTTGAAATATATTCATATTCACAAAGGATTTTAGGTTGCATATACACATAGAGTTAACATATATACCTATAGTTAAGATAGGGCTATAAAGGCCTTCAATCAACAAACTTTGGTTGCAGAAATCTAGTGGGGATAAGGAGGGCCCAGAATGAGCTGGGTGTGATCACTGAACACTTGAATTTTGGCAGCCATAGAAATAAGGGAAATGTGAAAGATGGATGGAGTTGCCATATTTTGGAGAAAAGGAAACTTGCTGACTGTCCTCTAGAATCTTGATTTCATACAAGAGACAGAGAAGACACAGAAGCCGGTTGTCTAAGCATGCCTGAGGCTATTCCTTGGGAGAGTGGTCTCAGATGCAAAAATGTCAGGGCAAGAATTGTCACTGAATGGAGAGCAAGTTCTCCAGGGAAATAAACTCTAATTAGCATCTGAGGTGACAAGGCTGATTCATGCTATTCCTGAAAGCTATGAGCGTGACATATCCCTCTTGAGTCAGAGGCTGCCTTACTGCAACTTAGAGGTACCAACAGCAACCCTTCTCTTCAAAAACTGTGTTTGATCTGCTTAAAAAGTTTGGGTGCATGGAATTCTTGATCTCAAAATAGAAAAGCTAAAATTTTTATCAAATTATTTTGAGGGAAGATGTACCCTTCAAGTTCACACATAAGTGGATATAAATATGCCCCATTCATTCCTTCAAAGTGAAAGTGTTAGTCATTCAGTCATGTCTTTGCAACTCCATGAACCGCAACCCATCAGGCTCCTTTATTCTTGCAATTTTCTAGGCAAGAATCCTGGACTGTGTTTCCATGCCCTCCTCCAGGGGATCTTCCTGACATGGGGAAAGAATTCGTGTCTCCTGAATTGCAAGCAGATTCTTTCCTTCTGAGCCACCAGAGAAGTCCAATCCATTCCTTATTCTGCCATTAAAAATCAGATTTTGAACAAAAACATTCTGATGGTCCTTCCTGAATGCAGTGGCTTCAAACCGTACACAGCAACAACCAACCGGCTTTTGGATGTGTTTCTGAAGCATGCCCTCCCACACTTGTCATGGTCTCTGAGATAATAATAATTATTATGTCTTCAAATGATGATGTCTTAACAGATCTAACTGCAAAAGGGTTTTGCAGTTAGTACTACTAGTTTCTGTTCATAAAGTCATCATCATTGCCATTGAACAGACTTCTTATCTTTCTTTTGGCTGCAGCAAGTGAATATTTACTAAATCATGTAAGTACAGAATCAGGTTGTTTTAGACCTAAGCACGTTTACAGGTCTAAAACTAGACTCTGATTTGTCAGTAGACAGTGCTTTTCCTTCCTGGTGTTATAAACTACACTAATTGAGAAAAGCCTGTACTGTGTGAGGTCGCTCACAGCATCCTGTAACTTGAGCTCAAACAGTTTCCAGTTACAAAATCAGAAGGTGACAAAAAATTTGGTAAAATGGTTCAGGAAAATGTATACTGTTTTAATAATTTCCTCAGGAAACTGAAAGATGATGACAAATATTAGTCATGTAATAATTTTGCCAAAAATAGCTTGCTTTTTACACGAAGTAATATATTAAGAGGGTAGGACTTGAAATGTACCAAGAAAATGTGGAGAGAGTAGCTTAGTTTAACAGTTGAAAAAGAAAAAATAGGATTTTTCTAAGCAAGTGATTTTCTTATCTTTAGCCTTCAAAATGTGTTTTTCACGTGTAACAAGATAAAAAGAACAGCTTTTTCCACTATGAAATCATATTTAAGAAAATTTATTAAACATTGTGGCTTAAAGTGTAAGATGGTGATTGCATCCATGAAATTAAAAGACGCTTACTCCTTGGAAGGAAAGTTATGACCAACCTAGATAGCATATTCAAAAGCAGAGACATTACTTTGCCAACAAAGGTCCAGCTAGTCAAGGCTATGGCTTTTCCAGTGGTCATGTATGGAAGTGAGAGTTGGATGGTGAAGAAAGCTGAGTGCCAAAGAATTGATACTTTTGAACTGTGATGTTGGAGAAGACTCTTGAGAGTCCCTTGGACTGCAAGGAGATCCAACCAGTCCATCCTAAAGGAAATCAGTCCTGGGTGTTCTTTGGAAGGACTGATCCTAAAGCTGAAACTCCAGTACTTTGGCCACCTGATGTGAAGAGCTGACTCATTGGAAAAGACTCTGATGCTGGGAGGGATTGGGGGCAGGAGGAGAAGGGGATGACAGAGGATGAGATGGCTGGATGGCATCACTAACTCAATGGACATGAGTTTGAGTGAACTCCAGGAGTTGGTGATGGACAGGGAGGCCTGGCGTGCTGTGATTCATGGGGTCGCAAAGAGTCGGACACGACTGAGCAACTGAACTGAAAGTGTAAGTTATGTTGAAATAATGGAAAAGAGAAAATTAATTATTAGATAAAGATAACACAAGGTATACTATTGTAAAGCAATCATCCTCCAATTAAAAATAAATTTTCAAAAAAATACAAGAGAAAGGTGATACTTTCCAGTTTGGTTGTTTTAACTATGAAAATGTTGATAAAACAGATTCTTTTCCATGCACTGCCAGCAGCAACAGCAATGCTTGGCATATGGTATGTGTTCAATGAATATAGCCTTTTTTTCTTCCTTGCTGTTTGTAGCAAGTTCCTTTTCTCATCTTTCAACTTCATGCCCTTTGTGTCAACCTACATTATATCAAGGAAAAGTTATATATTAATCACTAAAGATAAAATTTTTGTGAAATCTTTCCTTTGCTTCTCTCCAGATAATATAATGACCTCATAGCTGGAATGGACAATCATCCAAAATAACAGATATTGTCCTAAACTAATCTCCATACCATTTATCTCTCATTCAATAACTTAAGCAGATAATACCAATATATCTAATAATTAGGATAATAGCTAACATATAAATTGCATGTAGGCTTCCCAGATGGCTCAGTGGTAAAGAATCAGCCAGCCAAGCAGGAGACATGGGTTCGGTCCCTGGATTGGGACAATTGCCTGAAGAAGGAAATCGCAACCCACTCCAATATTCTTGTCTGGGAAAACCCATGGACAGAAAGGAGCCTGGTGGACTCAGTCCACAGGGTGGCAAAGAGTTGGACACGACTAGTGGCTAAACTAACAACAGGAGAATATTGCGTTTATTGTATACCAGGTACTTGTTCTAAGCACTTTACGTGCACTAACCCACTGCATCTTTATACTTACCCTGTGCAGTAAATACAATTATCCCTATTTTAAAGTCAAGGATATGGAGTCAATGAGAGTTTCAGTAACAAGCCCAAGGTCATACAAATAGTAAATCACAGAGTAGGGGTTCAGCATCTCTCCTGGAGTCTACAGCCCCACATACAGTTTTCCGGGGTTAATTAAACATATTCCATTGCCTTATATCTCTTATTCAGAAGTAAAGTAAAATTTGCCAGATTCCTGTGCCTGTGGCAACACCCAGGTTCCCCCTCAGTCAGTCTCTCCCATCAGGAAGCTTCCATAAGCCTCTTATCCTCCTCCATCAGACGGCAGACAGACTGAAAACCACAGTCACAGAAAACCAACCAATCTGACCACATGGACCACAGCCTTGGAAAACCAACCAATCTGATCACATGGACGACAGCCTTGTCTAACTCAATGAAACTATGAGCCATGCTGTGCAGGGCCACCCAAGATGGACTGGTCATGTTGGAGAGTTCTGATAAAACATGGTCCACTGGAAAAGGGAATGGCAAACCACTTCAGTATTCTTGCCTTGAAACCCCATGAACAGTATCAAAAGGCAAAAGATAGGACACTGAAGGATGAACTTCCCAGGTCAGGAGGTGCCCAATATGTTACTGGAGATCAGTGGAGAAATAACTCCAGAAAGAATGAAGGGATGGAGCCAAATCAAAAACAACACCCAGTTGTGGATGTGACTGGTGATAGAAGTAAAGTCGGATGCTGTAAAGAGCAATATTGCATAGGAAACTGGAATGTTAGGTCCATGAATCAAGGCAAATTGGAAGTGGTCAAACCGGAGATGGCAAGAGTAAACGTCGACATTTTAGTAATTAGTGAACTAAAATGCACTGGAATGGGGGAATTTAACTCAGATGACCATTTTATCTACTAGTGTGGGCAGGAATCCCTTAGAAGAAATGGAGTAGCCCTCATCGTCAACAGAAGACTCCGAAATGCAGTACTTGGATGGAATGTCAAAAATGACAGAATGATCTCTGTTCATTTCCAAGGCAAACCGTTCAATATCACAGTGTTCCAAATCTACGCCCCGACCAGTAATGCTGAAGAAGCTGAATTTGAATGGTTCTAAGAAGATCTACAAGACCTTCTAGAACTAACACCCCAAAAAGACATCCTTTTCATTATAGGGGACTGGAAGGCAAAAGTAGGAAGTCAAGAAATATCTGGAGTTAACGGGCAAGTTTGGCCTTGGAGTACAGAATGAAGCAGGGCAAAGGCTAATAGAGTTTTGCCAAGAGAATGCACTGGTCATAGCAAACACCCTCTTCCAACAACACGAGAGAAGATTCTACACGTGGCCATCAACAGATGGCCAATACCGAAATCAGACTGATTATATTCTTTGTAGCCAAAAGATGGAGAAGTTCTCTACAGTCAGCAAAAACAAGACCAGGAGCTGACTGTGGCTCAGATCATGAACTCTTTATTGCCAAATTCAGACTTAAATTGAAGAAAGTAAGGGAAACCACTAGACAATTCAGGTATGACCTAAATCAAATCCCATACAATTATACAGTGGAAGTGAAATATAGATGCAAGACTAGAGATCTCTTCAGGAAAATTAGAGATACCAAGGAACATTTCATGCAAAGATGCGCTCAACAAAGGACGAAAATGGTATGGACCTAACAGAAGCAGAAGATATTAAGAAGAGGTGGCAAGAATATACAGAAAAACTAAGCAAAAAGTATCTTCACAACCCAGATAATCACCACGGTATGATCACTAACCTAGAGCCAGACATCCTGGAATGTGAAGTCAAGTGGGCCTTAGGAAGCATCACTATGAACAAAGCTAGTAGAGGTGATGGAATCCCAGTTGAGCTCTTTCAAATCCTAAAAGATGATACAGTGAAAGTGCTGCGCTCAATATGCCAGCAAATTTGGAAAACTCAGCAGTGGCCACAGGACTGGAAAAAGTCAGTTTCTTTTCATTCCAATACTAAGAAAGGCAATGCCAAAGAGTGTTCAAAGTACCACACAATTACACTCATCTCACACACTAGCAACGTAAAACTCAAAATCGCCAAGCCAGGCTTTAACAGTATGTGAACGTGAACTTCCAGATGTTCAAGCTGGATTTAGAAAAGGCAGAGGAACCAGAGATCAAATTGCCAACATCCTCTGGATCATCGCAAAAGCAAGAGAGTTCCTGGAAAAGATCTACTGCATTATTGACTATGCCAAAGCCTTTGACTGTGTGGATCACAAGAAACTGTGGAAAATTCTGAAAGAGATGGGAATACCAGACCACCTGACCTGCCTCTTGAGAAACCTGTATGCAGGTCAGGAAGCAACAGTTAGAACTGGACATGGAACAACAGACTAGTTCCAAATAGGAAAAGGAGTACGTCAAGGCTGTATATTGTCACCCTGCTTGTTTATCTTATATGCAGAGTATATCATGAGAGATGCTGGGCTGGAAGAAGCACAGATGGAATCAAGGTTGCTGGGAGAAATGTCAATAATCTCAGATATGCAGATGACACTACCCTTATGGCAGAAAGTGAAGAGGAACTAAAGAGTCTCTTGATGAAAGTGAAAGTGGAGAGTGAAAAAGTTGGCTTAAAGCTCAACATTCAAAAAACTAAGATCATGGCATCCGGTCTCATGTCTTCATGGCAGATAGATGGAGAAACAGTGGAAACAGTGTCAGACTTTATTTTGGGGGGCCTAAAAATCACTGCAGATGGTGACTGCAGCCATGACATTAAAAGATGCTTGCTCCTTGGAAGAAAAGCTTTGACCAACCTAGATATCATATTAAAAAGCAGAAACATTACTTTGCCAACAAAGGTCCATCTGGTTAAAGCTATAGTTTTTCCAGTAGTCATGTATGTATGTGAGAGTTGGACTATAAAGAAAACTGAGCACTGAAGAATTGATGCTTTTGAGCTGTGGTGTTGGAGAAGACTCTTGAGAATCCCTTAGACAGCATGGAGATCCAACCAGTCCATCCTAAAGGAAATCAGTCCTGAATATTCATTGGAAGGACTGACGTTGAAGCTGAAACTCTAATACTTTGGCCACCTGACGCAAAGAACTGACTCTTTGGAAAAGACCCTGATGCTGGGAAAGATTGAAGGCAGGAGGAGAGGATGACAGAGGATGAGATGGTTGGAGGCATCACTGACTCAATCACTGACTCATCACTGCTTATGCCATGACACAATAGGGATTGTGTTACCAGCTAGACAGAAGTTTGACACTATTAGAAGGAAGATTTCTGTGCTTACTTCTCTCTGACATGTCTATGATAGCCAGGCAGATTTTTTTTAATTTAAATTTATTTATTTATTTGGAGGCTAATTACTTTACAATATTGTATTGGTTTTGCCATGCACCAACATGAATCTGCCACAGGTGTACACGTGTTCCGCATCCTGAACCCCCCTCCCACCTCCCTCCCATCCCATCCCTCTGGGTCATCCCAGTGCACCAGCCCCAAGCATCCTGTATCATGCATCGAACCTGGACTGGCGTTTCATTTCACGTATGATATTATACATGTTTCAATGCCATTCTCCCAAATCATCCCACCCTCTCCCTCTCCCACAGACTCCATAAGACTGTTCTATACATCTGTGTCTCTTTTGCTATCGCGCATACAGGGTTATTGTTACCATCTTTCTAAATTCCATATATATGCATTAGTATCATATTCTTATTTCATGGCATTGGCTAGGGCTTGAATGCAATGTTGAATAGTATCACAAATAAGAGTCTTTTGTTTTGTTACAGACTTTAATGAAAATACTTCAAATATTTTAACATTTAGGCTGACATTTCAGTGGTTTTTGGTATATTCCTTCATAAGCAGCCTAATATTACTAGTTGAATATTTTTTACATTATTAAAATTAAATTTTAATTTCTTAATTTAAATACATGCTTGGAACATCATTTAAAATGATACTACAATGTTAGATACAAAAATATGAGTAGTTAAGGACTAAAACAACCCTTAAAAGTACCACCAATTAATCCTGAAAAGTGCTATCTGCCCAAATAATAAATGTAGTATGGAACTTTAAAGAAAACCAGTCCATATCAATCAAACATTTTGGATGTTTTTTAAAGAATTTAAACTTTCTCTTCAACTTGGGACTTTAGCTACATTGATACCTTATTCTAACTAAGGTATACTAGCACTATATTTTAGATATTTTCAAAAAGATTTTTTATTATTGTTCTATAAGCAAAATGTAAACCATCCTTATAAGGTTTATGGTATTCTATTTAGAATTTTCAACATTTGGAATTTGCCTCTGAAAGTGACTTTCAAAATAATTGCATTTTGTTATAACCACATTTTGCTATTTGTACTTCAATGTTCACTGTCCAGAATATCTAAATTGAGAATTCTCATTCTTTAATCCATTAGTATGAAGCTGCGAGGGTCTCTGGGTAATCGATATTTATAGGCTAAAAGACCTGATCATTCAATTACTTAACCAAGTAAATTACTACTGTATCTATGCTTAGAATAACTATGCAGCCAAATGGCAGTGTTCTGAAGAGCACATGGAAAAAGCCAGTCATGTGAACTACAGATTTCACTGTGAGTAGCAATCTCTTCATCTATGTCAATGAACTGATTTTGTCACATTCTTCACTGTGCTAAGAACAGGCAGCAGTGAGCATGGTGAGCGGCTGTTACTACACAAATGCACTGTCACTGAATCCAGCAATAATGACAGCTAACAGTCGTTGAGTCTGACGCCAGGCCTCATTCTAGGTGCTGTACATGACTTAACTAGTTTAATTCTCACAACAACTTCTGTGAGGGAAGTACTATTATTATTATGCCCCTTTTAGAGAGGAAGACTTCCCTGGTGGCTCAGATGGTAAAGTGTCTGCCTACAACGCAGGAGACACGGGTTCAGTCTCTGGGTTGGGAATGGTGAAGGCAATGGCACCCCACTCCAGTACTCTTGTCTGGAAAATCCCATGGACAGAAGAACCTGGTAGGCTACAGTCCATGGGGTCGCAAAGAGTCGGACATGACTGAGCGACTTCACTTTCACTTTAGAGAGGGAGACTCTGAAGCATGGTTACATGAGGAGAAAGTAGAAGAGTTTGACAATCTCGCTTCAGAATTTGTATTCTCATCCACTTTACTACGTTGCCTACCTATGCAATGTCAAAAGTGGTTATAGGAAATTTCAGTATCTTAAAAACATGTATTTGCTTTTATGGATTCAAGAGTGGACATAAAAAGTAGAAATAATCTAAGATTTCAGTTATAACACATACGTAGTTATGCTATAGTTAACGCTGTAATATGTTCCAGCGCTAAGTCGCTTCAGTCGTGTCTGACTCTCTGTGACCCTAGGGACTGTAGCCCACCAGGCTTCTCTGTCCATGGGATTCTCCAGGCAAGAACACTGGAGTGGGTTGCCATGCCCTTCTCCGGGAGATCTTCCAGACCCAGGGATCAAACCCACGTCTCTTACGTCTACTTGTATTGGCAAGCAGGTTCTTTACCACTAGCACCACTTGGGAAGCCCCAATGGCGTAATATATTTACATATAAGTTTGTAGTATTTTACACGTGCAGTATATTACTGGGCACTGCTTGTGTGTGTGTGTGTCTGTGTGTGTTAGTCACTCAGTCATATCCAACTTTTTGTGGCCCCATGGACTGTAGCCCACCAGGCTCCTCTGTCCATGGGATTCTCCAGGCAAGAACACTGAAGTGAGTTGCCATTCCCTTCTCCAGGGGATCATCCCAACCCAGGGACTGAACCCAGGCCTCTTGCATATTTGGCGCTGCAAATTTTCGCAAATAAGAAAATAAATGAATACTTAAGATATTAGTTAGAGGACTTCCCTGGTGGTCCAGTGGTGAAGAATCAGACTGCCAATGCAGGGGATATGGGTTCAATCCCTGGTCCTTGAAGATTCCTCATGCTGCAGGGCAACTAAGCCTGCAAGCTGCAACTACGGAAGCCCATGTGCCTAGAACCTGAGCTCTGCAACAGGAGAAGCCACCACAGTAAGAAGCCTCACACTGCAAAGAAGAATAACCCTCTGCTCACTACAACCAGAGAAAGCTGGTGCGCAGCAATAAAGACCCAGCACGGCCAACAATACATAAATAAAAAATTTTTTAAGATATGGGTTAGAATAACACTTGAAAAGAATTATGAGGAATTGTACCAAATATGAAAGTTTAAAAAATTAAGACATAATGTAGATGCTAATTTTCACCTTCAATTATGGTTATATAATCAATCAATGTCTGAGATATAAACAAAATCGCTTGATACCATGAGTGTTATCTAAATTCTCAATTTCCTCTCTATAAAATGAAGAAATGGCTGATCTCTGCACAAATAATGCAGTGAGGAATAATACAATATTCTCAATAAATTTCCTTGGGCTTTTCAGAGTTTCAGACACACACACCTAAAAAGTTCTATTAAGGGACAATAAAAATGCAAATACTTATGAAGTATTATAATGTATAAATAGTATAAAGAGAGTTTAACTGCATAGAAAGAAACCAGAAAAATAATTACTTCTGAGGAAGGGCATGGTAGTTGGGAAACAGGAATTAGTGCTTTTTAAGTATACTTTTGCATTGTTTTGACTGTTTACAATAAGAATAAATTCCCATGTTACTTGTTAAGATAAAGAGCTAGACACTCAAATCACATGGAGTATTTAACCGGATATCAGAAGACAAGCAACACCAACATGACTTTGGGTAAGACACTTGGCTCTAGGACCTCACATTCCTATAATTAGTGCTAAAGCTAGGCTGTCTCTAATACTACTCTTTCACGTCTAAACTATAATAATTGGTGAGGGACATAAAGAGAGAATGCTAGGAACTCACAGCCCCCAAATAAAGCAAATACATAATAGTTCATCAACAGGAGACTTACCCTCAAAATAGAATACTGTCCCCATCCTATTACCTCTACTGTTTTTGCTAAAGCACAAAATACAGTGAATACAGAAGGTCAAAAGCTCTTCAAAACAATTTTATAAAGTAGAAAACACACCAAAGTATCCATGGAAGGTGTAATACACTGAGTGAGGGAGTGAGTGGCGGTCGCTCGGTCTTGTCCGACTCTTTGTAACCCTGTGGGCTGGTGCCTGCCAGGCTACTCTGTCTATGGAATTCTCCAGGCAAGAAAACTGGAGTGGGTTGCCATTTCCTTCTCTATAGTATACTGAACCTAGCTCCAAACTGCAAAGCTGTTTAATTGCTAATGAGTGACACATTAGAATAAAGGAAAAGATGGGCCATCTCCAAAGTCTTTGCAGTTGGTCCAGTCATCAAATGTCTGAGTTATAAAGTGGCACAACTAACAAATTCATGACTGTTAGAATGTTTGTCATTATATACAATACATGGTGTGCACATTGATACAAGAATCACTTGTTAATCAGAACTGAAGTAGGTGTATAAGTTGCAAATCTCTGATCTGTTTAAAAGGCCTTGATATAGTTTCATATTTTTGGTTTTCTCTTGGCTTCTCTTTTTTTTTTATTTGTTTTCAGTGGTTCCAGGTTTCTTTCAGTGGTCCTTACCCTGCTCTACTTTCTTTTACACTATGCTTGACCTGTGAATGCAAACTTAGATTGCGCCCTATGCTTTTATTCCTAAGAATCAATAAATTTAATAAAAAGAGGAAAAGTAATTTAGGGCCTAATGAATCAATAACAACTGAACCATTCCTTCCCACATAGAGTGATATCCTTCCCATGCCCATGAAGCTAACAACAAAAAGAATAAAAATAACAACAATGTACCATGGATTGTGCTCCATACTTCAATCCTCACAATAATCCTAGATTCACGTACTATAGTTACTCCTGTTTTACAGATAAGTAAACCCAGACACAGATATGATAAGGAACTTGCCCAAAATCACAAGGTTAGTCAGTGAGGCAGGATTTGGAATTCCAGATTATCTGACTCCTGAGTTGATGCTCTTAATTACTCTTAAATTGAAGTCTGTTCAACTTTAAATCAAGTGCTCATTACACTGGTCTTAAATGGTTCTCATTCTAATTCTTCAAAACGTGCTATTTTTCTCTCACTTTACATTAAGGACCCAGAATCTTCAAGACAATTACTATAACATTTTCCATTTTTTAGCCATATGTCCCAAGTTTTCTTCAACATGAAAAATTTCCTTAAAACCTAGACCCTCCTCCACCTCTCCCTGGCTTCACTGCTGTGGCAGTCTCATTGAAGTCCACTGCTTCAATAACTAATCTGTCAGATGACCCATAAATGTCTTCATTTCATTCCAGAATTCTCTGAACTCCAGACTTGCAGCTCAAGTTTGCCATTAAAATCTCCTCTTGGATGTCTAACTAGCACCTAAAACTCATGTTCTTTATCCACCCCACCCCTGACAACAAAAACACAAACAAAACCTTGTCCTTATCCAGCGTCCTCTATATCAATGGACTGCATCAGCACCCATAGCGGCTGACAGACGAGAAAGCCAAAGGTCATCACTGTCACCATCCTCTTCCTCACCTACTGTACGCCACCATGACCAAGTGACGAACGAGGTCCTACATCTCCATCAAAGCAGTTCCCTTTCTCCATCACGCAAAGCACCAGCAAGCACTCCACTCTATGCTAACATCACCTATTGGCTAGAGTTGACCTCTGCAATCATCTCCAAAGAGTTTGCTTTGCATCTGTCCTGTCTCCCTCCCAGTTGTTCTCTGAACTGTAGCAGGTGACCTTTCCAAAATCTAAGTCTTATGTTATCTCCCATCTCCACCTCATACTGGGCTTAGGATAAATAGCTTAAAACAAAATCCTCAACATAGTTCACAGGGTTCCATAGGCTCTGACTTTCTCTCTCAGGCCTCATATATATCTCATTTTCCCCTTAATGTTTTAACCCTCAGATTTATTTTAGGCTCATGGATGCAGTATTTCATCTTGCCGTAGCACACACTATCTCCTCTTATCCCTAATAGTAATAGTAACTCCATTCTTTAAGAGAACAGGTCACTGGAGGAAATCATGCTAAATGAAGTAAGTCAGACAGAGAAAGAGAAATATCACACGATATCACTTATATGTGCAATCTGAAAAAAAAAAAGCCAAACTCATATAAAGAGGATAGAAAAGTAGCTGCCAGGAGCTGGGGGATGAGAGAAACAGAGGTTGGTAAAAGGGTATGAAATTTCAGTTATAAGGTGAATAAAGTTTGAGGATCTAAAGTATAACACGGTGGCTACAGCTGATAACACTTGTATAATGTAAATTTGCTAAGAGAATAGAATTTAAATGTTCTTATAAAAGAAAGAAGGGAGGGAAGAAAGAAATAAAGAAGAGGAGGAAGGGAGGCATGAAGGAAGAGAGATAGAAGGGAAGGGAAGACAGAGAGGAAGGAAGGAAGAACTATTTGAGGTGACGGATTGTTAATTAACTTGACAGCTTGGGGGGGGAATCCTTTCACAAAGAATATATATAACCAATTATCATGTGGTACACTTCAACTAACTCTCAATTTTATTCATCATTTATACCTTAATAAACATGGGGGAAAAAGAAAATTTGAAAAATTATAAGTTTTAAAAAAAGAGATCAGTCATCATTTCCTCCAACTCCACCACCCTTGTCTCCACCAAATCATCATATCTTTAGCCAACAAATACCTGCTGAGTATGTGAGGAAAGGAGTAAAGGATTACTTCCAACAATTTTCTATTGGCAAGTTTTATTTAGTGTCATATTTTCAAAATTACAATTGTAATTGCATATTTTTTTCCAATTGTAATTACATATTTGACCATTACAATGTCAATTTTTTTTCTGTGATCTTTGCCTTGAAGGATCATTCTTTTGAGGTCTTCCCAATGGCTTCACCTAGCATCTTAGCTGCTGTGGAATGTACACATTGAGCTCTGAGCTCTGAGATCTGAAATAAGAGGCAAACTGCTACAATGCTATTATACCTACTTACTGCCAGAGTAGCTTATCCTCCATATTACCTCAGAATGAGAGAAAAAAAAAAAGGAGTCCTCTATGAAATTTGAACTCCACATTTATTAAGAGAAATATGGAGCTATCTTTGCCATGTTACTCTTCTCCCTACAAGTACTACCTTACTACAAATTTAGTTCCTTTAAAATGCAGTAATAGAGGACTTGGACAGGCTTGTGAAGGAATGAATACATGGACATCTACCAAAGAGTTAGATTTGATGATGCTTAACCACTCGACCATTCAGGTATGACCTAAAACAAATCCCTTATGACTATACACTGGAAGTGAGAAATAGATTTAAGGGACTAGATCTGATAGACAGAGTGCCTGATGAACTATGGACGGAGGTTTGTGACATAGTACAGGAGACAGAAATCAAGACCATCCCCAAGAAAAACAAATGCAAAAAAGCAAAATGGCTGTCTGAGGAGGCCTTACAAATAGCTGTGAAAAGACTGGAAGCCAAAAGCAAAGGAGAACAGGGAAGACATACTCATTTGAATGCAGAGTTCCAAAGAATAGCAAGGAGAGATAAGAAAGCCTTCCTCAGCAATCAATGCAAAGAAATAGAGGAAAACAATAGAATGGGAAGGATCAGAGATCTCTTCAAGAACATTAGAGATACCAAGGGAACATTTCATGCAAAGATGGGCTCAATAAAGGACAGAAATGGTAGGGACCTAACAGAAGCAGAAGATATTAAGAAGAGTTAGCAAGAATACACAGAAGAACTGTACAAAAAAGATCTTCATGACCAAGATAATAACGATCATGTGATCACTCACCTAGAGCCAGACATCCTAGAATGTGAAGTCAAGTGGGCCTTAGAAAGCATCACTATGAACAAAGCTAGTGGGGATGATGGAATTCCAGTTGAGCTATTTCAAATCCTGGAAGATGATGCTGTGAAAGTGCTGCACTCAATATGCCAGCAAACTTGGAAAACTCAGCAGTGGCCACAGGACTGGAAAAGGTCAGTTTTCATTCTAATTCCAAAGAAAGGCAATGCCAAAGAATGCTCAAACTACCACACAATTGCACTCATCTCACACGCTAGTAAAGTAATACTTAAAATTCTCCAAGCCGAGCTTAAGTAATACGTGAACTGTGAACTTCCAGATGTTCAAGCTGGTTTTAGAAAACAGAGGAACCAGAGCTCAAATTGCCAACATCCACTGGATCATGGAAAAAGCAAGAGAGTTCCAGAAAAACATCTATTTCTGCTTTATTACTTATGCCAAAGCCTTTAACTGTGTGGATCACAATAAACTGTGGAAAATTCTGAAAGAGATGGGAATCACGAGAAACGCTGGGCTAGAGGAAGCACAAGCTGGAATCAAGATTGCCGGAAGAAATATCAATAACCTCAGATACACAGATGACACCACCCTTACGGCAGAAAGTGAACAAGAATTAAAGGGCCTCTTGATGAAAGTGAAAGAGGAGAGTGAAAAAGTTGGCTTAAAACTCAATATTCAGAAAACTAAGATCATGGAATCTGGTCCCATCACTTCAAGGCAAATAGATGGGGAAACAATGGAAACACAGTCAGACTTTATTTTTGGGGGCTCCAAAATCACTGCAGATGGTGACTGCAGCCATGAAATTAAAAGACGCTTACTCCTTGGAAGGAAAGTTATGACCAACCTAGACAGCATATTCAAAAGCAGAGACATTACTTTGCCAACAAAGGTCCATCTGGTCAAGGCTATGGTTTTTCCAGTGGTCATGTATGGATGTGAGAGTTGGACTATAAAGAAAGCTGAGTGCCGAAGAATTGATGCTTTTGAACTGTGGTGTTGGAGAAGACTCTTGAGATCCAAGGAGATCCAACAAGTCCATCATAAAGGAGATCAGCCCTGGTGTTCATTGGAAGGACTGATGTTGAAGCTGAAATTCCAATACTTTGGCCACCTGATGCAAAGAGCTGACTCATTGGAAAAGACCCTGATGCTGGGAAAGATTGAGGGCAGGCGGAGAAAGGGATGACAGAGGATGAGATGGTTGGATGTCATCATCGACTCGATGGACATGAGTTTGGGTGGACTCTGGGAGTTGATGATGGATAGGGAGGCCTGGTGTGCTGCGGTTCGTGGCGTTGTAAAGACTCGGACATGACTGAGCGACTGAACTGAACTGAACTGATGCCTTAATTCATTCAAGTTTCAGGAAAAAATGAAAATTAGCACTCAGTCTTTCTACCTCACCTGTCTTCAGAAAGATGAACAGAAAGACAAAACATGTGTATTCATTTTATTTTAAAATTTTGAATTTGCTTTATTTTACTACAAATGAAAATATTACCATGTCTTTTCAGAAATGTGTGCGTATTTAGCAGACTAATAAATTTAATGTTAGAATAGTACTGGGATCTGAGACAATAATTCCATTCAAGGCAATTTTTAAATATATATATGAATCCTTATCATTTCTCCAATCATACTGGAGGGTAGAGACTGGAGAAAGCATATTACCTTCATTTAACTTGGAATGGTAAAGAATGCAGATACTCTTGCAAACCTGTAATCACCCAGTAAACTGATTTTCAGAGTCAAAAAAAAAAAAAAAAATTCTGACTTCAATCTTACCTCCAGGTAAATGCAAGTATGTGTCATCATCTTAACATCAGAGAATTTGTATTACTATAGCAATTTTCCTAATTAAAAAACCAACCCTTATTAAGAATCATATGTATATATTTGGGAAAAAAACTGAAAATGAAATATTTTTTGAAATGTGTGATCATGGATCCCATTTTATACTGTGTGTGTGTGTGAGAGAGAGAGAGACAGAATGGAATGTCCCATTCTGAGCTTTTGTTTTGAGAGCCAAGGATGGCTCTGTGGTCATATGGAAGCAATTTGGTGTAGTGGGCATGGCGGCCAACTATGTAGGCTTTCTTCCTCTTTACAGTCCAATCCAAATTATGAGACAAGGAGTGAGCGCCAATGAAGACAAATCTATTGGAAGCCACACCTGAAAAGATACTCATCTTTGCATATAGTGGTTGTTGCTGTTGTTTGTTAACTACGACGTGAGCAACTCTTTTGCAATCCCATGCACTATAGCCCCCAGGCTCCTCTGTTCATGGTATTTCCCAGGAAAGAACACTGGAGTGGGTTGCCATTTCCTCCTCTAGGGGGTCTCAACCCAGGGACTGAACCCACATCTCCTGCATTGGCAGGTGGATTTCTTTACCACTGAGCCACCTGGGAAGCATAGTGGGTATATGAACCCTTGTAAATCTGGTGGAGTAGTCGATGGATATTTAATCTTGCAACTGGTCATAGTATGTCTGAAAGCTAATAAAATAGTGGTGTGATCATGTTTGTGTTACAAATTGAAAAGTCTTCTTCTAGAATAAAATTTCAAGGATTTAACAAACAAAGAGTAGTGATCATAAAATAGGCAAAAGGATTCAAGGAAAATAGAACTAAATTTAGTAAAATATGGTATCAAGAATAGCCAATCAGAATATCTTATTTGGCACTCACCATTAAAATAAAATAAAAACTACAGTGTTCCTGAAGGCCTCATAAAAAAACTTGAACACAAGAAATTCCAAGAAAAAGTAGAACAACGTAGACTAGATAAGAAAAGTGAATCAAAAAAATCACAAACTACATTTCTGAAAGTATAAAATATTCCATTTGTTAAAAGTTGTTTGGTAAAAGAACTCTGTAAAAAATGGATGGCTGAGTGTCACAGTGCTAATGAACTCCTTTGTGTGCTAGTTGTCTAGCTTTTGCGGAATCCTTTCAGTATTCCTTAGCATCTGAGTGACCAGACCAGGAGAGAATGGATGGCATTAAGCCATAGACCTGGCTCTGGTGGGAAGTAAGTAGGTCTTGGACCTCCTTAGAGGAGACGGAAGGTGTAGTGACAGCTCAATGAGAAACAGTGAAGTATCCTAAAGATTTGTGGAAGGAAGGGGGCCATACCATACGGCTGTGCGTCTGTAGCTCCATCACTAATTGAGGATGAGACCTTGGTTTTCCTATTTGTGCCTCAATTTTCCCCATATCCAAAATAAGGATAATCATTGTTGATTCACATAATTATAAAAAAATGAAATTAAATAACACATGAAAAGACTTTTTACAATTAAGCATCTAAATGCAAGGTATTACAATTGGGCTGCAGTTCTTTGGCATCTGGAATGTCTTCCAAGCCACACTCAGCTCCCTGGATATTCTTCTAATGAAATCACATTTTCCTTTCTCTATGACTGCCAGGGAACTCAAACACTATGGGCTCCACTGAATGAAGGTAAAAGTTAGAGAGCTGCAGCTGACCACAAGTTCTCTCCCCATTGCTCCATAATATCCCTCAGTTGTATGGAGGTATCACCTATTCTAGAACTCAGTTTGCTTTTTTTAAAGCTGTGGTAAAATATAAATAAGATAAGCTAGTTTTCTTTGTAAAATCAAAAACCAAATACACATTTTAAGTCACTTTGTTCTATTATTAGAGCAGTCATTCGGAGAAGGCAATGGCACTCCACTCCAGTATTCTTGCCTGGAAAATCCCATGGACTGAGGAACCTGGTAGGCTGCAGTCCATGAGGTCGCTAGAGTCGGACACGACTGAGCGACTTCACTTTCACTTTTCACTTTCATGCATTGGAGAAGGAAATGGCAACCCACTCCAGTGTTTTTGCCTGGAGAATCCCAGGGACAGGGGAGCCTGGTGGGTTGCCCTCTATGGGGTCGCACAGCGTCAGACACGATTGAAGTGACTTAGAAGCAGCAGCAGCATTCTTATTTTAATAATTTTATATAGAGAGACTATAATAAAGATCTAAAAACATACACTTATTGAGGAACAAGAGTTGATAGAGAAATGTTTCTCTGTTAACACATGTTGATAGAGGAAATTAAATAGGGGAGATTTCTCAGGCCACATATCTTTGCAGAAATTGCACATGTTCATATTTTGAACATTCTCCAAAGATACAGCATTTATATATTGTTGTATATTTATACAACAAATACTAGTTAAAATTTTTTCACATTAAACCTTTTGCATGGATTCTGCTTCAGGAGAATCAGCTTATTTCGACCTTAATAGGATTTTAGCCAGAAGAAAAAAATTATTCTCTGGGGTCTGTAGTGAAGGTAGAACTGAGGTCTTGATGAGATCTTCACACCACTAAATACAGGAGACCAAAGAACCAAGCCATGGAACTATGTGGTCAAGGTGAGGCTTAAAATCACACCAAGAACTGACTCAGTAGAGACCACACTGCTACCACTGCTGAACAAAGAACCATTTGTTGACTGTTTTTGTATCCATCACATAGTTCTATTTAAAACACTTAAGTTGCTCCTGCTGGAGTTCTGGAATTCTTCTTGAATGAAGGACACTACCTACCAAACGTGGCACGGTGCCATTTGAAGGTAAGCCTCCCACGGATCTCACTGTTTATGTAGAGAATGCATAGGACTCCATAGAGGCATACATCTCCATAACCTAGGAGTCTCTAAATGTTGACTCAGTGATGGTTCCTTGGGGCTTTTCAGAGTTTCCTCCTTTCTCAATTCAACAAAAACCTTAGTGCTCCATTTCCAAATAACTCAGAAGTTTGTCAAAGCCAAACTACAGTGCAGTAACCCATGATGCTATAGTGACAGACGATTCTGCATTCGCCATGCATTAGGTTCTTACAAAGAAGTAGAAGACATAATTTGAGTACAAAATTCAGGATTTACGTTATACATCTGGGATTCCTAAGCTCTTTTTTTGGTTCTCAAAAGGGAGTAAGTGTCCAACTATCACAAGCACAGTTCCTACTGATTCACCTGACATTCACTGTTGTCACACAAGAAATCTGTACCTTAACAAGCCACCACCAACAAGAGTCATATGTGGAGAAGGGCTCGCATTCCCCTTCAACAATCCTTAAAATGACGCCTTTGGAATTTGCTCACACACATGGCAAAATAATCAATTTGTTTTATATAAATCACAGCATTTTAAGTTCAATTATAAATTATAAAATATTCTAAGTTATAATAATTTTTGTTAATTGGTAGTGATGGCTACCTAAATTTAATATAGCGAATAGTGTTATAGATCTTATCAAATGATTTAGGCATTCAGAAAAACTAAATTTTAATTATGAATTTTTCTTACTCTAAAACTTTCTCACAAAAATATATGAAAATATAGAAATTAGGGTGAAGCTATCTGTCAGTATTCCCTACAATATAAACCTAAATCGAGTTAACTGAATACAGACAAATAAAAATTATTTTAATCTCAAAGATAATATAAATTTTCCTTTAAGATCTGTTATAATCTGGCATGGTGCGACTATAAAGAACAGCCTCATTGACACTGAAAGCAAATCACTGATTAAATGGTTTGTTTTCTTTGAAAAGTCTCCAAAGCATATAATATCTAATAGACAGTAAAATAACTGATATAACTTTTAACAAGTTTTTACCTTACAGCATTTGATACCTGTCAGCTTATATGAAATTACTATGCTTAATTAATTGACCATTTTGAGGAAAGTAGGCAAGTTCTTTTGATAGATATCCAGTACCAACATATATGTTAACTTTCCATCAAAAGCAACCTCCTATGGGCAAAGGATGGCTTCTGTTTCCATGCTTTTTTTAAGGTCACAGACTACTGATGTATCATATGCAGGTGAATCTGTATTTAGACAATCTTACTGCAATATCCTTACACTCAGTTTTCTCTTACATTCTCTCCAAAGCAGAGGTTCTCAAAGTGCGGTCCCTATATTAGCAACATCAGCATTAGCTGAGAATCAGTAAGAAATGAAAATTCTCAAGTCCCTCATCTGAACTAAATCAGAAGCTCTGAGGTGTGGCCCAGAAACAGGTGTTTTAACAAGTCATGCAAGTGATGCAGGCTAAAGTTTGTGAAACTCTGCTCTAAAGCAAAAAGATACTCTCTAGCTATGAAGAAAAGTTTGTCTGTCTTTTAAAAAAAATTTTTTTAACTTTTTTTTTGTTGTTGGTTTTATTTTTTTATTTTTTTTAACTTTACAAAATTGTATTAGTTTTGCCAAATATTTATTTTTAAATGAAGGATAATTGCTTTACAGTACTGTGTTGGTTTCAATGAAACATCAACATGAATGAAAAGACGTTTTTATCCCTTACTTTGGAGCAGTCAATTTTGTAGTGTCCTATGTCTCTAAGCCCAAGATGCCATTATACTTTATAGAATATACTAGAGTTCTTTACAATGACACCGATTTTTTAAAGAATTTCATTTAACAAAGATTTTAGAATATGGCATATTCTCAATAAGTGTTAAAATGTTGATGCACACTTAAAACGTGGATTATAAAGGGAAAAGTGATTATTCAAAACACTGTGAAGTAGAGATAAAAATTGATAATGTTTTGTCTGTTGTAATTTCAACAGATTCTTCCCTACAATTAAGGTCAAAGAAAATAGGGCTGATTTTAAGTTCCACCCACTAGTGTTTTAAGGTCCAGAACTTGTGTCATTTATCCAAGCAGAGCCATGTCTATGTGATGAATGAATGAACACTATAGGTAATATATATTCCTGTACAAAGGTCTTCAAAGGCAAGCTGGAGAGATTAACCCAAGGAATAGACAGAGAGGAACTGGTTTATTTTGCCAATAGCACCCTGGTGTGGTCTATGTTACTAGAAAGGCTAAAAACTTTAAAAACAGAACAAATGGATTTAATTTCAAAGATATGCACCTCAATTTCTGCATAAATTATAATAGAAACAGAATAAAGCTTTGGGCAAACCAATATTTCTCGACCTTTCAACTACAAAAAACAGGGATCAAGTTTGTAGTATGGTGCTTTATTATTTCAAAATTGTAATTAGTTTCATTTTAAGATTATCATTCTCTATACCATATAATTAGTATAACATGCACCATAAGGCTGTGGGTCTTGAATTTTTCTATTTCCCTAAGGAGATCTGTAAAGCCCGAATTTGACATGAAACTACCCAAAGGAGTATGACTCCCACTTTAAAACAGATTCTCCACTGGACTATTAATTTTTGATAATTTTTTTTAATTTAAGGAAAGAAAATACTTTATAGAGTGACATAACTTGCATGAATAATTCATCTTTCACAGATGTTACTTTCAAGGAAAAACACTATATCATTTTTTAATGCACTTAAAGACAATGATAGACTGTGAACTTGTCAAATTTTGTCAAATTTTCAGTTATATTAACAGGAAGATGATGTACTAAGTGAAATAAGTCAGAAAGAGAAAGACAAATACCATATGGTATCAATTATATGTAGGATCTAAAATATGACACAAATGAACGTATCTACAAAACAAATAAAGACTCACAGACAGAGAACAGACTCGTGGTTGCTAAGGAGGGGGAAGGATGGATTGGGAGTCCAGAATTAGCAGATGCAAACTATTATATCTCTAGATGGATAAACAACGAGGTCCCATTATATAGCATAGGGGTCTATATTCACATACTATGATAAACTATGGAAAAGAATGTGAGAAAGAATGTATACATATATATGTAAAACTGAATCACTTTCCTGTATAGTAGAAATTAACATAACAATGTCATACAAAATAAAAAGAAAAGAGAAAAAAGCTAGAAAAAAAGAGGAAGATGATGATACAAAACGAAAATCAGAAATGGTATGAGTTAGTAAAATAACTTGGCTGAAATAAATCACAGAGTGTTTATAGTAAATTTATGTACCCAATAGCTGGCTAAACATATTAAATCAATTTCACAAGGTTAATTTAAATTTCTTTACATTATAGAAAATCAGAATGTAATACCTGAGACTGTGCATTAATATTGGCTCCTTCCTTGACGAGAACTTTGACAACTTCTGCTTGTCCAGCCAAAGATGCAATGTGAAGAGCAGTATTTCCTTTCTATTTTGAAACAAAATAGAAAATGTTAAGAGGCTTCTAAACCTTGTAGAAATCAAAAGGTACAGATATTTTCAATTTTGCTGATTATTTCAAGTGGTTAAAACTTGTCATTCTGTTAAGATAGCAGCCCACCTCAGGAAAAAATAATTTTTACCATCAAACATTGGCCATTCTATACAATGTTTTCCTTCTCTATTCTGTACAATCTTGGTTTACTGTGAGGAACATGGAAAGACTGAGATCTTACTGAAGTAAATAATGTGGGACGTATGTGCATACGTGTGTGTGAGTGACAATATTACCATTCATGTTATTTAATCAACAACAAAAAAAGTCCTACCCTAAGATAAAGTTAACTAAAAAAAAAGAGTTTATCTGAATTCATTTCTCTATGTAGAGAAACCTAGGAATTTTAAGTGGTGAAGAAAATGACAATTCACAGTTGGATTTTGAGTCACCAGAGCACATAGGTGTTCAAAATATTTGGGGAATAAAATAATAAATTTTACATGTACTACACGATATTACCAACAATTTCAACCATTAGCTACATCAAAAAGTTACCATTAAGAGCACTAAACAAAAATGAAAAATAATTTAAAACCATCATGAAAAGAAAATAAAGGCTAAGACATTAAAAAAGGCCTATGACATCATTAAAACAATTATAAAAAATAAAAAACAAACAAATCTGGGGCTTCCCTGGTGGCTCAGTGGTCAAGTATCCACCTGACAATGCAGCAGACACAGATTTGATCCCTGATCCAGGAAGATCCGGAGAAGGCAATGGCACCCCACTCCAGTACTCGTCTGGAAAATCCCATGGACAGGGGAGCCTGGAAGGCTGCAGTCCATGGGGTCGCTGAGGGTCGGACATGACTGAGCGACTTCACTTTCACTTTTCACTTTCATGCATTGGAGAAGGAAATGGCAACCCACTCCAGTGTTCTTGCCTGGAGAATCCCAGGGGCGGGGGAGCCTGGTGGGCTGCCGTCTATGGGGTCGCACAGAGTCGGACACGACTGAAGCGACTTAGCAGCAGCAGCAGCAGCCAGGAAGATCCCACATGCATGGCGTAACTATGCCCAAGGGCCACAACTACTGAACCTGTGCTCTAGAGTCCAGGGGCACAACTACTAAGCCCTGTGCGCTCTGGAGCCTATGCTCCACATCAAGAGAAGCCACCACAATGAGGAGCCCACACATCGCAACTAGAGAAAAACCCACACGGCAATGCAGGCCCAGCGTAGTCAAAAGTAAATAAATAAAATCATTTTAAAAAAATCTGTACATTCAAAGTCATAAATTTTGGGGGGAAACGGTCATAAATTTTGGAAACTGGTTCTTTTTTCGCCACTAATTCACTGTGGACCTTTACCACTCACATACTATATTGGAGGCTCAGTTGCCTTCCCTTCAAATGAGGAGTTTCAGTGAGACTCGTTTCTGGATCTAAACCTCTACAACTGTTGTAACCGGTGATTAAAAATGAACCTGTATTTTAAAACATCGAGTTTAAAGAAAAGGAAACAAATGATAATAAACAGTTAAGCTAGAAAAAGCAGTTGCTTTAATGAATACATTAATATAGACAACTCAGGGGAACCAAATAATTTGATATAGGTTAAAATTTACATTCTTTAAATATTTAACATTTATTTGACGTTGTCAAGAGAAATGTTAAAGATGTTTATTCTCTCTTTAGACTTAAAAGTAAGCAATTTCTTGCATATGGTGAACTTATATTTTAACTTCTTTGGAATTGCCTAAGAGTTTTTCACTTGGTTGTGTTTTTTTATTTCCAGTGGAATGGCTGTATTTCCAATGGAATGGCTGTATACAGTGGGAGTAGTGTCAGTCCACATTTTGGCAATTATGCATGAGGTATTGGAAATTCAGGTTAAATGGTCATATTTCTAATTTACTCCAGCACTCTTTTTGTCTATTCCTGACTAGGCTAATGACCCAGCTGGGGGTTGGGGTGCCTGCAACCTCTCTCTGCATCACACACAATCAAATTGTCATAATTCAGCCCTAGTCAACAGGCTTGACTCTGATTGGCTATGGGTTGTTTTTTTTTTCCAAATTAAATTTTCACCTTCTAAAGATAAAGATTTGTCACCACTGACGATATTTTATAAAATACTTGTTTCTGAAATGATCCCCCAAAGTTCAAATATATTTACCAAAAACAGCATCAACAAGTAACAGGTACTAGTGTACCGAGCATCTTATAAACTCCTTTAAAAATGAGCCCAATTTCTTTACAAACTCACCTTATAGTGACAAAAATCTAGTTTTACCCTAATAATTCAACCTATGATCAAAAATCTCTTTTCCATTAGAGTATAAAGTATCTGTATATTCTCTTATCAAGTTAAATGAATATATTAAAAGTTATAACAACTTACTGAAAGCATGAAAATTACTTGTTCATTTCCATCAAGCAGTTTACTACATCAATTTATTTTAAAAAATGAATTAGCCTTGGGAAAATAGGTACTTTTGTCTATAGAGGATTATAGTAATCTAGTCTCTATGTGAATCAAACAAGAAAATAAAAGATAAAATATTGAAAACTAAAGATACAGAATTCTTTAGTCTCTGTTAAGTCCCTAAAGGAAACAATTCAAACTCTGCAAGATTTAATGAACAGGGGTTTCAATTTCAGTTCTGCATTGTGAAGAATCTTGGTGTTCCTGCAAACCTCTGAAATACACAGCCAAGGTAAAGAAGTTTTAAATTGTTTCCTCTTTACCATGGGATAAATATGACCAGCACAAACATTACCTTGGTGGCAGAGTCCACAGCAGACCCTCTTCCCAGCAGCTCCTGAACTAGCCCCACGTGGCCTTCCTTGGCAGCCAGGTGAAGCGCGTTGAGTCCATTCTGAAAGGAGAAAGCAACAAGGCTCAGAAGTGGAGTGATGATGAGGCACACCGTTGCTGATCTAAGCAAGTATAAAACCCAGAGGACAGACAGACTCTGATCCTCTCATTTTCTCTCTTTTTGCATTAGCTTGAAGCTGTTAATTTCACAGAGACTAATTTCCAATGGTTTTGATTCAGAGAGGCAAAGAGGTAAATATCATCACTGCCCCTTTCTTCTCTTTCAGGATTAATCCCAAACCAATGCCCACCTCCTGAGGCGCTGCTGGCTCTTCTGAGAGAGGTCTCAGAGCAGTGTGGAACCCAGAGAAGGGGCCCAGGGTTCCAAGCCATTGGAAGCAGTGTTAGAAGTAGTTCAGGGATGGCCCAGGCAGAAAAGGAGGCCCACATGGGCCTAATGATGGAGCTGCAAGGCCATGAGGGGAGGGCCACCTGCTGCAGAGGAAAGAGTAGATGGTGCTCACTGTAGCATGCAGGGGATTAGGGCTGGATGCAGGAGAGGAGCCCTCGAGGGGGCCACAGCTGCTGGTGGCAGAGACAGGGCTTCTCAAGCCACTGGACTGTCCAGGTGACTCCAATAACCGTGGCAAAATGTCCCTGAGTCCACAAAAGGAGGGTCATTCGCCATGGGAGGAACCACTGTGGCTACAACGGCTACCCGGAACTGGAGAGTCTGTTGAGCCTGCTAGTATGTGTGGGGTGTGATCATTGGGCAGGTCACTGGAACTGCTGGGACCTGCATTGCTTCTCCTCTGGGGACTGTGGGTGAAGCAGGGTATACTTGGGATTCTGGTTGTCAGAACCCCAGAACTGCCTGCTAAAACAGGGCCATCTCTGCCTCCATCTCTTTCAAACATTCCTTGCTGCCCTCGCCTGGCTGTTGGAACCAGGGCCCACGGCCAGGGCTCCTTCTGGACCCAGGGATTGTGAGGCTGACCCGCCAGCTGATGTCTTTCCTGTGGCGGCATCCTGAATACGGACCAACCAAAACAGGCTACTGTTGATAACTCTTTGATATTGGCTTTATGTAAGCTAATGTTGATAAAAGAATATGAACTTGAAAAAAAGGAATAAGCAAAAAAATATGAACTTGAGTCTTTTGAAACAATCAAAAAATATTCATTGAGCTGGCTTACTGAGAGCAAAATACTGATTGGGCTTATACACCTGTGAATCCCAAGCAAGATATCACCTGGATCTACACAACTTTTGGAATAATGCTATTTCTATATAATATCATCAGAATGACTAAATATTCCACATAGTTAAAAAATAAGATCTTACCACTACTTTGAAACAACCATGTGTACATTAATCGAAGGACAGAGTTACCTGTTTTGATTAGCACTTTTATTAAGTGCCTATATAAAGTAATATTGTACTATTTTATTTACAATTAAATTTTACAATAAGCTCTATTCCCCATTTCTCTTACTGATTTTATGAGATATTTTGCCCATTGACTGCTTTTCCATGATCATATAAAACTAGTGGATGAAAACCCAGGTAAAACAGTCAATAAAAATTTTATAGAGCCACTGACCATTGTTTACACTTCTGACACATATAGAATATGCATAGATTAACCTATTTCTAAAAGTTGAGAACAGATTCAAGAACAGCTAAATATAACTGAATGTTAAAAGCATTGAAATCCATTAAACTGTTTTGCATCTTAGGACAAATCTGTAATTAATACAAACTTAGCAGTTAATCAACAAGTGTTTGCTAAGTTCCAACCAAGTGATCAGCTCTAGGTGCTAGGTGCTAAGGGAGGACCCATGGCATAGTTTCCAGCCCCAAACAGCCCTGAAATATTTATTATTAAACTACTGAAAATTGCTTCTGCACTAGCATATACTTGTCCATGACTTTTTCAAATCTTTGTCTATTCTACTTTGCAAATCTTACATGTAGAGTTAAAGGTTCTTCAATCTGTTTGAAAAGTATAACTTATATACCTTCCTTAATAACATTAAAATTTAAATATCTGAAAGGAGGCAACTGCAAATAAATATGAGTTCTTAAAAAATATTAAAAGAAAAAGATGGAGGGTAAATGGATACATCAAAAGGCAAATAAAAGGAGAAAGCAAAACTTGGTCCCTAACCTCCATCCCAACCCCACTCTTAATGGGATTCCTGTGTCAGACACTAAACCAGGAGCTCTTTTCAAAAGGAACTAAATGCCCACATATAGAGATACAAATAATTGTGAAATGCTATTTACTGTTTCAAGCTTCCCAAGTGGCTCAGTGGTAAAGAATCCACCTGCCAAGCAGGAGATGCTTGGGTCAGGAATATCCTCTTGAGAAGGTAACAGCAACCCACTCCAGTATTCTTGCCTGGAAGGTCCCATGGACAGAGGAGTTTGGTGGGTTAGAGTCCAAGGGGTCACAAAGAGTCAGACACAACTTAGTAAATAAAACACCACCATTTAGAATTTTACTCTGCCATTAGCATAAATAACACTGATAAAAGGAATCACCTATAATGGGAAGAAAAAATCAAACTCAAAATGAAAATGACTGTTTACATATTCCTAATCCACTTCCCACTCGGTAAACTCATCCAGAATCTACCTGCACCTTTCCCATCTCTTTCACGGTGGCTGCTCTAAACTAAGAGTACTCACCGTGTGACACAATTAAGAATGTATTCAGTTTTCATGAAAACAGGGAAAAGTAAAGCATGTGTCATCTTTGTCAGTTTAACTGATTTTACTGTGTCGAAGAATAGATGCTTTTGAGCCGTGATGCTGGAGAAGGCTCTTGAGAGTCCCTTGGACTGCAAGGAGATCAAACCAGTCAATCCTAGAGGAAATCAATCCTGAATATTCATTAGAAGGACTGATGCTCTAATACTTTGGTCACCTGTTGTGAAGAGCTGACCATCTGAAAAGACCCTGACGATGGGAAAGACCGAAGGCAGGAGGAGAAGGGAATGACAGAGAGACAAGATGGCATCACTGACTCAATGGACATAAGTTTGAGCTCTAGGAGATGGTGAAGGATAGGGAAGCCTGGCGTGCTGCAGTCCATGGGGTCACAAAGAGTTGGACACAACTGAGCGAATGAACAACACTGGGTCTTTGATGTCCAAAGATTTCTGATTTAATATGTAAATAAACCTATGGATAATCCAAGAGGAATCTTGTTTTGTTAGTGAGTTATTCTCAAATCCTAAAGACTTTCTTTTTAA
Source organism: Bos taurus (assembly GCF_002263795.3). NCBI lineage: Eukaryota > Metazoa > Chordata > Mammalia > Artiodactyla > Bovidae > Bos > Bos taurus. The sequence continues at coordinate 12,413,124 of NC_037333.1, forward strand.
TTCCCAAACGAATATTTAATGAGGATTTACTGAGTCTTTAACTTAAAAATATTTACAATGGGGCTTGAAATTTAGTGACTCATTGATAATTTATAGGGAAAAGTGAGAATACGAATGCTTTGAAGATACTACTTTATAAAGCCTGTTTCTTATTCTCCATTTCAACCATAGTGGAAGGCCTACCTAGCACCCCTAGCTGGTAGCTCCCTTTATGGCCACTGGTCCTTCTCCTCTTTCCAGCCCTATCAAATGTTTCTATTGTACAATCCCCAAAGATAGAGAAAGACACTAAACATGACGGTGAGTTACCTGAGAGAAGAAAGAGTTGCAAAAGTCCTTCAAAATCTTACCAAGACCAAGTAGAATGAAAATATTATCAGAGCTGAGAAATAAATACTTAATGAATGAAAGATAAGCTTATGACATAAATATCATTATTATATTCTACACTTTACATATATTATATCACATAATATTTTACAGATGAAGATACTAAAACCCTAAGATTCCAAGTGACTTGCCTCAAAGATCCTTACCGTTAAGAAGAGGAAGAGAAAAAACTCAAACTTAGATCTGATTTCCAAACTCAGGCTTTTAAAAAAGTTAAAACAATGTAGCTCTACACTAGTGTTTCAAACGGTAGGTTATCATGCACAAGTACATCTAAAATCTATTCAATGGATTGCCAATCAATGTATTTCAAAACATGAAGTAGAACAAAGAAAAACAGAGTACATTGTGGATGGCAAGTGTTGATATTATTTGGGGTTTTTTTGGTGAAGCTTTACATACACATACACATGTACACATGTGGAAAATTCTTAAAGAGATGAGAATACCAGACCACCTTACCTGCCTCCTGAGAAATCTGTATGCAGGTCAAGAAGCAACAGTTAGAACAGGACATGAACAATAGACTGGTTCCAAATTGGGAAAGGAGTATGTCAAGGCTATATATTGTTACCCTGCTTATTTAACTTATATGCAGAGTACATCATGCGAAATGCTGGGCTGGAAGAAGCACAAGCTGGAATCAAGACTTCTGGGAGAAATATCAATAACCTCAGATATGCAGATGACACCACCCTTGTGGCAGAAAGTGAAGAAGAACTAAAGAGCCTCTTGATGAAAGAGGAGAGTGAAAAAGTTGGATTAAAGCTCAACATTCAGGAAACTAAGATCATGGCATCTGGTCCCATCACGTCATGGCAAATAGATGGAGAAACAGTGAAAATGGTGGCAGACTTTATTTCTTTGGGCTCCAAAATCACTGCAGATGGTGACTGCAGCTTACTCCTTGAAAGGAAAGTTATGACCAACCTAGACAGCATATTAAAAAGCAGAGACATTACTTTGTCCACAAAGGTCCGTCTAGTCAAGGCTACAGTTTTTCCAATAGTCATGTATGGATGAGAGAGTTGGACTATAAAGAAAACTGAGCACCGAAGAATTGATGCTTTTGAACTGTGGTGTTAGAGAAGACTCTTGAGAGTCCCTTGGACTGCAAGGAGATCCAACCAGCTCATCCTCAAGGAAATCAGCTCTGAATATTCATTGGAAGGACTGATGCTGAAACTGAAACTCCAATACTTGGCCACCTGATGTGAAGAACTGACTCATTGGAAAAGACCCTGATGCTGGGAAAGATTGAAGGAGGGAGGAGAAGGCGACAACAGACGATGAGATGGTTGGATGGCATCACCAACTCGATGGACATGAGTTTGAGTAAGCTCTGGGAGCTGGTGATGGACAGGGAAGCCTGGCGTGCTGCAGTCCATGGGGTCGCAAAAAGTCAGACATGACTGAGTGACTGAACTGAACACATGTGCACACATCTGCACTGGGTGTGCATGCAGTGTGCACCTGTGTTTGTGTGTGTATGTGTACACACACACTGCTCTACATTAGAAGAAAAGCTTGAAGACCCAAAACATGAGAGCATCTTGGGGAAACAAAATGTTGTTTCAGACCAATAAGTAAGTTAAAAAGCTGATACAAAGATCATTCTAAAAGAAAAATGGTTTTTCTGATATGTCTATTTGAATTCATGAAATAAAATTTCACAAATTTCATAAAATTTCAAAAATAATTTTCATTTTAGATGAGTGTTGTGATGTAAATAAAATGAATGACATTGGCACAAACAAGATTTCTTTATTTTGAAAATACTGGCAGAATCACAGTTAAATGACATCTACATTTTGAGTTCTAAGAAGGGTTGTGGTATAGTAGACAACACACACATTAGGGAACCCAGTCCTGTCTCTCCATTACTGACAATATAATTGAGTTTCTTCACTAGTATGAAATGGGGACATTTCCACTCTGCTTACTTCAGATAGCTACTTAAAAGAGAATATAAAATAATGTATGTTTCTGTTTGAAATCTATGAAGTACTATGCAAGTGTAGGTTAGATGCAAAAAGTAATAAATTCACACATATTCCTAAGTCTTTCCTTCTGTTTTCTATCACAGAGATTTGGTTGAAGGATGATAAGCTGAACTGAGTATTTTTTCTTTCATGAAATGGACCACAAGCAAATGGCATTCTAGAAGTCAGATGTCCAAATCGAATTTCACTGGGCTAAAATCATGGTGTCGGCAGCACTGTTTTCCTTCCAGAGCTTCTAGGGTAGAACAGTTTCTTTGCTTTTTCTAGCGTCTAGAGGCCACCTGCATTCCTTGGCTGGTGGCCCCTTTCTCCATCTTTAAAGCCCACAGCACAGCATGTGCAAACCAGTTTTGAATGTTTGGGGTCTAACCTATAATGTTTACCTGGGCTGGGAAAATTATTAATTTAAACAGAAATTATTATTTTAAAAAGTGTTTTGAATTCTGTGTGCTTAGACACACACATACACACACACACACGTGTTTAATGCCCTGCTGTCTGTGTGTGTGCGAGCGTGTGTGTGCTTAGGCACTCAGACGTGTTTACCTCTTTGCAGCCCCATGGACTGTACCCCACCAGGTTTCTCTGTCCAGGGGATTTCCCAGACAAGAATACTGGAGTGGGTTGCCATTTTCTGTTTCAGGAGATCTTCCCAACCCAGGAGTTGAACCCCTGTCTACAGCATTGGTAGGTGGATTCTTTACCACTTAGCCACCTGGGAAGCCTCATTTTTATTCTTTAGAATTCTAATGAAACCAAAAAAAGCAGATGGGAACCTGGTCCCTTAGTAGCCATCCTGTCAATAATTCAAAGAACTGCTATTTTACTTCTCAGTTTTAACTCTCTTAACTTAAATGTCATTTTCACATGGTCTCATTTCTTTGGTTAATTTAATTTTATAAGAAATGATAAATTATTTTAGTATTTGACTTGTGTTAAAGAAAGACATCTGACTTACCATGACACTCAAAGACAGAAAATTACTTGAGCTACTTATTCTAATATCATGGTTTAAAGCAATTTAAACATTAAAAGTCAGCAGCAAACCATTTAAATAATAACTAAAACTTATTCAAATTTATACTCATGTGTTAGGCTTGGCTCTAAGCTTTTAATTGCATTAACTTATTTAACCCTGAATTGAACATTATGAGTTATGAACTACCTGGTGATTCTAGAAACAACACTCCACTTCTATAATCAAGACAAAAGCAAACTATATGGGCCCTGTTTTATAATTTTATTTCACTTTCTTTAGACCTCAGTTTCTCATCAACTGTTATTTGGTATTTTTTAGAATAAAAATATCTCAGCCTTTGATAATAAGTCAGCAGTTAAGGAGAAAAATGATTTCCTCTAGGCCTCTACACTTACAATGTCTAAATGTGTCAAAATTAGAAACGAATTCCACAGTGAGTTCTAGACTGCTCTATCATGTACATGCCAAACTCAGTTGGTTAAGCAGGTTCAGTGTAGTTGATCCTTTAAATTATATATAGTAATAAAATTATTTGGTTCTGAAATGACAAGTAATGAGAGTATAATTTCCAGATGATTTAAAGAAAGTATCCATGAGATGAAGTCTTCTCTTTGTATATTTATCACGTTTAACTTTTCAATCAACTCATCTTGACAGAAAACTTTCAAAACATGGCTCTTCTCCTTCTGACATTGAATTTAGCAAGATTGGAAGCAGGGGAAGGAGTCCACATCAGAATTAATCAGCAATCTCTTTTTTAAAAAATGAAATGAAAAAACTCCCCTAATAGGACAACCTGAATTGGATATGCATTCAGGGGTAAAGGGTAAAATTGAAGTGAGAGAGGGAAAGAACAGCAGGATCTCCAAGGGAAGGAAGTAAGGCAGGAGAACAGATTCTTAAAAGGTCCCACACGGTTCATTCCAGTTGCACCGTGTCCTGCTACTGTTAAACCTGGCACAGAGTTTTATATTAATATAGACTAGAGAAGGCTTAAATTCAATAATCAATAACTGAATATCAGTTATTCAACTATTTAAGCTGTTTTGTACATGCATTATATGCCAAGCATCATTCTAGGTACCAAGTCTACATTTCAAGGTACCCATAAAAAAATCTAGTAATGTTATTAGGGAATTAATAATTAATCATCTCTCCCCCCATTTTACAATTTTAATTAAAAATAAGCCAAATTTGGCTTACTGGGCTCTAAAGGATTATGGGAAGAGAGAGGAGGGAACCCTCAGACAACAAAAGTTAGCTTAGAGCAGTCCTCTAAGAACCGCATCATCACTCTGTTTTACATCATAATAAAATGATTCAAGGCTATGGTTTTTCCAGTGGTTATGTATGGATGTGAGAGTTGGACTGTGAAGAAAGCTGAGCACTGAAGAATTGATGCTTTTGAACTGTGGTGTTGGAGAAGACTCAAGAGTCCCTTGGACTGCAAGGAGATCCAACCAGTCCATTCTGAAGGAGATCAGCCCTGGGTGTTCATTGGAAGGACTGATGCTAAAGCTGAAACTCCAATACTTTGGCTACCTCATGCGAAGAGTTGACTCATTGGAAAAGACTCTGATTCTGGGAGGGATTGGTGGCAGGAGGAGAAGGGGACAACAGAGGATGGATGGCTGGATGGCATCACCGACTCAATGGACATGGGTTTGGGTGAACTCCGGGAGTTGGTGATGGACAGGGAGGCCTGGAGTGCTGCGATTCATGGGGTCTCAAAGAGTTGGACACGACTGAGCGACTGAACTGAACTGAACTGAAAATGATTCTTGCAATTTGCATTTGGTATCACTTTCAGATTTGTCTCAGATGCACTCACTGGCTTAGTCAGTTTATCCTTTACACAATCACACAATTTGTTTCTTTTCACAATTGATTGTATTTTGTGTTTCCTGTTTATCTTCTATGAGAAACAAGGTTTCTCATGAACAACAGTCAAATCCATTCAACCTTATAAACTCTACACCTAACATAGTACCTGGAACAAGAGGAAGGCCAGTGCAGTAATGTTCTTACAATGAATGAGCTAATAAATAGTATGTGCCATGCAGAGGTAAATAAGAGTTTGCTTAATTCACCCAGTAACTGTGCATTTTGTCAGTGAATGAGACAGGTGCACAGACAAGTCAGAAACAATTACACCCACCTTTAGCCTTTGGAAATACAATCAAGAAAAGTACACTCTATGAGGCTGAAGTTGGTTAACATTAACATGTATAAGAGCAAATTAGACTCTGAGATAAATATTTAAAGTGGTTTTTCTCAACCTGAAATTCTTGGATGTGCTCTTAAGGATCTCTGAATTCTCTGAGAACTTTTTTAATTTAGCATTTTCATGCAAGTGCCAATCTTAAAGTTAATAGACATATATGCTGGATCATCTGGATAATCACTTTTAATTAAATATCATCAGGCAATTTCTTGTTCTCATATTCGTGATTGATTCCAAAGGATCATTTAAAGGAACATGAATTTTAATGCAGTATTTCTGAACCTGAAGCATACAGATAGATTCTCAAGGTTCTCAAAATAGTCTCCTTCTCTAAGTAGAAGAAATAGGGCCTCAAGAGATGGTTTGTAAACATAACCTAATGAAACTTGGGTTGCTCCATTTATAAAGTAAAACAGATGCTTGAGGAGGCAAGATAAGAAGTACTCAGCCATAAAAAGGAACAAATTTGAGTCAGTTGTGAGGTGAATGAACCTAGAGCCTGTTATAGAAGTCAGAGAAAAACAAATATAATAATCCATATATATATGTGGAATCTAGAAAAAGAGTACTGATGAACGTGTTTACAGGGAAGAAATGGAGATGCAGACATAGGGAACAGACTTGTGGACACAGAAGGGGAAGGAGAGAGGTGGGACTGACTGAGAAAGTAGTAGAGACATCATACACTATCATGTGTAAAAGGAAGCACGTAGGAGGCAGCTGCTACGTAACACAAGGAGCTCAGCCTGATGCTCTGTGATGGCCTAGAGGTGTGGATGGGAGAGGGGAACGAGGCTCAGGAGGGAGGCCCCTGCATATATAATTGTGACTGATGGTGGCTGTTGTTCAGCAGAAGCCAACACAACATTGTAAAGCAATTATCCTCCAATTGAAATAAAACAACCTTCATAAGCATTAGAAGCTTTACTATGTCCCAGAGAATTGCAAATTACCTGAAACGAATAATAACAATATTGATCATACTGGAAGGAATACACTTGTTAGAATTTATCCAGAATTTGTCCATCCAGCTACTCTAGCTTGAGTGAAATCAGTAACTGTGGCCAGCCCAACTTTTTTGTTAACTTCTATCCAACTGCAACTGACACAGCCATAATTTGGTCCCCTGAGTAAGTGTGTGCAACACAGTGGGTTTTCTCTGATATCGTTTTAGCCTAAAGTAGTCTTGCTTTGAGGAAGAGAACTACACTGTGAAGGTTCCATATATGAAGTACATAGACAGTGATGAGCATGTACCCGGCATGCAATAAAGTATTACTTAATACCACAGGTGTTATTTCCCATTTCATGACTGGGTAATATGAGATTCAGAATGATTTAGGAGAATGGCTCAATATCCATATTTATTCAATTATTCACTTAGTGAATATTAATTGGAAACCTATTGTGTGCCAGGCCTTCCAGCAAAGTACCCTTTTCACTGAACAACACTGAAGCTTAAATTTTAGCTTATAAATCATCCTTTGTGAGCTGGTTCATATAAGTCAGTAACCATATTTACATTGCTATGCTTCAAGGACTTCTCTTTTTAAACCCCTTAATTTTCCTGTGCTGTTAATGTTCCAAGTTTTCTGTTTGTGGGTTGTGCATTCATTCCTTTCTGCGTTTTGCTAAATTGTTAGCTCTGGATACAAATGGTTAATAAGAATATAGTGCCTTCTTTAGAGATATAAAAATCCCACTAAAAGGAGTCATTAAAAAAGGCTATAGAGATCATAGCTAGTTTTTCAGGATGGGGAACACATGTATACCTGTGGCGGATTCATTTTGATATTTGGCAAAACTAATACAATTATGTAAAGTTTAAAAATAAAATAAAATTTAAAAAAAAAGAAAGAAAGAAAGACCATTGGAAAAAAAAAGAGAGAACTTGAACAGCAAATCTCTTAAGCAACTTCTCTTTGGTTGCTTTGGATGAGAAAATATTTTCTCATCTCCCTGATAAATTGCTTCCTTCCATCCCTACTTCTCTCCCCTGCCTCCCTTGGGCACTTTGCTATCTTCCTTCATTCCTTAAGGGAAATATCACATCACACGTTCTCCAATAAACCTCTTTCCCAAGAGCAGTAGCATCCTTCTCTCACCCCAGCAATGGGTTTGTATACATGATCAGGTGCAGGGTTTGATATCAGATTGTCCCCACCACATCCTCTACCCTGCACAAAGTACTTGTCTTCTTTGTATTGTTGGTAACTTTTTTTGGTGGTGGTGGTGGCAGTGAAGGGAGTCAGAAGAAGGGAAGAGCCATGGATTACCTTTTCCAAGGTGTGCCCTTATGAGCCCTTATTCATCTGCATTTTAGACTGTTTTATCCTACCCTGAAGACCTTTCATTTCTGAGGGAAGAGGCTGAAGAAAAAACAGTGTGGTACTAAAATCAATCACCTACATCAAGTTATACACCTGTACAGACACAGGTTCATCAACCGACAGGTAGCTCCCGATCATGTCCGGTTCAATGGACAACCACATGGAGCTGCTGAATTCTCTTCTGCATGTCTGTTTTCCTCATTTCTAAGAATCCGAAGAAGTTACCATCCGAAAACAAGGTTTCCTTTTCTTTCCTACTCCTTATCCCTAAGAGAAGACTTTGAAGACTAGAGATCCTAGGATTTGGGGTTGCTCCTTTACAATCATCAAAACACACACACACAGAAGGAGAAAGAGAAAATTACAAGAGTAGACAGGCATGGTAAAGGCCTGGAAAATGTCTATAGAAACGTGGGAAAAGACTGGAATTAGTGATTAGCAAAGAAAGAGACTGTTAGACTAGGAGTGGGCAAAAGCTCAGCCACTGCAAAAGGGCTGGCTGATTTTTAATGGCACAAGGAAAGAAACCAAGCAGAAAAATGACTAAGCAAGAATGGCATCTAAATACATCTCACTTCACACACCACCTGTGTTTGGTTGCTGTGTGTATCTGAACAGCTCTATTGAATATATGTTTGGATAAAGATCTTCCCTCTCTTGACCCTCCACAGCCAAAATCAAGGCGGGACTCCAGAGCTCTGTGGGCTCCTGGTTAGACCCCCCACTGCCTCACATCTTTTTCCAGACAACTTTCACAATCTCACCATCACTATCTGGTTGGGACCATATAGACTAAATTTAACAAAACTTAGCATACCCTGTATCTTTGTGTATGCCAGTCACCAGGTCAATCCTCTTCCCTCCAAATGCAACCCCCATACGTGTCCCTTTTTCTGATCATCTCTGATCACCTCCCATATTCTGAAACTCTTACACAAGGTCTTCTAGAACACATGCATGTGGTTATTAGCGGTGCCTTAAATCTCTTCTCTAAACATTCCTTTTAACCTTTCTGTTCTAATTGAAACACAAAACCACTGCTTCCCTGAAGTCCACTCAATAATATTATATTCATCCCCCATGCCCCACTTAACCACTGGGCTTGGTGGAGCTGTGCTGATGCTTCTTGCTCCTCACTGCTCTTCAAAACTATTTTTCCTTCTCCTTTTACATAAATCTCCAGATGCCATCAGCCTGTATCTTTCAGATTCCATCCTCATCTCTTGAAGATTTTAGCTTCTAGTTTATTGCCACTTTTTCCAACAAATATGAAGGTGGTTTTTCCAAAACCACAGTCAGGTTCCTGATTTCTCTATCAATAATGTTTCCTTCTCTCTACCTCATCTACTCTCTCCACAGTCATTCCCAGTAACATAATCTTCCTCCAGGATTTCAACTTCAAGTATTGAATCTGTTTGCTACCATTTACTCTCTTGCCAATATCCTGACCCAAATCCAGCAATCCTTCAGTCCCTGACACCTAGAGTTTGTTCACCTCTTCACTGTGTCCATTTCTTTCCTCACTCAGCCTAAATTCCATGCATAATCTTTATAATTTTATTCATTCCATTGCAGGTATCCTCAGTTGGCTTGGCCTTCTCTAGCTATACCACACATGCTTAGCTGAACCACAGTCCTGGTGATGGACCTCTCCATCTGACACCACGTCTGAATGCGGCTGCAGAAGAACCCATGCATAACAAGCTTGCTCATCACGCTGCCTGGCAATCATACTCTGTTACTGTTTCTCCTATTCCCCTAGGTGATTATTTCACATCTTCTCTCTCCTCAATCTCCAATACTGCCTCTCTCCCATCTCTCCTCTCTGCTGATGACCTTCATTCAGATTTCACTAAAAAAAAATAGAAGCAATGGAAAACAACTTCCATTCCACATCCAGCTCCGAGCACCTCATCCAAAGTGCTTCTTGCTTTTTTATCCATAAACCCTTCCTTTTCCTGAACTATCCCTGTTCTTAGCAAAGGCCAAATCCCCATGTGTATACCAGGCCCCATCCCCTTTTACCCACCTTAGGACAGCATCCAGCATTTCTCTCTTCTCTCTCATGCCTCATTGACTTCTCCCCCTTCTGCTTATTTTTTCCATTAATGAGACAAAAATGTTATAATTTATCTCATATTGTTTTTTAAAAAGCCTCTCTTGATTCTACTTCCTCTTCCAGCTGCCTCCTCCGTTTTCTCCTTCCCTTTATAGAGTCCATGCAGTAGTATCTGGTCTTCCCGTTTCGACTGAATCAACTCCAGTCAGATGTTTACCCCACCAGGCAACCAGGAAAGCTTTAATCAAGTCATTAGCTATCACCACTTTACTAAGGCTCTTGTTCCCTTCTTCAGCTTATTTGAACAGTGTTTTACAGAACATTTTTCTCCACCTGAAAATAAACCTTTCATTTGGTTTCCTGGACACCACAACTCCAGGTTTTCTCCCACTTTTCGGGGCACTTTCCCCCTTTCTCCTTCCCAGCTCCACCTCATCTTCCTGACCTCTAAGAGTTGGAATGTCCCAAGGCTCAGTCCTTGGACCTCTTCAGTTTTCTCACATAATTTTCACATATTGTTTTGGTGACATGGTCCGGTATCATGGCTTTATATAACATCTGTAACACTGAATGCTCCAAAATATGTATCTCTGGTAAAAAGCTCTCCTCCAAACCCAAGACTCATATGCCCAACTACATGCTCAACATTTTGGATATCAAATAGATGAATTGAACTTATATTCACAGCTGAACTTATGATTATTTCCTTAAACCTGCTAAAATCACATTCTTTCCCATTTCAGTTAATGAAGCTTTTAACTTCCACTATCCTTGTGACCCCAACCTTCATCCCCAACTCCTGTTGTTTCCACTCATTCTACTTCGCTGCTTGGCAACCATTCACTTTGCAGGCGGTGCAGTGGTAAAGAATTCACCTGCCAAGGCAGGAAACACGGGAGAGTCTTGGGTTTAATCCCTGGGTTGGGAAGATCCCCTGGAGAAGGAAATGGCAACCCCTCCAGTATTCTTGAGTGGAAAATTCCATAGACAGAGGAACCTGGTAGGCTACAGTCCACGGAGTCACAGAGACTCAGACACGACTTAGCAAATGAGCACATACACACACAACCATTCGGTTACCCTTCATCACTCTCTTCCAGTCTCAGATGATTATTTCACAACTTCTCTCTCCTCTCCAGTAACAAATCTTCAACCCTCATTAGTCTCCTTACAGCCCCAATCTTCATCCCCAACATCTCTCTTTGGCTCTCAGACTACATTAAATCCATCAACAACATTTATCAGCTCTATCTTAAAAATATATCCAGACTCCAACCACTTCTCATATCTCTCCTGCCTGATGCCTTAGAACAGAACACCTCATCTCTCACCTAAAGTATTAAAGAAGTGTAACTAAGATCATGGCATCTGGTCCCATCACTTCATGGGAAATAGATGGGGAAACAGTGGAAACAGTGTCAGATTTTATTTTCGGGGGCTCCAAAATCACTGCAGATGGTGATTGCAGCCATGAAATTAAAAGACGCTTACTCCTTGGAAGGAAAGTTATCACCAACCTAGATAGCATATTCAAAAGCAGAGACATTACTTTGCAAACAAAGGTTCATCTAGTCAAGGCCATGGTTTTTCCAGTGGTATTGTATGGATGTAAGAGTTCGACTGTGAAGAAAGCTGAGCACCAAAGAATTGATGCTTTTGAACTGTGGTGTTGGAGAATACTCTTGAGAGTCCCTTGGACTGCAAGGAGATCCAACCAGTCCATCCTAAAGGAGATCAGTCCTGAGTGTTCACTGGAAGGACTGATGCTAAAGCTGAAACTCCAATACTTTGGCCACCTCATGTGAAGAGTTGACTCATTGGAAAAGACCCTGATTCTGGGAGGGATTGGGGGCAGGAGGAGAAGGGGATGACAGAGGATGAGATGGCTGGATGGCATCACCAACTCTGTGCACATGAGTTTGAATAGACTCCGGGAGTTGGTGATGAACAGGGAGGCCTGGCGTGCTGCGATTCATGGGGTCGCCAAGAGTCGGACACGACTGAGCGACTGAACTGAACTGAACTGAACTGAATGTATGCTTCTGTGTAAAGAGTAACATTCCTTCTTCATAAAGTATTCCAAAGCATTTCCTCCTTCTGCCCTTGCTCCCTTTCAGTTTAAGGGCTACTTTTCAACATAAAGTCAGTTTATGCCCTGTCTTTGCTATTCAGTTCAGTTCAGTTCAATCGCTCAGTCGTGTCCGACTCTTTGGGACCCCATGAATCGCAGCACGCCAGGCCTCCCTGTCCATCACCAACTCCCGGAGTTCACTCAGACCCACGTCCATCGAGTCAGTGATGTTTAAAAATCAACATCTTTTAAGTCATAGAAAGCAAGCACTGAAGAATATTCTTAGAATATAAATTGTTCTGTTCAGTCTAAATCACTTAGCAAAGTACTTAAGAAGACAGTCACAGGAATAATCTGCAGGAAGCTACCCTTGGGAGTTTTTAAATGAAAAGTGTGAAAGTGTTAGTTGCTCAGTCTTCTCTGACTCTATGCTACTCCATGGACTGTAGCCCACCAGACTCCTCTGTCCATGGGATTCTCCAGGCAGGAATACTGGAGCAGGTTGCCATTTCCTTCTCCTGGGGATCTTACTGACCCAGAGATCGAACTCGGGTCTCCTGCATTGCAGGCAGACTCTGTCATCTGAGCCACCAGGGAAAGCTGTTTTAAAGTGAAAGAAGGGTTACATTTCAAACGTTTCATAAATCTGTGTGGTTATACATATGAAGCTTTTTAGATCTATGGAGAAGTAGCTGAGGAAAAGTCTCTACTGGAATTGCTTTACATTGAATGACTTATCTCTGAAACTAAAAATTCTAAGTGCTCAAATTATTTGGGAGACATCATTCAAATCCAGTTTGAGTCAACACTAGTCAGTATAAAGCAAGAATTAGTATTAATGTATTGAAGAAAATCAGAGAATGATGCAGAATCCAATAACAAAAGAGTTATTATACAAAAGGTTAACAAATAATAACAAAAGTTATTATACAAAAAGTTATATAACAAAAGGTTAACCTGAACCAGAAAAATGCACCACCTTTTGCTTCCTCTAAATGAGGTGTCACAATTAACTCATAGATATACACCTAGATTATTTGTACAAATATTTGTACCTCATTTAACTTGTTAGAAAACTGTGTGTAGTTCATTTTGATATTCCATTAATTTTATGAATTCAGTTCTCAGCTATTCATTTTTCTTTTTATCTTTATAAAGTCCAAGGCTAAAAATTGTTTTTGGCATTTTAAAAAAGAAGTTCTGACCAGATGGAGCCAAATGACATTCATAAAAAAGATTTTTGTTCCAAAAAAGATTTTAGTTTAAAATAATTCACATAAACAGTAACTGTTACCAAATTGCTACTAAATGGGATCTTGCCTATTTGATGACACAGGCTATGATAATACCTTTTATGTTCTGCCTATGAGAACAAGCACTACTTTTACTAAAGCTCAGGTTGAGAATCAATCTAAAAATATTACATTGTAACAAGGATTATAATTTGCTAATATTTTTAAAATGCTTGCATTTGGCAAACATCATATTTAATTATCACAAAAGCCCTATGACTTCAGTGTTACTATGATCACTATGTTATGTTGAGAAAGCAGTTGAGTCCTGGAGAAGCTGATTGCCCAGGGTCAGGTAGCTGAGAGGTGGCTAAAATGAGAATTTGGATTTCAGCACCCACATTTTTAATGTGGCTTCCAAAAGGCTGTGTGGTCTGAGTCCTAACTATGTGAGCTTATGATAAAGTCACTGTGGGAGCGCCGACATTGTCCTCTGCTTTTGAGAAATGAAACGTAGGCTGTAACTGATATTTAGCACTTTATCACTTCAGTGGTAAACATGTCAAGGTCAAAAATCAGAACGCTTTAAGAACTGTTAACCTTTAAGGTAATAATTAGAATTATGTCCAATAAATGATACGTGATATCCTTCATTCTGAAGTCATTGCTGTGGAACCAATAAATTTTGTACATGGTGAAAGTATCTGAACCTTCAGAGGCTTTCATTGATGTATGTGCTGTGCGTAGTTGCTCAGTCATGTTCGACTCTTTGTGACCCCATAGACTGTAGCCGCCAGACACCTCTGTCCATGGGGATTCTCCAGCCAAGAATACTGGACTGGATTGCCATGCCCGCCTCCAGGGAGTCTTCCCAACCCAGGGATCAAACGCAGGTCTCCTGCATTACAGGCGGATTCTTTACGGTCTGAGCCACAAAGTGGCTATAAAATCTTATGAAAAGGTCATAGAGGCTATTTTTAATATCTAGATGTTAACTTTGTTTGCAATATTATCTTATGAACAATTACTAAGTAAATATAAAATAAGTACACATGAGTTTCAAAAATAGGGAGCCAAAGCCAAGATTTACTCTCTTTTTCTGAATGTACAAGAGATAAAAAATAAATACATTACCAGCTTCATCTTTTAAGAAAAATGAAAGTTAACAAAATTGTGACTTCTTTGAAAAGAGAAAAATGAAAATTCAGTTCTTTTTTTTTTAAAGAAATCTATCTTATGCCAAATTTTGCATTTTCCTCATGTCCTTCAAATGAAAGTAGAAGCCAAATGGCATTTTTCAATTAAATTTCAAAATTTTCATGGTAGTTATGAGACCAATTTTATAAAGAAAAGGAATTTCATCCATATTTTAGTTTAAGGAATCTAGCATGCCAACACACATGGTATTTTTGGAAAGCTGGTGCAGCCCAGATTGCCTTTCATTGAGAAATACAACAGGGTACAGAAAGTCCTGGTTTCTATGTTACATGTCATAATGCTCCCCAGAAGCTCAGGCTTATGAGCAAGATATGCAATGTTAGCTTTGAGATTTTATATATTTAGAAATAGCAATACTTTGGCTAACAAGTTGCCTCTTTTGCTCTCCTGGATGTTTGGGAATTATTTCTGTTCTATATTTTATTTGAGTTTTAGTAGTAATCCTGGTGGTGGTGCTCTTTGACTTAAAAGTTCCTTTAACTGCATATTATGCTAATCTGTGGATGAATAAGGTCCCATTTATACCAGCAACATTAGATTAAAAAAGATTTGAGCTTTAAAATAAAGGGCAGCACCATGGCAAATTGGGAAGGGCAGATTCAAACATCTCAGGAAGATTAAAAGCTGAAAGAGAACAGACCTCTGTGACCCTGGGGACATCACTTAACCACTTATGGACTCTTCCTGTATTTGTAAACTCAGGGGAGTGTCTCCCTTACATTTGTCTCTGCCGACTGATGAAGTATCAGGCCACCAACACGCATTTTTCACTTCATTTGCCTAATCTCTACTTGATGTACATTCCTGAATGGTAATAAAAAAGAGCCAACACCAGACAACAATATTTAATTTCAGTTCAGTTCAGTCGCTCAATCGTGTCCGACTCTTTGCGACCCCATGAATTGCAGCCCACCAGGCCTCCCTGTCCATCACCAACTCCCAGAGTTCACTCAAACTCATGTCCATCGAGTCAGTGATGCCATCCAGCCATCTCATCCTCTGTCGTCCCCTTCTCCTCCTGCCCCCAATCCCTCCCAGCATCAGAGTCTTTTCCAATGACTCAACTCTTCACATGAGGTGGCCAAAGTACTGGAGTTTCAGCTTTAGCATCATTCCTTCCAAAGAAATCCCAGGGCTGATCTCCTTCAGAATGGACTGGTTGGATCTCCTTGCAATCCAAGGGACTCTCAAGAGTCTTCTCCAACACCACAGTTCAAAAGCATCAATTCTTCGGTGCTCAGCTTTCTTCACAGTCCAACTCTCACATCCATACATGACCACAGGAAAAACCATAGCCTTGACTAGATGGACCTTTGTTGGCAAAGTAATGTCTCTGCTTTTGAATATGCTATCTAGGCTGGTCATAACTTTCCTTCTAAGGAGTAAGCATCTTTTAATTTCATGGCTGCAGTCACCATCTGCAGTGAATTTGGAGCCCAAAAAAATAAAGCCTGACACTGTTTCCCCATCTATTTCCCATGAAGTGATGGGACCAGATGCCATGATCTTCGTTTTCTGAATGTTGAGCTTTAAGCCAACTTTTCCACTCTCCTCTTTCATCTTCATCAAGAGGCTTTTTAGTTCCTCTTCACTTCTGCCATAAGGGTGGTGTCATCTGCATATCTGAGGTTATTGATATTTCTCCTGGCAATCCTGATTCCGACTTGTGCTTCTTCCAGCCCAGCATTTCTCATGATGTACTCTGCATACAAGTTAAATAAGCAGGGTGACAATATACAGCCTTGACATACTCCTTTTTCTCTTTGGAACCAGTCTGTTGTTCCATGTCCAGTTCTAACTGTTGCTTCCTGACCTGCACATAGATTTCTCAAGAGGCAGGTCAGGTGGTCTGGTATTCCCATCTCTTTCAGAATTTTCCACAGTTTGTGGTGATCCACATAGTCAAAGGCTTTGGTATAGTCAATAAAGCAGAAGTAGATGTTTTTCTGGAACTCTCTTGCTTTTTCAATGATCCAGTGGATGTTGGCAATTTGATCTCTGGTTCCTCTGCCTTTTCTAAAACCAGCTTGAACATCTGGAAGTTCACGGTTCACATACTGCTGAAGCCGGCTTGGAGAATTTTGGGCATTACTTTACTAGCATGTGAGATGAGGGCAATTGTGCGGTAGTTTGAGCATTCTTTGGCATTGCCTTTCTTTGGGATTGGAATGAAAACTGACCTTTTCCAGTCCTGTGGCCACTGCTGAGTTTTCCAAATTTGCTGGCATATTGAGTGCAGCACCTTCACAGCATTGTCTTTCAGGATTTGGAATAGCTCAACTGGAATTCCATCACCTCCACTAGCTTTGTTCGTAGTGATGCTTTCTAAGGCCCACTTGACTTCACATTCCAGGATGTCTGGCTCTAGGTGAGTGATCACACCATCATGATTATCTGGGTCATGAAGATATTTTTTGTACAGTTCTTCTGTGTATTTTTGCTACCTCTTCTTAATATCTTCTGCTTCTGTTAGGTCCATACCTTTTCTGTCCTTTATCAAGCCCATCTTTGCATGAAATGTTCCCTTGGTATCTCTGATTTTCTTGAAGAGATCTCTAGTCTTTCCCATTCTGTTGTTTTCCTCTATTTCTTTGCATCGATTGCTGAGGAAGGCTTTCTTATCTCTCCTTGCTACTCTTTGGAACTCTGCATTACTTTATTACCTGGTAAATTCTGGTGACTGAGGAGAATCAACCTCATACTTTGCAAGGAGGTCAACTTCAATTTTACTGGTTCTCGGTGGATAATACACAGTCATTGCAGTTAGAATATGTACACCTTAGAAAGTCCTTTCATATTTCATATTTAATTCACATTGCTGCTCAGTGTGTAAAATTGAATGTATTATTATTTTCTTGTCCTAGAGATTAGAAAAATGTGACTTTCTAACTTGAAATGACTTGATGAAAGTAGAGACAGAACTTAAACTTGAGCGTCTGGGATCTAAATTCTGTGTGATTTCATGACATTGTTGCCTTCTCACAAAAACAAATGCTCTTCCCTTTTATAGTCATGTGTTAGTGCACACTGGGCCACAAGAAAAATATTAAGCTACTAAAAACTTTTCTAGGTAACTCAAGAAGTCAGGTTCACAACTCTATAAAGCAGATAAGAAGTGAGCATTTACTGCTGAGAGTTTTTCTTTTAAAAAACACAAAGACCTAAGATCTTTTATATGATTAAGATATTTCTTATATTTTAGGGTAAAGTGGACTTGGTTTGACTGAGGTTAATGTTGTTTTCCTTGGGTTCCTCTTCCGGCATCACTTATGATGATTTTATCTAAATGAACTAATACTTCAAACAGTTTCATGCCTTTTTACTAGCATATAGAATGTTAATGAATTGGTATTAAAATTGGGAGAACGTATTTCATGTACTTGAAAAAATTCTAAAATAGCATGTTAAAATATTCAAACAATTTATATTCATTCTCACAGGCAGTTTTGGAAGAAGTTCCTATGTCTATACAGGAATTTGGAGGAAGTTCATACATCTATACAGGAATTTCATATAGTCAAAGCTGTATTTTTTCAATAGTCATGTTTGGATATGAGAGCTGGGCCATAAAGAAGGCTGAGTGCCAGAGAATTGATGCTTTTGAATTGTGGTGCTGGAGAAGACTCTTGAGAATCTCTTAAGCTACAAGGAGATCAAACCAGTCAATCCTAAGGGAAATCAACCTTGAGTATTCATTGGAAGGACTGATGCTGAAGCTGAAGCTACAATACTTTGGTCACCTGATATGAAGAGCTGACTCATTGGAAAAGACCCTGATGCTGGGAAAGATTGAGGAAAAAGGAGAAGGGGGCAGCAGAAGATGAGATTGGTAAATAGCATCACCGACCCAATGCACAAGAAATTGAGCAAACTCCAGGAGACGGTAAGGGACAGCAGAGCCTTGCATGCTGTAGCCCATGGGGTCACAGAGTCGGACGTGACTTGGAGACTGAACAGCAACAACAATAGGAATTTGGATGTTCTTGCTCTTTTAATATATGAAAACCCCAAATTATTTGTGCAAAAAAATACTAGAAACATATTAAATGAATTCATAACGAAATATAAGATAGATAAGAAATGGAGTCATAAAATGTGAAGATCTTATATACTAGGATAAAGGCGTTTGGCTTGATTCCATATGTCAGTGCCAAGAACTATGTAAGGTCTGCTGTTTTATCTTACCTATAAGCTACACTGATAAACTGCTACTGCTTCCTGATGCTAGAAGAAGACACGAGTCTCCTAGATGAGAGACAATGGACTTCATGCATGCGCGCTAAGTCACATCACTCATGCCCAACTCTTTGCGACCCTATGGCCTGTAGCCTGCCAGGCTCCTCTATCCATAGGATTTCCCAGGCAAGAATCCTGGAGTAGGTTGCCATGTCCTACTGCAGGGGGTCTTCCCGACCCAGGAATTGAACCTGCATCTCCTGAGGCTCCTACATTACAGGTGGATTCTTCACTGTTGAGACACGAGGGAAGCTCAATTGACTTCAGAGTTCATAGCAAAGAATCGGCTGCCTGTCAACATGTTGCCTACACCAGTTCCCTATGTCCCCTCCCAATCCCAAGGAAGGGACACAGAGGACCATGGGTACCTGTGCATACCATGGGTTGAAACTGGAGCCTATTATACAGAGTGAAGTAAGCCAGAAGGAAAAACACCAATACAGTATACTAACGCATATATATGGAATTTAGAAAGATGATAACAATAACCCTGTGTACAAGACAGCAAAAGTGACGCTGATGTATGGAACAGTCTTATGGACTCTGTGGGAGAGGGAGAGGGTGGGAAGATTTGGGAGAATGGCATTGAAACATGTAAAATATCATGTATGAAACGAGATGCCAGTCCAGGTTCAATGCACGATACTGGATGCTTGGGGCTTGTGCACTGGGACGACCCAGAGGGATGGTATGGGGAGGGAGGAAGGAGGGTTCAGGATGGGGAGCACATGTATACCTGTGATGGATTCATTTTGATATTTGGCAAAACTAATACAATTATGTAAAGTTTAAAAATAAAATAAAATTTAAAAAAAAAACAAAAACTCAACATTCAGAAAATGAAAAAAAAAAAAAAGAAGAAGAACTAACCTTCAGGGATTCACAGCTTTTAAACTAAGAATGAAGAAGCCTGCGTTTTCTCTGAAGGAATGAGCTACCTAATCCCTCAAGGTTGCTCACTGCAAACACTACCCTGAGAAATTCCCCAGATAAATAGCATTCAGTGTCTTTCATTCTTGTCACACCCAAAGGAATACATAGGGATGCTCAGGGTTATAGCAGACTGATTCCTAAAAGCAAGCTGCACTCAATATTTTTGATGCCAAGAGATATACTTCCCTAAAGGACAAGAAATATTGCCGTTGGTGACAATACTTCCTATGGTGGAAAGTCTTGGGAGGAGCAAGGAAAACCCTGCACCCTTTGCAAAAGTCTGCAGGTAATTTTTATATAACAACCACACTGATCTAAGCATTGGAAGCCGTAAAAGTTTGAGGGTGGAGGAGTACCATAAAAATATTTTTATTTTAGAAAGATGACTCAAGACAGCATAGAGATTGACCAAAGTGACAAGATGAAGACAGAACCTAATTAAGCAGGATCTTACGGCAACTATGGTGAGTGACCATACTGTGGGTTAATGCAAATTTGCAGATGTGGAAAATGAACCAGGAAAGGAGTGCTGGACGGGAGTAAGGGAGAAGACAAGGGTGGAAACCTGTGGGAACTAAGTATCAGTAAGGAAAGTGACTATGTTTTTCAATGAAAAGTGAAAAAGCCTTTCACTGTGTGGATCACAACAAACTGTGGAATATTTTTAAAGAAATGGGAATATCAGACCACCTGACCTGCCTCCTGAGAAACATGTATGCAGGATAAGAAGCAACAGTTAGAACCAAACATGGAACAACAGACTGGTTCAAAACTGGGAAAGGAGTATGTCAAGGCTGTATATTATCACCCTGCTTATTTAACTTCTTATATGCAGAGTACATCATGCAAAATGCTGGGCTGGAGGAAGCACAAGCTGGAATCAAGATTTCCGGGAGAAATATCAACAACCTCAGATATGCAGATGATACCACTTTAATGACAGAAAGTGAAGAGGAACTAAAGAACCTCTTGATGAAGGTGAAAGAGGAGAGTGAAAAAGCTGGCTTAAAACTCAACATTCAAAAAACGAAGATCATGGCATCCAGTCCAATCACTTCATAGCAAATAGATGAGGAAAATGTGGAAACAGTGTCAGATTTATTTTTTGGGGCTCCAAAATCAGTGTGGACGGTGACTGCAGCACGAAATTAAAAGATGCTCCTTGGAAGAATAGCTATGACAAACTTAGTGTACTAAAAAGCAGAGATATCACTTTGCCGACAAAGGTCCATATAGTCAAAGCTATGGTTTTTCCAGTAGTCATGTACGCTTGTGAGAGTTGGACCATAAAGAAGGCTGAATACCAAAGAATTGATACTTTTGAAATGTAGTGCTAGAAAAAACTCTTGAGAGTCTCTTGGACAACAAGGAGATCAAACCAGTCAATCCTAAAGGAAATCAACCCTGAATATTCATTGAAAGGACTAATGCTGAAGCTGAAGCTCCAATACTTTGGCCACCTGATGGGAAGAGTGACTCACTTGAAAAGACCCTGATGCTGGGAAAGACTGAAGGCAGAAGGAGAAGAGGGTAACAGAGGATGAGATGGCATCATCAACTCAATGGACGAGTTTGAGCAAACTTAGGGAGATAGTGATGGACAGAGAAGCCTAGCATTCTGCAATTCACGGGGTCACAAAGAGTTGGACATGACTTAGCAACTGAACAACAAAAAGAAAATCAGCAGGTAGGAATTTGGGAGGAGAGCAAGTTTGACTATGAAAAGACACCAGATTCAGTTTTTGAGAAGTTGTATTTGAAAGATTTACTAATTTCAGGGGAGTATAAATTGAACGTAACTGGGTATAATACACATCAGGTATATATATCAGGATATATATGACATTCTACAGATGATTTCGAACTAGACAATGAAATTTATCTCCTGCTAGCTTATAATTTGGAGAAGGCAATGGCAACCCACTCCAGTATTCTTGTCTGGAAAATCCCATGGATGGAGGAGCCTGGTGGGCTGCAGTCCATGGGGTCGCTAAGAGTCGTACATGACTGAGCGACTTCACTTTCAATTTTCACTTTCATGCATTGGAGAAGGAAATGGCAACCCACTCCAGTGTTCTTGCCTGGAGAATCTCAGGGATGGTGGAGCCTGGTGGGCTGCCGTGTATGGGGTCGCACAGAGTCGGACACGACTGAAGCGACTTAGCAGCAGCAGCAGCAGCTTATAATTAGCCAGGATTATTCATTTCCCAGTTAGCTCTTTCATGCACACACACACACACACACATCACAACATTTAGCACATTATAGTGAATACTGGAGTTCACAAGACACTTTTATTCATGGTATTAAAATCTTATAGAAAACACAAAAATCTCAACATCCCTGGGATCAAATAATATCCAAAATGTATAATAACATCTAAAGTCCTTAGCAAATGGGTGTGATGAATAAATAATCCAAACACCTCATTTAAGCCAACAGTTTCAAACTCTTCTCACTCAAATCCATACTTTAAAAGTAATGGCAGGGTAGGGACGGGTAAATGGGTACATAATTTTGACTTTATCCTTTTATTTCTCTATCCCAAGTTGTAATAATCAGTTACCCCCTGAATAAAAGGCCTACAGCAGACAAGAATAGAAGCCAGCATCTGGATAATTAGTTGATAATAAATGAGCAGTATTTCAGCTAAGGGCAGCCCAGATCATTTCATAGGCAAAACTGATGTTCAATCATTTTTGATCTATCTATTTTGCTGGTATTATTAGCTCTAGATACAAATGTCTGAGGCTTCAAAAGTTGGTAAGGAGGCAAAAATAAACTTTCATAATTCTGGACTGGT
This sequence comes from Bos taurus, assembly GCF_002263795.3. Lineage (NCBI taxonomy): Eukaryota > Metazoa > Chordata > Mammalia > Artiodactyla > Bovidae > Bos > Bos taurus. Next base: position 12,435,602 of record NC_037333.1, read on the forward strand.
GCTATTTTAGTAAATTTAATAAAAGACAAAAAACCCTGCTGGGCTCTTTGAGTGTACCTATAGGTAACAGGTATGCCTTCAGCGTATAATACAGAGGCTGCTGCAGGGCGCTTACCTGGTTGCAGGTATTGATGTCTATGCCCCCCTTCAGATATTCCACAACTTTGTCTAAGTTGCCTGCTCTGGCGGCACGGAGGAAGCTTGCATTGCTGTCAGACTGTGAGAAACAGAAAAGAGCTTCAGTGAATTACTGATCAAGTGAGAACATATCAAAAACAAAGAAACAAGAATGTTTGCACCGCAGATCAGAAAAGCTTTGGCTGCAAAATAATTCAAACCTGAATTTAAAACACTTAATAATAATTAACAGGACAAGTGAGCAACCTCACAACATTTCTAGAGAGCTAAGGACATTAAGGTCAATGGGAATACATTCTGCTCTATTAAAGAGTGTAAAAGAATCATTAAAATAATTTTACTGCTTTATTCCAAATAAAGACATGTAAAGATGAATTTATACTACCCCCAAATCCACTGTTACCCATTCATTTTTGCTTCAGGAAGCTAGGGACTTTATACTGAGCCTAGTATGAAGCCAAAAAGGAATCAAAAACTGAAAAGAAATGAAAGGTACTGGGTTTCCTCTTTCTTCCTTGACTGGTTTTCAGATGCATCTGAGGGAAAATACTGACTATGGGTCGCCTGACAGTCATCTGTCCTTATGATACGGGAAAAACAGAAAGTTGCAAGGATGCTTTGAGGAAAGCAGATAGTGCTAGCTGGCAGGTGCAGACTGGGCCAATGCAAATTTTGTGATCATAGTGATTTTGGAAAAACAAGATTAAATTTAAACCAGCTGACATAATACCAGATTCAAATCTCTTGGTAAAGATGATCAGTCCGAGTGGAAACTGCCTTCTAAGTCCTCATCCTGAGTCCATTCCTCTCAAAACCTGATCCTGGTAAAATCAGCTGAAAACCCCCACCCCCACCAAGAAATATGTCCAAAGGAGGCTATTTCAGAGACGTAGCCATAGGCACCTTGCCTCTCTGACTTGCTGACAAAGTCCGATTTTCAAACCTTAACACAAGGATGATGATAACTTCATTAGGTTCCAAGATACTGGCATCACTTTATAGATCTTGTGGTATAACATCTGACTAAAGAGGAAATGGGCTTCCCAAGTGGCACTAGTGGTAAAGAACCCACCTGCCAATGCAGGAGACATAAGAGATGTGGGTTCAATCCCTGGATCAGGAAGACCCCCTGGAGGAGGGCATGGCATCCCAGCCCAGTATTCTTGTTTGGAGAATCCCCATGGACAGAGGAGGCTGGCAGGTTATGCTCCATAGGATTGCAAAGAGTCAGATGCGACTGAAGCAACTTAGCACGCACACACGTGCAAAGAGAAGACAACAACCTACCTACAATAGGAGAGCCCTATGAAAAGGGGCCTACTAGAAAGGGAGATGCAGGTGGGATGGCTCTTAATCCACCATTCTCCCCAGTAGGCTATACTGCCTGCCTCCTTCTCTCTCGAAAGGACTCTGCAAGGGCCCCTGGCATATTCTTGGACCTATTTATTATGACTGGTGATGAAGTACAGATACAGAAATGGAAGTGTTTCCTCTGGGAGTCTCAAATATGGAATTACTTGCAGACTGTTAGGATGATTTCCACAGGGGAAGACTGAACACCCTAAGACAAAATCACCTCACATTTAAGCCAAATACCACAATGCCATATATATTTACAAATTCGATAGATAATTTATGAGGAGTCGAAAGGTGTGATTGGAATCTGCACATCTGGACTGCACGCGCGGAGCCTTCAGAAACACATTCCGGTGTGACTAACATAGTGCTGCCTTCCCCCGCCCTGCTCTGCTGTGATGCCTCACACTTCATCCTTCCTGAAAGCTCTGCTCATGGCAGTGTGCCCCCAGCATATCTGCAATGCTGCAGGGACTGAATGGGAACTCACTTTGAAATGCCTATTCTGTGGAAGTATTTGTGATTTGCAGCAAATTCTAAATTCCAGGAAGAGTTTCCTCCTTCAAGTTTCTTGCCCCAGCACTTAAAAGTGAAACATGATAATTCTTTGCATTATGCTCCATCAATATCCCACAAGAAACATTAGTTATTACAAAACAACCATTAAATAACATTAGGTCACAGAAAGTATGACAACATTATTTCCCATATCTAGGTTTTTAAAAATGAATCCACATGCTATATATTACATGGTCTTCCCAGGTAGTACTAGTGGTAAAGAATTCGCCTCGAGATGCGGGTTCGATCCCTGGGTTGGGAAGATCCCCTGGAGGAGGGCATGGCAACCCACTCCAGTATTCTCGCCTGGAGAATCCCCATGGACAGAGGAGCCTGGCGGGCTACAAGAGTCCAACATGACTGAAGTGACTTAGTATGCACAAATATTACATACTATATTAAAGATGATGCCTAGAAAGTACTTCCATCCGGTACACAAGGCTTCATAATTATAAGTAATACTTATGAATGTCAAGCACTTTCCAGGTGGCACTGGTGGTAAAGAATCAACTTGCCAACACAGGAGACGCAGGACACAGGTTCAATCCTTGGGTCTGGAAGATCCCCTGGATCTTCCTGCCACTTCTTAGTGGCATCCCCCTCCAGTGTTCTTGCCTGGAAAATTCCATGGACAGAGGAGTCTGGCGGGCTACAGTCCATGGGGCCACAGAGTCAGACGCGACTGAGCACATGAATGTTTATAGTGCGTCAGGCACAGAGCTAAGAAGTCATATGCATTGTATTGTGATTACAATAATACTAGGAGAAAGCAACTATTATTATGCTCATTTAATAGGTGAGGAAAGAGGTTTAGAAAATTTTCAAGGTCACAGAATTTTTCAGTGGAAGATCCAAGGTTTAACTCCTGTTTCTCAGTGTCAAAGCAAGTCTTATCTGCTGTAATGCCTTATCTGTGCAAGGTATCAAAGCAGAGGTTACTGTAGCTACCTAACCTCAGCTATAGGTTTAGTTTGTTTGTGATAACCTCAGTATGCCCTTGGTCTACCTATTTGCTCTGTAAATCCTGGCACTTGCTTGATAGAGTGCCTTAGCTAGAGAGAGAATTCTTGGCTGACAGCTCTAGCCTCAAATTTATCAGCCATCTATGCACGGAGAAAAATGAAGAGTTGGCTTGAGACAAACTACTTAGAAACACATTAACTTCGGAATAAGGAAAGAGACAGTAAAGTACACACTACATTAAAAAGCCAGTTGATTGTCTCTCTCTACATGCCTAACATGATCAAACTCACAAACTAAGATCAGGGTTCGCTATCATTCCTGTAAAAAAAAAGAATGCCATGAACAGAAGTAGAGCCAGAGGGTGCAGCTGACCCTGCAGGAATGAAGAAACACCCAGAGACACCCTGCAGAAGCTTGAGGGGGGTGCTATTGTTGGTCTGAAGGGACTTCAGGTGTCATGGAGGGGTACCTATTAGACCCTCTCAGAACCTTCTGTAGGGGCTGGGCATGACATTGAGGATTGCTTTTGCTGTTACACAATAACAAGTTTTAATAACTAATTTTCTCTTTTCTGAATCAAATTCCTAAAAAGTAAAGACAAGTAAAAGACTTAAGTCCAGTCCTTGGAATTCTAGCCAAAAAAAAAAAAAGTTTCCAGGTTTTTAGACAGGCTAGAGCCAATAGAAAGGAAACACGTGAGCTATCCTGGCAAGGATCTCTTCAGCAGTTGAGTCACAGTAAATTTTGCTATAAGCTGTATTCTTCTAGAACCCCATTAAGGGATTTAGTTTTTCCAAAGTAAGAAAACGCATTGGAAATGCATTTTGCAAATGCAACTAAGTGTGTTATTATAAAATGCTTTCAGATCATGAGTTTCAAGAACAAACTTAAAATGAAACTTCAAAATGTATATGTAGATACTGACATTATTGAAGGTTAAAAGTATAGATTGGTACAGAAGTATATATTTTTCTACTTCCAGATAAACACTTGCAAACCCTGTACTACAAAGAGGTCAATCTGTGATTAAAGCTCTTGACATAAGAGCTTAGGATAAACAGCTTTTAGTCTGGTTACCTTCAATCAACACAGAGATGAAAGAGGATTCCGGGACTCCTGGTGAGAGATGCAGCAATGTTTACCATGCTATATTTCCCTCTGAGTATGACAAAAGTAAGAATTTAAAAATTAAAATTAGGCATTAGTGGTGGGAGAGGCATGCTTTCAAAACAGACTGTTGTCTCTTGGCTTGACCCGGGAGATTTCACGCACAAAAAGCACTAGAAAGAGAGAAGAAGGAAACAACAATCCTTTGAGAGCAAAGTCTGACATACAGACTTTTTATGCTTTGTTGCTGTCTGTCCCTAGAACTCTCAATCCTAAAACCAATTGTACTTATGCCTATATAAAGTCTGACTCTGAACAAGGCATTCAAACGCTGAGCTCCATTTATTTTAATCTGCAACAGATGGATGTCATTAAAACTTGTCCCTTTTACAACCCGAGTGTGGCATCTCAAGCCGAGAAAGAAAAATTTCCTCTTCAATTATTCTCGACACAGTTCTGTACGTTTTTTGATCCAAATGTTAGAAAAACAATACTTTCTCAGCATCCAGCAGAGCGGACATGAAAGGCAAGGAGGAATGTGCGTTCACAGAGCCACATTACGGCCTGAAGGAGCACTTCCCCGAAAGATCCAGGGGCTTACTCACAGGGGTCCTTGAGTTTGCTCCAAGATTTTGCAAAACGTCTATGCTTACAGTTCAATAACAGCCTAACAAGGAGAATATAAGCATGTTCCAGGTCATCTAGATGGCTACCCTTTTACTGAGTACAGCCATCTATCTTTAGAATGTGACTTTGCGTTTATAATTCAATGCATAACAGGTGAAGGAGAGATGGTATACAAACAGATGCACGATACGAAAAATATTTTGCCTTAGAACAGAGACTCGTCAGAAAATCTGGCCATCACACATGGCAGGATGCACTACAGAACCTGAGCACAGCACTCAGTAGCACATCAGCATTGGTTTAGTCACTAAGTTGTGTCCGACTCTTGTGACCCCAGGTACTGCAGCCCTTTAGGCTCCTCTGTCCATTGGATTTTCCAGGAAGAATACTGGAGTGGGTTGCCATTTCCTTCTCCAGGGGATCTTCCTGACCCAGGGATTGAACCTGGGTCTCCTGCATTACAGGAAGATTCTTTACTAACTGAGCTACAGACCCAGCATATTAATAGGGACTTCCTTGGCAGTTCAGGGGCTAAGACTCCAAACTTCCTCTGTGGAGGGAGCAGGTTGATCCTTGCTCAGGAAACAAAGATCCCACATGTTGCACAGAATGGCCAAAAAAAAAAAAAAAAAAAAACTAATAAAATAAAGTTACAAATAATAGGCTCAGATGCTATCTCTGTGTGGTCCAACTTGCCTTGACTATTGGCAGTAAGTATAACAGAAAATCCAGAGTAAAATGTTTTTCGGTTCCTAATTGCAGTGTTATTGGCTTAGGTACATATTTTTAGCACAATACTAATTCCATCACCAAGTAAATGAAGAGAGTTTTAAATGATTATCAAATAGCATGCCTTTAATATTGGCTTCCCAAGTGGCTCAATGTAAAGTGTCTGCCTGCAATGTGCGAGACCTAGGTTGGATCCCTGGGTTGGGAAGATACTCTGGAGAAGGAAATGGCAACCCACTCCAGTACTTTTGCCTGGAAATTCCAAAGAGTTGGATATGACTGAGCAACTTCACTTCCACTTTCAATATTGGCATTGGCAAAGTTCTCTGATAGCTTTATGTTTTTATTCTATAGTAGGAAACAAAAGTTTAAATGTATTAATAATTTTTGTATAACATGCTTCTAAAAATGTATGCTCTGTATTATTTTTATTTAGGGCAAATTCAGAAATACATTATAGAAATACAAGGTTAAATCTTTTTACTATTAAACCAACATCTGTGACTTAGTTTTACACAGTCCTGTCCATTCTATTACATTGGTGCTATTTTTTTTTTTTTAATAATACTAGTTTTGTACTTCTGTTCATGCTTAATTTGTAAAACTTTCATTTTAGTAATGGTCTAAGAGTTTAAGGAGTTTTATGTAGTTTGATTTTTACATTTAAATTACCACTATAAGGAATTCTGTGGCAGTCCAGTGGTTAGGACTCAAGCTCTCACAGGCCAAGGGCCCATGTTTAATCCCTGCTCAGAGTGCTAAAATCCTGCAAGCCACATGGTGAGGCCCCCCAAAAATGTTTTTCATAAAAAATTAATTATTAGTCTAATAAAAATAACTCTAGAGGTTACAAACTATTTTCATACTTCAAAGAGAGGAATATATTATTAATATTTGAGACGCTCACATCCTCTAGCATGAATTAGCCACCAGCCTCAACTAACCTAGCAAGTGACACTTGGTACCTCCCCTCACTCTGTGGCTTATCCTGTACCCTCCACAAATATTTTCCAACAGATTAACCATAAGAAAGCACATGTTCCTTGTGAAACTTAGGAATTTGCTTATTTTCTTAGGATACAGTTATTCCTTTTAAAATAAATGGGGTCATTTACCTGCCTACCCTGAGATCTACATTTTTACAGTAATACAAAGTAAACAAAATATACTAAAATCACTTGAGGGGGAAAATCTTAATATGAATATAATAAAATAAGGGACATTTCTACAATTCCTTAGGTCTTTTCTTAGGAATGTTGGATAAGTTAAAACTATGTCCAGCAAATCACAAGTTGTATGATCTTGAGTCTTTGTGGGTCTCAATTTCCTTATCAAAAAAATAAATGTGCTTTACAGAATTGCTGTAAGAATGAAATATGATTTAAGGTACTTAGCCCAATGACAGGCACAGTAGACACTGACTGAGCTTTTTTAAATTGCAGTTTATCTTGTAAATTATAAAGGCAAAACAACAATGGCAAATCAAAGGATAGATGCATACATATTATCTTCTTTAAATAAGAAAGTGCTGCCGGAAGACCAGAGTATTTGAAAATATCCTGCTAACTGTTAAAGTGTCCTAACTGTATGAACACTTGACACTGCAAAACCCCACTTAGTTTCAATTCAGCTGACTGTTAATAACAAAAATTGCGATAAAACATAAGTTTGTACACTGCAGCTTGATTAACACTGCATGTTGATTACGCTACATTTTTAGTGTCATTTTAACAGGTCTTTACACTGCAACTAAATGGAAAATGCTGAAGGAGCTCTGATCTTCAGAAAGAATTAACATAACCTCTCGAAAGGTTGTTTTTACTTCAGTGACATATGTTTTAAGAATTTTAGTTCAAATATAGGTGTTTCTATTTTCACTTTTAAAATATTACTTAAGATACTTAATGATTAACACATAAAATTGAGAATTGTATCAAAACAATATCTAACTTTAATTAAACAAATAAATTGCACCTGAATATTTCAAGCAAATACCTATTTGATATGCAAGATCATTTGAAATTACTTTTACATAAAGACAAAGATTTTTTTCTTAACTTCATATGACATTTTGACATTGATTTGCACTAGCACACTAGATAAATTTTTTTATCAATGTTTTCCCTGAGATTATTATCCATGAGAAGAACTGCCTATAGGATACCATCTTCAAAAAGATGGTGACACTGAAAATTAGTTGTTCCTAACTTACACAATGGTGACAAAATCACTGAAGAGTAAACAGATGAAAAAATTAGTATTCAAAAGCAATATCTTTTTTTTTTTTACTGTGGAGGCAGTTTTTCTAATGCAGATTATTCATATTATGCAGGGCTTCCCAGGTGGCACTAGAGGTAAAGAATCCAGCAGCAAATGAAGGAGACCAAGAGACCAAGAGATGGATCCCTGAGTCGGGAAAATCCTCTGGAGTAGGAAGTGGCAACCTGCTTCAGAATTCTTGCCTGGAAAAATTCCATGGACAAAGGAGCCTGGAGGGTTACCGTCCATAGGGTGGCAGGGTCAGACACAACTGGATGACTTGCTCTTTTACTTTCAAGGTGCCACACAGGTAAGAGAGAAACAATGCAGATTACTAAGTACACACGGCTATGTACTTGAACTCAAAATACGACGCTAAGTCAACGTCTGGAGCATCTTTTTATTATACCATTCTAATAGCACTCCTCTGGTCTTCAAAAATATTTAACAAGAATCCAGGAAGACCAGATATGGCTCAGAGATCTTGACTGTTAAGTCTTCTATGATAAATAGAAGTAAGTTGTTAGAGATAATGTTATACCTTAAAAAAATTTCTGCATCACGTTTTTGAACACTGAGTCAAAATATTAATAATGTAATAATATCTGTCCTCAATAAATTAAAAATATGGCAAGAACACAAAACTAATAGGAACAAAAACCTTAAATCAAAAATATCATTCTAGTGTACATTTGATTGATAACTATTTTATACTTCAGACTCCCTGTGATTTATATATAGATATATCCATTTAAAAATAATTATTAAACAGAAGAAATATGAATTCCTCAGTATATCATCAGACAGTAGAAGTCTGACTTGAAAAGTAACTCTGTTTTGCTGACATGAGTTTGGTTTAATAAAAATTACAAATGAGACATACTGAAACCTTCACTAAAACAGGAACTTTTACAAAGAAAAGGTAGAAACTTTCTTAAGTGGTTATAAGTTTCAGTTTTCTACTGAACATTATCATAAATTGAAAGTTAAAACAACTTCTCCTAAGTCAGGAAAATCAACAGGTTTTGATTATTTGTATTCTAGTTATATGTTCTGCCTATGACTCCAAAACGCCTACAGAACTCAGAAATTCTGTCACAAAGTACAACATGTCAATTTTTTTTTCTGAATTTAAATGGGAAGATGGTAATGCCTCCACCACAATACTTACAAATCTAAGGAAATCGAAAAAGGGAAAAATTTTGCCATAGCTATAAGTCAGACATTAGATTAAACAGTTTCAGGTTCATCTTAAAATTTTAAATTTTAGAACACTGCAACTGAATGCTTCAGATTGTTTCAAGGGATAAGACACTCTGCAAAAGTGAAAGTATGAAAGTGATTGTCACTCAGTCATGTATGACTCTGTGCAGACCCCATGAACTGCAGCCCACCAGGCTCCTCTGTCCATGGGGATTCTCCAGGCCAGAATACTGGAGTAGGTAGCCATTCCCTTCTCCAGGGGATCTTCCCAACCCAGGGAAGGAACCCAGGTCTCCTGCACTGCAGGTGGATTCTTTACTGTCTGAGCCACCAGGGAAGCTCTTTGGGAGGTTTCAATTAGACAGATTAAAGGTAGTACTATAGTCAGTGAGCTAAGCACCTTAATAATTGCTTTAAACTGTTTATCTAGAGTTAATATTCCTCCCTAAAGAGCATATCATACTTGGGAAAAAATGGCATATGATCAGGCATGTGACCCCCACTTTCAAGCATTGCAGCTTCCTCTTGGTGTAGAGGTACCCCGTCACATTATGGCTTCATGCCATACACCACCCCTCACACTACTACCTGAACGGATGGATTTGAAAAGTTCTGCTTTATTTATTTATGTTCAGAATGCTAACAATGCAAAGGCCAGAAAAAATATTCTACAAATCTTATATTACTGAATATTAGTTTCTCCATAATATTCGCTAATTTTTTCAATAGCCAAGGTATAATGGAAATCTGCATTTCACATGCCAACACCAAAATTAATGAAAACTCAGATTCCATATACATGCATTAATATTTGATATTTGGCTTTATCTTTCTGATTTCTGGAAAAACAGTACTGGTGAACCTATTTACTGAGAAGAAATAGAGACAAACATAGAAAACAGTCTGGTGGAAACACTGGAGGAAGGAGAGGGTAGGGCAAATTGAGAAAGTGGCATGGACATGTATATACTATCATGTGTGAAGTAAATAACAAGCGGGGAACTGCTGCACAACACAGAGGGCCCAGCCTGGCACTCTGACAACCTAGAGGGGTTGAATGGGGGGCGCGGGGGCGTTGAATGGGGGGCAGGGGACTTTGAATGGGGAATGGGGGACGTTGAATGGGGGGCGGCGGGTGTGGCCGTGTGGGCTGAGGCTTACAAGGGAGGAAATGGAAGTCAGAAGTCGCTCAGTCTTGTCTGACTCGTTTCGACCCCATGGACTGTAGCCTACTAGCCTCCTCTGTCCATGGAATTTTCCAGGCAAGAGTACTGGAGTGGGTCGCCATTTCCTGCTCCAGGGGATCTTCCCGACCCAGGGATTGAACCCGGGTCTCCTGTACTGCAGGCAGACGCTTTACCATCTGAGCCACCAGGGAAGCCCCTTATGAGGGAGGGGATATATATATAAATATTACTGATTTGTGTTGATGTATGGCTGAGATCACTACAACACTGTAAAGCAATTATCCTCCAATTAAAAAAAAAAAAAATGAAAACCTAGAGTTCCACAATAGAAATTTAATAGCACACACTGCATCTGTATAGGATTGAATTCTAAACAGTTCTCTACTATTGCTTTGGGATCTCCAATGAGTATTAATTGAGAGTAAAACATTAAAAACATATTTTTAAAACAATCTGTATCCCAAGCCTAATATCTTTCCTAATTTTCAATGAGCTGGACATCTCCGTAAAAATGTTCTGCCACCATCTTAAACTTAAATGAACATGGGCCAAAACATGGAAGAGATTATCAAGCTTTCTGTCATATACACAAATCCCCAAAGGAATTTCCCTTTGCCAAGCACTGGCCATAAGAGTAGGTTTCATAAATGAATAATAACCTACCATAATAACACTCCAGTCAGAAGAAAAAAGAGAGCTTTTGATATAATTTGGTAACCATTGTTTATTTAATTCTTTCTTTAAGAAATATTCTCTACACAAAACTCTTCTCATTCCCTGCCTAATCCGTGTGTTAAAATATTACAGAGCCTTTGGGAGGAAAGGTATATTAGAGTTTATCCCACTGCTATACTCAAGGATCAGGATAAATGAACCTGAATTAGGTTTTAGTCTCCCTTGAAAGCCTTTAGAACTGTCGTGATATGACAAAAATAAACCCAACCAAGTGAAAATGTCTTTCATCAATTCTTTATTACGCTGGGCATCCTACAGTGTTAATTTACTATTGCCCCCTTGAGGTAGGCACTGAATTTCTATCCCCATTGGTCTGATTATTCATCTTTGGACCATCTGTTCTGAAGCAGACATCACTCAGTCAAAAGCAGCTTCGTGACACAGCACAAATGAGGCACTGACCGCACCCCGTCATACTGCACACACAAAAAGGTTGATTGCTTCTCTAGCACTGAATTATTCAAGGCTGAACAAGAAAATACATTCTTCCAAGGAAGGTTTCACAATGGCTCACCTTCAAATATGACCACTATTTTAAAAGAACTTGCATATATTTTCCAATGCTTACATTGTTAATTTTAGTGTGGCCCTCCTGAAACTCACATGGAAATACAGAAGGGCTTTCTGTTTACAATAGTCCAGTGTACATCTGTAATTGGCAGTCTGATTGATTTTCTAGAAGATTTTCACTTATTTACAGCTTAGCAACCACACACAGTGACAACCTGACTCTACTTGTTTAAAATGTAACTCTGGACTCATTTCCCATGTACAGGAAATCATTTCCCATAAAAGACCAAATTAGGGAAAATGCATCAAAACTGAGTAACTCGATTTTTTAATTGTACTTTTTTGAGTACATATGTTATATAATATTAACATCTACTCCAGAAGAGAATAAGAATTTGAATTCCTTACTTTCTAGTATCATTTTTGTCCCAAGACGATATTTTAATTCTATAGGAATAACAGACCTAAGAACTCTATTTGTGCCACTCTTGGCATTTCTGTTTTTTTAGAAATCTTTCTAATTACTGGGTGTCAGGAATTTCAGCATGGTAATTATGTTGCTTATTGGAAATAATTTGAGTCACTAGTCCCTTTGGTTAAATTGTTCTTAAGTTTATTGTTACCTATAAAATGGCAAAAGTCAATCCTTCTAATGTGCATATAATTTTTAAGAAGTTGTTTATTCGACCCCTTCTCCAAAGCATGTAGGTCCCAAAGGAGTATACACAGTTTTCAGGCTCTTTGCACATTTGTGATGATCTACATGGAAAGCAAAATTCCAATTCTCAAAAAGTCTACATTATGCTAAATATAACATACAAAATCATTTTTTACACTCATTTCTTGACTCTCTCTATGCTGGCCCAGTGGTGCACAGTTGAAAGTCAACAAAACTTTAAAGTTAAATTAAAAAATACCTAAAGGATACCCAATATGTGTACTGTATAAGAAGGAAATCATTTCCCAGTTTGATTCATTTTATTAACTTGATTAAATCACTGAAAAGACATAAATGTGTACATATTAGAAAAATCAAAGCTTCAGTTTGGAAAAAGTGAAAACAAATTAGTCTAAAAACAGATTATTTTGATAATAAAATATACATATAGGATGGATCAACAACAAGGTCCAACTGCAGAGCACAGGGAATTATAGTCAGTATCCTTTAATAAATCATAACAGAAAGAATAGGAAAAAGAATATATATGTATGTGTGTGAATCACTTTTTTTGTACACCAGAGACTAACAAAATCGTCAATCAACTATGCTTCAATAAAAAAAAAATTAATAGTTAAAAGAATTTAACCAGTTCTTTATAAGAAGTTATTTAGTTGAGAATAAGACAATTTTGAAGTCAAGCAGTGTGTTAAATGCAAAGAATTAAATACAGAAGAAATGAACATGATCTATCCCCTCAAAGGCTTCCCAGGTAGCTCAGTGGGTAAAGAATCTGCCTGACAAAGCAGGAGACACAAGAGACTTGGGTTCTATCCTTGGGTCAGGAAGATTCCCTGGAGTAGGAAATGGCAACCCACTCCAGTATTCTGTCTGGAAAATTCCATGGGGATAGGAGCCTGACAGGCTACAGTCCATGGGGTAACAACGACTGAGCAACGGAACACACATATATCCCCTCAAAAGATTTTAAGATCTGCATTTAGAAAATATGTTTTAGCTGCAACATAGTCCATGAATTAGATAGAAGTGGGCAAGAATGGATCCATGGATATCCATTTAGAAACAGTAATCCAAGCAATAAATGCTTGTGTGTTTTACAATCTATTTTACATTTGGAACATATAATAGGAATAGCAACACAGTATTTTACAAAGTTCCTGGTGATAAGTTAGGTGGAAAACACAGCAGGCACAGGACTAGCGAGTGAAATGTCATAGTGGTAGGGAAGAACACAGTATGCACGAAACTATGAGTAATGCAGCGTGGTGAATTATAAACTCGGAAATGACAAAGAAGTTAAAATTCTCAACGTAAGGCAGGGCCCAGTCTGTGAATGTTCTTACTTGCTGTAATAAGAAGACTGAATATTACCCTTTAGGTGAAAGGGCACGAACTGCTAAGATCAGAATGCTGTCCTCAAAATAATCACTGGAGTAACATATGGAGGGTGAGTTAGAGGTAAAGAGAATGAAGTCTGTCAGATAATCTGGATACTATTGCAATGGTCCTAGTGAGCAACGTTTGGGGGACAGCAACGTGAAAAAGGAAGTGATGTGTCATACATGCAGGGGAAAGAAGTTATACAATTTAGGGGAATTGAATTTAAGGGTTTATGGAAAAGAAGAAATTAAGGAAACCTTGGAAACATCTAGCTTTGGTACGTAATGAGCAATAATACTAGTCAAGATCAGAAAACTGGGGAAAGAGCATACCTAAAATTGGAGAGAACACAGTAGTGTGGTTCTGGTCTAATGAAATCTGATGTGCCATCACAGCATGGTATGTGCTAAAAATGCAAGACTCAAAGGTCTGGGAGAGTGTGTGGACTATGGACAGAGGCCACGGTGTAACCTCTGGGAGATGGTCTGGGGTTTTTTGCAGTGATACTGGATTTGTCTTCATTCCTTACCATTTCTCTGTCAACAAGACTCCCAAGAATAGGAAAGCACTTCTTGTGTTGCCTGTGGAAGCAAATACTGCTGACCTATCAACATCTTGCATGAACGCCAGGAAGTGCTGATACAATAAAAACTGCAAGGTATACATATACTTCAGTATACACGTATATACATACACCAGTGAGACTAAAACAGAAATCTGTACGGGAGGTTTCTCATGTGCTCAGAATACTAATAGCATGCAGCTGACATTTCCCCATAAGACCAGGGCACAACTGAAGTACCGCTTTATCCACAATGGATGTGACCTGCTGTAACTTTCTAAATTTACCCTTGTGCTATGTACGAACTATAATTGTCTAGAATGGTTCCAGCTATTCAGTTCTAACTCTATGAAGGGTAAAGAGCTTCCTTAACTTTACACTGAAATGTAAAAAAGGTATGGAAAGGTGGCTTTAAAAAGAAATGTGTTTAATTAATTATAGTACCTGACACATGGCAGTGGGAAAGGACTAGCAAATCAAGTATTTGTAGCTTGCATTGCCTTTAAAAAAAAATTAGCTTATACTACAAATTCTCTGTTGGAAATCAGTCAATAAAAACCCCTCCAGTTATTAACTGCATTTCACAGAATATCTGAACTTCTTCTGAGGCAGCTTTCAAAACAAATTCTTGACTTGTTGGGGTAAGAGTATTGGCATCAACTCCAAAGAGAATTTTGAAAAGTAAGGGATCTCCTAATTTAAACATAACTAAAAACAAAAGTAGGGTCAATTCATCTCATGAAACTAAGCTTTGGTTCAGATGCTCAAGACCGTTTTTTAAAAACTGAGCTTAAGCCAGGTTTAATGAGAAATGGAGAATTCTCTATTAGTTGTTTTTTATTCTTTGACTTCTACGGTTCAGTTCAGTCACTCAGTCGTGTCCAAATCTTTGTGACCCCATGGACTGCAGCACGCCAGGCCTCCCTGTCCATCACCAACTCCCGGAGTTTACTCAAACTCACGTCCACTGAGTCGGTGATGCCCTCCAACTATCTCATCCTCTGTTGTCCCCTTCTCCTCCTGCCTTCAATTTTCTACAAGAATTTGTATTAAGTGGATCCTGTGGGTTTATTTCCATAGGCTTCGGAAAACTTCTTCACAACACCCTCCCAACCCACCCTTCTCCCCTCAAGTCTGACCAAGTTCCATTACTCTGGGGTTCCATAACACCCTGAGAATCATTCAGTCATTCATAAACGCTTGTTGACTACCAGTCATAAAAACAACACTGCACTAAATGTTGTCAATGGCTATAGCAGGATCCCCAAATATATGCTGACATATCTATCTCCCCAACTAGCCTGACCCTCCAGGTTAGATGAGGCCATGACTTATTCATCTTGGGTTGTCTCCACTGGCCAGCACAGGGTTTAACAGAGAGTAGATCAATAAACCTTTGTGGAAATAAGATAAAATAAAGGAAGAAGTTCAACAAAGTGAAACAGGCCAAATAGACACATGAAGCAGCACTGGTCACTATGAATTAAACTAATGAGAAGTTTGGTGAATCAAGTACATTTTCACGACTCACTAAATTTTAAAACTTGGTTTAAAATCAACATGTATACACTATCATGTGTAAAATGGATAGCTAGTGGGAAACTGCCAGATAACATACACTATATGACAGCCTGGCAATCTGTGAAAGCCAGAGGGATGGGATGGGGGCAGGGGAGGGAGGCTAAAGAAGGAGAGATTATATATGTCATTCTGACTGATTCTCGTATGGCAGAAACCAACACAACATTGTAAAGCAATTTTCCTCCAATTAAAAAATAAATTCAAAAATAAAATCCTGATTAGCAACATTTACACTTGTTATATTATTCCACCTTTATAATTCTATTAGATAACCATTTATTGTGGTTATCTAATAGAATTATAAATAGAATCTTGCCTAACTCTTCCTAAGGGTATGTGAATATAGAGTAATGGGGTCAGGATGCCCTCCAACTATAGGACTTCCCCGGTGACTCAGCAGTAAAGAAGCTGCCTGATATTCAGAAGATGCAAGTTCAATCCCTGGGTTGGGATGATCCCCTGGAGGAGGACATGGCAACCCACTCCAGTCTTCTTGCCTGGAGAATCCCATGGACAGAGGAGCCTGGTGGGCTACAGTCCTCAGGGTAGCAAAGAGTCAGACACGACTAAAGCTACTTAGCATGCATGTATGCCCTCCATCTGCATCATTATTATCTTACAGTTGAAATCACGGGAAAACTTAACAATGGAATTGGTTAGATAGGCCATAGACTCAACATTCTCTGAGCTTAATTAGTTTAACAGATAACTGCCAACTATGACATTAGTAAAGAAACACAGAAAGAAATGGTATTTTACTGATACTGACTACATAGAACTATTAGGATCCTGTTTCTGAGAAATAATAAACTATAATTTTATTATTATAAAATTGTTATTATTGCTCAAATTGTTAAACAATTTTTAATAAAATTGGTAAAATTGTTATAGTTCTATTATTATAAAATTGTTCTTTTCTGGAGGGGGAAATTTTACATAAAGCAGTAACATAAGCTTCCATTATTGCAAAAATTATCCAAAGAAGAAGAGATTATAGTGTATAACAACACATAGCAATACACTGCACTATCCCCAGTAGTTACAATAAGACTAACTTCTAAATGAAAGAGATGATCGGCATGTTTAAATTATTTTGACCAAGATACCAGTGAGAGAGGCTATTTCCTTTTAGAATTATTATGCATATATAATACACCTCACTTCACTCATAGGGAAACTATATATTTACTTCTACCTCCACATTCTTGTATCTGTAACAAGACATATAAAATTAAACTAACATATATGTGCACAGGTGTATGCGTGGTGTGTGTGTAAGAATTTGTGTGGAGAGTGAAAAAGACAACCTACTGAGTGGGAGAAAATATTTGTAAACAATATGATAGATAAGGGGTTAATATTCAGAATATATTAAGAGCTTATACAACTCAACATCAAAAAACCAAACAATTCAATTAAAAAAAAAACGGGAGTGGGGGGCAAAAGAACACCAAACAATTCGATTTTTTTAAAAAAGGGGAAAAGAACTGAACAGACATTTTTCCAAAGAAGAAATGCAGATGGCTAACAGGCACATGTAAAGACACTTAACATCACTAACCATCAGGGAAATGCAAATCAAAACCACAATGAAATATCACCTCACGCCTGTCAGAATGGCTATCATCAAAAAGACAGCAAATAACAAACGGTAAAAATGTGGAGAAAGAAAATCTTTGTATACTGTCAGTGAGAAGGTAAATTCGTGCAGCCATGGTGGAAAACCGTATAGAGGTCAAAAAACTACAGATAGGACTCCTATGTGACTCAGCAACTCCATCCTGGGTATACATCTGAAACAAACCAAAAATACTAACTCAAAAAGATGCCTGCACCCTGATGTTCATAACAGCATTATTTGCAATTGCCAAGATATGGACGCAACCTAAATGTCCATCAACATATGACTGGGTAAAGAAGCTGTGAGATATATACATATAGAGAGATACACACTCTATGTAATAATATTCAGCCATAAATAAAGAAATTTTGCCATTTGCAGCAATATGGATGGACTTGGGGGGTATTATGCTCAGTGAAATAAGTCAGATAGAGAAAGACAAATACTGTATGATATCACTTATATGTGGAATCCAAAATACAACAAACTAGTGAATGTAACGAAAAAGAAGCAAACTCACAGATATAGAGGACAAACTAGCAGTTACCAAGGGGGACAGCAAAGGAGGAGCATTAAAGGAGCAGAGGAGCGTAGGAGTAGAGGAATAAGAGATGCAAGCCATTATGCACAAAATAAGCTACAACGATATATAATTTACAGCATAGGGAATATAGCCAACATTTTATAAACTTATTTATAAATGGAGTGTAATCTTTAAAAATTGTGAATCACTATACTTATAATTTCGGAGAAGGCAATGGCACCCCACTCCAGTACTCTTGCTTGGAAAATCCCATGGATGGAGGAGCCTGGTAGGCTGCAGTCCATGGGGTCGCTAAGAGTCGGACACAACTGAGCGACTTCACGTTCACTTTCACTTTCATGCATTGGAGAAGGAAATGGCAACCCACTCCAGTGTTCTTGCCTGGAGAATCCCAGGGACGGGGGAGCCTGGTGGGCTGCCGTCTATGGGGTCGCACAGAGTCAGACACGACTGAGGTGACTTAGCATAGCATAGCATACTTATAATTTATATAATATTGTACATCAACTATACCTCAATAAAAATAAAAAACAAAAGATGTTTAGATTGTGCCACTTCTGATTAGCAATGTTTAATATGGGAACCCAGCACATAATATGAAGCTTGATGAGAATCTGGGTATATATTACAATCCTGCGGCATCCCAACAAGGTACAGTCCTTTACAATCGGAGAAGCTCCACTTCTGTTTGGTTTCCTTTTCCTGGCTTTCCTGGTGGTCAGACAGTAAAGAATCTACTTGCAATGCGGGAGACCTGAGTCAGGAAGATGCCCTGGAAAAGGCAATGGCTATCCACGCCAGTATTGTTGCCTGGAGAATTCCATGGACAGAGGAGCCTTGGGGACTACAGTCCAGGGAATCACAAAAAGTCAGACACGATAGCAACTAACACTTTCCCACATGTAAGAAGTGTGGCATATTTGAGCAGTTCAGTTCCCTCTACTAATGACATCTTTTCATAGATTTAACTATTACTTTAACATGAATTATGTAAAGAAATCATTACAAAGATTACCCTGACCTAAAGCCTTTCTCTTCTGGTTATAATTTCACTTAAGAGGATTAATTACACGTGTTTTGATTAGAGTCACCACACTTTTGTTCACTATGTTCTGTTCAAAGATAATTGTCAAAGGCACATTGAATAAGTCAATTGTTCACCATTTTTACAAGATTTGTGCACATTTATGTAGTTTTAGTGATTTTTTCCTAAATTTAAAAAATATTTTCTTATAGAATATGAACTGACATATACCATATCAGAATTCTATGCAACTTCCTTGGCGATCCAGTAGTTAACACTCTGTGCTTCCACTGCCGGGGGTGCAGGTTCAATCCCTGGTCAGGGAACTAAGATTCCACATGCTACATGGTGCAGCCAAAAAGAAATAAAACAAAAAAAGAATTCTACATGCCCCTGCTGCTGCTAAGTCACTTTAGTCGTGCCCGACTCTGTGCGACCCCATAGACAGCAGCCCACCAGGCTCCCCCATCCCTGGGATTCTCCAGGCAAGAACACTGGAGTGGGTTGCCATTTCCTTCTCCAATGCATGAAAGTGAAGAGTGAAGGTGAAGTCGCTCAGTCGTGTCCGACTCTTAGCGACCCCATGGACTGCAGCCTACCAGGCTCCTCCATCCATGGGATTTCCCAGGCAAGAGTACTGGAGTGGGGTGCCATTGCCTTCTCCACATGCCCCCTAGATTTGCTTTTTTATAAGTCATTCCTCTACTCATGAGACTGTGTGACATGCTTTGTGTGGTTACACTCTGGCTATTCAACTCCCTGAAGGAATGAATAATAGTTGGTACTTTTTGTCTTTCTCACACTTACTACTACAATATTAACTGTAGGCTAATCCCACTATATGCAAAAATATTTATGTTCTCAGTTAATAAAACACACAATTGAAGAACCTGAGGTTTAGTTAGATTAAAGCACTCGTCCATGGAGGAGGAAATGGCACCCCACTCTAGTACCCTTGCCTGGAAAATCCCATGGACGGAGGAGCCCAGTATGCTACAGTCCATGGGGTCGCAAAGAGTCAGACACAACTGAGCGACTTCACTCACTTTTTGACTATTCTACCGCCAAACTTAGGTTTGGCTGTGAAGATAAATATTTTAAGTGATTTTCCCCAGTGTTTTACATGAAAGATTTCCTTTTGATTTATTTTTAATATAATAAAGATACTTTACTTAAAAAAAAGAAAAAGCACTTGTCCATGGATATTTTTAATAAGTGTCAGAGCTGTGATTGGTACCCAGTCAGTCTTATTTCAGAGGCCATGATCATATCACCATAAGATACCACCTCCCAGGCTCTGCCCAAAGGTGCCATATATCTTTCCACTATTGAATGCCAGTGTCTGCTGCTTCCTGTTCTGGGGGCAAATTAATGCAGTCACATTGGGGGCCCCAGTGATCATGTTCTGACTTCCCTTGGCACCCAACTCCCTCTCCTGTGCCAGGGGCAGGGCCTGAAGTTTGAGCATATGGCACTGACACCACTGGAATACCAAGGTTTCTTTTCTTTAATGTTGCTAACTCAAGAGTTGTGATTCTCGGGAACTCAATCACCGTACTTCAAAATATTATTGCGTATTATATTCAACAAGTGAATCCAGAGCAACGTCTCCATCACCCTTGTTATTACTACGACGCACAGGGAAAAAGTTTCAAGCTCCAGAGCACAGCAGGCTTCAAAGACAACATTTGTTCCTCTGTTTTCAAAGCAGCATGAAGACTTTTACGAGCTTGTACTGACACATTTTCCTGAGTGGGATTTAAACCTGGACTGCTTCCAAAGTGGATAAAACCTCTCTCAGCTGTTCTTAATTAATCACCATACCTGCTATTTAAATGCTGATTACACCTATACACACTTATAATAGTAAATCTTGTTTTCCCAGGAAAAATTTAGTAAAGTATACCTATAAAAAGTCCTCTCCTCAAAATGAATTGAAAAGTTAAATGTAGAATAGGAAATAATAATTTCTTATGCAACCTAAAGGATACAGAAAAGCATATTCCATCAGAGTTATTTGTCTAAAACTATATAACTTTCTGGGCTTCCAAGGGGGCGCTAGTGGTAAAGAACCCACCTGCCAATGCAAGAGACCCAAGAAACTTGGGTTTGATCCCTCTAGGTTGGGAAGATCCCCTGAAGGAGGGCATGGCAACCTGCTCCAGTATTCTTGTCTGGAGAATACTATGAACTGAGGAGCCTGGCGGGCTGCAGCCCATAGGGCTGCACAGAGTCAGACAAGACTGAAGTGACTTAGCATGCACATACAACTCTCTAGGTTCTTTAAGTACTTTTTTGTTTTTAAAATCTCCTCTCTTTAAAAAAAAAAAAAAAAATCCTTGGGGAATCACTATAAAAGCATATACATATTCTCATAGAACATTTTAAAAATGAGTTAAAGGGAACTTCCTGCCAGTCCAGTGGTTAAGAGTCTGCGCTTATCCCTGGTCAGGTTAATTAAGATCCCATAAACCTCGCAGCACAACCAAAAATAAATTAAAAAATAAAACATACATTAAAGAAAAACAGCCAGCAGCTCTAGTTCCATTACTCAAACTTAACACTGCTTATTTCTATGTATTTTCTTTTAGAAGTCTTCTCATATACACTGTATCTACGCATATACGTAATATTTTTACAAAGTTGGGATAATAATACCTAGGCTTTTTCATTTAAAAACTAACATTACTTGATGTACACGAGCTGTTCAAGCAAATCGGTTGAGTGGATGGTCTATTTTCAAAAGCCTGTAAATTAAAGTAAACCCAATGAATTTAAATAAATAAGTAAAAATAAAAACTAACATCACCAAATTGATAATGCCTACACCACTCCCTGGTGGCTCAGAGGTTAAAGCGTCTGCCTGGAGTGCGGAAGACCTGGGTTTGATCCCTGGGTTGGGAAGATCCCCTGGAGAAGGAAATGGCAACCCACTCCAGTACTCTTGCCTGGAGAATCCCATGGAGGGAGGAGCCTGATAGGCCACAGTCCATGGTGTCACAAAGAGTCGGACATGACTGAGCAACTTCACTTTCACTTTCACACCATTCAAAAGTTGTAAGGGAAATTCAAAATCTCATATAGTAGTTTGTAGTTGGATTACAACTTTTTTTTAGCTTTCCCTAGTTATTTGCAGAATAGTGCCTTTGTTTTCACTGCAGTTAAGAACGCTACAATAGGGACTCCCCGGGCAGCCCAGTGGTGAAGACTCTGTGCTCTCAAGGCAGGGGGCACAGGTTTGGTCCCTGATCAGGGAACTAAGATCCCACATGGAGAAAGAACGCTTGCTGTGACAAAAAGTTACATACCTAAGTCTTTGTCCTGGCCTTGACTATGTCCACTGTTTAAATCCCTAAATATGGAACAGTGCTGTCAATGGGTGCAGATTGTTGATACATATTAAATACTGCTAAACTATCCTTCAGAGAGGCTGAAGCAGATGTCACCATAACTGTTTGTGGAAGAGCCTTTCTCAACTCAGTCACATGCTCAAATCTGCTTTGCTCAATTAATACATCTATCATTATGGTCTTGTTTTATCTTTTTTACTTTTGAAGAGTTTAAAAACTCAGTCATACATTTAATGCCTATTGCAATTTTTGTCTTCTTTGACTTGCCCATATTTTCGTCCTTTTAGAGTTTCAAATGTCTTTTTTTTTTATTATTTTTAAAAACTTCATACGGGCAAGATAATATTTTGCCATATTTGTTGCAAAATTTTCCAAGTTTTCTATTTTCTCTTTAATGGAAATTTTAAATTTAAAAGTATTAACTTCTACTTCTAGATTTTTATTCCATTGCTTTTATGTCTTACAACCCTAAAATCAATGAAATACTTCCTTTCATTCTCTTCTAGCTTTAAAAAATTATTTTTGTTTCCATTTAACTTTTAATTATCTGAAATTTGTTTGGGTATGGAGTATAAGTAATGATCTTACTTGAAATTTCCCAAGTGGGCAATTTTTTCAACTGTTGAAAATCATTGAACCCACTATTAATTTTCTTTAATGTTTCCTTTATACAATTTGCTTTCTTCAAAAAGTCCAATACAATGAGCTTAGAACTATCTTTTCAAGGACAGTACAAATGTAGGGTTTTTAATGCATTTAAAATTAAGAAATTAATCACAAATACATATATGATGCTGCTGCTGCTAAGTCGCTTCAGTTGTGTCCGACTCCATGCGACCCCACAGACAGCAGCCCACCAGGCTCCTCCGTCCCTGGGATTCTCCATGTTATAAAGAAAACCTCATGGCAGCCACAAACCAAAAATCTGTTATAGATACACACACAGAAAAGAAAAAGGAATCCAACATAACACTAAAGATAACCATCAAATCACAAGAGAACAAAAGAAGAAGAAATGTGAAGAACTACCTTTTCCATCTAGTTCTACCACTTACTATGAGTTATATGACCTTGAGCAAAGTACTGAACTCAAATAAGCCTCAGTTTACTTGTTCATAAAATGTATAGGACTATATGGACTAATTTAGGAAATACAAGTAAAATCCCTAAGAAGAGTACATTGGGATAGCAGACACTCAATAATTAATATTTGATTAACAGAGCTATCATTAGGAGTAAATCAAAGTTGTATCTATAAATGGTATGTAGACCAGCATTACATAACCCAGCAAACAATAGGAGCTCAATAAATGATAGATGCAGTGACATTTCTACACCTTTTAATTTATTTGTTATTCTCCTGCTGTTTTCCACATCTAAGTCAACTGTTTATTATAAGAAAAATAGATCTAGTCCCAGTGCCAAATCAAGCAGTTAGCAATAGACCAGAAGGCACCCCAGGATCAATAACTTGGCTAGCGATCTCATGGCTAGGGTCTGACACATGGCTAGAACTGCATGGGTCACACTTTAAATGGAAATGGAAGTTGACCTGTCCATCTGGATTACTGTTTAATTCTTCAAAGAATTCACTAGTGAGTTCATACAAACCAACACCAAAGAAAAGAGACTCTTTAATCTGTATTTATATATTAATACTATGCTAAAGCTGAAACTCCAGTACTTTGGCCACCTCGTGCGAAGAGTTGACTCATTGGAAAAGACTCTGATGCTGGGAGGGATTGGGGGCAGGAGGAGAAGGGGACGACAGAGGATGAGATGGCTGGATGGCATCACTGACTCGATGGACGTGAGTCTGAGTGAACTCCGGGAGTTGGTGATGGACAGGGAGGCCTGGCGTGCTGCAATTCATGGGGTCACAAAGAGTCGGACACGACTGAGCGACTGAACTAAACTGAACTGAACTGAACTATATCACAAAAGAAAGAAAGAAAAGAGTATGTAGACAATGGAGTTCACTATTTACTTTCTTGGAAAAAAACTGATTTAATACTTAATTTTACAGGTCTTTCAGAAATGCACATGTACTTTTTAAAACTAAAAATAAACAGAGTGAATATTGAACACCTCACATTAATTTATTTTACTAAGAAATTTTAATAAGGCCAGAAGAACTGTCAATCATCCCTCATATGCAACATGACATTTTAGCCACAAGTGTGGAATTGAACCAGGAAATTATACTAGACTTCAACTCCAAGGAAGGATCAAATCATTCAGAACAATCTTACTGTTCTAGCTCAACATGGAATGAAACTTTGACTTTTACAAAAAATTGGGGGCACATTTTCATAACAACATCTTACGGTACCTCAGTGTCTAGATTTCTGATGGAAGTCTAGGTTTCTGATGGAAGTTTATAAACTTAAGCGATGAAAGGACTCTATATAGGTATATAGCAATGATTACTTTTTGGAAGTAGAGTTTAAATTTAAGAGTTGTGGTTTAAAGTTTCATTGCAATACAATGCAGACACCTTTACTTTTAAGATAACGCATAGACTACAGGAAGCCCCATTCACTGGCAGAGTAGCCTCAGTTCCCAAGTCCTACGTGGTCCTGGTGTCTTTGTCCGGAAATGGAATTTGGCAATTGTTGAATTAACCTGAAATAGAGGAAACTTAATTTAATGTGAAGGGTTTTTATACTCTTATGCCCTTATGTGCAGTTGTGACATATTCAGCCCCATCTCTTCGGTGAAGTCAACCACTTAGAACATAAAGCAGTGGTTATCATACATTAATGCACTTAACGGGTTACTTAGAGATCATGCTTAATCCTGTTAAATAAATATTCTTGGCTCCCACCTCAGAGATTCTAATTCTGAAGGTCTGGAGTGGAGCTCAGCAATCTACATCAGTTTCAAACACTGCAGGTGATTCTTCTGATGAGAGCAGTCCAAGGAACACACTTTGAGAGGTGATGACACAAGGGATTAACTAGACCTTTCATTCTATGTATTTATTACACAACCCAAATACACTTTATCCATCTGCAGTCACTTAGGCAGTCAGAATGTATGAGGTAAGAGTGCATAAGAAGCTGAATGACAAGCCATTTCTAAAGAAATGATTATATACTACAGGTACATGGACAATTTTGTGAAACATACACCTTACGAACAGAACTGTTGAGTTTCACTTTTGAAAAATGAGCTTCTTCTTTTGTAAATCTAAAGAAAAAATTATATGTGACAACCAGTGGTTTTCCAAAAGAAAAAGAACCACAAATCTTCCTATTTACTTCTGTTTTACTAGTTGTCTCAGTATTGACACCTGCTTTCTAACTTATTTCCCTCAGAAGGCTGACAGTCTAGAAAGATATGATTCTAAAGTAGCAAATCTAAAGAGACTTCAACTCTAGTGTTAAGGCATTATTTCTGCCTGACGTGATCCCTCCCATGATAAAGTAAGAATTCTTCACTAGACAAATGATTAGTCTTAGAGACTTAATTTTAACTACATGATATGTTTATTTAATAGAGGGGTCGCACAGAGTCGGACACGACTGAAGCGACTTAGCAGCAGCAGCAGCAGCAGTATACTAGATATAGAAATTGCTATGGTATCAGGTAAAACATAAGATTATATTTCAAAGCCCCCTTTGAAACTCATTGATAACTGAGGTAGGTAAAGAGTAGAAAAATTCAAATTTTAAAATAAACAATATGTCAGCAACATTTATAATTAATCAAAAACACTGTTTCAGCTCACAATCTCTATTCGACACCTGGCTTTCACATAGCTTTTAGACAGAATTCATTAGCTCAAAGATACCATTGAAATGATTATGATTCTGGCAATCACTGTAACATTTTACCTCATATAAGCAAATATTAAGGGAAGTTTTACTATAAACACATAAGCTCAAATAAATATGACACGAATGTAAGGTTTGAAAAGTCCAACTTAAAATTTATTATTTTATTTTATAATATAAAATATATAATTTTATATATTATAAATATTATAATATATATAATATTTTAATATATAATTTTAATATATTATATTTTATAAATATAATTGTAAATTATACGTATTTTATAAATATATTGCATTTTAATATAATATAAATTATATATTTTATAATATATTGTATATTATAATATATTTAACATTTAATGTATTATAATTTATTTTATACTATATTATAAAATATTATATATTTTATTAAATAAAATATAATTTTAATGCCTTAAAATTTTGGCAATAAAAACGTAATATTATATGCCCCAAATTTCTAAGAGAAATCTTTAAATGAAAATGAAGAAACCAGAAAGCCAGTAGCTATTTCTTACAGCAAATAAATTTTAAGTTTCACCCATTAAAAGGGCATTCAGTCCAAAACAGCAACTGAAAGTGGGTAAGAAACAGCAGATGCCTGTGTGGGAAGAAAACAAAACACAGTTGAAAAGACAGCTCTCTCTCAACAGAGTCTTCTCAGCTCCACCATACATGTGACCTTAGAAAGGCCACTGTATATCCCGTAGAACCAATCTTATTAAATATAGCAGAGAGAAGATTTAAAAATTATCACATCATTCAAATTTGGTTTGGATGAACAACACTGTAAGAAAAATATAACAGAAATAGTATTATATATTGATTTTTTATGTTATGAAAATGATTCCTCTTATCACAGTGTAATCTTTCACTGAAGGCATCTATTCCATTTTTGTATAATTTTATATGGAGAATGCATAATAGTTCAAGAAATTATTATAGTAAATATTCTTTATACAATTAATATTTCACAGCAGTAATGTGTGTGCACTTGAAGTAGAATACATTTTTTTTTGAGCAGAAGGTTATAATTAAAACTTCTTAGTTTCAATTCTTAGTTTTTCCATGTTCTTTAAATATTTTTAGAAATGCTTTTTGTATCTTTATCACTTTTTCAATCTTCACAGCCTCTGGTTTCATCTAGGGGCTTGTCACCTGTAACTACAAAATGCCCACAACCAGATTTGCCACCTTGGGTGACTTCTTAGCTATTAATTAATTCATATTTTCCAAAAACATTTATTGAGCATCTGTTAGGTGCTCGGTGCTTGTTAGGCACTGAAAACAGAGTGAAGCTTCTGATAATGCAAACCACAATCCAACCAGTTCTCCTAAAAAAACCTTTGTCAGGGGTCTTTCAGTAGAACAGAGGCCAAATTCTGAAGCTTGGCTTATGAAGCTCTTGATAGCCTGATGTCATAAATACTAACCACATTTCACAAATTCCACATATGTCCAATAAAAATGAGGTGTTACCTCCAGAGACACTCATACACTGCTTCTCTATCATTCTAATATACAACTGACTCCAAGACGGAGTTTGTGATCTGCTCATAACGCTTCAATGTTTGACTTTTCCATAACCCTCCGAGACTCAGTTGCCATTCTAAGGCATTCCACACACCCCGTGCCTTCTCACCACACTGTGACACAGTACTGGGGACTCCTGCTTTGCCCATCCTTGGATCACACTCCTTCAAGTCAAGCTTGCAAGTCTTATTCACCTTAGTAGGCCCAGTGCCTGGCACTTAATAGATGTTCAAAAAATGCTTAGGAAATGTGCCTTCTTCCCAACAGGAACCAAGATTGTACTCTGCTTCCAAGATCTACTGCAGGCTAGCATATCTATACAATGTGTACAATGGAGTACTACCCAGTCATAAAAAAGAATGAAAACTTGCCATTTGCAATAACATGGATGGACTTAAATGGTAATATGCTAAGTGAAAGGAGAAAGACAGGTAATGTATGATATCACTTACATGTGGAATCTAAAAAATAAAACAAACTAGTGAATATAACAAAAAAGAAACAGACTCACAGATGTAGAGAACAAACTGGTCAACACCAGTTGCGGGGCGTGGGGAGGCAAGTTAGGGCTAGGGGTTTAGAAGGTACAAACTATATATAAAATAATAAGCTGCAAGGATATATTGTATAGTTTAGGGAATACAGCCAATATCTTATAACACTTATAAGTGGAGTACAACCTTTAAAAATTGTGAATCACTACGCTGTACAGCTGAAACTTACATAATATTATATACCAACTATACTGCAGTAAAAACATTTAAAAATAAAAAGATCTACTACAGGCTACAATGTATCCATTAACAGACTGGATATTCAGAATATTTAACAACTGGTACAGTCCACACATCAAACAATCACAATGGATGCTGGCTATAGCACTGGAGGACAGTGGTCCTGAAGGCCCCTGGCTGGTCCACACATTGATCCTTTGTTTGCTCATGTTAGGGTTGGAAGTAAGCTGGGGGTGGGCTCCAGGTAGGCATTATAGAAGGAACAGCTTGGTGAGCTCACAGAAGCAGCTATTTAGTTAGTCTGCATGGAAACGTTTCAAACTGTAAACAGCTGGTGCAGCTGTTCTGCTCCACACTGGCTGAATCTCAACCCTGTCTCTGGCCATCCCCCAGACACTGTGGTCTGTGCTGCTCCGCTCCTTCCTTGGCATCTTTTAGGTACTCATTTCACCACCCACACTGCCACCGACTCTCCTACTGAGGGTTCACTGATTTAAGAGTTCACTGATTTCATGTGAATAAGTCCTGCTTCTAAAACTAGATGGAAAATTCCTAGAGGACAGAAGCTATATCTTTCTTCTTTCAATATTTACCTTTAATAAATCATCCAAAAATTACATAACCATGCTCTGTATCATTTTATACTTTTAAAAATGCTTTACCAGAAAGATTTTCATTATACTTGCAGATCTTTTTAGGGTTAATAGCAAAACTATATGAAGAACCTTTCTCATAGCAGTTATAAAAAGACTTCAGAAGATAATGCTCACAATATCGAAGTCTCTTATTTCTGTCTTCTTAGAACTCAAACTTGAAAAGTTTAACTCTCCTGACATTCTGTGTACTTCGTGGATAAGGAATTATCTCTTTCTCTCACCTACACACCACATTCATTCACATTCTTACACATGCCACTCCATCTTAGTAAACAGCACCATCTGGTACCCAGTTGCTTAAACCAATAACTCCTTGTCTTTCTTTTATAAGCCAATACAACCTTTGATAAAAACAAAAAATACTCTGAGAAATTGATCACTTCGCATTACCACTGATAACACCCTAATTTAATCCTATATCATCATTCGCCTGGCAGGCTACAGTCTATGGGCTTGCAAAAGAGTTGGGCATGACTTAGCTACTAAATGACAACATTGCTCACCTCAGGGGTTTCTGGGCAGCTTAAATCGGCCCCCGCTTCTTTCTCCCTTGATAGAATGTACAACCCATTCTCCACCAAGCAAAGACAGACAAAAGAGAGAGGCAGAGACAGAGACATAGGGAGGGAGCAAGAGTGGGAGGCAGGGACAGAGAGATCTTTTGAAGCATAAAAGAGGTTCTACTATTTCCCTAAAACCTTTCAGAGATTTCCCACTGTACTTTGAATGAAATCCAAAGTCCTTTACCAAGACCCACTACAATTAGAAAGAAAGCTAAACGTCTGCCAAGGTAGGCTTGTGTCCGCCTCTCAGACCTTGTTGCCAGCCCCTCTGTTCACAATGCTGCAGCCAGCCTGTCTTTCTGCCCCTTAAATTAACCCAACACACTCCTACCTCTGGGCAGCATGCTCCCCCAACCTCCCTAAGCATGGTTAAAGTCTGTCTCCCCTTACTCTGTCTCATCAACATATTGCCAGCATTCAGATCAATACCTAGCTCAATAAATAGTTTATGACTGACTTACTACCTTTTGATTCAGCACAGAAGAAAAGTACTGAATTGTTTTCACAATAACACCAGAGTTCATTGATCACGGACTAAAGTCACAGAAAATTTATACAGTGACAAAAAGCCTGAAATAAAGAAGATAAAATTCTTTGGTACAACTGGGGAAATAAATAAATGAAACAAGAAAATAAAAATCTCTGGACAACCTGATAAAACAAGGATATCATAATTCAAAAATCAGGACAGATAATCTAAGTAACATTTGCAATGACGCATCACATTTATGGTTTTGCTCTTGGGACAAGATAAATTAATAGTAAAGAAACTACAATGAAAAGTACATGATCTTAATGCAAGAAAAATATACAGAACACACAGACCAAAATGCAAATCTATAAGTGATGCCATGACAAAAAACACAAGCCAAGAACAAGAAATAAAGATACATTTCTGATGCTGCTCTAGACTGCACTTTACCAAACCATGGGAAGCTGTCTCTCTGGAAGCCGGCTCAGCCCCTGCATGGCTTTGCAAACTTATGTCCCTGATAGAGCTCCCCTAAGGACCCAGGACAAATTCTGTAAGGCATCTCTTAGAACTTCTTCTTTAATAAGTGAACCTAGAATAAACATACTAGTCATCTGCGTAAAGGAAAAGGTATCTGAGAAATGATGCCGTTTTCCCTTCTGTGATCAACAGAAACATTTAGAACTATTACTAGAACTTACTCTGAATAAGAATTTGAATTTTGTTCTTGACTCTCTCCTGCCCCACATGCTTCCTCTTTCTGGAACTGTCAAGCTGACTGTGATAATAGCAGATTGTGGAGTCCTTTAAGGACTAATTTAAGAGACAACCACATTTCAGAGGAAAACCCTAACATATGCTCAGGAGTCTTACCTCTCCAGACATTTTTTTCTCGGTGGATTTGGAATAAGGTCTCTGAGGGTAGAGTTCTCTGGCGCCCTTAAAGCTTGCATTAAGGGAGGGGTAGGCTTGGGAATACTCACAATAGAGGGGTTGAAGTCCAGTATAGTTGGGGGTAGAAGTCTGCCCAGAAGGTTTGCCTACTCTTTTTCTCCATGCATTGCAAATACCTCCTTGCTACCAGAGTCCTCACTGCACTAGCAAAACGAAGAGAGGCACTGTAACTAGCTTGAAATGTATTTCCAGATTGCATTCCAAATATTTAGAAAAAGTTTACAGCATACCCAGGAATGTCTACCAGTCTCAAAGCATTCTTCTGAGACTGAATATCACTATATTCTTTGTTTACAAATAGAATGATATTTTATTATTTTTTAAAGGATAGTATTACAAAATACAAAAAGCAACTAAAATTAATATTTTAGTGGCTGAAAAAACCAGCAATCGAAAATTTTATTTTAAAATTTAGTAATTGTTTTAATACAGCCAGCTATTTGTCTCCTGTCTACGACTGCTTTTTCTCTACAACCTAACACAGTTGAGAAGCTGCAACAGAGACCACATGCCCACAACGCCTATAAAATCCACTCTTTGGCCCTTTACAGAGGGGTTTGTTGAATTTGGCTCTGCAATTTAAGTATTAATTTGTACATGTCATAAAATAACCTATTTTTATCCAGCTGTAGAATTTTTAAATGCTGTGGTGTATGAACTGTTCATCTGTTTTGCTATCATCTTTTAAAGTTGATTTAAAGCTTAGGAAATTATTATATCGCCACAATATTTAGCTTCATTTTCTACTTTTTTGGTATAACTTCTGGGCTTAACTATGTAACAAACTTGGAAATTATCTGATTTTTTTATCTTATAAAAAATGAACAACACAACACTGTAAAGCAATTTTCTTCCAGTTAAAAATTTTTTTTTAATGAATAAGTCTATAAGTGAAATTTCAAATATACACACACAAGAAGAAATTCTTTTTGCTTGCTTACTTCCAACACAATTCCTAGTAACATAGTTATTCCTCATTACTATACTTACCCGTACAAACAAATGTCAGAATATTCAAAATTCTAAATAAAAACTTAAGGAAAAGAATGAAGTATTAATTTACATAAAGCCCAGCAATTTTAGAATCTTAAATTTATATTTTCCCCATGAGTTTAGTTCTGATTATGAATAAAGTTGGGAAATTTATTTATTTGAAATTTTTGGTCCCCAAACACAACAAACTCTATAAAACTTGTATAAGTTAATTTTCAGAAGAAAAAGAAGTGCTAAGGACCTCTGTTTCTGTTTTTCCCCTTTAAAAAAAATTATAAAAATATAAGATAATAAGACTTGAATCTCCTAACTGAATCATCAATTGTGATAAGCCTGAATGATACAATAAGAAACTAATTAAGATATGTAGTTATCTAGATGGTCTAAGGAGTGAGTGACTTCAGTCTTATAGTACCCATTTAAAAGTAAAGAAAGATGGTAGATTACTTAAATTTGGGGAACTTAAGCTAGAGACAACCACATATTTTGCTTGCTATTATTGGTATTAAGAATTAATCTTTTTTGCCCATGATTAAAGTGATAACATCCTGAGCAAAATATCACTGCATAAGGTAGACACCAGGTGCATTTCACTTCTGCCATTTTTTCCATATCACAGCAATCATTATATGCTCCTGCCTGTAAAATCTTTGACATAAGACTTTATTTAACTATCAGCAGACTACAAGTATATTATTTAATTCACTGAAATTAGATTGTAATTATTTTTTTAAAAATCAACTCAAAATTTTTTAGGGCTAATATGTATATTAAAAGAGATATGAGGATTTTTAACAAGGGAATGAGGTTGCTATTGATTATTTCTTCTTAAAAAGCTTTTTAAAATCATTTTCTGAACTCAGAAGTTTTAAATGACTTTATTTTAGCCCTTGAATCTCAAAATCACACTAACTCTTCTTGTTCTTCTTAACTCATTAACTCTAACATTTGCTCTTCTTTACCTAAAAGAAACTATCAGTGCATCAGAATACTGTCTCTTCTCTACATTTTAAAAATGGGCTTTTATATTGGACTTTTAAAGTACTTTTAATTTACTTTCATGCTTTACATTTTCCTTATTGGTTTTTAAGAGGTGAAAACACGGAATAGAGTTGTGTAACTTGAAGGAAGTATTAGTTAATATTTTAAAGAATGGCCTAAATGATAAATTAATGGAAAAAAATCCCTAGAAGCTATTTTTTGAACAAGGTAGTCACTGCTTAGAAAATATAAATACATAATGCAACTAAGCAAGCTTGTAGAGGCTACTGAACAGTTACCCAAAAGTTCACCCTTTCTAGCCCCTTCAGGCAATAATAAACTCCAAGTGGCTACTCAGAAATTCTGAATGACACTCCTGGTGGATGTGGGAAATTTAAACCTTAAACCATAACCTGCGACAGCGCCGGGTCACAAACCCAAGCTATTTTTAAGGCAATTTTAAAGGCAGGCACCTTCCCTCCGCAGGGGAGCACCTCCCTCCCCACCTTTTTGCTTCATCTCTTGCCTGGGGTGGCGTCTTTCTAATTCCAGAAGCACCATCTTCCTTTGCACTACAGTCCTGACAGACTTCCTTTTCACTGCGAGCTGCAAACGCTGGCCCTGCACGTTATTTTTATTGATAAATTCTTAGTTTCTCTTTCCGTTTCACTGTGGGCTGACAGAATTTCAATGCTACACTATTATGAAATTATCCAGGTCAGAGTAAAAGCCAAAGAGAACAGGGAGTCTCCCTTAAAGTCCTCACTCCTGGAAACATCAGGCACACACTTCAAAGTATTAATACAAAGTATGCTTCTCTGATTCGGAAATCCTCCTTATCTTAGTTTCATGGTTTCACTCTGAAATAAATGCCTTGCAATGCAGGTCAAATTCCTGCATCTGACAGATCAAAGATACACTTTATCCTCCAGCAAAAATGAAAATCAAAATATTTCAGAAAGATTTCTGGCCCTCTCCCCCACCAAAAAAACTCACAATAAGCCTTTGTTACCAGTTTAGGGAACCTACCACGACTGAATTATTAAAGCATGTAAGTCAACTTAAATAAGTGATGGCTCAACTTCTCTAGGACTCTGAACAAAATATTATTATCATAATCAAAACAATATTTAAAGGGCTTTTCACTGACGTCAATTAAATATTAGAAGAAAAAATGCCTTTACAGGCTGAAACTGAGATTTGAAGTTAGCATGTGCTTTTCAAAAATAATCTGTGATCCTAATGAAAAATCAACTATCAATATATAAACAGGCAAAATATATTAACCGGTTGAATGTAAGTGAATCTGTGCAATACTGCTGCAAGTCACTCCATAATAAAATATATATTCAGTTTTGTAAATTTTAAATTAAAGAGATGGCATCCTTGTATACTCCCAAATGTCAGTTCATCGCTAAAGTCAAACATGAACCTTGTGGATCACGAAGAGGAAACAGCAGCAGGCCACAGAACCAGAGGCAGTCAGCTGGTTTGATCACATTGGTTTTATTCTGTCAGCTTCCTTCCAGGAAGTTCAGAGGTTTAACCAATGAGGTCCAATGTTGATTCTTATGCCACCATCCTCCTCTCCTCAGGTCTGTAGCTTAGAACTTACCCGCGGCCCAAGTTCTTTGGTGTCCTCGCCGTTACAGCCATAGTAGTCTGGGGTTCTGTCCAATTCCTGCAAGTGTCCCTGTGCTCTTACGCTCTTATCCGCATGGCAAGCCGGGCAGAGAGCTGCATTCCCCATCTCAGTTCCAGTCTTCCTGCTGTCAGTAGGCCCGTCCTTGCACTCTATGCTCTGTCCAGGGCTCCCAGGGGGACACTAACGTGGACGACTCATCCAGGCAATCCTTGGCTCCTCTGCTCAACTCCCCTACACGCCCCTCACCAGTTCTCCCCATCTGCTGGCTGGCTTGCTGGTGTCAGAGAACTCAAAACCCCAGCAACTGCAAGCTGCCTTCAGTGACCATTTCCAATTCAGGCGCTGCCAGTCTATTTTTACACCTACCAGGCCAGCTATGCATGTCAATGGAGTGAGGGGGGGCGAGGCCAAGGCGGGGCAGGGGAGGGGGCGGTGTTGTTTTATTTTTCACCATGCGAGCAGCCTGCTTTACACATGGACTTAAGTTCCTGCTGTGTAAAATGTCTCTACATAGAATTCCTGCATTACTCAATGAATGCCTTTGATTTTTCCCCCTCAGTCTTTCCACTCACACAGAACACCAAAGCTGCTAACCTCACTTCACCAACATAACAGGTAAAAATTACTTTTGTAATTGCATAAACCAAGAAGCAGCCTCTTGGCTTAAACAGATTTTTTTTCATAATCATTTACAGAAGACAATTAACCATGCTTGCAGCATTTAAAGTCCACCGGAAAAACATCGATCAAAATGGCTCATTTTACACCAATATGGATGTTTGAAATTTTATAAGTTATCCACAGTTTTTCATTATCTACCAGCATTTCAGGAAGAACAAACATTTTGCTTCATTTATAATTCATTTTGGGTTTCCCTGGCGGTTCAGAAAGTAAAGAATCTGCCTGCAATGCAGGAGACCAGGGCTGGATCCCTGGGTCGGGAAGATCCCCTGTAGTAGGGAATGGCAACCCACTCTTGTATTCTTGCCTGGAGAATTCCATGGACAGAGGAGCATGGCCGGCTACAGTCCACAGGGTCGCAGAGTCAGACTGAGTAAATAACACTTTTTACATAATTTGTTTTTATTTGTACTATTTTGAAAATGTTTCACTCAGCTTTATAATAGATATTCAAGAATGGTTTTCAACACAATACATACTGTCTTTGAAACCATATTACAGATTTTGAAAGAAATTGTTCTCTACTGAGATGAACACAGCAAATACACCATAGGTTTTAAAGCCAGTTATGATTAAAAAAAATCAAGACATTGTTATAGACTATTATCGGAGAAGGCAATGGCACCCCACTCCAGTACTCTTGCCTGGAGGGTCCCATGGACGGAGGAGCCTGGTAGGCTGCAGTCCATGGGGTTGCTGGGAGTCGAACATGACTGAGCGACTTCACTTTCACTTTTCACTTTCATGCATTGGAGAAGGAAATGGCAACCCACTCCAGTGTTCTTGCCTGGACAAACCCAGGGACGGGGGAGCCTGGTGGGCAGCCGTCTATGGGGTCGCAAAGAGTTGGACACGACTGAAGTGACTTAGCATAGCATAGCATAGCATTATGGGTTGATGGAGAAGGAAATGGCAATCCCACTCCAGTATTCTTGCTGGAGAGTCCCATGGACAGAGGAGCCTGGCAAGCTACAGTCCATGGGGTCGCAAAGAGTCGGATACGACTGAGTGACTAACACGTATTATGGGTTGAACTTTATTCCCCCCATAGAATTTCCTCTAAAATTTACATATTTAGTTATTTTAGTAGTTCTGTCTTTCCTCAATTGTTATTTGTTTTGTGTATGCATATTTTCTCTTCCAAATAGGTTTTTAAACTATTCACTTGTAGGGAGTTTTGATTTTTGTATCATCCATCCATATGTTACATATTAAACAGTAAATGCTTAAATGTTTTCAACTGAATTGAAAATAATCATTTGTGGAAAACAGGAAGTAGAAGATACTTATGAATTAAACACATTACACTTGATAAATAGAGCTCACCTTTCAATTTGTCATTTAAAAAAAAAACTAAACATGCTTTGTCATTTTTTTCCATTAAAAATGTCAGTCCTGAAATAGTCTATCACTGTATATTGCTGTCCAAAACTCTATGAACTTCAACCTGAGAATGACACTTTTGGATTGCTGACTTTTGTAAGAGCCTCATGCTGCTTTTCTTTTACCAATACTGGTTTTTATTTTTGTTTTGTTTTAACATTTGATTTCTTTCTTTTTTTTTAAATTGGAAGATAATTGCTTTACAATGCTGTCTTAGTTTCTGCTGTACAACAATGTGAATCAGCTATTTGCTTGTGTCGCATGCATGCTCAGTTGTATCGGCCTATTTGCAACCCCATGGGCTGTAGCCCACTAGGCTCCTCTGTCCATGGGAGTCTCCAGGCAAAAATACTGGAGTGGGTTGCCATTTCCTCCTCCAAGGGATCTTCCCAACCCAGGGATCAAATCAGCTTTAAGTATACATATATATGGGCTTCCCTGGTAGCTCAGCTGGTAAAGAATCCACGTGCAATGCAGGAGACCCTGCTTTTGATACCTGGGCTGGGAAAATCCCCTGGAGGACGGCATGGCAACCCACTCTAGTATTCTTGCCTGGAGAATCCCCATGAACAGAGGAGCCCTGGCAGACTATGGTCCCTGGGGTCACAACGAGCGGACATGACTGAGTGACTAAACACAGCACAGTATATATGTGTGTGTGTGTGTGTGTGTGTGTGTGTGTGTGTATATATATATATATACACTTTTTTCTTTAATTGACTGAACCAACAATATTAGGATGGAGGGGTGGACATTTCTTCATTCATGTTAAAGAGGAACATAAGGTAAACACTTTAAATGTTAAAGGTTTGGATGAAGGTATTAAAAAAGATGGAGTTTCAGTATCAGTTACACGATTGGATTGGTAACTGAGATATATCAAGCAACAGCCTTCCATGTTGCCCGAATTATTCTTAAATAAACTATTTGCATAGTATGGTAGTTTTTCATCAAATGTTCCATGTACTTGAACCATGTTCTGTAGGAATAAGGTAAGCTATGATGTTTAACAATGCGGTTACCAATTCTATCAAAAGGATATGTTTGAAATTTCCCTCTCTTTTCTAGAAGGTACTTAAAAGCCTTACAATGCATTACAAACTCTTACAATGGCTGTTTCTTCCTGGATATATATGAAGTATTTTATTCAAAATATAAATCAAGGTTTCACCAGCCATTTATCCCCACCTTTAGAATCAATTAGTTGACTTTCTTTAAACAAGACATTTAATATTCAATTTTTTATATAGAATTATGCAACTTAATAACTGGAAGCAAATCCTAAAAATTCTCTCTAGCCTCCTTGAGCCTTCATTGAGCTGAGATCTGAAAATCAGTACTAAACCATGTTGAAAAAAAAGAAAAACTTAACTACTCCAGATTGGAAAAGATGTTCTTAGGTGCTTGATAAAATACTTTTCCAGTGCTGAAAAGTATTGGACTTCCAGCATGAAGTCTTTCCTGGCATGCTTCTGCCATGTTAATACATTACCTATTCTACCACCATGGAGCCTTAGATTTTGTTTCTCTTTCAGCCAAGCATGTCTTGCCATTCCTCTGCCAATACAAGTTTATTGTCTTTTGCAAAACTCTTAAAATTCACTTCCTTCTGGAAGTCTTAATTACATCTATGTTAGTCTCTTTTTCTATTTGTTCTATCTTTAATAAAGTTGAGACTACCATTGGCTCTTGTCTTTTTACATAATATTCATCTCGCTCACTGACCTTCTCAGGGGTAAAACCCACACAAGAGTATTAAATGTTTGTTAAGTAAATGAATAAAAGGTAGCCGCAGATAGGAGCACAATTTGTAACTTCAATATTTAACTGGACTACACTGACCTAAACTTGTTCTTTCCTACATTAACAGGGACAGATTTAATCATTATGAACATTTTAAACATGACAAATCTTTAATTTTATTTCCAGATCTGCAATAAACACCCTTTTTAGTCTTTGAAAAAAATATTAACATTGTTTGGGTAAATCTTCCTAGAAAAGAATTTGTAGTGTTTTGTTACAAAAGAAAAAAAAAATCCAACAAAGAAGCTGTTACCAACTCTTAGAAGATACTTTTTCTAAATGACTAGAAATCAATCTTCAACCCTTTTCTTACATTTTTATTCCAGGGACATCTTCTCATTCTTTTCCCAGAAGAGAAATGTCATGTTTGTTGACTATAATATCCACGCTGCTATCATTTGAGCAGCCCAAAATATGTCCCATAGTGGTACCAAAATCCCATTGCCAAAGTTCAGTGGCTGAAAAAAATGGGCAAAGGAAAAGTACACAAGACTGGTGCTCCTGTAACTGCTGACACTTTCTATTTTCTGGCTTTTAGATCAAAGTATTGACTTGGAAGACATAATAGCTACTAAAACAGAACTTCCAACAAACAGCTTTCACATTCCAAACTTTGCCAGTGGTCTGATGCTGTCAGTCTGATCAAAACGAAACGATGGGAAGGGCCCACAGAAAAAGGCATCACTTCAGAAGTTACGACATTTCCAGTTTCACACCTAGTGCTTAAGTAAGAGTGACTGCCAGACAAGTCTGTTACGAAGTCTTGGGTGGTATGACAATGTGTACACCTAACATGGTGTCATCTAGAAGGCAAGTTAGTACATACTGTGCAGCAACGGCATCCCACTCCAGTACTCCTGCCTGGGGAATCCCATGGACGGAGGAGCCTGGTGGGCTGCAGTCCATGGGGTCGCTAAGAGTTGGACACGACTGAGCGACTTCACTTTCCCTTTTCACTTTCATGCATTGGAGAAGGAAATGGAAACCCACTCCAGTGTTCTTGCCTGGAGAATCCCAGGGATGGAGGAGCCTGGTGGGCTGCCGTCTATGGGGTCGCACAGAGTCGGACACGACTGAAGCGACTTAGCAGCAGCAGCAGCAGTGCAGCACCCATGTCCTGACAGTATGCCCACAGAGTGCTAGGATCTCTGTGGATACAACAAGGAGTATGTTTTCTGCTAGGGGAGAACAATGTCACCACTGTTTCTCAAAAATGTTCCAAAGTCATTAGGGCAAATTACTCAGAAAGCAAATATTTGCATGTTTGGCCACACTAGGAGCAGAATACTTGAACTTGGTGTATGATGTAGAAAGTGAAATTAAAGATACCTGCGATGTGACATATTTGCAATATCTTCATAAATTCTCAGGTACTTTTTCTGTTATTATTTCACCTATATTGCTGTGTTTCAAATCCATCAAGAGAGAAGTGATTCAGGACTGAGAACAAAGGCCATCTTCTCAGCTCTAATCTTCTGAAAGTAGCTCCTGCAGTCCCTATGGTGGCAAATCTGAAAACCACCCCCTGTAGTTTTACATTTCACCTCCTAAGAAGCAATGATTACAGAATCAGCAGAAAACTAACACCTTGGAGAAGAAATACCTGTCAAGCTTCTACAAGTTAACCTATAGAGTTAGATCACAGCTACAGAGGCATGAAAAGACCTCATAGCTAGCAGTAACTAATCCTAGATTTTGGTTTTACCACTAATATACCTGTGCAGATGTGTGTAACCAATATCAAATCAGGGCTTTCATTTTCTCTTTTCTAAAATAAGGCGGTTAGGCTGAATGATTGCTAGATTCCTTCCAGCTCTGAAGCCCTTTACTTCTATGAAACAAGTTAACATTTGAACATACATCTAATACAGGGTGATGAGTGAAGATGACATCTATTCAGTTCATTAGCGTTAAAAACAAACAAAAAGAATAAGAACTACTCAGCGTCTTGCATCACGGGCCCTGGCTAGGAGCTGACTATGACGCACAGCATTTCCCTGGGAGACTAACACAGAAGAAAGGATCATAGTGTGCTAAGTTGCTGCCAAGTCGCTTCAGTCGTGTCCGA
This sequence comes from Bos taurus, assembly GCF_002263795.3. Taxonomy (NCBI): domain Eukaryota; kingdom Metazoa; phylum Chordata; class Mammalia; order Artiodactyla; family Bovidae; genus Bos; species Bos taurus. Next base: position 12,475,983 of record NC_037333.1, read on the forward strand.
CTCTGTGCGACCCCATAGACGGCAGCCCACCAGGCTCCCCCTGCCCTGGGATTCTCCAGGCAAGAACACTGGAGTGGGTTTTGCCATTTCCTTCTCCATATACTGTGAGATATGGCCAACTCTTTGTTGGGATCTAGGATGTAGACTCTTTTCCTTTTGCCGCACCCCTTCTGAATATGAGCCCCACTGAAAACTTTCAAACATTTTGGAAACTGCACCCTGCCAGTATTCTATATTTCACAATTTGCAATAGAACTTTCACTTGGAATGGTCTCATTCACCAAAATGGGCATGGTAGGATAGCTTTATAGGACTCTGTAGGACATGTTTTTGAAAATCAACTGCAAATGCTAGGAGGGGTTTCATTTTCCCTCAAATATTTTGATTCATTTGTTCTTAAAGGGCAAGTGCTATCATATTCAAAATACTGAAAGAAAAATATTTTGCCAAAATTCTTAAAAGTGGCAAATCAGAAAGAAAATTTCACTCAGAATCGTGGAAATTAATTTTTTCCCTCTCTTCCAAGTAGTAAGGGTTTTTCGGGAATATCTATTACACAGATGAAAAACTGAAGGTAGAATCTCTCTTAATCTGAACTATCATGTACAAAGTGTACTGTTCTAACATGATATTTAGTTAACACTTTGATTGTATTTTGAAGGCTACTTAATATGCAAGATTTATTTTCTGCTGAATTTAGAAATCTGCTTAGATTACAAACCATCTCTGTCTTTCTGCCTTTTTCCCCCAATTCAAGACTAATTGTTATGGTCAAATGTATTTATCTGTTTAAAGTAGTATTTTGCTACTCCAATTGTGTGCAAAATTCTCCATGCCCAACCACACGGAACCAAGGACAGGTTCTTCTAACTTTGGAACCACTGACCTGTGGAAATAAAACTGGAACACTGTGCAACAACCAAGGCAGCATGTTATTTTCTCCCTTGTCTGGATACATTCAATGTCATTTCTTTGACTAGAAGTTAAATATATAATGATTTTCACCAGTCAGAACTGTTATATAATTGATCGATCAGAAAAACCGTTGCATAATTTATAGATCTACACTAGATTCCCTGTAGTAACATGTGGCGTAACTTTCCTAACTGAGGTCAGTGCAAAGGCATTTTACTGTTTATGCTGTACATAAATTAATCAAGATGAATATTGCCAAGCTATTCATATGCCCACAAACATCAATTAACCAATTTAATTTTACATTCCTGCCAGTGATTATTTTCATTCCAGACTGCTGGCTCTTCACGTCTAGTGCATAAAGGAGGACATTCTTTAATAAACAGTGCTAACAACTTGAGAAGTTTTCCAAAGGCTACTCCACACAATGCCCACCACAAAGCAGGCATTCAATAAATGTCTTTGACTGACACTCAAGAGACCATGAGGCAAGAAGTGTAGGGTGTGCAAACGCGGTCTAAAGGGCCATTTGACCAGCTCTATGGCCTGTCATATTAAACTGGATTTTGAAACACAACATGAATAAAACAATTTAGCCATTGTGCACTCCTACTTTTTCTGAAGAAAACTATGTGCGAACATAATACTCAGAAAGAGGGTAACAACTAAAGCAGGGGTTCCCAACAAGCATTGTTTACAGAGAGGGCCAAGTGACAAAAATGAAAAAGCAGGTAGAGGGCTCTACTACAATCTGGTTTTAGTTTACTAACACTTCTTGTAAATTTCCACCTGTAAACGAGAAAGACAGCTGACAAAGGGAATCTGAAAAGGACTCTGTTAAGGTGATGTAAAAATCAATGAATGGTGTGGAGCACAACTGTGGATCAGTTAATGGGGACAGTCTAGTGTTCAAAGGAACAACATTCTCCAAGGCTGCGGAGAAAGCTGACCAGCTCTGTTCTGTCCATTGTTTGCCACGGTTCTCCAGACCTACCTATCAAAGAGGTCTCTGAACACCACAGTGATTAGACACAGGACTTGAACCTTAGGACAAGGTAAACAGGAGAGCTCTACTAGTAAGAATTTATATTCAATCTCTTCAAATAATGTTCTACTATTAAGCATATAGGAAATCCCACCAGGAAGCTCAAATTAATTATCCATAACTGAGACAAAAAAATAAAAATTTACTTATCCTTTCCATACTTCTCAATTCTCACTTCACTCAGAATCTGGACAATGTTTTCCTTTGATGGTTCACAGGCATTAAGCTACATGCATTTATAGTCTCAGGTTGTACATTCACCTTGGAGGGTCCAGAGAAATAGCAACTTTTCATAAACTTTGGGGGTTATGCCATCCAATATGATGGTTTAAATGTTTTAATCGATTTGTCATTACTGCAAGAATTCTTCAGCTGTAAAACAGAGTCCAGATCAATGCAATCACATACTCAGATATTTTAATTTGTTGGTCTCAAATATTTTAAAATAATATTTTCCAAACAAAATAAGGGCAAATGTATACACACACACACACACCATTTGAAACAGACTGTCAGGCTATAGCCAAGTATTGATCAATTAAGAACAAATTCAACTTCAAACTAAGTATCTAACCAAACTGGAGCAGATATGAGTATTTATCAAAATTACAAATAAAACTGAATTATTATGAGTATGGTACCCAATATTCTTATAATATATTAAAACAATGAAACAACTAGTTTCATCCAAGTTTGACTGTAAAATATGGTATCACTAGGCACCCCACTCCAGTACTCTTGCCTGGAAAATCCCATGGATGGAGGAGCCTGGTGGGCTGCAGTCCATGGGGTCGTGAAGAGTCAGACACCACTGAGTGACTTCACTTTCACTTTTCACTTTCATGCATTGGAGAAGGAAATGGCAACCCACTCCAGTGTTCTTGCCTGGAGAATCCCAGGGACGGGGGAGCCTAGTGGGCTGCCGTCTATGGGGTCGCACAGAGTCGGACACGACTGAAGTGACTTAGCGGCAGTTTTCTTTTAAAAGTACTTGTTAAGTGTGCATTTAATCAAGAATTCAATGAACTACAACTATAAGATGACAGACTAAATTGAATTTATTCCAAGGCTGTGATAAATTAGAGCACCAGAAAGCATCTGATTTCATTGTCCAAATGATAATTAATTGAGAATCTATTTTAAGCTCTCTCTAGAACAAATGTATTCTATGCACCTTAAAGTACAAACAACTTTATTTTCATATATTATTTATACTAGAATATTCTGGTCAGACATAGAAAACAATCTTATGGCAACCAATGGGGGCAGGAATAAATTGGGAGATTGGGATTGATATGTACACATGTGAATGTGCACGTTGCTCAGTCGTGTTCAACTCTTTGCGACCCTATGGACTGTAGCCTGCCAGGCTCCTCTGTCCATGGGATTCTCCAGGTAAAAATACCACAGTGGGTTGTCATTTCCTCCTGCAGGGGGATCTTCCCAATCCAGGGATCGATCACAGGTCTCCCCTCACTGCAGGCAAATCCTTTACTGTCCGAGCCACCACGGAAGCACATATACACACCACTACATATAAAATAGACAACTAATAAAAACCTGCTGCAGAGCATAGAGAGCTCTACCAGCACTCTATAGTGACCTATAGGGGAAAAGAACCTAAAAACAGTGAATACATGTCTATGTGTAACTGATTCACTTTGCTGTACAGCAGAAAGTACCACAAAACTGTAAGTCAACTATACTCCAGTAAATTTTTTAAATAAATAAATATCCTGATTAAATGTCAGTCTCCCTGAAAAGTAAAAAGTTTTTTTTTAAGTTTTAATAATGTCCTGTATCTTTTGAAGGCAGAATAATTTTATAGCCAATCAAAAATCATGAAAATTAAAATATCATAAAATTAATACTGAAAACTCAAGTCTTCATAGTGTCAGTCTGGTCTTATGTCCTCTGAGCTACAATGCTATTGGCCACATGTTGATAAAGAATGAATATTGGACAGAGTGCTGCTAGCTGCCATGCTGATATTTATTCTTACCTGTATAATAATGAGCTACGATCACTGACCTAGAGCCAGACATCCTGGAATGTGAAGTCAAGTGGGCCTTAGGAAGCATCACTACGAACAAAGCTAGTGGAGGTGATGGAATTCCAGTTGAGCTATTCCAAATCCTGAAAGATGATGCTGTGAAAGTGCTGCACTCAATATGCCAGCAAATTTGGAAAAGTCAGCAGTGGCCACAGGACTGGAAAAGGTCCGTTTTCATTCCAATCCCAAAGAAAGGCAATGCCAACAAATGCTCAAACTACCGCACAATTGCACTCATCTCACAAGCTAGTAAAGTAATGCTCAAAATTCTCCAAGAGAGGCTTCAGCAATATGTGAACCATGAACTTCCTGATGTTCAAGCTGGTTTGAGAAAAGGCAGAGGAACCAGAGATCAAATTGCCAACATCTGCTGGATCATGGAAAAATCAAGAGAGTTCCAGAAAAATATCTATTTCTGCTTTATTGATTATGCCAAAGCCTTTGACTGTGTGGATCATAATAAACTGTGGAAAATTCTGAAAGAGATGGGAATACCAGATCACCTGATCTGCCTCTTGAGAAATTTGTATGCAGGTCAGGAAGCAACAGTTAGAACTGGACATGGAACAACAGACTGGTTCCAAATAGGAAAAGGAGTACGTCAAGGCTGTATATTGTCACCCTGCTTATTTAACTTATATGCAGAGTACATCATGAGAAACGCTGGACTGGAAGAAACACAAGCTGGAATCAAGATTGCCGGGAGAAATATCAATAACCTCAGATATGCAAGATGACACCACCCTTATGGCAGAAAGTGAAGAGGAACTAAAAAGCCTCTTGATGAAAGTGAAAGAGGAGAGTGAAAAAGTTGGCTTAAAGTTCAACATTCAGAAAACGAAGATCATGGCATCTGGTCCCATCACTTAATGGGAAATAGATGGGGAAACAGTGTCAGACTTTATATTTGTGGGCTCCAAAATCACTGCAGATGGTGACTGCAGCCATGAAATTAAAAGACGCTTACTCCTTGGAAGGAAAGTTATGACCAACCTAGATAGCATATTCAAAAGCAGAGACATTACTTTGCCAACAAAGGTCCGTCTAGTCAAGGGTATGGTTTTTCCTGTGGTCATGTATGGATGTGAGAGTTGGACTGTGAAGAAGGCTGAGCACCGAAGAATTGATGCCTTTTAACTGTGGTGTTGGAGAAGACTCTTGAGAGTCCCTTGGACTGCAAGGAGATCCAACCAGTCCATTCTGAAGGGGATCAGCCCTAGGATTTCTTTGGAAGGAATGATGCTAAAGCTGAAACTCCAGTACTTTGGCCACCTCATGTGAAGAGTTGACTCACTGGAAAAGACTCTGATGCTGGGAGGGATTGGGGGCAGGAGGAGAAGGGGACGACAGAGGATGATGGCTGGATGGCATCACTGACTCGATGGACATGAGTCTGGGTGAACTCAGGGAGTTGGTGATGGACAGGGAGGCCTGGTGTGCTGGGATTCATGGGGTCGAAAAGAGTCGGACACGACTGAGTGACTGAACTGAATTGACGGTAAACAGACTCTTATGCTAGTACTAGAGCGCACCCCACTCCAGCACTCTTGCCTGGAAAATACCATGGACGGAGGAGCCTGGTGGGCTGCCGTCTATGGGTCGCACAGAGTCGGACATGACTGAAGCGACTTAGCAGCAGCAGCAGTATGTCTTTAATCTTTAGAGTTATAACCTATAAATCATGGTATGAGCTCAGCAAATGATATCTTCTCTGCAGAAGATAAGAAAGAAGGAAAGGAAGGAAAGAGGGAACGTAAATATGATATGAAAACAGATCTGTTTCGAAATCTTGAGTATTTTTAAGAGAGGTTATTTTTAAAATCTTTTAAAAAAGGTTCTCCTTTCTAATAGATCTTAAAGGTTAGCATTTAAACATGCTCAGGGCTTTCCCAGGTCATTAAAATTCTCTCCTCTGAAAACCCACTCCCGACCCTGTCTTCTCCAGCTCCCTGAGCAGCACCCTTGCACGCCTTGTTGCTACAGCTGGAAACCGCTGATGTAGTTAACGTTCCCTTCCCCATACACCCAGGCCTGAAGAGGCTACTTTTGTACACCCCTTTGCCACTGTGTGGCTCAGACGGTAAAGTGTCTGTCTACAATGCAGGAGACCGGGGTTCTATCCCTGGGTTGGGAAGATCCCCTGGAGAAGGAAATGGCAATTCACTCCAGTACTCTTGCCTGGAAAATCCCATGGACAGAGGAGCCTGGTAGGCTACAGTCCATGGGGTCGCAAGGACCGAGCGACTTCACTTCACTTGCTACTGTGTTACGTCAGGAATTTATCACTTCCTGGCTGCTTTACTATAACCACTTCCTAAACAGTTTCCTACTTCTAGCCTTGCTCTATTCCAATCCATTCTCTACACCATAGCTAGAGTGATCTTTCCAAAGCTTAAACCTGTTCAGGACACGTCTCACAATTTTCGTGATAAAAGGGAGAATCTTTAATGTGGTCTGCAGAGTCCTGTAGGATCTGGTCCCCTCCTCCCTTTACCTCAGCCTTTTCTCTTGTAATTTCTTCCAGACTTTTATAAACAACTAGTATTCCATCTGGATCCCCTCCCTCCCTCCCTCTATATTTGCAAGACTTTTCTTGGAAGCCCTGCCTGGCCAACAGGATTAAGGGCCTACTGCAAACAGAACCATCACAGTGATGGCTACACTGAACTGTAATCACCTTTTTACACGCCTGTCTCCTTCACAAGAGTATGAGTTCATTATATATTTATTTTTCTATTTGTCTCCAGTGCTTCTGATAATGCCTCTGATACAGCAGCCACTTGTAATTGATTATTGAATATATAAAAAAATAAAAATCTTCCTTAACACATTTAAAATAAAATTGGTTTTTAAAAACATTTCATTCATCTCATTAATATGTATTCAGCAGTATGAGCCAACTCCAAATATATCATTTATATAAAAAGAGGCAAATGTGTAATATTTCTGATGTACATACAGAAATCCTTCAATAAATCTCTGAGAATTGCAATCCACAGCAAACTATTCAATTACCAGTTATCCTTGGTTTTGTTCATATTATTATTCTGTCAGTTCTCATATGATTGTTTTTTCAGATGTTTAATTTTTGTCATGAAACAGTCTAGGCACTGAACCTACTGGTAATCATTTGCATATGAGCAGGAGTGAAAAGAACAAAAATACAAATGACCACAAAAGTAGCCACAAACCAGAATATGGTTTATTAAGAGAAAAACCATTGATTTTTATCATGGATAGTTCATCCATGCCTAAAACCTATGGAGAGTAATCACTGCTAATGCCAGAAAAATGCAATGACTGTTCTCTAGAGGCCCAAATAGATTACTCTTGCAATGAATGTTTACACACACACACCGCTCTGTGGTTTGGCCACTCTGGGTCTCTAATGTGTTACTTGTGGTAGAAACCTATTTTCATTCCCTTCTTTCCACCTGGGATGCTGCTCTGTACTCTTTCATTATTGGCTCTTTTATATTGATGATGATAGATTATCAATAAATCCCTGCCTCTACTGTCACATCTAATCCTCTTCATGGCCATCACCTCTATACAGTCAGGACCTCCTCTGACATTGGCTCCAATCTATGAAACCCACTTCCATCTCCCCTCGCCAGTTTTTATTCTTCACATGTACCCTTATTTCTAACATATCTAACCTTCAGTGAAAAACACTAACATTTGCAGACAACAACCGATAACACAGAAAATCCATAAGTGCGAAAACACCCCATAGTGATCCGTCTACAGTAAGTACTCATAGAAAAGATTTGCATTTTCAACTTTAGTTCACAAAAAATAATCAGTTAAAGTTCTCAAGTGGAACTCTCTGATATTTGCCACTATTAGCTGCCAGTGATTCTGATATATGCTAATTGCAGTAAATATGTGTCCTGAAGAAAGGAGCACCATAAAAATTCAAAGTCTTGCCTTCTTTTTTATGATAATTCTGAAGCTTAAAATTACAATTTACAATTTCTAAATGCCTATGGCAATAACATTTATTCCTAACTTCATATTTTAATAACTCATAGGATTATATTGCAAGATTCTAATCAGATTTTTGTCAAATTTTAATAAACACATAGGTAATGTTTTATTTGACTAAGAATAAACTTATGACATCGATAAGTGCGAATGTAGCTTTCATTAACCACTGACATTTTAAAATGTCAATTTTGCTGTAATGTGTTCTTTCTATTTTAATAACATTTGATTTTAGCTGCTTTGGGGATCAAATGTTAAAAATCATTTCTTAAAAGTTTGCTTCTCTTTGCTCTGGAACCCAAAATAGTTCAGTTTATTATTAGCGCACGCTAAGGTACAGCACGATCGATCTCCCTGTGTTACAGAGACAACATACAGACCCTGGTCCTCGCTGCTCAGCAAAGCCGAAAGGGCACCCGAAGACCTTTACGTGCTATATACCTTTTTGTGTCCAGAGTCAACAATGCCTCAGTGATCTTCCTTTTCCAGTTTGTTTTGTATTTTTGTCCTTGGGTTCTCTCTACGGTCCAGTGAAAAAACTAACTTTCAAGAAAATTTAGAACCACCTACATCCACAGTTTGATAAACTGACTTCAACTTAATCAGCTATTTGATACTCACAGCTCTATGAGACCTACCTCATCTGTCTTCCACTCTTACAACATATTCCTCGTAGAGACATCTAGGCCTTAGACATCTGCTTTGAAGTTATTTTGATTGTTGGAGATGCAAGTCATACTTGAGCACTTAATAATTTTAATCGCTTTGTCCTTCTTTCTATAACCTATTGAAGAACTTGATATAGTGTAAACCACATCATGACTCTTAAGAGGCTGCTCTATCCTGCTTGCTTTCTTCCTGGAAATGTCAGAAATATTTTTATGTGTCTTGGTGTTATATATCCTACATCACAGCTACTTTTGTCTCCAGCATTATAAGTAGAAGTGCACATACAAGCTGTCGAGAGCTTTCTCTTTCTTCTTCCTTAAACCTCATTTTTCCATTTGACAAAAGGGGGTTATAATCATTTCTATTTCATGGTGTTGTGAGAGTTGAAATAGTTGCTATATAAATATTTAACATAGTACCTGGCACGTTGCATTGTTCAGGAAATGTTAGCTATGATAAATTTTCCTCATCTTTATTTTTCTTTGTTTGAATTGCACTTGTACTTATTTATCTGTTCTACAGTTTGGTGGTACTAGTGGTAAAGAATCGACCTGCCAATGCAGAGATGTAACATAAGCAGGTTTGATCCCTGGGTTGGGAAGATGCCCTGGAGGAGGAAATGGCAACCCACTCCAGTATTCTTGCCTGGAGAATCCCATGGACAGAGGAGCCTGGTGGGCTACAGTCCACGGGGTTGCAAAGAGTCAGACACGACTGAGCATCTGAGCACACACACAATATAATTTAAAAGTACTGAAAAATTAGATATTGTGCCATAGTACACACCAGCATGGTTTAGAGAAAAGGCATGAGCTGTAGAATTGGATATCTGGGATGTTTTTGCCCTGAGATTTGGGGGAAGATAAATTAATCTTTCTAAACCTCATTTATGCACCTGAAAAATGAGGCTGAAAATATACTTCATTGGGGGAATCAAATAATATAGTGAATAATTTTTTTTTTAAGTACAGAGGCTAGATGGTCTTATTTCTCTCTAGATCCCATTTGCTGCCTCTATTCATCCTCAATTTCAAAGCAAATGGGTCAAACTTCCTCAGGTTTCCACCTAGTGGTAGCTATCAATGAAGTCATTTTCAGGAAAAGTTTCTCCTGCTCCCCTGTCTCATTTACCAACCATTTGGAAGCAAGTCCTTGAACCTTCACCTGTGTCTAAGGACAACCAGTAATGATGTCATTCCCAAAATATAACTTCATTTTCCTCTCCGTTTTTCTCTCCATGTTGTCACTAAAAAGGAGTAACCCTTCCTTCTAAATCTAGTCTGTGTGCCTCTCTCTGGTTGGAGGGTTGTCGTGAAGAAGGTTGTAGGTGGTATAGCTTCCAAGGTACACTTACGACACTTTCCTTTCCAATACCAAAGCTTTGTCCCATAATCTATAACGTGGAGTTGCGTCATCCTGGCCAAGAAGAGAAGTTTGCTTGACTGCCAAGCAGCTGAAATTCCCCATTGCTATATTCCTCCCGCCCAATACAAACCCCAGTGTTTGCTGCTTTCTACATTGTGGATGAGGTGACTATGTGACACCACATCTGGCATGGGCCTCCCAGATGGCTCAGTGATAAAGAATATGCCTGTCAATGCAGGAGGCCCATGTCCAATCCCTGGGCTGGGGACATCCCCAGAGAAGGAAAAGGCAACCCACTCCAGTACCTTGCCTGGGAAATCCCATGGACACAGGAGTCTGGAGGGCCACAGTCCCTGGGGTCGCAAGAGTCAGACGTGACTTCGTGACTAAACAACAGCAAAGCCTGGCATGCCTGTCTGGGCCCAGACTTTGCAACTCCATGGGTCTAAAGCCAGACCCCAAATGTAAGCCAGACCCCAAACGTTCCCATCCATCTCATGGGCTGTCTCACTGAGACCGTGTCATCAGGTCTCAAGCCAGAGTTGCAAGATAGAAAGTAGTGCTGTGAAATGATTCTATATTTTAAATGTTGATACTTTTTAACTTACAAAATTTGTTTTTAATTTCACATACTTATAAAATGGATCCATTCTTTTGTTAAATCTTACTAAAATGATCATTCCTTTAAGTACACTTGAAGTACATACTACAGTAAGACGACAACACTGTAGCTTCAATATATTGGAAACGCAGGAGGAGAAAAAGTAGAGAGAAATAAAATTTTGAGAAATGCAGATGTATAGAATCTAGATCCTATGTGCGTACATATACATCATATCTTAGGGACAGAGCTCCAAGGAAAGGTTTTCTCGGAAAAGATACTACTTCAAAATAAGCTAGTTAGAAGAAGGAAAAAAAACAAACCTCTAATCAAGTTGCAATAGAATTTATTATTTTGTGACATCTCAGAACAGTGTTCTATTTTTTCTTTTATACGATAATTTCCTAGTCAACTTTACTTCTCTAGTAGGTCACACTGTTGACCTATGTACTCCAAGGAATTACACAATCATTGAAATCAAAGAAGAAAGGGGGATGGGAAGAGCCTTTGAACCGTTAAAGCTTTTATCTTTACAAAAGCTGTATGAAGCTTTTGCATTTAGTCTATCTTTCATTTTTATATCTTGCCTGTGTGTATTTTTACCCCCTGAATCTTCCATGAAAATGAATGTGGTTTCACAAAGAAAAAAACTGCTTCTTCAGAATATGAAGACTCACGACGAATCCCGTTTAATTCTACCATGCTTTTGCATACAGGAATGTTAGAAGGTTTTATACTCGGTTACAATATACTGCTTGTTTCAACAGAAGTATGCCTTTGGTGTTCTGTTCTGCAGGTTGGTCTCCACTTGACAGTCTATAAAATACACTGACAGGCCACAGTTTCTTTGCCAGTCTTTAAAGTCTAAATGAGCTTCACAGTTCCTTGCTTTATTTTTGCACTACAATGATGTGTACACTTTCTCGCAGCTTTCCATTGGAGAAACCCACACATGTCAGAGAGCTTCCCAGGTGGCACTGCTAGGTCACTTCAGTCGTGTCCGACTCTGTATGACCCCATAGACGGCAGCCCACCAGGCTCCCCCATCCCTGGGATTCTCCAGGCAAGAACACTGGAGTGGGTTGCCATTTCCAGGTGGCACTCGTGGTAAAGAACTTGCCTGCAAATGCAGGAGACAACAGAGATGTGGGTTTGATCCCTGGGTTGGGAAGATCTCCTGGAGAAGGGAATGGCAACCCACTCCAGTATTCTTGCCTGGAGAATCCCATGGACAGAGGAGTCTGGTGGGCTACAGTCCATAGGGCCACAAACAGACATGAGTGAAGCGACTTAGCATGCATGCATTCGTGCTAAGTCAGAGGAGAGAATCCTTCAAAAGTTTTAGAAATCACTGGAACCTTGATCTATCTCACAAAGGATAAAATCATGATTTCAGTAATGCAGCCTACACCTAAACAAGCTACATGTATGGGTCACTGGCATGCAGACACTTCATCACAGAAGCCTGGGTCACATTCATCAAAATAGAGCAGGAAGAGAACAGAAATAGTTACTGACTTTGGCCAGCTAAGCGTGCCCTTATTATGTGTGAACAAGGATCAAGGTTGAGAGGAGAAACAGGGCAAACAGGAGTTATGAGAGAGTGTTGCCAGCCTAATGCAGCAGACTTCATGCACCCCAGAGGAAAGTTTCAAACACTATGCAGACAAGGGAATTTGCACTGAAAACTGGAAATTAATAGTTTACAAAATTATTAATTTATAGTTTTAAACATTAGTGTGGTTTTAAAGATGCAAATTCTGTGCATTCACTTTTAAATATACAAAGGAAGATAAAAAATATTCCTCTAGAAAAATTTTTGTCCCATCCTTCATAATATCCTTAATTTCCTTGTTAATAAATGTAATTGAGAATAGCTTTTCACAAAATGTTAAAATTTCTGGTTCTGTTTGATTCTGTGATAACTGTTTATGCTACAATCCACAAGTTGACCAAATAAACTTTTCTTCCTAGGTTTGCTTCAAAAGACTAAGCTATGACAAATTAGAGTTGCTGACACAAAAATACTACTTAGGTGTTTAGAACTGGTAGGGTATCTACTGTGTCTTAGGCAATGGTGGCATAGTATAGGAAGAAAATCAGCCATTATTACGGACACAGCAAGTTGGTCAAATTCCATGACACCAGGGCATGTGGGACACTGTTCTCATAAATTAAAACTACAAAGTATGTAGGCTTAAAGAAAGAACTTTAGTCCCCCCAGGTAAAGACATTTAGTTATCACTGTATCATGCAGTCACTTACACAGAGAAAAATGCATGGAACGTTAACAGAAGTACTTGTGTGTGCTCTGATCAGAGTACAAGTGCTCTCTACAGGAGGTTGCTGAAAACAGCTCAGCTTACAAGGTCATCATACCCTTGATCACAGCGATGAATTCAGTGTCAAGAGTGAATCAACATTACACATATAAATGAACCAACATTACACATCTAAATATTTTACCAAGCTAGACTGAGGTAGGCAAGCGGATGACTAATGGCAAAGAAATCAGAAAGGAAAAAATTTACTGAGTTTGGCCATTCAGTAGGAAAGTAAATTGAAACTAGAAACGAAGTATACTTTTGGGAGGGGCCAGGGATTGAGTCATAATTTGTGAGGTTATTATCTGTATGTGGAGAGCAGATGCCTGCTTCTGAAAATAATCAGAGAATTGAGTATGGTAAATTAAAGACAAAGTCAATTCTCATGGCCAAGGCAGAAAAAGGACTACTCAAGACATACCTTGTTACCACTGAAACAGCAGGAGCATACTGTATAAGGTTCTGCAGATTCACAGTGTGTGTCAACTTACAAAAGAGACAGAGAAGTAGCACAATTATCCCAGGAGTCCAAACTATGTAAAACTATAATTTTGCACACCAATGGGAGGATGAAAAGTGCTCAGCAAATGTTAGTTGCCAATGTAATTTTATCACCAGCAAATAAATATACACAGTACCAAAGCAAACTCAAGACCTACCTAGAAGAGATGTTGTTTGATATAAATTATTTTTTTACTCAATCAAAAATCTTTACCACTCAAAGTCTAGTTTGTAGTAGTTATTCACTTAATTATTTTATCCAAGGTACTGCAATATGCTGAAGTATATCTGCATTCATAATGGAAATAGAGAGGAGGATTAATGGGAAATGAATTGTGATAATATTTTTTAATGTAACACAAGAAAGAAGAGAAATTAATAAGTACAATATAAAAGTTTCTGGGTGGCTCTAAGTGGAAAATGTTCAACTTTCTAGCATAATCATCTCAGTTTCTTGATTGACTTTCATAGAATTTTAAAGATCGTCACTGGAGGGACCAAATTGTTTTGTAAACTCTTATGCAACTTACTATAGAATACATAATCCAGAAGGCTCATGTGTGAAGGCTAATTACAGTGATTAAGGAGACATGCATCTCAGTTATCAAGCTTCCTTTGATGGCAAAAAAAGATTTCTCATATTAGCTTACTATAAATTCTTCTTCCAGTGCTGTTTTCTAGTAAAAAAGTCAAAAGTTCTGAAATATCGCCACTTGTGTTAAATGGGTGAGTGTGAGTGTTTTATGTTATATACAAAGTCCTTTCTGTGCTCTGATAAAGTGCTTGTAGTTACAGGACTGGCATCTGCTCCTGGGTCCTTTGTCATCTGCTTCCTCCCCATTAATGACAACTTGTGCTTTCACAGATGGCTTTCTTCTCCACCACCCACGCCCAGTCTGGGACTCCTGTCCTTTGGAGCCCACATGTTTTGCAGCCCCATGCTTTGTAGGTAACTGCCCTGAGCAAAAGCTTCTCATTTCCTAAGTGACCTCTTCCTCAAAGAGGAAGAGGTTACCTGTTCCAGGTTACCTGTTCTACTTATACTTTATTGGTTTCAGTCATGTTAGGATGTGACATAGTTTAATTAAGCATCTGGCACAGTTTGAGGCAGAAGCCAAAAATAAGGAGGAAGTCTGTACTACTACCCCTAGAAGAATGCAGGAGATGTCTTATTTTCACTGAGTTATACAGCTGAATTATTTGTAAACTGCTGAGGTTCCTTTAAGTGCTTACTATGGGCTCTTTTCGCCATACCACCCTCTAGTTCAAAGGCAGCTGTCATTACTACCACTGGATCTTTGTAAAACGATTAACACCATGATGATACTTTCTGTGGGTTTATAAGATGCGGCATTATCAGGATACACAGGCTCTAACAGAAAATAATGGAACCACAATAAACTCCTTCCTGCAAAATGACTCAAATCAGTACCTAAAATACAAAACAAAAAACAACTGCACAACTTCATAAGATTACTTCATATTCTGTATCTTCTGTCTTAACTGCTTCCAGAATATTTCAAGTGTTACCACAACAGGAACTATTTTCTTCCATTATTTTTTCTGCCAAATAAGAGCTCACAAAAATACACAGTCTATTAAATAAAACTTGTGTCATATACACAAAAATAGACAAATCTCCATTCCAACTTAATGGCCCAAATAACATTTTATTCTTATTATTTGTACCCATCACCCCAAGTGGTATGAGAGCTTCTTGGTTGCAGGAACTGTGTCTGGGACATAGTGTCAGGCCAAAGCAATTCCTATCATATGAAGGAAAACTTGGAAATTCAATGGAACTCCTCAATCACTTACAAAAATAAAGAGAAGCAAAAACAATTGAAAACACTGCAGAATCATACAGGAACAAGAAAAATCGCTAATAGATTTCAGGGCCACATCATTTCATAGGTGAGAAAACTGAAGTCAGGTTAATAGTTTGCCCAGCGTCACAGTTGGCAGATGCAATCATACACAGGTCTCCCGAATTTGTCTTTATGGAGCTTTAGGAGCATCTGGTAATTTTATGTAAATATCACTTATTAAATTAGTAAACAGCTTTCTAGTATGTTTTCTGTTCTTTATAACCCTATGTACCATATCCACCTCCAATCATGCTGAATGTCTTACAAGGACTGGCAGCTAAACTTAGTTTCAAATGCAAAAGTAATATTTGATCCCTATAATTAATAAAAAAATTACAGTAGATTCTTAAGAGTTCATGTTTGTAATGCTAACATAATTTACTTTTTAAAAATTTAATCGATGTTTATTGATTAGATTTTTTAAAATTATATTAGTAACACAAACATGAACTCTAAGATAATCTACGTTAGCTTTTTATTAATACATTGGGATCAAATATTACTTTAGCACTTGAAGCTAAGTTTCATTGTTGCAAAACTTCTATATAACCTGGCTCCTCCCTTTGCCTCCTTGGAGCAGTTCTCTCAGGGTCTCCTGAAACGCTGTCTCCTAGGCTTGAAGTCCTAAGAATACCCACCAAATAACACATTACTCTCAAAAAAATTGATCTAGAGATTAAATAACTCCCTTGAAAAAAGTAGAAATTTGGCAAAACCATCATTATTCACATAAAGATACATAAAGGTCAAAGTAGTTTTGATTTCAACATTTTTTTACAGACAAACTGTGAAAAAGATGAGTTAAAATTGGTAATTAACAGGTCTCTATTTGGGTTGGTGGTGAAGAATTCATCTATTAAAGTATTAAAATGTACTTTTACTGAGTGTCTGCTATCCCAATGTACTCTTCTTAGGGATTTTACTTGTATTTCCTAAATTAGTCCATATAGTCCTATACATTTTATGAACAAGTAAACTGAGGCTTATTTGAGGAGGAGAAAATGGCAACCCATTCCAGTATGCCTTTCAGTCCCATGGACAGAGGAGCCTGGGGGGCTACAGTCCATGAGGTCACAAAGAGTTGAACATGACTGAGCCACTGAGCATGCATGCATGCAAAATATATAGAGAGCCAAGAATATACATTAATGTGAAATTATTAATGTGACATGATACTATTTCTCCTAACCAAATAAAGATGAGGTTGATATGTTTATAATAATTTTTGTATCCCTGGTATTTCTCCTTAATAATACATACTTTTTTATTGAGGTGTTCCTCATGATATGAGCAGTATAGTAATGATAAATAGACAGTATAGGGACATCTCTAGAAAAGGGCTAAGTTGGCGTCAACACAGATCTAATGGGAAAAGTTTTGGCAAGGTACTAATGAAGTGAAGGAAAATGGAGGGAGCAATAGTCCAGCTATACATGCTGAAAAGTCCATTTCAGAATTCTGTATAACCTAGTGGGGAATCCCTTTCTGCCTACCCTGGAAGCTCTGGTGAGCGAGGACGAGAGTGAAAGAACAGCTGGTAAAATATTCACGCAAGTAACCAAAAATATAACAAAGAAACAAACAAACAAAACCCTGGCATCATAAAGAGCTTGTTGAGTTAGAACTATTAACAGGAGATATCTGAGGAACTGGGAGAGAGATTTCATCTATGAGCTGCTCATTCCTTCTTTCTTCCCTACATTCATGGATTTTATACTATTTTAAAGATATAGAAAATCTACCAAAGTCAAGGACAAAGAGCAAAAAGTAGATGTTGTCTTGTGTTTAGGAGTTTTAGAACTGCTGATGTCTCTAAAGGTTTGAGGTCTCCAAGGCTGCCAAATTACCAATTAAATCCCCAGGATATTTATTGAAGTTTACTTAAAACAGCACAGTCTATTTAAGGCTTAACTTTTAAATCACACTTTAGTGGTCTTCTTTCAAAAATTCAGCTTGAGTAATTTTTGCTCAACCTGGGGCCTCAATGAGTTTAGTTATATATGTATGTATCAGAAACACACAGCCTCATTCCTGAAGATCATAGCACCAGGACAGACAGTCATACTTCATGCAGGTCATAAAGCCTTCCAACTTATCTGATAAAACTGTTTCCTCTTTCCCATGCTCAAAGGTAACTAGAGGGCAGGGTGGAAGGAAGGCTAAAAAAGGGAGGAGATACATGTATACTTATGGCTGGCTCATGCTGTTGTACAACAGAAACTAACACCACATCGTGAAACAATTTTATCCTACAATTTTTAAAAATTCCCCAAAATTAATTGGTTATTAGATAGACCAATTAGTCTCATTAAACATTCAAAAAATTGCCAGGGTGTCTCATATATACACATGGAACATTTTTTCTCAAATCGCAATGTAGAGTCATACTGATTATTAAAAGCAGGTCTGCTATTGCTTCAAATTCAAAGATGGGGTGGGTAGAGTAAGGGATGATGGGGACATGAAAGTATTTATTGCAGTGGTTTTCAATTCTGGTTGGACTCACCAGGGGAGCTTTAAATGTATATAGATTATGGTCTTCTTTCCTTTTTAGCCTACCCCAGGATCCTGATTTATTATGAATGGAATGGAGCTAAATGACTTTAATGAGATTTTCCACAATATGCATTTAAAAATGACACGTCACCTTTGAAGCAAAAGGGTCATACTCAAACAGCTGATGATTCCACTAGCAATTTCTGCAGAATTCCAAAGTTTGGGAAATGCCTTTTTTTGTACTATTCTTCATTTTAATATACTATATCCTTGTCTCTGATAATAAAGGTAGTCATTCTTTGTGAAGAAATTATTTTGAGAAATACAAACGAAAAGAGTGATATAATGGAAAAACACAAACACAAAAAATCATTAAATATGGCACGAGTCGAATTCTTAACTTCCTTGTATTTTCACTGACTCCTATAATACTTCTACAAAATATTTCAGTATTCTTTATGATGTAAAAATGTATGATAAATAGCATTACTTTTATCCAAGTGATAAATACAGTAAAATAATAAAATTTTTTAATAAAGGTCACCAATGAAATCTGTTTTCACAAAGATTAAAACATTTATATGAATTCAGATTAGCATAAACAAAAGGGGGTGGCAAATTCCACTGAGGTGTGCTTAAAGAATTTAGATTCCAAAAATGAACCCACTCATAGTAGCTGATTTACTTTAAGATTTTTGTCTTTTTAGTCTTCTTAAAAATGTATCTCAAGTCATATACTTGGGATTATCTTTGCCACAATCCCACAAATTTGACAGGTGTAATCCTAAACTAGTAGTTAGTCACCCACTCAAGTGGTTGAAAGAGGTTCTTTATAATTAAAAACTAATAAAAACTTAGATTATGGTGCTATTCAAGAGTACCATTAATAGTGCAAGTCACTTACATAAAAATAATTGTTCTAGCCAGGAAGGGGTTTCTGAACTGAACTAAGAGAGGAGGATAGAAGGAATATAAAAGAAAAAATATAGGTTTTTAAAAAAATCATGATTCTGGGAGTTCCCTGGTGATCTAGTGGTTAGGATTTGGTGCTCTCACTGCTGTGGTATGGCTTCAATCCCTGGTGGAGGAACTGATATTCCACAAGCCATGCAGGTGCAGCCAAAACTCAAAAAACAAAATCATGATTCTATAGAAGCTTCTCCATGTAAACAGATATGCCTGAACATATTTATTTAGACTCAATTGACTATTAAGACATAAAAAGAGAGAAAGCTGTCCAGATAAAGCTCAAGACCTCACAATCTACTTTATGTAAATGTGGTTTCTAGAAGTACTGATGTATCACTGAAGGGGTTATACGAAACCATATGAAGACAGTTTGATATAAGTGCTAAAATACATTATTGGAATTTTCCAAACTTGAAGAGTTCCAGAATGTAATACATTATACAGGACCCACATTATTCTGTTGTGATTTGTACGTTTAATCATATTGCATTTGGCTTAGTATCCAGAACACTGCATACGTGGTTCTTAACTAAGCGTTGCTCATCTCAGAGGAGGGCTTCCCTTCAGGAGCAGGCCGGGCGTCCGTGCAGAAGGAACCAGCACAGGAGAGCTGACTGGCCTGTCCTCTACGACTGAATGCACTCAGACCGCCAGGAAGGCAGGCTCAGCTGGCCATTGTATTTTATGCTTATTTTAAACCCATAACATAATTCAAAAGTTGCAGAATACTTTCCTCTCCACACTTGTAAATAAGCATTCCTCCATTTTAACAAAGTATACTAACAAACTAACTTTCAATATTCTATATGTTTCCGTGTTCCCTTACAACTTGGTGATAGGTCCATTAAATATACTCAGTAAGAGTTCTCATTGTCATCAATTTAATAACAAAATGGACAAGAACAATATGGTTGGCACAGTACCCAAAAGTTATCCTAGAAATAAGAAGTCTTATTCTTTCAAAGATAATAATTATATACATTTAAAAGAAAGCAAATAACTGATCAGAACCCTTTTTTATGAGAATCAAGGAAAAGGACTTGAAAAAAAGTTATCCTAGAAATAAGAAGTCTTATTCTTTCAAAGATAATAATTATATACATTTAAAAGAAAGCAAATAACTGATCAGAACACTTTTTTATGAGAATCAAGGAAAAGGACTTGAAAAAAAGTTTGCTTTTATTTTCTACTTAATCCTACACAAAATCACCTTTCTGTGCTAGTTAAGTAAGTGTAAATACGCAAATACATCTGATGTTTAGATAAAACTGTAACAAAGAATGATCATATGTAATCATTTATCACTGACAGCAATTGCTATATTTAAGAAGCAAATGTTGACTTCTACCAATTGATTTTCCAAAAAATCTCATGGAATATTCTGGTGCAATTATAGTAGAAGCATAACCTGAAATTTATTCAGTTTCCTCTAAAATATGTCATTTAACTTATTCTCACAGTAATTAAATTTCTTTCAGTTATATGAAGATTATTCTGGAGGTTAGAAAACTGAGACATTGGCAGATTAAATGATTTACTTATGCTCTAGATTTAGTGTAGGTACAAGACCAAGAAATCATACTACCTTTTTTCCCAGTGAATTTTGGAGCCTGAGGTTCAAATCCCAACTCTGCCATATACTAGTTGGATATGATTAAGCAAGTTCCATAATGCTGACCCTAAGTTTCCTCACTTGTGAAATGGAGAGAATATCTAATGTATCAAACTGCCAATGGGATTAAACAGTACAATGTGTGTACCAGACATGGGACCACCTTGGTACTCAGTAAATATTACCATAATTTTCACACAAAATATGAACTCTGGCATTTTAATAGTATAAATAAAATAGGAATAATTCAAGCATTACAATGCCAAGAACTAGTCATACAAACTGCCTTTCATGCTATATGATTTAAATAAATATTGCAAACAGTATGATGCATTAGAGAACGTTTTGTCCATGCTGAAAAATGGAGAACACATCTATTTATTTGAACTGGTAATCATAAGTTTAAATGACAAAGATAATTTAAACATATGCTTTCCTTTCAAGAATGAAACTGTTTTGTTTAGTGATCCTCTGAAAATTATACATTTTTCCAAATTAAAAAAAAGTACATTTGGAAAAGAATATATGACTGTGGAATGAATATTACACTCAAAATCGCTTTCTAGAACAAAGTCTTAGAAGTCTGTGAGAAAGATTCCTTTTGGAATCCTTCTCAAGTCTAAAGTTCTCAGAGTTTAGTATGAAAACTAGATATCCAGATGTACATAGAAATGACAAGTTAATCAGCAAATAATGAGCTCTCATCTCTGTAAAGAAGCTAGAACATCAATGTACTCTTTTGAACAAATAAATGATAAATTAGCTTGCTTCAAATAATCTTACTCTTGGTCCATTTGCTTGAAGCTTGGTTTTATTCTCGGTCTACCACAGTATGACACATGTACCATATATGTTTGGTACACACTATATTTAAAATAGTCCAAGGCAGAGGAACCAGAGATCAAACTGCCAACATCTGCTGGATCATGGAAAAAGCAAGAGAGTTCCAGAAAAACATCTATTTCTGTTTTATTGACTATGCCACAGCCTTTGACTGTGTGGATCACAATAAACTGTGGAAAATTCTGAAAGAGATGGGAATACCAAACCACCTGACCTGCCTCTTGAGAAACCTATATGCAGGTCAGGAAGCAACAGTTAGAACTGGACATGGAACAACGGACTGGTTCTGAATAGGAAAAGGAGTACGTCAAGGCTGTATATTGTCACCCTGCTTATTTAACTTATATGCAGAGTACATCATGAGAAACACTGGGCTGGAAGAAACACAGGGCTGGAAGAAACACAAGCTGGAATCAAGATTGCTGGGAGAAATATCAATAACCTCAGATACGCCGATGACACCACCCTTATGGCAGAAAGTGAAGAGGAACTAAAAAGCCTCTTGATGAAGATGAAAGAGGAGAGTGGAAAAGTTGGCTTAAAGCTCAACATTCAGAAAACGAAGATCATGGCATCTGGTCTCATCACTTCATGGGAAATAGATGGGGAAACAGTGGGAACAGTGTCAGACTTTATTTTTGGGGGGCTTCAAAATCCCTGCAGATGGTGACTGCAGCCATGAAATTAAAAAAGGCTTAGTCCTTGAACGGAAAGTTATGACCAACCTAGACAGCATATTCAAAAGCAGAGACATCACTTTGCCAACAAAGGTCTGTCTAGTCAAGGGTATGGTTTTTCCAGTAGTCATGTATGGATGTGAGAGTTGGACTGTGAAGAAAGCTGAGCACCAAAGAATTGATGCTTTTGAACTATGGTGTTGGAGAAGACTCTTGAGAGTCCCTTGGACTGCAAGGAGATCCAACCAGTCCATTCTAAAGGAGATCAATCCTGCATGTTCTTTGGAAAGAATGATGCTAAAGCTGAAACTCCAGTACTTTGGCCACCTCATGAGAAGAGTTGACTCATTGGAAAAGACTCTGATGCTGGGAGGGATTGTGGGCAGGAGGAGAAGGGGACGACAGAGGATTAGATGGCTGGATGGCATCACCGAATTGATGGACGTGAGTCTGAGTGAACTCCGGGAGTTGGTGACGGACAGGGAGGCCTGGCGTGCTTCGATTCATGGGGTCGCAAAGAGTCAGACACGACTGATCGACTGAACTGAACTGAACTGAACTGAAAGAAGCCTGAACATTTTATTCCAAGATAAATCTTGAATATAGAATATAGAATAAATCTTGAATCTAGAATAAAATAAATTTTATTCTAAGATAAATCTTGCTTGTCATGAAGCTGAAACTAGTTTCCTTAGTATACAAATCCAGCATTTACAAAGACGGTACCACTGAGAAGCTGGTAGAGGGGTTACAGCCAAGCACGCAAAGTGTTTTAACTTTACAAATAATTAAAATTTATTTGAAATGTTTTATGGAATACAAAATAACAACACAAAAATTCTTTTAATTAACAGCAAGTTTATAAAAGAATATTAAAATGAAATCTAAATATGAGGATGCTTAATTGATTTAATACTCTATAATATTTTACTTCAGTAAAAGTATTTTCAAAATCAGTTTATTTTTTTCAAGATCCACAGTTGGTTTTAACACCACAGGGGAATGTCTCATCTGAATTTTTTTAATAAACTGGTTCATCTACAATACACTTTACAAATGGATATGTAAATGGTAAACCCAATCATCTCTACAACTGATGTATTCCCTTATGGTTATAAAATGGCATCAGCAAATAAAGTATAATCATTTTTAGGTTAATTTCTGGAGATGGTGTTGCAGAGTGCTGCTAATAAGAAAACATGCTTTTTTCATTTCTTTTGGAATTACCATTATATATACCTTAAGGAGGGAGAAGGCAATGGCACCCCACTCCAGTACTCTTGCCTGGAAAATCCCATGGATGGAGGAGCCTGGTGGGCTGCACTCCATGGGGTCGCTAAGAGTCGGCACGACTGAGCAACTTCACTTTCACTT
Source organism: Bos taurus (assembly GCF_002263795.3). Taxonomy (NCBI): domain Eukaryota; kingdom Metazoa; phylum Chordata; class Mammalia; order Artiodactyla; family Bovidae; genus Bos; species Bos taurus. The sequence continues at coordinate 12,499,282 of NC_037333.1, forward strand.
TTATGCATTGGAGAAGGAAATGGCAACCCACTCCAGTGTTCTTGCCTGGAGAATCCCAGGGACGGGGCAGCCTGGTGGGCTGCCGTCTATGGGGTAGCACACAGTCGGACACGACTGAAGCGACTTAGCAGTAGCAGTAGCAGCATACCTTAAGGAATAATTATGAGGTAGAGCTTTCTTCTTTTAAACCAAATTTTAGAACTAACTCAATTTGGTTATGTGTGCATGGGGCCAGGGGAGGGGGAGGTGGAACTATATCTAGAAGATAAAGCTGACACAGCTAAAAAACCCAGTCACTCTTAGCAAGCACTTCTTGTGCTGTGTAAATAGCTATGTAATGCCACATGCATCTGCAGTACAAAAGGGAAGAGGACCAACAGATTTGTATACCCCCCCCCAAAAAAAAGAGGAACAGAAACAAATAGTAGCTATGCCATTATTTCCCTAATTTAATGATACCATCTTAATACGAAGATCAGATGATCCCATCATATGATCAGTTTCAACCAATGATGTCTCCCTGCCGAGCTGGACTCAAGCTAAAGCAATGCAGCACCCAGGCAACTGAGACTCAACAGCTGTTGGCAGTCTTCCATCTTAATGATGTGGCTTTGCAATTTTACTGAAGTATAGAAAAAGAAGCTTGAACTAGATACAGAAGCAAGCCAAAGGGAGAACAAGAGAGTGGTATGAGTGGCACTTTAGGTAAGCAAAGTTATTAGGTTACAGTATACGCTAAACGAGCACTCCTGGCCGAAAAATAATAGACTGTGTTTCAGAGAAGGAAAGATAAAAAAAGATATAATCACAGGAAATTGCTTTATGGCACAATGTTCCATTTAGACAATTAGAAACAGACTGCAGTAGCTGTCGAAAAGGGAGCCAACTCCCACCAAAATGGCCAATAACATCCTTGATATTATAAAAAAGAATGAACGCATCCTTGAAACAAGGCCATTTAAAGGTCAGGCAGGCAGTATTAAAGTTTTCCCCAGAAGGAAAATAATAATATACGGCAAATGTTATTTGTTTGTATTGCCTCATGACAATCATTTGATCTAACTACTGATGAAATAAGTAGTAACACTGAAATGTAAGGAATCCCTGCACAGTAAGATCTGAACTTAATGTGGGTCCTCAAGTGTCCTTCCAAGAGTGAAGCAAAGATAACAACCCCCAAATGAAAAGGTAGACGCATCTATTACTGAAGAAACAAAAGACATTGAGCACATGGATTATTAAGCCTATGGATCCCCAATGCATCCCTAATCCCATAGCTATGTTTAACAGCTTGTGTACAAACCACTATTTTTATGCTCTGCTAATGTAATATGTCATTTATCATCTTCCGAAATTATTCACTGACCCACTTTGTTAATTAAAGCACTTATAGAAATCTCCTTGCCTTACAGAAACAGACCACCAGCTAAAGGAATAGTTCAGTTCCATCAAGTTGTAAGATTGTTTCTGTCTTAAAGAAAAAAATATTTTAAAAGATAGAGAAAGACAATGATTCTCTACTTTACTGTAAATGGAATCAACATTTTGTTCCATTTACTTAACCCTGGTCTTTTAACTTAGTGGCTACAGTCAGAAGAGAAAAGCATAAGATCATTAATGAAAACCAAAAAGTGAATTAAAATTATAATTTTAAAAATTCTGAGACACAGCTCACTGCATGAAGACTCTCAGTATAGTTTTACATGGATCAGTGTCAACCTTTAGAAGGGGAGGGGGGCAGAGTAAATAAAACCTGTGGTTTATTCTTAACCAGAGATCTACAGCAGATACATAAAGTCAGAGAGAAGGCACAGGCTAAAGATCCTGTAGTAGAGGTGATGAACAAGAAGAAAATACTTTAACCCTCCAACCAATCTTTCCTGCTTCTATGACAAGTGTTCAGAGTCACTTGGAGGAATAAAAAAAAACGCCTAGCTTTGAGACTGAATAAAGATATTAAGGAAAAGCAGAAAAATGAAGTGGAGACTTTTTTTTTTTTGTCTTTACTTGGTTAAGCCAAGGAAATTTGCCCTGCTCAGGCATCTCTTCCCAATGCAGCAAATTTAGGCATGAGCTATAGGCTGCAAACTGAGCTTGGAAATGGTGCAGGGGAATGATGGAGGGAAGGGAGGAGGAAGTTGCCAGCTCTGAGGCTGATGGTTCTACACTGAGCCTCACAAGCAAGGGCCTAAAGGGATGCTCCTCATACCTTTCTTTTCCGTTCCATACGTTCCCTGGGGATTTTCCGTTGTTTTTTCCTCTCTCTCTCCAGGTTTTTCTCCTTTTCATCCAGTTCAGCCTCTCGAACTTTTTTAATAGAAGCAGCAGCGTGAGCCATTTTTGCAGAGGAGAGCAGCAGGAGCAGTTGCGGCAGCTCAGTTTCCACTCCCCAGCAATCCAGGTGATATTAGAGCTGGATGGGGAGGAGATTTTCCCCACCAGTGCAATGGCTGGCAGCCAGAACACTCACAAAATAATCCACTCCGCCCCCGAGCTAGGTCGGAATCTTGCTCCAGCCTCCGCAGCATTCATAATTCACAAGGTACCAAGGTCTGCGGCCAACCCCCTCCAGGAGCGCACACCTGCACACACGCGGGCATAGGTGGGCGCCCACACTTAGAAATGGTCCCACGGGGAAGGCGGAGCACTAGATTCCGAGCTCTTCAGCCGTTGGATGGCCGCAAGGGCAGACAAGCATCCTACTAGTTGAAAAAGCCTTCCTCTTAGACACACATCACCAATTGGAACGGTCTTTGGGGACTCCTCCAGACAGTCTGTGTCTTCCAACTGGAGCCAGGAAGAGGCCACCGTGGAACTGGAAGGGGGTGGGTAGTTGATTGCCGCTTGCAACCACACCTCTATGCAGGGTGAGAAGAAAATGGTGCGGTCTTGCTAAATGACTCGCTGCTGCTACTGCTGCTGCTGCTGCCGCTGCCGCTACTGCCGTTGCTAGGGCTGCTCTGCTGTAGCACATGACATGAATTCCCGTCTCTTAAATCTCTCAGCCCTTCCCCTCTCCAAGGGTCATTTAAGAGGGAAGAATCAACGCTGCAGTTCGGGGGGAACACCAGCGCAGTTGGAGTCACTTGCCACTGCCAGAGAAACACGGGGGTGAGCCCGTCTGGGAAGGGCTGGGAATACTGTCACGCGTGAGCCCGCATTAGGGAGCTGCGTTAAGCAGGGAATGGAAAGGAGCTGTCAGCGAGTACACAGTATAATCTGGACTCAGCCAGGTTATCCTGGGAGAAAGAGGGGGCCCTCCAAAGAGGGAGAGGAGAGCAGAGGCAGAGAAAGGGAGAGAGAGAGAAGCAGGCCACACCTGAAGTCACTCTCCATCATTCTGAGGCACACAGGTACTCATCATTCATTACCAAAGGCTTTCCTTAAATACAGAATTAACTAACGTGATGAGGTCATGCAGGATTAATATTTCTGGATGTTCCTGCATGTATACCCAAGAAAGAGATGCAATGAAAGGAGAGAAAGGATACAACCTGTTAATTCAAGAAGATGCAGCTCTGTATACTGTTTTAATTGCTTATAGTACCAGTCTTTTTGCTTAGAAGTTTACAATTTTATCTAGGGCCAATAAAATGTCACTCCTTTCTTAATTATTCATCTCTGGACTCTAGAGTCATAACACTGCGTTGAACACAGTGGATTATGGACCCCTCCATCCCTACATATAATCACACAGTTGTCTCATTTTAGAAGAAAATTTTAACTAGTACTATAATTGCTGACATTTAAACAATAGAATCCTATCCTACTTATATCCTATTATTAGGAAAAAGGTAAAATATTAAAAGTGCTCTTTTACAAAATGGCATATTTTTGTATCCTAATTCTATGACATATCTACCCAGATAAAGGAAAATGTAATGTTTCATTTCCAATATTACATGAAGAGAGTAACTCTTCTGGGAGGGAACATACTAATTTTCTATACTGTGGGTCGTCTCTACGTATTTTACCTATTACAACATAATTTGTAATTTTTCATTTTTACCTAAACTGAGTTGAAAGAAAGGATTAATACAATATCCCATAAGCAAGCAAAATGTACTTCATGGTAGTTCAGGGAAGTGGTCCCCAACCTTTTGGGCATCAGGGACAGGTTTCATGGTAGACAATTTTTCGATAGCCTGGGATGGGGGGAAGTTTGGGGGATGATTCAACCACATTACATTTATCGTACACTTTATTTCTATTATTATTACATCAACTCCACCTCAGGTTATTAGGCATTAGATCCTGGAGGTTGGGGACCCCTGATACAGTGAACCCTGCACTTAAATCAGACTCAAAAGTCAGTCAAAAAATAGAAATAATTGCCATGGCATGAGCCAGCATTGTATTGGCACCATGAAGATTCACAGGTCGGTTAACTTTCAGCCAGCATGACTAGTTTTTTTATATATGATGAGCATAACTTTCTCTGACTTGACCAGCTGAGAATTCATCTTCTAAAAAAAAAAAACAAACAAACCAGCTTATTAACTCCCTCCTCTGGAAAATCTTGTATGTCTTTACAAAGAACCATACATAGATATTTAAGTTCCTTAACCAGGTGAGTCGTTGCCTTCCACTTGATATAAGATAATTCAAACATTTTCTCCTCTGAGGGTCTTTGAGATAATCATCTGTGATGGTATCAAAGCCGTTATTAGCAATGAAAGTGGTTCAGTGAGAATAAAAGACTGAAGCACAGGGTGATCCTAATGCCATCTGGCATTCTCTTTTCCTCTAAACATTTTTTTAAATGTTTACAACCAACAAGTCTTACTTGATTTGTGAATATCCTTTTAACTTAATAACATGAATCCCAACAAACTGTACTTGAGTCTCCTAAAGCAGATTCTCTTTAGTGAGAATCTTTCTGGGCTTGTCTGGGATGATGCCTGTCCCACACCCCTTTAGAACCTGCTTATACTGGATCACAATATCTTCTCCTCTCTATAAACCTCCCCAGAGGAAAACGAAAAACCACAAGCACAGCTAGAGAGGAAAGTGGGGAGTTCCTGCTGTTAAAAGCATTTGTTTGTTTCATTAGCCTTTAATGAACTCAATAGGCCTACTTGTAAAAGTGGACAATATCAGTTTAATTATCTGATTTTCTACAACCAGGAGAATTACACATTTTTAAAACTACAATCTAACAACTTTACAAAAAAATTTTTTAGGCATAGTTAACAAAGTCTTAATCCTCTAGATTCCCTCCATTTTTCTACAAAAAGTATGAGAGCTCTTTTCTTCATTCTGTCACATGAAGAAAAGGTAATGAATCAGATGTTAGTTTGACATTAATCTTTCACAAAGCACCATGATTGCCAGATCTTTAAAAACAATAATTACACTACTTTGATTACATTTTCTCATAATATCTTTGCATGCAACTCAGGGAGCAAAGTCACCGTGATTTTACAGTTGAGGACCCCAGAAGGCCAGTGACTTGCTCCAGATAGCCCTCCCCAGGAATGGAAGGAAGGCTGAGGTTCCGTGTTCTTAAGTCAGCCCACCTCGGGAGAAGGAACCCACCCAGAAAGCCTCACTATGGGCTCTCCTACTCAAATTACAGGAAATCTCGGACTAGTATGAATACACTTAAATAAAATAAACTGATCACACGTTCTTTTTTAGCCCGTGATTTTTCATTCATCTTTTTCCCAATCACAGAAAGTTTTCTTCCCACATAAGATGGATAGATGCACATAATCCTTTTTGGAGTGTCAGATCGGACATTCCTATCCAGTGATAATGTTGCCTCTCTACTACTGACTTATTTAATAGTAAACTGTTGAGAAAATCATTTTATAAAATCATTCCTTCTTGTATATTTGTGTTGCTCACACCTTCCTAGGATTTTCTATTTGAATGGAAAAAAAAAAAAAAGTCTCAATTTTCTGAACAAAGAGAGCAGCATACACTCACCAGCTGACCTCTGCAGAGACAGGGCACCAGGTTCCAGTCCCAGGAGCTCCGGGCCATTTAAATGATGCATGTACCACAAAAAAAGGAGTCTTCCCATCAAGCCTCTAGCAGAGAGAGAATACTGGCTGAATTCTGAACTTGTAACAAAAGCTGCTTCCTTTTACAAAGCATTTTGGCCATCACTGGGATAAGCTTGTGTCTGCCTTCAAAGTAAGGAATGCACTGTCGTTTACATTTAAACTTGAGAGCAAGCTTAGATAGATTGCCCTTCAGAGAGGACATACTTCACTTTAAAGACAGGAGAGAAAACGGCCATTTGCTGTTCTCAGTCTCTAGCATTCCATTGATCCAGAATCCCAAGAAAATCCTCCGCAGACATCAGGCATCAGTCGGGACGTTGTTCAATAACAACTGAGCTAGCCATATGCAGTTTAACCTCCCTGCCTCTGCCCAGCCTCACCGGGGTGAAGCAGCTATACAATTAAACAGCATATCCTGTCACTCCTCCACAGATGGAAAGTGGATGGTGAGTGGGAAAAGAAGCAAAGGCACTACAAAGACTTAGACCATCACCTAATCAGGAAAAAATAAAAGGCTCTGCTAACTTGCACTATGAACCAAGAGTTCATTCTATTCAAGTTCAAGGGTGTTTATCCATATTTAAAAATGTATGTGTGTTCTCAGACAAATGAATGGTCAGGGTAAGGTAAAGTGGACCGAATGAGTGACTACCTTGACATATCACCGCCCAATTTGTTTTGTTGTTGTTTAGTCACTAAGCTGTGTCTGACTCTTTTGCAACCCTATGGACTATAGTCCACCAGGCTCCTCTGTCCATGGGATTTCCCAGGCAAGAATACTTGAGTGTGTTGCAATTTCCTTCTCCAAGGCATCTTCCTGACCCAGGGATCAAACCCGTGTCTTCTGCATTGGCAGGTGGATTCTGTACCCACTGAGCCACCAGAGAAGCCCCCAGTCTGTTTCACTCGAGCCAAACCAAAAGTCAATTTGATAACACAAATTAATAAAGCAGAGCTTGCTAGTAATGTAATAGGTCCTACTTTCTGTAGGGAGATGACTTGGTTAAAATTACAATACCCAAATCGTGTCTTCCTTCCACTTCTGCCTGAGGAATGGAAACAGTTTCCATAGCTCAGGACGGGCTTCCCTGGTGACTCAGCGGTAAAAGAATCTGCTGCCATGAAGGAGACTCGAGATCAATCCCTGGGTCAGGAAGATCCCCTGGAGAAGAAAATGGCAACTCACTCCCGTATTCTTGCCAGAGAATTCCATCCACAGAGGAGCCTGGCTACAGTTCATGGGGTTGCAAAAGAGTCCGACACAACTGAGCGACTGAACAACAAAATCATAACTCAGGATGGAGAAGCAGAAGTGGTCCCAAGGCCCTCACCTTCCAGCCTCTGAAACAAGCTCACAGCACTTCTGAGGTTTCCCAGAAACTTTCCAGCTGGTAACAATGGTAAGGGCACAAGGAGTGAAAAACTTCAAGCCACACAAATTATAGGAGATAAATAGCTAACACTTTGTCAGCACAGGCCTTGGCTCTACGAGGACAGTCAGGGGATCGTGGGCAGCAGCCACATCTGTAACAGTGAGAGGTAAGAGGAAAGCACAGACAGAAAAGGGAAAATCAAAAAAGCCACAATTCAGAAGAAAAAAAGAAACACAAGCCTATCTCTCCCTGAATTTTGCCAACCCTCATCTCCAATCATTCATTCCCCAAGTGCAAATTTAGATGAACAAAGATGACTGTTCCTCAGCCTCACTGGTGAAGATGGGAGCCTGTGGGCACGGGTTGTATTTGCCCGTCGTGAAAAACTTCTGACAGAAAATCCCTTCCACTGAGGCTTCTTATTCAAATTTATTTTCTTGTGCTCAGTTGGACAGGAAATAAAGAAACAAATTCATTCGGGAATCAGAAAAGCCCCACAACGCTAAAAATCTGTCTTCCTTTTAATCTACACTATAATACCTTAGATTAAAAGCCTAGGAATTAATCTTAAAAAGCGCTTCTAAAATATTTTTCAAATAAAAACTTTCTCCCCATCCTCACCTCATTACTGCACAGCTTATCTCTGGTGCCATCTTTTCATCAAATACAGTTACTGAAGGCCCATAAGAGCCAGTCAAGGAGCACTGGGGATCTCGTAGTGAAAATGGCAATCTCTGCCCTCATGGAGAAGAAAATCCAGGTGTTACATATTCTCAGACTTCCTTGCGGCATCTCAGTCTCTTTGTATTGTCTAGTTTCTGGAACTATGAATATTCAAATCTTGACTAGAAAGCTCCTTCCCAAGGTTCACGTGCCTTGTTTCAAGTTTGCAACTATTTCTTAGATATCTTCAAATGTCTTCTCGGGACTACACTCTTCTTTTAATTATTTAAACTTTTATTCTGAAAAACATAATGATCATGGGTAAGAAAGACCCACAGTCTATTAGGGATTGAAATATTGGGGTTAAGTTCTAATCCCTCCTGAAATTTTACTGTTATGTTTTTAACAACATAAAACTTCCCTTTGGGGTTTGTAACAGCTTTTTATAAAAACTCAGAATGTGTTTCTCAACCTTTTTACTTTGGTAAAGTAAAGAACACTGAATTGTGGTTAAAATGTAAAAATGCAATCCCAAGCCTGTTAGTCCTAAAGAACCCTGAAGATATTTTTGTGTGCCTATTATCCATAAAGGAATTTCTATTTTAGAAATTTTATTTTTACTCAGGAATTATTACTTGACAGTAGCTTTAGCATCTCAAAGGAAACAACTTATTGGTAAGGGAGAGGAGTCTGATCACTACTTGAAGGCTTATATCTGTACAATGTCAATTACAGAAGTGCCACTGAGATAGTTTGACAGAACACGTTTTAGTTAGACACAAAAACAGATTATTTTCTTGATTGTGACAAAATTATTTTTAATTCTTATTCTTTGTGTGAATCCAAATTAAGCCATGTGTATCCTAAATTTTTGTGAAATAACGTATTTGCATATAAATCAGTAAGGCTTAAAAGCCCATGAGTGGGGGGTTTAAATGAATGGGCTATTATTCTATACTTTTTATGGACCATGAATTGTAGCCCTCTAACTCATTATTCCTGGCCAGTAAATTATTAGCCAAAAGGTCTCGTTGTTTTTCAAAATTAACCATATAAAAAGGGCAAAGTGTAATCTTAGAGTATAAGCAAATAAGATCAAATATCCAATCAGTGATAGACATTTCAGATCTCTGATTTTCCAATCTAATGCATTTATCATTAAAACAGGCACATAAACACTTTCTAGAGTTTCAACAACCACTTTAGTGCCTAGTAGAGTTTCTGTGATACTTCAATAGGTATAAAAGACATAAAATATGTTGTTTCAATAATACAAGCATTTAAAAAAAAAATCCCCTTGTGGCAGAATTGCTGGTACCAGAAAACTGAAGTACCATAAAGTGTTACCATTATATCCATAGGTAGTTAGAAAGTTTTATAAAGATCTGGATTATTGTTGCTTCTGGTGCTACTACATATAGTTAGCCATCTCCTCTCTGACTCACTGAGTGTCCATGAACTGTTTCACAAAAAATGTTCTTTTTATTGCAACCTTTGTTTAATTAACCTATAAATAAAATCTGTTGGTAGGCAGTCAATGTTTCTTCCTTTAGGCATGACCAGCACTTTTCATTTTATACTTACTCATGCAAAGTCATAGTCCATGAATAGGGAGCCAAAGTACAAGATTTAACCAAACTTTCTTTGGAAACCACATTTTAGAGGTAAGGCATGGTCAAGTCTTTTCTGTGACCTGGTGAAATCAAATATCACTTTGAAATCAAACCAATCATGGAAATACTAAACACCGACATACACAGTACGTGTTTCCAGCTACTGAAACACACTAGCCATGTTGGATGAATATAAAGAACTTCTTAATAGCAACAAATAACTGACGTGATAACAAGGAATTCCTAGGCAAAACTGAAGGAAAATGGAACTACCGGGAGATAAAATAAGCAGAGAAATTCCTTTTGTTTTCTGAGTGTATTTCCTAGAAAATTTGAACTTTCATTTTGCAAAGTTCATCAGCAAGAGGGCAGAAATCAGGGAACTCTACTCAGTGCTCTGCGGCAAGGAAAACCAAAAAAGAGGGGATATATTGGATTGGCCAAGAAGTTCAACAAACTTTTTGGCCAACCCAGTATTTATACATACAGCTGATTCACGTTGCTGCTCAGCAGAAACTACCACAACATTGTACAGCAACCACGCTCCAATAAAAAGTAATTTTAAAAAGGAAGGCAGAAATCAAAGAGCAATCAATGTCTATACAAGGTGCAGAATCATTTAAGTACCTCCCCACAACAAAAAGCTACATTCTCAAGCTAGGAATAGAATAATAAATAAGCAGGCCCGTTCAGCAGAGGTTTTATTGCCTGGAGTTTGAACAAAACTCAAACCCTGAACTTGGATCAGGGTGATTTCCAAATGATTTGTGACCACAGAACCTGGGAGAACTAAATACGTATCTTCTCTGAAGAAGTTACCTTCGTCCTTGGCCTCAAATTATCTACATAAATTAATTTTTCAAGTACCTGCCTGCAATCAAAGACAACCAAACATACAGCAAAAACCACAGAGCAGAGAGACAGACCTATAAAGACTTGAACAAAAGGCAACTATGAACAAGGCACAGACACAAAAGAGATAAATTAAAGGAAAAAATAATCAGTTCTGGTTCCCCAAAGTAGCATTACGTAGATTAGAAGTTAAATAATCTGAACTCTTCAAGCACAATCTTATCTCATTTTTTTCTGTACCCTTCCACCAAACTACACTATTTGCATAAGAACAAATAGCAATAAATGTTAAATAAATGGGCAATATAAGCATCAAATGAATTGTAGAAGCAATATGTACTATAGGACTTTAGAACAATATACTATTTCTTAATAAAAAGTTTTAACAATGAAGTAATAAATCTTAGTAAAGAATTGCATCCTTAAATATTTGATAATTCAAAAATGGCACCAAAATCTAATAAATACATGTTACTGAAAAAATACAATAGAAATACTTTTCACAAGTTACAAGTTTTATATAAAAAACAAACTTGATGGCTTAGGTAGAAACTTTAGACAATGTTCAACCAAACTTTGTAAAATAGAAACAACTATAGAGAGTTTTTTCGGAGAAGGCAATGGCACCCCACTCCAGTACTCTTGCCTGGAAAATCCCATGGATGGAGGAGCCTGGCAGGCTGCAGTCCATGGAGTCTCGAAGAGTCGGACATGACTGAGGGACTTCACTTTCACTTTTCACTTTCACGCATTGGAGAAGGAAATGGCAACCCACTCCAGTGTTCTTGCCTGGAGAATCCCGGGGACGGGGGAGCCTGGTGAGCTGCCGTCTATGAGGTCACACAGAGTCGGACACGATTGGAGTGACTTAGCAGCAGCAGCAGCAGCATAGAGAGTTTTTAATGTTTCAAGTCTGTGATACATTCAGATTTCAGTGTCTTCAGAGAAAGGGAATGAGTTTTCTTCCTCCCCTCATTTCTTAAAAAAAACATAGAGTAGAAGTTCTAACACACCTTTACTTAATAAAATGTCTCTATGCTCTCTATGAATACTGACTAATGCTCACTGTGTATTAAAAGCTTGTAGCTTATTAGCTCTTGAATATTATGTGTATATTTTTCTCCTACCAGTAAAGTTGTATGCTTACCAAAAGCCAGGTATGTTTACTACTAATCTTTTTAATCTCAGTTGTAACTTTATTGCAATTATATAATATAAATTAATAAATCTTTTCTAATGAAATATGGGTGCAAAAGAGTTGTTTCATGAAAATTAACATAAATGCTTTGTAAGAACTTGATGAAGATGAATCCTAACAAATATTACTGTTGAATTATAGGTATAATTATTAAACTTGCTGAAACAAATGTAAAAGATGGGGGAAGTGGCTTTAAAAATCTAGAAATCATACAAGCAGATTGTTTTGAAAATGTCTTTAACTTCTGACTCCAATTAAAAGATATCAAACTGGAAAATAGAGATGAGACAATACCTATGAGTATGTATGGTTAAAAAAGATAAGGTGAAGCCCCAAACAGTGGCAAGTTCGTAAACAAAATATTCTTAGATGAAATGTTATGATCTTACATCAAACCATCGGTAAGAAAAATTCCAATGTATACATTTCAAGTTAAAATAAAATGTTTTAAATATGTATGTATCATTATTTTTGATTCTCCACATTAACCATCTTTTTGTTTTTTTACTAAGGGATTAAATAATAGTTTTGATAATGTTACAAAATAAAGTTTCTTTTGTGTGGTAAAGGGTCTTGAGTTTGGGTTTTGAATTCCAACTTTGGCCTTATAACTTTGGGTATATTATCTAGTCTACAAAGACTTCAATCTTCCTTTTAAAAAATATAAATGGGGATAATGTCTATCAAATAGAATCAAGAGAACTCGTGCACATATAACATCTGTTCTGAGGGAAAAAAAAGAAAAACATGAATATAAAAGCATGAAAGGGAAGCAAATTCAACTGTAAAACACAAACACAGGAAATAGGACATGAGATAGAATAACCCTTCAAAATAGTGTGTGTAGATAGAAAATGCTGATCACTTTGGATAACCAACATCATTAATAAACTCACACTTCTCAGGACTATATGTATAATGAAAGCCAACACAGTCCTTGTAACACAGAATAAATCTTAAAGTCAATGAACACGTGCTATGGTCTGAATGTTTGTTCCTTAACCCCAAAATTCACAGGTTGAAATCTTAATACCAAATGTAATGACATTATCAGGTGGGCCTTCAGGAGGTTAATTAGGTCATGAGTGAGATCAATGCCCTTATAAAAGATACCCCAGAGAGCTCCCTGCCTGCCTTCCACCATGGGGGAATACAGCGAGAAGCCTGCCACCTGGAAGTGGGCCCTCATCTCATCTGACCGTGTTGGAACCCTGATCTCAGACTTCCAGACTCCAGAACTGTAATAATGCATTCCTGTTGCTTATAAGCTACCCAGTCTGTATTTTGTTATAGTACCTTGAATAGATAACACATGTGCCTCGGAAAGTATTCATTAGCCCCTATAAAAGTACGACTTTTTAGAGTTGTATTGCTTAAATGAATTAAGTACCAAAGACTTAGACCAGGCCTCAATCAGAATAAAGGGACATCCTACAAAAGCTTCACTCTGATTGGAAAAACAAAGAACAATTACCGTCTGGCTACTGGGGAGGCACAGTTCCAAATGGAAGGTTCCGTAACGATTCTTTTGTAAATAGATTTATAACCAAGGCAAAGTAATAAACAGGTAGGAGATGGAATGCTTTTTCACTCTCATAATTAATCGCTAAAATTCAATTTTAGTAAAGAGCAACAACTACACAGTCTATCCGTTTGGCACGCCTATGAAATACTGTGAGAAAAATCGGTCAAAATAAATGCCTTTGCCTCCTACTGTACAGCACAGGGCATTCTGTTCAATGTTATGTGGCAGCCTGGATGGGAGGGGAGTTTTGGGGGAGAATGGATACATGAATGGGTACAGCTGAATCCCTCCACTCTTCATCTGAAACTGTTCATCTTGTTCGTCTGAAATTGTTAATCAGATATACTCCACTTTAAAATAAATAGTTTAAAAAAAAAGTCTTTTCCATTCCTAAGATTGGAAATAAAACTGCCATCTTTCCTGAAACAAAACAAACAAACAAGACATACAACCACACAGTAGGAATTATAATTGAAGACAAAAACCTGTGTGAGGAACTTTCGTAACTCGCACATTATTCTGCTCATATTTTTTCCTGCAGTGTCAGCATTAGGATTTTCACAGAGGGAAAAATATTTACAACACTACTCAAGAAGAGCTGACTTTGAATTTGGAAGAATATTTTTGGATAAATCAGAGCCGAGAGTTTCGATTATCTTCCTCACCTCACTGGGGTTTCTGCAGAGGCATTCAGGGGCTCTTCTGAAATTAAAGCAGCTCCATGCGTATCTCCTCTATGTGTTGGAAAACTCCATTTTAGGAAAAGGATCTGGTGCTTAAACAGACAAACAAAAACTAGAAAACTGAAATCTAGTGTGCTTGTGCTCAGTCTTGTCTGACTCTGAGATGCCATGGACTGTAGCCCGCCAGTAGCTCCTCCTGACTGTAGCTCCTCTCTCCATGGAATTTTCTAGGCAAGAATACTGGAGTGGGTTGGCATTCCCTTCTCCAGGGTATCTTTCCAACCCAGGGGTCAAACCCACATCTCTTGCATCTTCTGCATTGGCAGGTGGATTCTTTACCACTGAGCCACCTGGGATCAAAACATTCAATTCCTCAAATAATACTTTAGAGCAACTGGATTTAATAGTTTATATCAGAGAAATAAACTATGTAAATTTGTAGTCATGTGTGTAAACAGAATGATAGAGTTTGGCAGCCCTCTGCTGGCTGAAAGATATTAAATCCAGTTGCTCTAAAGTATTATTTGAGGAATTAAATGTTTTCATAAGGATTACAGGACTCCTTTAATGCTTACTATATGCGTATTTTTGTTTAGTGGATATTTTCTGTTATTGCAGAAGAGAGACAGGAAATATCCTCTCTGCCAAGCCATGTAATGTAACATCTAACTAGAAGAATATAATGGAGATTATTACTAAAATACCTTGCAGTTTTCTTAAAAACAGAAATTGAAAAAAGCAAGTAAAATTTGCAGACAACAAATACATTTGAAGGTTCTCAGTTGTCAAATCCCAAACCAAGATTTCTCTTAATTAAAAATTACCTGTTGATGGAGTCTTAAACTGCCTAGTAATATGCACTGTCAGATCTAATCTTACATACATTTGACTAATAAAATATAATCAGGCCTTTTGCTTAGAGTAAGTAAATTTCTAAACATGATGGTAGAATCACTTTAGAATATTCAACTGTTAGTTTGGATGTGCAATTTCTGAAGCAAGCCAGGTCCTAGAACAATACTATTTTCACAAAACCTGTTTCACAAATCAACTTTCATGCTTATTAAACCCAATTGGAAAATTATTTGTTGTATATTTTGAAGCCTTAATAGTAAGCCTTAAAAATGAATGAGCCTTGAAATAGTCTCTTTAAATCTTGGATTAATTTCTGGTTAATTCATTGGAAGGACTGATGTTGAAGCTGAAACTCCAATACTTTGGCCACCTCATGCAAAGAGTTGACTCATTGGAAAAGACTCTGATGCTGGGAGGGACTGGGGGCAGGAGGAGGAGGGGACGACAGAGGATGAGATGGCTGGATGGCATCACCGACTCGATGGACATGAGTTTGGGTGAATTCCGGGAGTTGGTGATGGACAGGGAGGCCTGGTGTGCTGCAGTTCATGGGGTCGCAAAGAGTAGAACACGACTGGGTGACTGAACTGAACTGAATTTTATTTCACATATCCAATCTTTTCAAAATCCCATCTTCCTGTTGTATCACTGAGGATGGGATATGCCCAGCCTCTGTCATTACTGCTTCCTAAAACTAACTGATAAGGTTTTGCCCAGTCCACAGTCTTCAATGTTCCCATCCTCACAGCAGAGGCCACTTGATATTCACTTTCAAATTTTTTTCATCTTGTCCCAAGGCAAAAAGGGTTTAGGAATTAATTTCCAATTATCTAAAATGCAGGACCAACTCACTTTTATATCTCAGTTTAGATAACTTGGTTTATGCTTTAATGTCAAAATTTAATCTCAACCTGGGGTAGTAAAATTATGACTTCAGAAGTGCTACTGACAGGGATTCCCTGGTGGCTCAGATGGTAAAGAATCCACCTGCAAGCAGGAGACCTGCGTTCCACAGTTGCCTGTCACCAACTGCCCATCATTCTACCAAATACCGGGAACAACCCTCCTCCCAAATTTCCATCTCCATGCCTTACCTATCTGCTGGGACACCCCTGTCACATACATTAGATCCTCTCAGTATGTTTGGATTATCACCTATTTCCTGAGGCCACTTTCTACCACCACCCTAACTACTGAGTATACCAAGTCTCACTGTTTTCTGTTTCTGCTGCTCACTGTTCCTAATGAGACACTGCTGGAGGAGTCCCAAGGTACGGTGCTTACTACCAAAATAATGTTCTTCACCTTCACCCACTATATTTTTATTTCATTTATATTCAATCACAGGACACTTCACTTGATTTTTTTAACGATCCTCCCTTGTCCTCCAGTTTTTCCTCCATTATATCTGCTTTTCACTCTTCTTCAAAACAACTGTCCAGATTTATAAAGCTCTTTTGTGATATTAAAGTTTTCAATTTTCTTTTTAAGGTGAAAGTCTGCTTTTCCTTTTCTCCTTATTTCCCAACTGAAAAGTCCCATGATGTCTTCATCAAATCATAAATCACTAACTTTTGGGGGGAAAGACTATGACATTTCCCCTGGGGAACAGTAACACGAAGTAGGGGTTACATTCTTAGCTTGATACTGAAACAAGAACCAGACTAGGGGACTGATCACGTGGGCAAAGCGGGTTTACCCTTCAATCTGCTTCTAACGTTAATACTCATCACAGCCCAAGTCTCTTAGAGCCTTGATATTTTAAAAAGCACTGCCCAAGTCAGCATTTTGTCTGTTTTCCAAGGACAAGAATGAGAGGCATGTAGGAGGATAGGGACAAAAATGACAATTCATATTTTTT
Source organism: Bos taurus (assembly GCF_002263795.3). Lineage (NCBI taxonomy): Eukaryota > Metazoa > Chordata > Mammalia > Artiodactyla > Bovidae > Bos > Bos taurus. Next base: position 12,515,916 of record NC_037333.1, read on the forward strand.
AACTTCCTAAAATCTTTTACTATAAAACTAGGCTTAAACATCTTCCTCTTATTTTGTAGTTAAATAAACATTCATATGTTTATAAATATTGAATAAACGTTCAATATTTCATGAAAAATTTATGCAATATCCTTAAAAATGACTAATGGATACATCTAATGTATATACTCTATCAACTTAATACAGCTGACTTTTAAAACAGTGGCAATAAAAGCTAATATTCCTAAATATGAATCAACCATTCAGGCACAAATTATATCCAGGAATGCATTTCCAGAAATCTTACATGCTCAAAAGTACTAAGCATTACTTTAACTGGATTTTGCTTAGTGTCAAGCAAGATTCTAGATTATTTAAGTCATTTATAGTAAATTCACAATGATGCATATACTGGAGCAACTTTTGATTACTTCCAAAAATTGCTTTTAAAATGTCACTTATATTCTTTTTTATCTCAAAAACGTTTTCTACTTAGAAGAAATCTTCAGTCTTAGATATCACTATATTTAAAACTACCTTTAACTATATTTAACACTACATTTAATGCTACATTTAAAACATTTGATGTTTTTGTACCACAAATGCTATCAAAGTTGCCATCAATTCCTGGCCAGGTAAGCATTTACTTCTTAGCTTTTAATGCCATGTCTTTTCTTCTATGAATGTTATAAAAAATTAAATAAGTGGAAAAATATGAGAAATTTCAAGTCAACATGACATAAGCCATGTCAAGTATTTATGTTCCAAATTGAGGCCAGTTTCATTTTATGTAATGGGTTCCAGCAAATCACACTGCAAAGAGAGCTCTATTTGTGACTTAACCCATCAGGAGTAGACAAAACAAGGATGTATTCACATGGGTTTGACAAAACAGATAATATTTTATTACTGATTCTTCTAAGTAGATGAAGGTAAGTAAATTAATATAAAAAAGAAGAAAAGTAATTCTATGAAGGACAGTAGAAAATAACTGGACATATGTTGCATTAACTTTTTATTTTGCCCTGTTCCATTCTCCCTGCCTGCCCTCTCCATGTGTCATACGTTTCTTTTAGCTCAAAAAAAAAAGAGAGAGAGAGAAAAATTAGATAGGGGAGGATAAGTTGGAGTAGGACAGAAAATGCAGTCATTCTCTGGGGACAATACAAAGGTGAAAAGGATAAAGACGAGGATGTCCTAGAAATTCAGTTCAGTCTAGTTATGTGCTTTCAAAATACCTTCCTAAGTTACCAGTGACCCCCATGTTGCCAAATCTAACAGAGGGCTGACAGTCCCTGTATTACCTGACTTTCAAACAGTATTTCATATACCTGAATATTCCTTACTCGTTTGGAAAACTCTCTTTCCTCGGTTCTGGCTCTAGAAACTTCTGTTCTTCCCCGCATCATTTTAGCTATGTTTCAGCCTCCTTTGAGGTGTCCTCCTTATCCATTATCTGAACTCACATGTTCAGACCTGTCCTGGGGTCTTACCTCTTCTCATGCTACACATATTCCCCAGCAGCAGCATCTACCCAGCAGCCAGCCAACACCCTGGGAATTGTCCACATTTAATCTATCTTGTACCTGTGCTTTCTCACCTAAATGTATCTTCGACTATATGTTCCTTGCATCCCTTCATTATCACTGCCTCTCACCAAGGCAATCACAATAGCTTCTTATTAACTCCCCACTTTCCCTCCATCCCTCCTCCCTTCCTCTCAGTAAAAAGGTGTCAAAGTATACATTGTATCCTGCTTAGCAAATGCCTAAACAGTTCCAAGGAATTCACACTGAGATTAGCAACAAAGTCTTCATGATCTGGCTGTTCTTTGCTCCTCTCTCCTGACTCTGCTCCAGTGACCTGATCTTACTTCAGTCCCTCTCCCTGTGTGCGACAAGCCTTGTCCCACCTGAGGACATCTACTTCCCCCTGCCTAGAATGGTGTCTTCATTCTTCTCCTCACTTATCTTTTAAACCACAGATTCAGTGTTACTTGCTTATTTATAGTAGGTTCCTCTGATAACTTTCTCAACCAAGCCAAATTAGGTTTTCTTACAAAACTCTCTTATAACAATCTGTATTCTATTTTATAGCATTTATCACAACTTACAATGATCCAGTTAATTAGGTTCCTATTTGGTTAATGTCTTCCCCTCCCCCCCAATAAGATGTAAACTCCATGAAGGCAAGTTCCTGGTGCCACAAAACTAAGAATATTGAAAGGATGTTTAATTTTGTCAAACATTTCTTCTACATCTATTGAGATGATCATATAATATTTTTGCTTTAGTCTATTGATGTAATGGATTATTTTAATTGATTTTTCACTACTGAAATAACCTTGTATACCATCGTTTTACTTTGTCAGTATTTTTATTAAAGATTTTCACATCTATTTTCAAGACAGATATTGGTCTGCAGTCTTCCTTTCTTGTCATGTCCTTAATCAGATTCTGGTATCAGGGTAATGCTGGCCTCATAGAATGGTTTAGGGTGTGCTCTCTCTTTATATTTCCTGGAAGAGATTGTAGAGAATTGATATTATTCCCTCCTTAGATGTTTTGTTGACTTCATCAGTGAAATCATCTGGGCCTGATGCTTTCTTATTGAAAAAATATTATTGATATAATTTTTTAATAGATATAGGTTTATTGATAGGCCCAGGTGGTACAGTCATAAAGAATCAGCCTGTAAATGCAGGAGACACAGGTTTGATCCCTGGGTCAGGAAGATCCCCTGGAGGAGAAAATGGCAGCCCACTCCAGCATTCTTGCTGGGAAAATCCCAAGGACGGAGGAGCTTGGCAGGCTACAGTACATAGGGTTGCAGAGAGTCAGATACAACTGAGCGTGCACACACAGGCTTATTCATACTATCTATTTTTCCTTATATGAGTTTTGGTAATTACATTTTTCAGTGAATTGATCAATTTCTTTTTTCAATAAAAAAATGTTTCTTTATTGTCCTTTTAATGTACATGGGGTCAGTAATGATAGTCCCTCTTTCATCTGTGATGTTAGTAATTTACGTCTTCCCTTTTTTTCCCTCTTGGTTAGCCTGGTTAGAAATTTTAAAAATTATTTATTTATTTTTGGCTGTATGAGGTTTTAATTGTGGCTGGTGGGCTTGATTGTCCATTGGTACGTGGGATTTTTAGTTCCCCAACCAGGGATCAAACCCACATCTGGACAACTAGGGAAGTCCCAAGCATTAGAATTTTATCAATTTTATTGATCTCCTCAAAGAACCAGTTTTTGGTTTGGTTGATTTTCTGTATTGTTTTACTATTTTCAATTTCACTAACTTCTGCTCTAGTTTTTATTATTTCTTTTCTTCTGCTTGCCTGAGGTTTATGTTGCTCTTCCTCCTACAGCTTCCTAGGGTGGCAGCCTAGATTACTGGGTTTTGGATTTTCTTTTCTAAAACTGCATTCAAGGCCATAAATGTCCTTCTAAGCACTGTTCTTGCTGTTTTGTTTTATTCATCTGGACTTTTAACTTTTCAAAAGAAACTCAACGTGTATTACACATATGCATGAGTGTGTGCATGTGTGCTCAGCAATGTTGAGCTCTTTGCAACACCTGTAGCCCACCAGGCTTCTCTGTCCGTGGAATTTTCCAGACAAAAATACTGGACCAGGTTACCATTTTCTTCTCCAAGGGATCTTCTCGACCCAAGGATTGAACCCTTGTCTTTTGCATCTCCTGCATTGGCCAGCAGCTTCTTTACCAGCTGAGCTACCAGGAAAGCCCCTATTACACACATAGGCAAATACAGAAAAGCAATATAAATTCTGAAACATGGATAGAATTTAATGATCACTAAGATATGTTAGACCTGTGTAACATTTTATTCAAATCATACATGTATATATGCTTATGTGTATGTACAAAAGAAAAATGCCTATAGCTTTCTTGGTTTTTTCCTCTGAGCTAATGGCTAATTGAAATTTCAGAATTAGCATTCTAAAAGGTAAAATGATTAGCAGTTCTCAAATATCTGCAGCATATGATGTTACTGAATCTGTCTACAATTTCTCTTGATTGTATCTAAAAACTAATTTCCCTTCAAACTGGATCAGCCTTAGGCAAAAATTAGAACATTTTTTCAACCACATAATGCTTCCTGAAATAAATGTGTACCAAAAGCAGATAGCTCTGAGAATGATCTAAACATTAATTGATTCTGATAAATTGATTTTTAACCAATAGGATTTTTTTTTTAAATGACTGCTTGCAACTTTTCAAAGTGTCCTTAATGACAAGGCATGAAAACCCCTTCCAACTGCTAGATATGATGACTAGAGTGTAAGCCATTATTCCAGGCTATGAGGAAGAAGACTCATGGTGAGGATAGCTGGGCAAAAAGATTAAAGGACCCTGGATTCCTGGCCCAGTGGAGTACCTCATTATTTTATGAGCCCCAGATTATTTTATGTGAAAGAGAAATAAACTTCTATCTCGTTTAGGCCACTATCACTATGAATTTTTAATGGTTCCAGCGATAAATCAATCAGTAAACTAACTAATCCTAATTAATGATGAGATTTACCTGCAATTCAGGAGACTCAAGTTCAATCTCTGGGTAGGGAAGATCCTCTGGAGAAGGGAAAGGCTACCCACTCCAGTATTCTTGCCTAGAGAATCCCATGGACAGAGGAGCCTGATGGGCTAAAATACGACTGAGCAACTGACACTTTCACTTTTCAGGGAACTTTCAGGTTAAAAACGAAAAACAACTCATTCAATCTCTTCAGCAAGTGGTGCTGGAAAAGTTGGACAACTGCATATAAATTATTGAAGTTAAAACACTCCCTCACACCATATTAAAAAATTAACTCAAAATGGCTTAAAGACTTAAACGTATGACACGACACCGTTAAATTCCTAGAAGAAAACTTAAGCAAAACATCTCTCTCATAAATCACGGCAATACTTTCTTAGATCAGTCTCCCAAAGAAAAGAAATAAAAGCAAAAATAAACAAATGGGACCTAATCAAACATATAAGCTTTTGCATAGCAAAGGAAACTATAAACAAAATGAAAAGACAACCCACAGAATGGGAGAAAATATTTGCAAATGATGTGACTGTCAAGGGATTAGTCTCCAAAATAAATGAGGAGCTTATGCAGCTCAATATAAAAAGAACAAACAACCCAATCAAATAATGGGCAGAAGATTTAAATAGATATTTCTCCAAAGAATACATACAGATGGCCAATAAGCACATGAAAAGATGCTCAACATCACTCATTATTAGAGAAATGCAAATTAACATTACAATATATTATCACCTTACATGAGTCAGAATGGCCATCATCAAACAAAATCCACAAATAATAAATGCAGGAAAGGGTGTGCAGAAAAGGGAACCCTCTTACATTGTTGCAGGGAGTATAAACTGGTGCACTCACTGTGGAAAACAGTACAGCGGTTCCTCAAAAAACTAAAAATAGAATTACCATATGATCCAACAATGCCACTGCTGGGCATACACCTGGAAAAGATGGAAACTCTAATTTGAAAAGATACATGCACCCCAGTGTTCACACCAGTACTGTTTACAAAGGCCACCTATGTGTCCATCAACAAATGAATGGATAAAGAAGATGCGGTACATATATTCAACAGAGTATTAGTCACAAAAAAGAATAAATCATTGCCATTTTCAGCAACATGGATGGACCTAGATATTATCATACTAAGTGAAGTAAGTCAGACAGAAACAGACAAATATCATGTGATATCACTTATATGTGGAATCTTAAAAAAGGTCACAAATGAACTTGTGTATAAAACAGAAACATATTTATAGACATAGAAAGCAAACTTATGGTTACCAAAAAGGAAAAGGGGATAAATTAGGAGATGGGAATTAACAGATATATGCTCCTATATACAAAATAACATGTACCTAATATATTGTTCAAGGAGCTATGTTTAATATCTTGTAATAACCTATAATGGAAATGAAGCTGGAAAAGAATCTGAAAACCTATATTTATATCTGTATCTATATATATATCAGATATCTCTATATGTAAGACACATATAAGATACATTTACAGAGCGAGAAGATATCTGAATCACTTTGCCACACATCTGAAACTAACACAATATTATAAATCAAATATACTGCAACAATTAAAAATAAAATAACTCATTCAAATAGAAAAAGGAGTGATTCACAGAAGATTCATGCAGTAACAAGGTCATCTTCAGGAAACAGGAAGAGCTGGCAGCTGTCACAGAAATTTAACTCCCCGTCAGCTCCTGAGTCCTCTCATATTTGAACTTTACAGAAAGAACTGGAATGAAATTTGTAAGACACTGGGGCACAAGCTACACCGCTTTGGCTGCCATTCCCCGTTTGGCACAGTGGGAAATGCGTTCCAATCAGTTCCTTGGTACCTCAAGGGCACTGATGCCTCAGTGGAGCCTGGTGATAGAGCAGTGGGCAGTGGAAGGAAAGGAGTGATGTGCTCAGAAATCTTTCAACAGCCAATGAGCTGGCTCACCAGACTTGATGACGGACACTGGTTAGACCACACCAGTGATCCCTCCCTTCCTTAAACACAAGAGTGGCGAATGAGGGCAAGGACAGCGGGCTTCTCAGGAGACTGAGATGGGGATATGGGTCATTAAAGAAGACCCGTGACTGTTAAACTGACTTCATTTGTATCCACGGCTGGTGAGGCCTAAAAAAGTTTGGAACCCAGATGTGGTTTCCCAGATGCGGTTTCCATCAGCCACTGCCATTGTTTCAGTTAACTAAAACAAAATGCCACATAAATTACAGAAGAAAATAAGTATGAGCAGGAACAGTGAGATATACAGCATGAATGTACTTAGATGAGAGACTGAAGCAAGGGATGAAGATTCCAGAGCTGCTGGGCCAGGAAAGCAGGAGAAAAAGGGTGTAGCAGCAGCGGCCTGCAGGAGGCGAGTTGCAAAATCCTGGAAAACACTCAGCAGTGCTGCAGACTTGCTCACAGCTGGTCCTAACCAGCCCAACTGAGAGCTGAGGTTCTCCTTTCAATATGCTGAAGAGATGTATGGCAAAACCAATACACTATTGTAAAGTAATTAGCCTCCAATTAAAATAAATAAATTTAAATTAAAAAAAATATGCTGAAGAATTTGACTTTCTGCATAAGAATCAATACATTTATAATTTTAAAAAGAAATACAATATTTGCTTCACCTCTTCTAATCTAGGCTCTTTCCCTAGTCCGCATCCTTTTATTTATGGTGACAAGAGGTGTCATTTCTGGGGACAATAGAAAAACAGAGAAAAACAATAAGGAGAAAGGACATGCCGAAACAACAGTTTGAGGTCTAAATACTCTTTGTCTTCATGCAAACCTCTCAGTTACCCACACTATCATTTATTTTAAATTCAAATTATTTCAAATTAATAGGGCTCTTGTTATGTGGATCCTTCATTTTCACCTATACCGGCACCATTTCAGAATTCTTAGAGTATCTAGCCAAAATTAAAAGCTGCCAGAGAAAAAGGCAGAAAAGAAAAAACAGGTAATATAATAAAGGTATATCCTGGAGAACTATCAGCATAGCAGAGAGAAGATAGCCAGAGAGAAATAAGTCTTTTCACTGAGAAAAAGAAAATCAGTATAAAACTTTTTCTGTGAAAAAGGCCTCAGCAACAACGGCATTAAAGTGACCCCCAGCATCAGAACACTTTTTCCATGGTGGGGGAATCCCAAGATTAGAGGAAGGCAGTTCTGACCTCCCATTATGGTAGACCTGTTGTTCCCTTTCACTGGCCCTGCTGATTAGCACGTGATGCATGATCTTAGCTGATGTATCATTGTTCTCTAAATTCATCTGTTGTTTTGAATCTAGCAGCAATGCTATTCTGCCAAGATACCACTGGAGGCCAGTCATGCTACAGTCTAAATTGCAGCCACACCCTAAATTAAAAATATATTTGTACCTAAACGATACTTATAAAAACAATGACTAAACACAAATAAATGTACACAATAAACATATACATTTGTATACATTGTAATGTACACAATTAATGTTCACATTTATTTGTGACTGAACACATAATAGTAAGGTGAAGGTGAAGTCACTCAGTCGTGTCCGACTCTTTGCGACCCCACGGACTGTAGCCTACCAGGCTCTTCCATCCATGGGATTTTCCAGCCAAGAGTACTGGAGTGGGGTGCCATTTCCTTCTCCAACATAATAGTAAACATAGTAGTAAAACTTTTTTCTGGAGAAGAGATGGAATTTGGTTTGGATATTTCAATTAAACATCTCAATCAATCCAAATATAACTAAATATATTGATTATCTTGATTGTGGTAATGGCTTTCTGGTTTGCACATATGTCAAAACTTGTCATATTGTACACTACACTAAATATGCACACTAAATATTTATGTCAATTATATTTTTAAAAGCTGTTACTAAAACAGAGGGGCTTCCCAGGTGGCCATGCTAGCCATGCTAGTGGTAAAGAAGCCAACTGCCAATGCAGGAAACACAAGAGATGCAAGTTCGATCCCACCCCCTGGAGTAGGAAATGGCTTGGAAAACTACACAGGCAGAGAAGCCTCACAGGCTACAGTTCATAGACTCATAAGGAGTCGGACATGGCTGAGCACACACACAGTAGAAAATAAGATACACACGCCCACACAAGGGCTATGCATGCCTCTCCATAGCAGTAAAGTTTTTCTGGCCTTCTCAGTATTGAAGTAATAATTTTGAATCCATAACCAAAGTTCCTTCTCCAGATGAATGTCCAAACTTTTAAACTTTAGATAAACATGGTTCCCTTGAAACTGTCTCTTTTCTAATGACACAAAGTCTCTGCCTCAGAGATCTATTGATAAATAAAGTCTTTACTTATTTATGAGTCTGACAATTAAGCAAAACAGTATTCTCATGGTTTTGAAAAAACTACCCTTTTTTTAAAAAATCTCAGAGTACCTCAATGGGATATGACTTGCAGATAAATTAAAATAAGCAGAAAAAATGACCCCATTTAATTTGTATTCACGTTAACAGGCAATTCAGTTTAAATATTTATTCAATGTGCTGGCCACATGTTCACCAGGAAAATTTATCATCACTAATTGAGAAAGAGAACTGAAAGCAGCAAATGAAGAAAGGTCCAAGAAGTTCTATTCATTTATAAAACTTTCATAATACACTCTGGTTCCACATAAACACTGACTGAGTTGATTAGGAATTTGGGAGAGGTTTTTCAGGCAAAGAAGAATTAATGAACTCCAAACCAAAAACAAGTTGTTTTTGGTTATTGTAGAGTTGAAATCTTGCTACAAACTTTATAACCAGAAAAGAGAAGCAATAAACTTCAGAGAATTTTCCAGTGGAAAACAGACAATTAGGGTGAAGGTTCTGTCTTTCATCCAATGAAGATGTGCTGTGTGTTCGCAGATTCAGCCAATATGCTCACATAGGGCCTAGACAATCAGGTGACAGAAAAAGGAGAGGACAGCCAACTTCTGTTCCAAGCTTTAGTAAATGAGCTGTTGCATTTTCAAATAGCAAAGTATTTCCTATAGAAATAATGGATTTGGGATTAGATATGGATTGCGTGAATGCTCAGTCTCTCAGTCGTGTCCGATTTTTGCGACCCTACGGGCTGCAACACTCCAGGCATTTTCCAGGCAAGAATACTGGAGTGGGTTGCCATTTCCTTCTCTGTAGATATGGGTAATTAGACCATATATGTGTGGTGGAAACAGTAACAATAATTTGAATGATTTTCTGAAACTTCTAAAAGTACCCAATACAGTACCACAAAAAAATAGTCATCTGAACACAAATTCTCATCATTAAGATGATAAGTGGTTTTGCCAGTTCTATAAAATCTGTAAAATAGTACTATAAGCATTTTATAGCATTTTATGTTCTCAGATAATAGTCATGAAATCCAAAGATGTTAGACTTTAGGTTCAAGGTCAAGAGAATGGGACTAGAATATAGTTTGTCTAATTCCTACCTCAATGCTCTTTAACTGGAAATTCTTGCTCCTTTTAATTTCAATTTTTAAAAGCATATTTACATTGGTATAACTTTGGAAAACAAATTTGTACTAACTCATAAAATTGAAAACATGCATAAAACATATCTATAGGTATAGGTAACTCTGAAATAAGTGTATTATCTCACTTGCCATGTGGTAAAGGTAATATAATACAGTACATCAGAGAAACAATGAAAAAAATCACTGCATGCAGTTTATTTACGACATACAACAAGTGAACGATAGTCCATACGCCTTTTAACAATTACATCATTTAATACTCACAAAAGGGTGAGGTAGGTATTATTATTACCTCTGTTTTCCAAGCAACTAAATGGAGATACAGAATAACTTGTCCAGAATCAATGTGGCAAGTGACAAGGCAGGAGGAAACTAAAATATGAGCATAGTAAGTGGCTTACTAAAGATTGTACCAACTAATAACCGATGGAATCCAGTATCTCTAGCCAAGTGCTTTTCAAACTTCAGCAGGTACATGAATCACCCGTTAATGTAAACATAGGTTCTGATTCCCTGGTCTGGGCTGGCATCTGAGATTATGCATTTTTTACCAGGGGATGCCCGTGCTTCTGGCCTATGGTTATACTTTGATTAGCAAGGATTTATACCATTGTTTCTGCCTCTGCGTCAAGTTGCTTCTCACTAATTCTTCCTTATATTTATTAAGCTTAATACTTATTAAACCCTAGTGCCCACAGCCAGGGGTAAGGGCAGTTCTGCACTGGGATAAGTGTGGTATTTTGCTATCGTGTACAGTAAACACTTTGACCACATGGATTTTAATCCTATGGCCAGATGCCATTCTAAACAAATTCAAATCTGTGCTCTGCGTTCAATCACTCAATCATATCTGACTCTGTGGCCCCACGGAGCTTGCCAGGTACCTCTTTCCATGGAACTTTTCAGGCAAGAGTACTGGAGTGGGTTGCAATTTCCTACTCCAGGGCATTTTCCCAACCCAGGGACTGACCCTGTGTCTCTTGCATCTCCTGCACTGGCAGGGGGATTCTGTACCACTAGGACCACCTGGGAAGCCCTAGGTAAATTCAAAAATTCTAACCTTCATTTTCATCTTTGCACATTACCACATTTTAAGAATAACTTTGAGAATATACACTGACTCTATTCAAGCCATCTTAGAGAAGAAAAGTAATGTTTAGAGTAGAAACACATGATTTTATTTTATAAGATTCTACAAACCTTCAGATTGAAGAATCTTGTTGTTATCTGTCATATGGTCCCTACAGGGCTTCCTGGTGGTAAAGAATCTGCCTGCAATGCAGGAGACCCTGATTTGATCCCTGACACAGGAAGATGCCGTGGAGAAGGGAATGGCGACTCACTTCACTGGATTCTTGCCCAGAGAAGCCTATGGACAGTGGACCAGGTGGGTCGCAAAGAGTCAGATACAACTGAGAGACTAACACATGTGCATACATAGTACCTAGGATGAAAATTCTTTAAGTTTCATACAATATGTTCCAGAAGCCACAAACATTGCAGACTCCTGCACATTATTAAAACATCTGGAAACAGGCCTTTATGAAATTCAGCAGAGGCTGGAATGTGTCAGAGAAACCAGGCAAGAGGTGGTAGAAAGAGTGATTAAGAGCAGATTTGGAAATCAGACTGCCAGGAAACACATCCCTGTCTCTGTGAATTTATAGACAAATTTTATCCCCTCTCTATGCCTCAATTTTTTTAATCTATAAAGTAGGGCTCTCTAATAGGAATAAACGAGTTAATTAATATGGAACTTAAAATACTAGCATGTAATAAGCACTCGATAATGTTAGCTACTACTGCCAAAAACTAATTTTGATCATTTTCAAAATTATTCTTGGTGATCCATTCTTTGATTCAGAAAGGAGAACAAGAGAAAATTGTTAATTTTTTCTTTTTAAACAACCTTAAAATTGACCTGAAATTCATAACTTAATTCTGGAAAAAATTAATAATAACAAGCATTTTAAAATAGAGAGATCAAGAAACACATAAAGGCTTGGATCACTTCAGTTCAGTCGCTCAGTCGTGTCCGACTCTTTGCGACCCCATGGACTGCAGCATGCCAGGCCTCCTGTCCATCACCAACTCCTGGAGATTACTCAAACTCATGTCCATTGAGTTGGTGATGCCATCCAACCATCTCATCCTCTGTCATCCCCTTTGCCTCCTGCCTTCAATCTTTCCCAGCATCAGGGTCTTTTCAAATGAGTCAGCTTTTCACATCAGGTGGCCAAAGTATTGGAGTTTCAGCTTCAAAATCAGTCCTTCCAATGACGATTCAGGACTAATTTCCTTTAGGATGGACTGGTTGGATCTCCTTGCAGTCCAAGGGACTCTCAAGACTCTTCTTCAACACCACAGTTCGAAAGCATCAATTCTTTGGTGCTCAGCTTTCTTTATAGTCCAACTCTCACATCCATACATGACTACTGGAAAAACCATAGTCTTGACTAGACAGACTTTTGTTGGTTAAGTAATGTTTCTGCTTTTTAATATGCTGTCTAGGTTGGTCATAACTTTCCTTCCAAGGAGCAAACGTCTTTTAATTTCATGGCTGCAGTCACCATCTGCAGTGATTTTGGAGCCCCCAAAAATCAAGTCTGTTACTGTTTTCCCATCTATTTGCCATGAATTGATGGGACTGGATGCCACGATCATAAGTTTTCTAAATGTTGAATTTTAAGTCAACTTTTTCACTTTCATTAGAGGGTTTTCAGTTCTTCTTCACTTTCTGCCATAAGGGTGGTATCATCTGCATATCTGAGGTTACTGATATTTCTCCTGACAATCTTGATTCCAGCTTGTGCTTCTTCCAGCCCAGCATTTCACATGATGTACTCTGCATGTAAGTTAAATACGCAGGATGACAATATACAGCCTTGATGTACTCCTTTCCCAGTTTGGAACCAGTCTCTTCCATGTCCAGTTCTAACTGTTGCTTCCTGACCTGCATACAGATTTCTCAAGAGGCAGGTCAGGTGCTCTGGTATTTCCATCTCTTTCAGAATTTTCCACAGTTTGTTATGATCCACACAGTCAAAGGCTTTGGCATAGTCATAAAGGAGAATTGTATGTTTTTCTGAAATTCTCTTGCTTTTTTGATGATCTAACAAATGTTGGCAATTTGATCTCTGGTTCTTCTGCCTTTTCTAAATCCAGCCTGAACATCTGGAAGTTCACAGGTCACATATTGCTGAAGCCTGGCTTGGAGAACTTTGAGCATTATTTTACTAGCTTGTGAGATGAATGTAATTGTGCGGTAGTTTGAGCATTCTTTGGCATTGCCTTTCTTTGGGATTGGAATGAAAACTGACCTTTTCTAATCCTGTGGCCACTGCTGCATTTTCCAAATTTGCTGGCATATTGAGTGCAGCACTTTCACAGCATCAGCTTTTAGGATTTGGAATAGTTCAACTGGAATTCCATCACCTCCACTAGCTTTGTTCGCAGTGATGCTTCCTAAGGCCCACTTAGATCTATACAGCCCTAGTCAGCAAAAACAAGATCAGGAGCTGACTGTGGCTCAGATCATGAACTTCTTATTGCAAAATTCAGACTTAAATTGAAGAAAGTAGGAAAAACCCCTAGACCATTCAGGTATGTTTAAATCAAATCCCTTATGATTATACAGTGGAAGTGGCAAATAGATTCAAGGGATTAGATATGATAGATAGAGTGCCTGAAGAATTAGGGACAGAGGTGTGTGACACTGTACAGGAGGCAGGGATCAAGACCATCCCCAAGAAAAGAAATGTAAAAAGGCAAAATGGTTGGCCTTACAAATAGCTGTGAATAGAAGTGAAAGGCAAAGGAAGAAAGAAAAGATATACCCATTTGAATGCAGAGTTACAAAGAATAGCAAGGAGAGATAAGAAAGCCTTCCTCAGCGATCAATGCAAAGAAATAGAGGAAAACAATAGAATGGGAAAGACTAGAGATCTCTTCAAGAAAATTAGAGATACCAAGGGAACATTTCATGCAAAGATGGGCCTAATAAAGGACAGAAATGGTATGGATCTAACAGAAGCAGAAGATATTTAGAAGAGGTGCCAAGACTACACAGAAGAACTATACATAAAAAGAGGCTTGGATATCAATCCAGAATATGATGAAAGAATTTGACTACTATTTAGTTTGCCTAGATTCCTGAATTCAGAATTCAAGGTAACTTGAAGTTGTATTTTTTTACTTTTTGTAGCTTTAGAAGAGTATTCAGAGAAGTCACAATTTCAGGCTATGTTGGCTTGCATTTCAATATGATGCTAAAGATGACTGATAAGTATTTTTAAAACAGCAGGTGCAATCTGGCGCTGAAGTATTACTGCCAAAATCAGGTTTATGATATGGTTCAGAGACAGACAGAATCTGTACCACTGCAGTTCAGAGCTTGATCTGGAGGTGGATAGACAGAGGTTCTTTTTTTGCATTTGTTTTTGTGCCCGTACACCTGATGGTCTCCACACTTGGTCATGCATCTACCACTGAAACCCCACTGTAGCCTCCAAAGTCTGATTCTCAAACATCACATGGGTGTTTGGATCCTCTCAGCCATAGCCCTCTGCTATCTCAAACTCAAAATGCATCTACAGGCAAACAGGTTATGTAAGCATAAGAAGCAGGGGTTATGGTGACCAAGACTGCATTCCCCCTATCCAAAGAGGGCGATTTCTATTCAGTCTCAAACCATTAAGAGTTTGAGTCTTAATTAAGAGTCATGATTTATTACACACAATGGAAGCTTATCAATTATTTGATGTTTTTGATGAAAGTCATACTCAAGGTTAGAATAATAATTAGAAAGAAAGGATGTCATTGAGAAATGTTATATTGGGAGAAACCCTTTGGAGTTAGCAGGCATTTCTGCATTGTTGTTTATTTTTCAGTCGCTCAGCTGTGTCCACCTCTCTGCGACCCCATGGAGTGCAGCACGCCAGGCTTCCTATCCTTCAGTATCTCCTGAAGTTTGCTCAAACTCATGTCCGTTGAGTCGATGATGCCATTCAACCATCTCATCCTCTGTTGCCCTCTTCTCCTCCTTTAGCCTGAACCATTCCATGCTCATAATATGACTCTATAGATTCTTGATATAAAAACAACTGGATCTAATAGTATTAACCATCCAAAGGATGGCAAGACTTGGACTTCACACAGCTTTTACTTATTTCTTGATTCCATGCAAAAAAACAAAAAAAACAATAAAAAAATCACATTTCACTGCATTTCAGGAAACTATTAATGCTCCTGTAAGTCTAGAAGAAAATTCCTATGCCCTATGAACTAGATATTGTTTCACATTTCTTTTTAATCTCGTTTTAATCTACTGAAAATTCCTTTTAACTACAAATCTACCATCTTTTATAAATCATAACATCTTAAATTACAGAGGGCTCTATTTATAAACTTTCAAGATATCTTAACTCTCAAATCTCCTTTAAAATGGTAAAGTAGGGCAAACAGGAGATACGTTCAAGAACCTAAAGCATCATTTTCTAACATTCTTCAGTGTTTTGATAATAATGCAACACAATATCACATATTAAAAATTAAAACCAGAAAAGAATAGCAGCCAATTAAATATGATCATAATATGTTGTAGTCCTTCCCATCAGGAGACGAAACCTTTTTCCACCCCACTGAGTCTGGGCTTCCCCCGGGACTCGCTTTGACTAGTGGGATGTGGTAAAGCGGCACCATGGGACTTTCAGAGCCCAGGTCTCAGGACACCTTGCAACTTTCATTTCTACCTTCTTTTCTGTTGCCTTGAGACCACCATGAAAAAGAACTGATTGAGTCTACTAGAGTATGAGAGAATTTAAACTGCTGTTGTTTTAAACCATTAAGTGTTCCAGTGGTTTGTTATGCTGTAATAATTAACTAGAGCAGAACTAAGGCTCACAACAAACTAATGATGTGTTTAAGCAGAACCGGGACTCACGACAGGCAAGACCGTGGACGTCAGAACCAGAAAGGCTGGATTCCAAGTCATGATCGAGTCATCCAGTTTCGCTGAGCCTCAGTTTACTCATCTGTAAAATATGGTGCTAACAATGTCTGTGTAACAAATTGTGACACATGAACTAATACAAAAAACCCAAATACAGTTTGGTTGCCTTCCCAACTTAGGTCATTTGTCTCTGCTTCACTGTCTTTTGGAGACATGAAATGGTCTTCTTTTCTAAATAACATTTTGTAAAAGATTAATATTCTGAGGACTTTGAGCTTTATTACATAAAGCTTATTAAAGAAAGAGCACAATCACGCTTTTAGGCATGTGAGGCCAATTGTGGATGATGACGTGCTCTGAAAATCTCCACTTTAAAATGATGTTTGAAAATTAAGGAAGATGCTAATGTTTTGTTCACAAGGACATACATATTCTAAAATACCAGTGTTATTTGATCATTCCTAGATGAACTGTGACTATCGGCAACCACTAAAGAAAGGCCTCCCTCTCACATAGTTAGAGAGGCGCCCATGAAAAACTCCCAGTGACCTGACTGTACCTCTATGGGGGCTGCCTACCCCTCTGAAGAACCTCAGAGTCCCTGAGCTCACGTTCTACACAGCCTGTGGTTCCCAAGACATTACTTCACACAGTACTTTCAATTCTAATGAAGAGCGTCAAGGGAGAGTTTGACTCAGCAATTTATCAGCCTTAAACCTACCCAGTGAACAACATTCATGAGTGAATTCTGATTTCTTATAGACAACATAACAGCACTGTTAGAGGACTTCTAGGAGCACTTCAATCTTCAAAAACAGTACCAATGAGGCTGTGCAGGTGCCACCAATGTCAACACCCAGCCAAGGTCAACCCACCCTGTTCTTTGACACCACAGTCAAGGGTGAGACCTTCAGCCACATCCCTTTCAAGCTATTTGCAAACAGCGTTCCAAAGACAGCAGAATATTTGCATTCTGATCCCTAGAGAGAGAAGGTTTGGTTGTAAAGGTTGCTGCTTTCACAGAACTACTCTGGGGTTTGCATGCCAAGGTGGGGACTTCTCACGTGCTAATGGCCCTAGTGGCAAGTTCATGTAGGGGGAGAAATCTGATGATGCAGACTTCTTCCTGAAGCATAGCCTGGCATCTTGTCCATGGCAAATACTGGGCCAACACAAAAAGTTCCATTTTTCACTTGTACTGTCAAGACAGAGTGGTCGGATGGCACATGTCAGTAAGGCAAAAGAAGGTATATAGTAGAAGTCGCGGAGCACTTTTGGTCAAGGAATGGCAGGACCACCAAGAAGCTCACTAATGTCCACTGTGAGTGATTCTAATAAATTTGACTTGTGCGTTACCTTAGCCACCAGGTCGTCCTCCTGTAGCTCAGGAGAACACCTTTCCACCCTCATTGGCAGGCAATATCGCATAATCATGCTCTCACTGCAGTTCTTCAAGGTCAGTGCTTTCCTGTCTCCATGTAGGTCTAGCTGGATTACAGAATTAGGTTTATGATTACAAAATCAAAGCTAAACAAACAATAAAAAACAACAATACCGATGAAAATATTGCATTGGGAAATTTATGTTCAGAGTCTAGAATTTATCTACAATTCATTTCTAAAAATTCCAGCCAGGATGTAAGACAATAAAGCAAATACATTTTAAATAATGCTAACAGTCATTCAAAACATATGGAATCTCCTGAAAATATTACTTGAGCAAGAAAGAGTTGTTAAAAAATAGATTACTATATTTATGTCCCTAGAACTAACTCAATTTCTGTGAGGAAACCAGAAAATCCATCATTTTTTAAAAGTAATTATTAAGTAAAGTAGATACAGCTTTGAAATATTGATATTTTTCCCCCCAAAACTGAAAGTTAAAGCAAACATGGAAATTCTTCTTGTTTGCCTGCCCTGAAGAAGTAGAAAAATTCATCTATCTTTGATATTATTAAATCTTGTTAACAGTTTGCCCTACTTTTAAGGAGTGCCCCCCCCAAAAAAAAATCAGAGAAAAACAATGAATTTAATGTAATTGATAAAATGTTAAACTTCCATAGCATAAAGTAACTCAAATTAAAAAGGAAAAACTGTCTGAGATACTTAATGTTCAGTTTTCTTTTTTTTTTTTTTAACTTGGAACTTTTAAAATTTGATTCTAATCTATTCTCCAGCCTCATCTCCCATTACTTTCCAATATACATCTTTGGGGGTTTTGTTTGGCTTTTTCTTAATCTCACTGAACAGTTTGGTTAAATCTAAAAATGCACCTTGACTCTGGCATATGCTCCTCTCTTCCATCCTGGAAAGCTCGTCCTCATCTTTCAGGTTCCATTTCGGCATCATTGTCCCCTCAGTGCGCTTAGCTGTATTATCCACTGCACTTTGCTCCTGTCTTCACAATGGCACCTAAGACACTGTATGTAATTTATTCACTTTATATCTATGTGCTATTTGAATATAAGCTCAGTGAAGCTAAGGGCTGTCTTAGTCACTTCTGTATTTCTGTCTCCCAGCATACACATGCCACCTACAGCAGTAATTAAGTGTGGCCCCTGGTGACCTCTGACTTTACCTCTGACCATTCTCCTTCTTGCTCCATATGCTTCAGAATTAATGACCCTTCTGCTCCTCATCAAGCATGCCAAGAAAGTTCCCTTTTCAGGAACTACTGTTTCTCTGCCAGGAATGGCGTACCTGAGAGTCACAGAGGCTACTCCCTCTCAGGTCTCCAATCAAATATCACCAACACTTCCTTTCTTTAACTACCTATCACTCTCTAGCCCCTTACTGGGTTTTAGCTTTGGCCATAGAATTTATTGCCATCTAACATTGTCTGTCTGTTGATTTATGTCTCCACTGTCTACCCTACCCCTCCTTCACTAGAACATAATTACCATAAGGGGAGGGACACTGCTTTATCCATGGCAGTGTGCTCTGCACTTAGAACAGGGCCTGTCACAGGGGGGCACTTAGTCAACATTTGTTGAATAAATGAATGATCAATGCTTGAGTTAAACTGAATTGCAACTCTAGAAAAATATCAATGAGTACAAAGAATGGAATATAAATATGATTTTAAGATAACATAGTAATTAATCTCTTTTTAAATTTTTCTTTAATTTTACTGTATTGCTTTTTCAATAAAAACAAAATGGTTTTTTAAAAAAGAAGGGAGAATCCTGCAGACATACTATCTTTTATTGACTTTGAAACTCATGTTAAAGGCAGGCAAGATGCCTTCAACATATTATTTTAAGAACATATTATATTACCTTCAACATTATTATGCCTTCAACATATTATATTAAGAAAGTACAGTGGTTCTTAAATGAGTTCCGAGGCAGTTTCTGTGTTTATATTAAATTAGTTCTACTATAATCTTCTGATAAATGATCAACAAATATATTAACACTGGAACAGATTTGGGGACATATATAAGGAAAAACCAATTAGCCAATTGACAGATTTTACAAGGACACGAAGCTAAAAGGAATCTCGCTAGGTCCTCCATTCTGTCCATCTTTCCCTCTCCTGTCTATATTTATGCAGCGCTTCAAGAAAACTGGTCCAGATGTTGAGAAACTCTTTTTTTAAGGAAAAACAGGTCAAGGTTTTACAAAGTCTAGTGACTGAAAGTCCTTCCTTCCTCTCAACCTCTTAGGCTGCGTCTAAATCTGGGCTGGTGGGGCTTCTCCACCCCTTTCCTCACAGCCAGCCTCTCTGCTAACAGGGCCTTCAGAGGGTTCAGCAGTGTTTCAGGTCTATTCTCTATAATGAGCTTTCTCTGATCTCCCAAAGAATTTTAATATGCAAAGTCACAATTTGCATCCATTGGTGACTTCTAGGTAGGCAATACATATTGCCACTGGAATTAATAAAAAAAAAATCAAAGCCTGCAGAAACAAAAGTGTTACAGAAACCTGTGAGGGACAAGGACTAACAGAATAAAGTTGGGCGTAAATTACCCACATGGAAACAACTACACATAACAAGTACCTCACAGCAGGCACGAGAAATGATTAATGCAGGCTTAGCCAGAGGTAGCACAGAGACAGTAAAGAGAAGGATACACTACAAAGAAATACACATAGGTCACTATACGTGAGGAAGCACAGAATAAGCTCAAGTTAATTATAAATCTAACCATAATAGGTTTATATTTATGGAATGGATTGCCCTCCCTGGAGAAGGGAATGACAACCCACTCCAGTCTCCTTGTCTAGGAAATTCCATACACAAAGGAGCCTCGCTGGCTACAGTCCATGAGGCCACAAAGAGCTGGCTGGACACAAATGAGAGACTAACACACACACTCAACCATAATACAGGCCTACTACAGTATCCAATGTTTTTAATTGGTTTTATTTCCCAATGTTTATGGAATGACAGAGGATGAGATGGTTGGATGGCATCAGCTACTCGATGGACATGAGTTTGAGTAAACTCTGGGAGTTGGTGATGGACAGGAAGGCTTGGAATGCTGCAGTCCATGGGGTCACAAAGAGTTGGACACGACTGAGTGACTGAACAGAACTGAACTGAACCAATGGCTCTCTATTGAGCCGTGCTTTGAATTCCTTTTCTGAAGCCCAGATGTGGATACTATGTTTTGATATTATTTCAGAATTTTAAGTCAAATAATTATAATGTAACTGAACTTTGTATTTTATATTTTAAAAAACACCATGTCTGGTTTGAACTTCTACTCATCCTTCCAGAACCAATTCAAACATCACCTTCTATAGCACCCATCCCATCCCACCCATTCCATCCCACCCTACTCTGGGGGCTCATAAGGCTCCCTGAATATTCTTCTTTCATCAGCTTTATGGATTGAGAAGTCTCTGCTTACTCTCTGACCCTCATGAGACTGATCTTCTTGAGAAAAGTGACTTAGTCTTTTATATCTGTAACAACAATTTTAGGCAATAAAAGCTCATTAATGTATCAATGAACAAAAAGGTTAAAAGTCAACTATACTAAAAAAAAAAAGGCATTTTGAAAAATACAGAAGAGTTCTGGGTTCATTTAGAAATACACTGGAGCTACAGTTTCGATGGCCTTTCTGGATTAAAAGAAAAAGCCTTAAGATCTGTCCACTCCTGGAATTCTACTCTATAAATATTTAAAAGCTAATACATGATATATGCCTACACCAGCAAAAATGAGTAAGCCCAACAATGCTGATCTGTTATTTCAGTCACCTTGTGATTCTCACATCACCTGCATCAGTGGTCATTTTTATAGATTGTACAAACTGAAAAATTTAGACTAATGGTCTTTTCCAGTGTTCAGACAGATGCAGTCACACAAGTAAAGAAAACAGCATTACAAGATTATACTTCTAAGGCATCTAATACTTACAATCCGAAGGATTTTAATCTAGTCATTTAAACACTGTGAGTCTCTATTTCTTATCCAAACAGGGGACTAATAACACCTTTTCTATGTTTCTCAAAGGCTCATTGATTGTCTCAAGTGATATAAGGACTCAGGAATACTTTGAAAGGTACTCTAAGGACATAGTTATTCTTAATCACAGAAATTTATTTTAGCAGCAGAAGATGATTATATGTCATAATCATTACAATACAAAATGATGTGTTGAATATATCTTCTAAATAAAACTATCATCTTGCTTAGCAATTTTATTTAAGCAGCTACAGAAAGAGGGCTTTTATTGCATTACTTAAAAACCACCACCAGAGGGGAAAAAAAGGAAATGACTATTTTAAACTTCTGAAATTTAAGAATATCTCCATAATCATTTAAATGGGATTCTACTTGATGACACAACCCATGTAGTTCTAAAACAATAGTCCTAAATTTATTCAATTATGGATTGATAATTCTTAGTTGCTGTTTTTAAAAATAGCCTTATTTTTAATACCATTACTCTAAAGACAATTCTCAGTTGTTGCTTGAATATAGCAATCATAATCACCTTCTAACCAAAGCAGAGGAAGCCAGCTATTCACTAAAAGTTCATGCTGTCATTTCAAAGAAAAGTATTGTTTTTGGAAAATGGCCACCCACTGAAGACCCTGTCTTCTTGTTCCCTTTACATCCGGTTAGACTATAAGACACGGCTGTTGTTCAGTCAGTAAATCGTGTCTGACTCTTTGCGACCCCACACACTGCAGCACGCCAGGCTTCCCTGTCCCTCACTATCTCCCAGAGTGTGCTCACACTTGCCAGGAGCCAGCGTGAGGAACTCCGCCCGTGGCAAAGTCATGAGGAAGGAGGCTCGGCATACACAAAGGCGAGATCAAGCCTCAGGAGTCCCCCTGGAAATTCTCGAGCATCTACCCCCAAAACCAGAGTCTGCCTACTTTGCTGCTTTGTGCTCTCACCTACACCTCTGACTTAATGGGGGTCTGTCCCCCACTACCTCTCTCTGAAAAAAGAGTTAGCTTACAGCTCCAGTTAATAAAGTTCCTGGGTGTGATAGTGTTTCAACCTACAAACTCCTTTGGAAGTCCTCTAGCCTGCCTGAATAGGTTTTTCCGGCCACATGTGATTGTTCAGAGCCTCCCAACTGTGAGAGGCATGAGATGTGCTAAACTGTCTAAATACAGATTCCTTTGAGCAGTAAAAAGATTGATTAGAAATTGTATTGGTGAAGGGATTTTCACTTGTTGGGCCAATGTTTGCTGCTAAGTCTCCATATCCCTTACCTACTGTGTCCCTGGCAGTGTACTGATTAATATAATTCGTGTAAGTAGTAGCTTTAATGTTTGTAACCCTGGACCCTTGAGTTAATTCTTTTTCTTGTTATAGCCCACCACACCTTTGCCCTATAGGAATGCAACTTTATCTAACACTTTTAGAGGGTGGCGCCTGACTAATCACCTTTAGAGAAAAATAAGATTTCTGAAGAAAGGGTCTTAAAATGTTAACAGGCCTCCGGGCCAGAAGATGATGCAAATCACCTAAACTTTTGCATATGATAAGTTTGCAGGAAGAAAGCCTGGCTTACTGCATGACTCTACCCCTTCCCCCATTATCCTCTATGCATAACTTAAGGTATAAAAACTACTTTGGAAAATAAAGTGCGGGCCTTGTTCACCGAAACTTGGTCTCCCCATGTTGTTCTTTCTCTCACCTTCTGGCTGAATTATTCAGCCTCTTTTCTCCACTGAATTTCCTCACTGAGCTATCCTTATTTAACCACTCTTTATATCTTTAATTAACATTTAAATAAGCTGTTGTTTCCTGATGGCTGATGCCATCTCCCCTTCGAATTCCCTGGATCCACCGGGGCTGGACCCCAGCACACACTCATGTCCATTAAGTCAATGATGCTAAGTGTCTCATCCTCTGTCGCCCCTCCTTCTTATTGGAGGAGGGAATGGCAAACCACTCCAGTATTCTTGCCTTGAGAACCCCATGAACAGTAAGACAGATAATGGACCCCAAATAGAAGAAATACACACCCCTTTCAGATGAAGATATCCTGCACAATTCTCCACATTTTCCTTAGCTGGTCAACCCTGAGGGAGACCTCAGAAGCCCAATGTTAGAAGAAGCAAAGTTTCTATCAACCAGAGTCTCTAAAGAAACGCATATAAAGCCAAGTCCCTGACAACGGCATGCAGAAGATGTAAGAACCTCAACTCCCAATCCACCATCATTGCACTAGACTTTATGTGAACAAAAACTAAGCTTCTTCTGTGCGAAGACATGAAATTTCAGGCTTTTATGTGATAGTGACCATCAACCATAACTCTTATGTCACCTAAATTTAGCATAAAATCTTAAATATCCAAGAGAATTTTCAGAAAAAAAAAATAATATGAATGAATGATTTTTCCAGATACATAAATATTTTCTGTACTAAACTTGCTATTGGCTAGTATCTTTAATCAAATTGAGATTTCTTATTTCCTAATCAAAGCTGTCATTATAAATCAACACATCTATGTTATGGCTTTGAAGTTCAATGCCCATATGATTTTGCTTGACTCAGAGGGCCTTATAGATTACACAGTGGGAGGAATACATTGTAATCCTCCTTTCCCACTCCTTATATCCATCATGGACCTGGTTTGTGACTCTGAAAGAAGATGGAGTTGAGAACAAGACGCAAGCCATTTGTGTAATCTAACTGAAGTTACTTCTAATTCCTAGAAGTAACTAGGAAATTATATGGAAATGCACTGTTCTGTCCAGATGAAGCTGAGGGCTTGTGTCAATTACGCCCTCGTAACTCGAGAGGAACTCACACTACTTGCACCCAAGCTACCAAGACATGTTTCCACCTTTGAGATTCAGACAGATTTTGCAGTTTTAAGCAGAATCAGTTTCACAAAGATGGCTCAACATTTATAACAAAATTTACACAATATTTTAAGAAACATAACAATGAACCCTAAATATATTAAATTTAAAGACAGAACTAAGAATAAATTACATTCTATTTTGTAATATTCACAAGACAAAAAGTATATTGAGTCAGAATATGTGAACCATGTTTTCTCTCCCCTCTTGTATAATATTCTCAACTGAAGCAGTTATCCACAGCAGAGGAATACTCTCATCATGTTTCAAATACTAACGCTGAATTGGTTTTGTAAACAGTCCAATGGATAAAATGGAAAGAGTAAATTGTATGCTAAAACTAAACATGTTTCATTAAACTTTAATAATCATGGCATTTCATCATTAATAGTAGTACAATATTATTAAATAAGTTATTAAAATGTTTAACTATTATAAAACCTGAAAATAAAAGTAATCCTACAGAAATAAGAAGCAATACATTCTTGTACTAAATGAAGTTGAATTACTATACACATTTTGCTGCATGTTTAAAAACAAAATGTCAATCATGCAAATCCAAATCCAAGTTGGTATAAAATGTAAAATTTTTGTATATTACAGATTTTCATATATGATTTATTGGGCAAATATTTATCAAGTACTTAGAAGGCGCAGCTACTGTACTAATTGCTGGGACCGTAAGGAGGATCAAGTTATGTTACAGGGAGCAAGATGAAAAAGTATAGAACGACTGAGTTTACTCAAGTAGAAAAGATTTTCTCAGAGAAACAGGATTTACCCCGAGACTTGAGAGACTTGACACACTGGCCAATTCTGCCTGTTATTAATAAATAACTTTTCATCATCATTAAAAGCACTTATAAAACTATCTGAAGTCTGAACCAACAATGATCACATGTTCTCCACAAGTGATTTAAATAATTTATTCAACCATCAAAACACCTTGGGCCTGAAGAAGAAGAATAAGGCAAGATTCTGCTATGAACAGTTGACATGACAGCAAAAATCTCCCCAAGAATTGTCAATGATAATAAATTTTTCACACCAAAGAACAGGTCTTTTTTTTAATTCTATTAAATATTTGGCTTCTTATTACTTTATTACTAAACAGTCCTTAATGTCATGCTGCTAAGGAACGATTTAGTGATGAACTCAAAATTCAATGGAAGCCAGCTTTATTAATTAGGAAAAAATGCCCATTTCAGCAGGGCATCATAAACTGATACCCCAGAGTGGAATCACGTTCTTTGAAGGAACTAACGACTATTTAGAAATACACTCCTTTTAAACTTAAAAGCAATCAAAATACATAGGAGATTCCCACTGATATCAGTTTATGCTGAGCTTAAAAATCTAAAGTGGTAAGTGGTACTAGATATACACAGTAAAAATCTTATTAACAGGCCTAACTAAATGAAAAGACAGTCGAGTTAGTGAAATCTCTATATTATAATATTTTATTGTTTTATTTTATTATTTTATTTTATTTTTTACCTTTACAATATTGTATTGGTTTTGCCATACATCAAAATGAATCTGCCACAGGTATACATGTGTTCCCCATCCTGAACCCTCCTCCCTCCTCCCTCCCCATACCATTCCCTCCTCCGCGCCCCCCCCCCCACCCCTCCGCCCCCGCCGCCCAGGGTCGACCCAGTGCACCAGCCCCAAGCATCCAGTATCATACATCGAACCTGGACTGGCGATTTGTTTCATATATGATATTATACATGTTTCAATGCCATTCTCCCAAATCATCCCACCCTCTCCCTCTCCCACAGAGTCAAAAAGACTGTTCTATACATCAGTGTCTCTTTTGCTGTTATAATATTTTTAAAAAGAAATTCAACTTCTTTAAAAAACACAAAATAATAGATTTCTAGGGTCTGATAAGAATGATATATGTTTGTAAGTAATACCTTCGAAGAGCCTGAAAATAGTTTGTTCGTGTATTTTATAGATTAAAATCTTCCCACAGAGTTTTGTTCATACTGTCAATGTGTCTCTAATGGATCAATGTGGAGGTTACCACACTGTCCTTACTTGACTGTATCTTTTTTCTCTGTCAGCCTCTCCCTTTTCACCCCTGTTATTTCCTGTTCACAGTATCCCTGGTTTCACTTTCTACCACATCCCCCTTTGCCTTTCTGTCCTAGGGAGACTGATTCCAA
Organism: Bos taurus; assembly: GCF_002263795.3. Taxonomy (NCBI): domain Eukaryota; kingdom Metazoa; phylum Chordata; class Mammalia; order Artiodactyla; family Bovidae; genus Bos; species Bos taurus. The sequence continues at coordinate 12,542,359 of NC_037333.1, forward strand.
ATACAAAGCTGTAAAAAAGAAAAAAATCAGTGAGTTACTTGCCCACTAACCACCAGGTGATGGCACAAACAGGAAAACTAGTGAACAGACTAAGCCAATTACAGATATAACAGATTTTTTTTTGCCAAGTAGCAGAATTTCTTGCCGTCCATTTGAAGGGCTTTTAAAAGTCTTGCATAAACCTATATTAATTCCAGGCTTGAAAATTTTAACCTGTAAGAGCATAAAATCATGAAATCAGTTTTCCTGTGTAACTTAGTCACTCACAATTATAATCATCTAAAAACTGGTCATGGCTTGGAGATTCCTTAAAAATTAAAAATAGAGTTAGCATATGACCCAACATTCCCACTTCTGGGCACATATCCAGAAAAGACAAACACTTTAACACAAAAAGATACATGCACCTCAATGTTCAGAGCAGCACTATTTATAATAACCAAAACATGGAAGCAACCTAAGTGTCCACCAGAAAAAGAATGGATAAAGAAGATGTAATACCGCTTATACATGGAATCTAAAAAATGATACAAATAAACTTATGTACAAAACAGAAAGGGATTTACAGACACAGAAAACAAACACGGTTACCAAAGGGGGAAGGAAGTGAAGGGAATAAATTAAGAGGTTGCCATTAATTGATATGCACTGCTGCTGCTGCTAAGTCGCTTCAGTCGTGTCCAACTCTGTGCGACCCCATAGACAGCAGCCCACCAGGCTCCCCCGTCCCTGGGATTCTCCAGGCAAGAACACTGGAGTGGGTTGCCATTTCCTTCTCCGGTGCATGAAAGTGAAAAGTGAAATTGAAGTTGCTCAGTCGTGTCCAACCCTCAGCGACCCCATGGAGTGAAGCCTACCAGGCTCCTCTGCCCATGGCATTTTCCAGGCAGGAGTAAAACCATTGGCAAGTTCCTAATTCTTGGAAGTCACAAAGGACCATAGCCAAATTAGCTAGAATTGTATCCACCAGAAGCAAGACATTAGGAATGTCAGGGCGGCAACTGGCTGCTCTCTTCAATGGTTAAAAGTGCCTTCTGCTTTCATCGTTGATTAGGTTTGAATATTCTTTGCTTTAGTTCTTGTGTAGGTTCCATCTGTTTTACCATGAGAATTTTTGGAGCAAGTGAGCTTTCTCTAGGTTTGAATTTTTCATTTTTAGGAAAGAAATGGTTTATATGAAATATTCTGCCACTTTCCATCTGAAACTCCATTTGAAACTCCCCTCTTTGAGTCTCTAATTTGAGAATTAGCAATTTTATTTGGATGTTAAGCTATGAGTTTAAGAAGAAAGCAGCTTACTACTTTGCATTATTTTTACATGAATGACTAATCCTAAAATACTCTCTGGCAGTTGGGCCTTCTAAGTGCTTCAGTGTTCCTTTTTGAACTTTGTCTAGAATATTTCTAGGTAGACATTGCTAGATACTGTGCAGCAGAGGTTTTACAATCAGTCTACCTGGGAGGCTCCAAAGTTTGGTCCATTGACCTGGAGTGCACTGCCGGGTTTTTCATAGCCTCAGTTTCTTCATCTTTAAAATAGCAGGAACAGCAGTATATCACAGGACTGAGGAGAAGGATCAATGAGACAAAGCATGTTTTGCATAATGCCTGGCACGTGAATTGTTCATGTTTTGAATTCAAAACATCCTTACATGTTTTTACCTTTCTTTTCTCTGCTAGACTGTAACTAGACAGAGAATATTGACAGCTACTTGTTAATGTGTCATCCTAGACCCCCAGTCGAGACCTGGCAGTCAGCTTTACACCCAATCTCTACCTCTTGATCTCACCTCCTGAATGTTTCTTGAATTCTTTTTCCCATCCCTGACTCCAATGCCTCACTGAAGAAGTCCCCGTCTGTTGCCTGGATGATAATCACATCCTATATGTATGTCTCCCTGCCTGCATAGCTGCCAAAGTGACTTTTCTATAATTACAAATATTGCCATAATTTCCTCTCCTGATCAAAACTTCATTGCCTAAAGGACAATGTACCTTAGTTTTTAAGAATCTCAAAAAATACGGCGCCTGCTCACCTCTTTGCATACCGGGAAAAAAAAAAATCACAAAGATCTTATGGAGAGCATCAGGGAAGGTTTAATTAGTCAGGCAGGAGGAGAATCAGAACCGTATACTGTTCTGTAAGAACATCAATAGTATTTCTCCTTTCTCAAATAGGTAGGACTACTGCTTTATAAATTTAGTAATAAAACAGCTAAAGAAAACACAGCAGGACAGGCTCACACCTGGGTATTTTCTATTCTGACAAGAAAGAGGAAAATGTCTATCTACCACAAAATTAATAAACTTTTAGAAGGCAAAGAATTCGGTGCTGATGACTCTATGAGGTTTAAGCTTAATTTTAGGAAAAGAAATCATAATTCATCTGTGCCCAGCCTACGTCTCAGACAGGCTGTAGCTGTAACCACTAAATCAGTAGTAATGTGGTGGTGCACTTGACCTTATTTCCCCAGACATCACGGCTACTGCTGACCAGCGGCATGCAATATGCTGAGAATAATGTCACAAACAATCCTCAGCGACTCTGCCTTCTGTAGTGCTGCTCCTGCCAATGACATCACAGCCTGTCAGCTCAATATGCTACTGGCATATGGACTCACTTTAAGTGGTGGTAATAAATAGCATCGGGCCATCCAGTTGCACTCCATTTTGAGATCACATTACAAAGCAGCATGAAGTCCTGGGCAAGGCAGGAGGTCTGATGCTATTTTACTGTCTCCTTAGCATCACTATGTACTTGAAAAGGAAAAAAAGTCACGAGAAAAATGTGAACATAATCCTCTAACAACTATTTTAGAAATGTAGGTTACAAACTTCTTTCTTACATGTTTTATAGGAGTTAGAGAAAGCCACGATAAGTCCAGTTTTAAAGATGAATAAATTGACGTTCACTTGAGTTTTCCCAGGTCATTCCATAAGATGTAGCCATCGTGTATTTTGTCTTCATAGTTTCTGTATTTTTGGATGAGCAGAAGCTGATAAAACTGTACTCAGTAGTGCCTGCCTTTCACGCAGGCATATTCAAGATACGGGAGCAGGGCCCCTCTTGAGAAGCCTGGGCTTGGACTATTGTTCTCTGTAATAGTGTGGATGGCCAGCTGCTGGCTTTGATTCAGTAGCCAGTTGTAAAAAGTGAACAACACTTGCATAGAAGCAAAGCAGAAAGCAGCCTTCCTTGGGGACAGTTTGAACTCAATAAATAGCTCCATTAGTTTAAGGCAGCAGATATGCACAGGGATACAGAATAGAACTCACAAAGACACATTTCTTTCTGCCTTTACTAACTGGATCTAACCTCTTTCAATGGTTACTGGTTAACAGAACTGGACAGATGGTCCTTCAAATTGAAGGGACACTTAAGGTTCCTTTCACTTATCCGCCTGTCATTCAGAGAACCACACTTAACACAATTTCAGATTTTTAACGTTTAAATTTCTTTAAAAATTTTTCCTAATTATGAAAGCCACATAAGCTCACTGAAAAGATTTTGAACTATACAGAAAATTATCAAGAAAGAAATTAAAGTCAATACTCTAGATATGACCATTGCTGTTTTTTGTTTCCACTCAATTTTTTATGTGTATGTTTTTATTTTTGTTCTCAAAATTAACTTTATTAATCCTGTTTTTTCTCTTAACATTATATAAGAGAAGCTTGATTATGTGATGAGATACTTCCTGTTAAATACTGTTGAAAAATATTAAATTTAAATGGCTGATGAAATTATTTGCAGGGCAGCAAAGAAGACACTAGACATAGAGAACAGACTTATGGACATGGGTTACGGGGGAGGAAGGAGAGGGTGAACTGTATGAAGAGAGTAACGTGGAAACTTACATGACCACATGTAAAATAGATAGCCAGTGGGAATCTGCTGCATGACTCAGAACACAAACTGGGGCTCTGTAACAAAGTAGAAGGGTGGGGTGGGAAGGGAGGTGGTAAGGAGGTTCAAGAGGGAGGGGACATATGTATACCTATGGCTGACTCATGTTGATTTTTGGCAGAAACCAACACAATTCTGTAAAGAAATTATCCTTCAATAAAAAAATAAATTAATTTAAAACATTTTGCATTTTCTCTCATACAAATATAACATGTTTACCCTTGTTTCTATGGTTCAACAGTACAGTTCACTTTGCTATGGACAAAGAAAGCTGCAATGATCATCCATTTACAGAAATGATTGTTCAGATTTGTTCAAATGATTACTTCCTTAAATTCTGACAGAGGGAATTACTAGCTGAGGAAATATTAAGAGTTTATGACTTTTTGGGCTTCCCAGGTGGTGCTAGTGGTAAAGAACCTACCTGCCAATGCAGGAGACACAGGAGATGTGGGTTTGATCCCTGGGTTGGGAAGATCCCCTGGAGGAGGAGGATAAGGCAACCCATTCCAATATTCTTGCCTGGACCCATGGACAGAGGAGCCTGGCAAGCTACAGCCACAGGGTCGCAAAGAGTTAGATATGACTAAAGTGACTGAGCACACACATACACACACACACAGATTTTTTAATACAACTATGACTCTTTGGAAGGAATGATGCTAAAGCTGAAACTCCAGTACTTAGGCCACCTCATGCGAACAGTTGACTCATTGGAAAAGACTCTGATGCTGGGAGGGATTGGGGGCAAGAGGAGGAGGGGACGACAGAGGATGAGATGGCTGGATGGCATCACTGACTCGATGGACGTGAGTCTGCGTGAACTCTGGGAGTTGGTGATGGACAGGGAGGCCTGGAATGCTGCGATTCATGGGGTCGCAAAGAGTCGGACACGACTGAGCAACTGATCTGATCTGATCTGATCTGATGACTCTTGTTTTCAAAAAAGCACCAGCAATATATAAGAGGGACTCTTAACCTTCATCACCTTTAAATAATATGTTTTATATTTATGTTTGAATTTGCTAATCCAAAAGCTTGTAGGACTTCCCTGGTGGCGCAGTGGATAAGAATCCTCATGCCAGTGCAGGCAACACAGGTTTGATCCCTGGTCTGGGAAGATTCCACATGTCATGAAGCAACTAAGCCTGTGGGCCACAACCATGGAGCCTGTGTGTTGCAAATACCGAAGCCCACAAACTAGAGCCTGTGCTCCAAAACAAGAAAAGCCACCACAGTGAGAGGTCTGCACATCTCAACAAAGAGGAACCCTGCTCACCATGATTAGAGAAAGCCTCGGCCCAGACAGTCAAAAATTAATAATAAAAATAAACACATAAACAAAAGTTTGCAAGTATTCCTGAATTGTCTTTTATTTTTAAAGATACTCAGAGAACGGGATTTTACATCCTCGCTTGACAAAATCCCACATGAATGACTGAATACAGACTGAATATAACAAAGTTTAAAATGCTACAAACACTTGTTGTTGTCACTTGATGCAGAATAAAGTTAGGAACAAGAGATAAAGTGAAATGGAACATGGAGGTAATTTAATCATATCTCAAATAAAAGATTTCTTGGTGTCTTAAATATGCATAACAAATATATATTTATCTTTACTTGTCAAAAAGGTATTTCAAATTTGTCAACCTGAGTATTTTAACTCTTGTATCTCCTTCTATGGACATGAATTTGAGCAAAACTCAGGGAGATAGTGGAGGACAGAGGAACCTTGTGTGCTGCAGTTCATGAGATCACAGAGTTGAACACGACATAGCCACTGAACAACAACAACAATCTCCTTCTATATTACAAATTATCTTAGCTTCATTTTACATGGGAATGCAATGAAGTCATTGACTATTCACATTTGCAAAACTTCACTGATAAATTAAGCATGAGAAGTGGCACAAACTCCTCACTTTCCAAGATAAAACTCAATATTGACCCTGCAGATTTACAATAAGATAACTAATTACCTAATATTTCTCAGCCCACAGATGGATAGAAACATCACTTCGCTTTTTTCTTCTCCTACCCTTCCTCCCTTCTACAATGGTAAGTAGGTATGGAAAAAACAAGCCAAACCAACAAAACAGTTTTCAGTCTCGGAAAATCAGATGCTAATTGTAGATTTCTTACAAAAAATGTACTGAACTATTTCCTACAAAAATGAAACATGATCAATACTCAAATATAATAGATTTTACATTTCAATGCCTAGAATATGAAATTCCACAGTGAATTAAAAAATCATTCCTTAATATCATCTCCTTCAGAAAGTTTGCCGGATTAAGTTGATCAATCTACAGTTTACAAAGCTCAGGTAATAGCCTGACAATTGAGTTTTAGAAATACTGATACTGGAAGGAAGTTATTAATTCCTAAGATTATAATGCCTACAAGCAATGTTTTTTCAAAATATAGTAAATACTCTTAGCACCAACTAAGAACAACAGAATCTCTTGGAATCTCTGTTTCAGTGCAGATACCTGAGCCTTTTCTAAGCTACTAGATCAGAATCTCAGTAAGATTGGAATAATTTTTTTTGAACAACTTCCTCACATATTCTTTTGCACACTGAAGACTGAGAAAGGCAGATGGTTTTTGTATATAAACCAAAATAGCTCTTGTTGCCAAATATCAACCTAAGGATATTCAACCAGATCACCCCATCCAAAACTACTGTACATTTAAATTCGTGTGACTTTGAAGAGGTTTCCCTCTTTAGTTCCCGTCCTGATATCCTAAATGAGGATCTTTCAACTGTAAACCTTGATAATATTTCCTTTTCAAATAGATGTCCTCAAAACTCACCTCTGAAAGCCATTCTAATCCAATATTCTGTGCCACTGCCATTCTACGGCACATGGGTTTGGTGGCATGTGGCAGATGGAAAAGAAGAGGAGCCTGTGAAACTTTATCCACGGAAACCTGAATGTCAGAACAGACCTGATGTACACAGGGAGAGGGCCCAGCATGGGACCTTAAGCATTATTTACCTCTTTAAGAGGAATTAAACAAGTAACTGCAAATAGTAACTCAGAGAGGTTTTGCTAAATGGCAGACTATTTTATGAATGGCTATTTGCCAACGGTGCCTCCAACCAAAAAGAGGCAGTATATCACAAATAGTTATTAAGACATCACTTTTCTCAAATATGTATTGATCACAGTTAAGGAAATTATCACATGGGACTCTATGGTGTGATAGATAATACGAGAGCTCGTGATCTGAGACCCATACACTTTGAATAGCAACATATGGGCTTCCCTTGTAGCTCAGTTGGTAAAGAATCCGCCTGCAGTACAGAGACCCGGGTTCAATCCCTGGGTTGGGAAGATCCCCTGAAGAAGGAAATGGCAACCCACTCCAATATCCTTGCCTGGAAAATCTCATGGACACAGGAGCCTAGTGGGCTGCAGTTCATGGGGTCGCAAAGAGTCGGGCACAGCTGAGCAACTAACAGGTACTTACTTAAGTACATTTTTTATTACCATGTTTCACTGAAGTATAATTTACAATGCTGTCTAAAGTGCATTTTTATATCTATGCCTATCATGATATCTATTATATCATGAGACACTTTCAACCTTGTGGTTTTAAGAGTAACTCTTAGAGCATGAGAAAAAAGGTTGCTGAAATAGCCCATCATTTAATACACGTACTGGAGCTCTCGCTAGCCCAAAATAATTAATACAAATCCATGGTACTTTTCATAACAACAATCAACTGTGTACTCCCTTTTCATAACCATTCTCAGAATTCTCAGAACTGGGCCCATTCTTTCCGATCTTTGCCTCTGACCCTCTTCCTGGATGCCCAATTGTTCCAATCAAAATTTCACACATGTAAAGTCCATTGAAATATTACCTCCTTCATGAAGTTTTAACTGATGGCCTCAGTAGAATGTAATTCACCCCCCTTCTAAATCCTCATACTTTTCAAACAGACAGACCATTAAAAACACTGTCCTTTAAACATCTTCTGGAACTTGGCCACGTACCTTTTCACTTCCTTTAGAATAGCTGTTCTTTTCAAATCCAGTGGCACATTATGTATATGAGGAGACGTATGAAAAATACTGAGGCCAAAAGCCTCACCTAAGACTTCTTAAATCAAAGTATCTGGGGAGTGAGAACCAAGCATCAGATTCTAACATGTGGCCACAGTTGAGAATCACTATCTTAGATGGGAGGCTCTCCAAAGGGTCGCACTAGGTCTTAGGCATAAATATTCATAACAGTACACTCAGTTCAACTCAATAAATATTTACTGAGGCCCTTAAATACAGTAGGCATTTAATAAATACACATCAAATTGAACATGTAAATCTTCCATACTTGAATCCTGGGAAGAAAAGGAAAACATATCAATCAAAAAAGTTTTATTATTCACAACACATTCTTTAATGATAGACTGTCAATAACAGAACAAATCCTTCTGTAAAAAAGAAAAAAAAAGTGAAATTGCTGATATATTCCTCCACTCAAATGTTCACTCTGTAAATTAAGATTTTCCATAAAACTGGGTCCAATTTACTTTTCTTTTTCAGACAAGCAGTTTTCTCCTCTCTTCAAGTTGAATAGATATTACAAATCATTAATGGAATTTTCAGCAGCAACCATACTGGAAATAATCAGCTGACATCCAAGATAGGGTGCACTTTTTGCCACTGTCAAACGAAATTAATCACAAGCTTCCAGCATGCTGAGTAGAAGCGGCTTGGGTGCCATCAGATGAGGTGTTTCTATGGCCTGGCAGCCGCGGGTGACCAGCAGGAGAGCCAAGCTGTTTTCAGAAAACACTGCAATGGGTTTCTGTATCTTGCTTTCTTTTCTTTCTTCTTTTAAATTCCTAAGGGAGACTCTCCTGGCAATGCAGCCAGGAGATTTTCTTATATAGAAACAAGGAAGTAGGGTGTTTGAAAAGCCAGCTGGAGGAAAAAAATGCTATTCTCTTTGCTTTCTTCTCCCTCTGCCTTACAGTCTCCATAAAGCACCAGGGGGATCATTTAAACAATTCAGGCTGAGTCCTAGTTTCACCAGAATTACACAAATGACCCAGGTCTATTGGGTTGCCCCAACTATATTATCCAGATATATCTGTTCAAGTATTCTTCAATATTATTTAGTAGAGACCTAAATTGTATATGTTCAATCAATAATGAGTTAATTTACTCATTATATTAAAAAGAAATTAACTGAGCAACATTTATGTGCCAAGTTGTGCAAAACTGTGCAGAAAACAGGCAGGTCTGTGAACAATACTATTCAGCTGTCATAAATTCTATAATAGGGTTTGAATAGAGACACTAGTATTTTTAATTAAGCACCCAGAAATCATCTAAACAAAAGCTTTAGGAGCTGGAAAGGAAGGACAGCAAAAAAAAATTTTTTTGAGGTAAAAAGCCTTTAAAGAAAATAGAAATTACAATCAAAGCCATCATGATAATTTCTCAGATTTTGGTTGAGTTGAATAAGGTATTGTTTCGGCCACCTGATGCAAACAGCTGACTCATTACAAAAGACCCTGATATTGGGAAAGACTGAAGACGGACAGAAAAGGGGGCAACAGAGAATGAGATAGTTGGATGGCATCACCGATTCAATGGATACGAACTCGGACAAACTCTGGGAAATGGTGAAGGACAGGGAAGACTGGCGTGCTAAGTCGGACACGATGTGGCGACTAGACAGCACTGCCTAAACAATTACCACAACTTCCCTATACAACCAATACCTCCAATCCCACTGCCAATACCCCTAAAAAAGATTCTTCTAAATTTCAGACTATCTGATACTTACTTTACTTGGATGTCACCAAGACCAGTCTAGCAAGAAGACTGACGTCTGAACACCTGGATACACTGCCACTTGAACTCGAGCATTCAAAACACAGTTTTCCCCCTAAAAATCCAATTGTCTATGTTGTTTGAGTTTGCTTATTATATGACTCCATACAAATCTACCTCTCAACTCTCCCTGCTGGAGATGCCCTGAACACGGATCTGCTTCAGTTCAATTCAGTTTAGTTGCTCAGTCGTGTCCAATTCTTTGTGACCCCATGGACTGCAGCACACCAGGCTTTCCTGTCCATCACCAACTCCCAGAGCTTACTCAAACTCATGTCCATTGAGTCAGTGATGCCATCCAGCCATCTCATCCTCTGTCATCGTCTTCTCCTCCTGTCTTCAGTCTTTCCCAGCATGAGTCCTTTCCAATGAGTCAGCTCTTTGCGTCAGGTGGCCAAAGTATTAGAGTTTCAGCTTCAGTATCAGTCCTTCCAATGAATGTTCAGGACTGATTTCCTTTAGAATGGACTGGCTGGATCTCCTTGAAGTCTAAGGGACTCTCAAGAGTCTTCTCCAACACCACAGTTCAAAAGCATCAATTCTTTGGCACTCAGCTTTCTTTATAGTCCAACTCTCATATCCATACATGACTACTGGAAAAATCACAGCTTTGACTAGATGGACCTTTATCAGCAAAGTAATGTCTCTACTTTTTAATATGTTTTCTAGGTTGATCATAACTTTTCTTCCAAGGAGCAAGCATCTTTTAATTTCATGGCTGCAGTCACCATCTGCAGTGATTTTGGAGCCTGAAAAACTAAAGTCTGTCACTTTTTCCATTGTTTCCCGATCTATATGCCATGAAGTGATGGGACCAGATGCCATGATCTTCGATTTTTGAACGTTGAGTTTTAAGACAGCTTTTTCACTCTCCTCTTTCCACTTTCATCAAGAGGCTCTTCAGTTCCTCTTCACTTTCTGCCATATGAGTGGTGTCATCTGAAGTTGTTGATATTTCTCCCAGCAATCTTGATTCCAGCTTGTGCTTCATCCAGTCCAGCATTTCGCATGATGGTGACAATATACAGCCTTGACATACTCCTGTCCCATTTTAGAACCAGTCTGTTGTTCCATGTCCGGTTCTGACTGTTGCTTCTTGACCTGAATACAGATTTCTCAGGAGGCAGGTAAGGTGGTCTGGTATTCCCATCTCTTTCAGAATTTTCCACAGTTTGCTGTGATCCACACAGTCAAAGGCTTTGATGTAATCAATAAAGCAGAAGTAGATATTTTCCTGTATTCTCTTGCTTTTTTGATCATCCAGTGGATGTTGGCAATTTGATTTCTGGTTCTTCTGCCTTTTCTAAATCCAGCTTGAACATCTGGAAGTTCATGGTTCACATATTGCTGAAGCCTGGCTTGGAGAATTTTGAGCATTACTTCACTAGTGTGTGAGATGAATGCAATTGTGTGATAGTATGAGCATTCTTTGGCATTGCCCTTCTTTGGGATTAGAATTAAAACTGACCTTTTCCAGTCCTGTGGCCAATGCTGAGTCTTCCAAATTTGACAATATATTGAGTGCAGCACTTTCACAGTATCATCTTTTATGATTTGAAATAGCTTAACTGGAGTTCCATCACCTCTACTAGCTTTGCTCATAGTGATGCTTCCTAAGGCCCACTTGACTTCACATTCCAGGATGTGTGGCTCTAGGTGAGTGATCATACCATCTGTGTCATGAAGATCTTTTTTGTATAGTTCTTCTGTGTATTGTTGCCACTTCTTAGTATTTTCTGCTTTTGTTAGGTCCATACCTTTTCTGTCCTTTATCAAGCCCATCTTTGCATGAAATGTTCCCTTGATATCTCTAATTTTCTAGTCTTTCCTATTCTATTGTTTTCCTGTAGTTCTTTGCATTGATCTCTGAGGAAGGCGTTCTTATTTCTCCTTGCTATTCTTCTAATTATGCATTCAAATGGGTATATCTTTCCTGCTCCTTTGCCTTTAGCTTCTCTTTTCTCAGCTATTTGTAAGGCCTCCTCAGACAACCATTTTGCCTTTTTGCATCACCTTTTCTTGGGGATGGTCTTGATCACTGCCTCCTGTACAATGTCACAAACCTCCATTCATAGTTCTTCAGGCACTCTGTCTATCAGATCTAATCCCTTGAATCTATTTCTCACTTCCTCTGTATAATCATAAGGGATTTGATTTAGGTCATACCTGAGTGGTCTAGTGGTTTTCCCTACTTTCCTCAATTTAAGTCTGAATTTGGCAATAAGGAGTTCATGATCTGAGCCACAGTCAGCTCCTGGTTTTGTTTTTGCTGACTGTATAGAGCTTCTCCATCTTTGGCTGCAAAGAATATAATCAATCTGATTTTGGTATTGATCATCTGGTGATGTCCATGTGTAGAGTCTTCTCTTGTGTTGTTGGAAGAGGGTGTTCGCTATGACCAGTGCATTCTCTTGGCAAAACCCTGTTAGCCTTTGCCCTGATTCATTTTGTACTCCAAGGCCAAATTTGTCTGTTACTCCAGGTATCTCTTGACTTCTTACTTTTGCATTCCAGTCCCCCTATGACGAAAAGGACATCTTTTTTGGGTGTTAGTTCTAGAAGGTCTGATAGGTCTTGAAGACCTATAGAACCATTCAACTTCAGTTTCTTCAGCATTACTGGTTGTGGCATAGACTTGGATCACTATGATAATGAATGGTTTGCCTTGGAAATGAAGAGGTCATTCTGTCACTTTGAGATTGCACCTAAGTACTGCATTTTGGACTCTTTTGTTGACTATGAGGGCTACTCCATTTCTTCTAAGGGAGTCTTGCCCACAGTTGTAGGTATAATTATCATGTGAAGGAAATGGCGCCCCACTCCAGTACTATTGCCTGGAAAATCCCATGGACAGAGGAGCCTGGAAGGCTACAGTCTATGGGGTCGCAGAGTCGGACACGACTGAGCGACATCACTTTCACTTTAGTCCATTTTAGTCTACTGATTCCTAAAATGTCTATGTTCACTCTTACCATCTCCTGTCTGACCGCTTCTAATTTACTGTGATTCATGGACCAGGTTCTCATGCAATATTGCTCTTTACAGCATCGAACTTTACTTCCAAAACCAGTCAAATCCACACCTGGGCGTTGTTTCCGCTTTGGCTCCATCTCTCCATTCTTTCTGGAGTTATTTCTCCACTCTTCTCCAGTAGCATACTGGGCACCTACCTACCTGCGGAGTCCATCTTTCAGTATCATATCTTTTTGCCTTTTCATACTGTTCATGTGGTTCTCAAGGCCAAGAATACTGAAGTGGTTTGCCATTCCCTTCTCCAGCGGAACATGTTTTGTCAGAGCTCTTCACCATGACCCGTCTATCTTGGGTGACCCTACACGGCATGGTTCATAGAGGATCTGGTATGAGCACATAAATGTTGTTACAGAAGCTGTGTTTTATTGGTCTTCTTTCCCATACCAAGTAGCCCTTAGGTTATCACGAAGCCAAAGGCCACTCCTACTTACATCAATAGGACAATGGTAAAAGTGTTGGTATGAGTGGAGAGGTTAGTTCATAAATGCCTCCTCAACGTACTTGTCTTTCTGATCTCTGGCTGTATGGAGCAGATTTTATTAAAAAGAGAGAAAGACAAGGGTGTACCACAGTCTAAGCCTAGACCAGATTATAAAGCTATTATGGCAACGAAAGGGCTTCCCTGGTGGCTCAGCAGTAAAGAATTCACCTGCAATGCAGGAGACACAGGTTCAATCCCTGAGTCAAGAAGATGCCCTGGAGGAAGAAATGGCAACCCACTCCAATATTCTTGCCTAGGAAATCCCATGGACAGATGAGCCTGGCAGGCTACAGTCCACAGGGTCTCACAAGAGTCAGATACAACTTAGCAACTAAACAGCAATAGCAACAAAAAGGAAGCAATGAATCCTACCGAGGTATGGGTAGTGAGTAGGGAAGAGTAAGCATGTTAGTCAATCAAGGAATGAGAAAGCTTGGTTAAGGAGAAGGTGGATTTAAGTCTGGGAAGAGTTTTGTTTTTTTTTTGGCAACCAAGGTAAGTAGTCCAGGTAAGGTACAGGTGTGAAATACGTGGAGATGTTCACAAAGTGGTACCTGATCCCTCAGTCAGAGTAGGGGATGGCATTGTACATTTCTATACCACTCTTCAAAAATACGTAGCAAGGCCTTCACTGCAATAAACTGTAAATGCTGTTTATTATCTAGCCTTCCATCCTAGCTGCTGACTGACGTTGGAAACCATACTGTTTTATCTGCCATTCCTTGTCGCTAATCTGAGTGAAAAGACATCAGGCCTAAGCTTCTGTCACCTCCTATTTCATTTAGGCTTGTTTTTAAATAAATGTGAGGTAATTAAGACAAGAACAGTATATATTAGAAGCAGTCATGATTTTAGAACTATGGGATGATTGTCATCTCAATTTAAAGTGAACTTAATTTTATTCTTAAGGCTTTCTCCTGTCTGTTACTTCTTTCTAAATAAACCTAACTAGACATTCTTGCTCAAAATTTCTCTGGGGTGTGATAGTGTCCTTTATCCACCACCATTACAGTCATCAAATCTGGATAGTATGATGGATACTAAGGGTTTACTAAGCAAGTGAAGAGAAGCATTTCAAATGTCCCAAGGGCTTATTGTCTTATATAGAAAAGACCAAGGCAGAATGGGATGCCAATGACACATGCCATAAATTAATTTAATTAGTATTTAAGTGTTTTCAAAAGATTTAGTGCTTTCAATGGCAACAGCAAGTAAAGTCAGGAAAGTCACATAGGGGAATGAGGCCACTGGATTGCCTTTCAAGGAAATGTACAATCTCACTGAGCAGGAATGGTTGCTGCCCAAGAAAATAAGCACTGGTTGACTCCAGAAGTGTAGTGACAGCCTCACAGGGCAAATACTCCGTCTTTCAGACAAATGCAGTGATTTTTCAAATATACCTTGAATTTCCAGGAAATTCAAGTAAGTGCATTTTTGTTGAAATTCAAACTGAGTCACTCGGAGAAGGCAATGGCACCCCATTCCAGTACTCTTGCCTAGAAAATCCCATGGATGGAGGAGCTTGGTAAGCTGCAGTCCATAGGGTCGCTAAGAGCTGGACACGACTGAGCGACTTCACTTTCACTTTTCACTTTCATGCATTGGAGAAGGAACTGGCAACCCACTCCAGTGGAGAATTCCGGGAACAGGGGAGCCTGGTGGGCTGCTGTCTATGGGGTCGCACAGAGTCGGACACGACTGAAGTGACTTAGCAGCAGCAGCAGCAAACTGAGTCACTAAATTCACTTGAAATCAGAAGAAAAAATTCAAACATGGGGCAATGCCATTTGTACTGATTATTTCCAGAGTAAAAGATGCCAAGAAATTATGTGTGTGGAAAATCGCCATTACACTTCAAATTAAGGCCCACAGTTTCATGAACTTTAATGATACCAAGACTTTTAAAATGATAAAGTGACAATGTTGGTATTTTAGGACTAGAACTCAGCAGAGGACAAAAGAAAGCTGATCAGCCTGGTCTAGAAGAGAAAACATTCCACAACCAGAGAAATGAATACTAGAGGCTACATTTTTAATTTGGAGAGTATAACACATATTCTCTCTGAGCAGAAATGCATGGAGAGGAGAATTTAGGGACCAGTTCTCCGCAGTGTTCTTCCAGGATGAGGAACAAAATAGACAAATGGTGTAAAGACTGACACGTGGGCTGAACCTCCAGTTGACCGGACATCCAACTGGGCTTGGGATAAAATGGGTTAGATTATTCCGGTCAAGTGTCAACACGGAGGTAGATAATTCATTTAAAGCAGGATATAAAGCTGTAAAGCCCCCTCACCTAGAAAACAAGATGAAAGGGAGGAGGAGATTAACATTGTCAAGCAGAAGATAGCACTTTGGCAGCAGCACTACTGGTAGAACAGTCAAACATCCTTGAGGGAGGCCAGAGAAGGGAAAATGAAGAGGGACTGTGGTCAAGGTAAAGTGATGAGCTACAGAGACACCTTGGCTATTTAGCATAAGAAGAGCAGTGAGTCACATGTAGTCCCCAAGGTTAAAGAGAAACAATACCCGTTAATGGAAAAGTTCAGCATAAATGATGATGCAATAAAGAGATGAGCAGCTCTTTTCTTGTCCTATTTAATTTCACTCAGTAGCAAAATACTCAGTTTAAGATAATACATACAGTAGTTGTGCCAAAGGCCAAATGAATTAGACTTTTAAAAGACTGATGGCGGGACTTTCCTGGTGGTCCAGTGGTTAAGACTCTGTGCTTCCACTGCCTGGAGTGAGGGCTGGATTACGGGCCAGGGAACTAAGATCCCACAGGCGGCACAGTGCAGCAAAAAATTGGGGGTGGGGGAGGGGGCCGGGGGGGCGGGGCGGAAGGCTGATTGCAGTAGGGAAGTCTCATGAACGTTCATGGATCTTCCTGGATTGCATTATCCCTTCTCTTACTAAGTACCCTTTCTTGTCTCCCCACTCCCCCCACCCCGCCCCGCCCCCAGCTTCTGCTAATCGTCCACGGCATCTTGTGCTGGAGACCTGGACGTTGGCCTGCTCTAATTTGGCTCATTTGATGGCTTGTGCCAGTAAATACTACAGTTCTGCTCTCCAGGTGGCAAGGTTGTTTTACAACAAATTGCTGGCTAATTAGGGCATAAATGTTCTTTTTTTCACTTCTCCCTGACCTTACTGATTACAAGCCCAGAGACAAAGCTCCCTCCTTGTTCTGCAATGTCCCCTGCAATTCGTCCACATCACCTATGCCTTCCACGACTTCGGTCTTCATTTCTAACTTTCTTCATCTGTTGAGTCTGACAGCCCTTACTTGATTTTATATCTTTTTAGTGTTTCCCTAAATCTAGACTGCTACTTTATTATTTATTTATTATACAATTGCCTATATTTTGGGACTCTCAGCCATGTTATCATTCTCTTGGTAACAAGTATATAATCATATGAGTCATTTGGATCATTCTCTTGATCCTCTGTGTGTGCTTAGTCACTCCGTTGTGTCTGACTCTTTGTGACCCCACGTACTGTAGCCGCCAGGCTCCTCTGTCCATGGGGATTCTCCACGTAAGAAGACTGGAGTGGGTTGCCATGCCCTCCTCCAGGGCATCTTCCCAACCCAGGGATCAACCCATGTCTGCCCCATCGCAGGCAGATTCTTTACCATCTGAGCTACCAGGGAAGTCCAAGAACACTGAAGTGGGTAGCTTATCCCTTCTTATCCCAGGAATAGAACCAGGGTCTCCTGTATTGTAGGATTCTTTTATCAGCTGAGCTACCCAGGAACCCCACTGATCCTCATCTGATATCAAACTCTAATCTGAAATCTGGAAAATACATGCAGATGCTCCTTTAGGCACTTTACTATTCCATTACTAAAATGGTGTACTTTTATTTGCTTTTCATCATATATCATCAAGTTACAATTTTCCAACACACTTAGGGGATGCCTGTTTGTATAACATTCACAATACAGCAACTGGTGGAAGCAAACAAAGGTAACACAAGTTTAAAGGACTTCCAGGGATCTCTGTTTTGCAAATTATTTTAAAATAACAAGGTAAATATTCTTATAATAGTTTTTGTCATCACTTACATGCAAAATATCCAGTATATACATAACTAATTGCCTCAATTTTGTATATCTTTACAATTCTGTCATTGTATAGGAGAAATTCACTCACAAAAGCAGGAATAGCTTAAAGATTTTTATCTGGTATTCATAGGCAATTATTAGCAGATTTGTTTTTCTGCAAAGATGTAGCTATAAAGTTCAGGTCTTCCCACACTCAGGAGAAAACTGAAGAAAAAATAAAATATCATAGAGATGATTTGAATTTCTTTGGGAATAGTTGCCCAAATGAACTTTTTTTAACTTTTTATAGGAAGTATAGTTGATTAACAATGGTGTGTTAGTTTCAGATGTACAACAAAGTGATTCAGCTATACATATATGTGTATCTATTCTTTTTAAAATTATTTTCCCACTTAGGTTGTTACATAATATTGAGCAGTAATTGCTATGCTACACTGGTGGCTCAGATGGTAAACAGTCTGCCTGCAATGTGGGAGACCTGGGTTCGATCCCTGGATTGGGAAGATCCCCTGGAGAAGGAAATGGCAACCCACTCCAGTATTCTTGCCTGGAGAATCCCATGGACAGAGGAGACTGGCAGGCTATAGTCCATGGGGTCACAAAAAGTCAGACATGACTGAGCGACTAAGTACAGCTATGCTATATGGTAGGTCCTTGTTGGTTATCCATTTTTAAATTTACTTATTTTTAATTGGAGGATAATTGCTTTGCAATGTTATGTTGGTTTCTGCCATACATCAGCATGAATCAGCCATAAGTATATATACACTCTCTCCCTCTTGAACCTCCCCAAATGATCTTTAGTGACTTCTTTAGTTTGGAAATAACTACCTAAATGATCTAGTTAATGCTCCAATGATACAGACTCTAACAGCATGCTTAGCAAATCAACTGGCACCACTCAATGGCCCCAAAGACACAATGACTGTGTGATCAATGGACAAGAGAATGAGCTTGATCCACCTAAGCAAGGAGCAACACATGATCAGCTAACTTTTTCACTACAAGCCATGCAGCCTGGGTGGAAAAGCAGGTAACCTTAGACTCATGGTTTGGCCTGGCATTCTTAAGTGGGGAAATCATACCTGGAGACAAAGATGAGCATGTGCTCTTTCCCAGCTCTCCTGGGACCTCTCTGTCTCCTCTTATCTCTATCCTGAGAATCTCTTTCTTAGCCTTTCCTGTAACTACAGGTGTCACTCCAAGATTCCATCCTCCATCTATGAATGATTTCATTACTTCTCATGACTTCAATCTCACCATGCTGATGGTTCTTAAAATTATACCTATCCAGATCTTTCCCCCAAGTATCACACTTCAAACGTTTGTTAAAATTTTCCCTCAACATATCCTACAGCAACTACAAGCCCTACTGGTGAAAATTAGGACCCCACACCTTTCCCTCTAAATCTGCTCCTCCTATGCTATTTACTATGTCAGTTGTTAGCAACACCAGCCACCAAATCATCAAAATTGGACACCAAGGAGTCATTTTGACTCTTGCTCTTCCCTTAATCCACCTCACCACTATTCACAATCAGATTCATATAAGTTTATCTGTCCCTTCTTCTCCACACCTACCACTATGACATCTTAGTTTATCCCCATATCACATTTCCTAAGCTTTATAGCTTCCTAAATAAATTCTCCCTATATCCTGGAGGAGGAAATGGCCATCCACTCCAGTCTTCTTCCCTGAGAAATCCCATGGACAGATTTACAGGCTGTACCCTGGCAGGCTACAGTCCATGGGGTCTCAAAGAGTCGGACACAACTGAGCATGCTGCTAAGTCACTTCAGTCGTGTCCGACTCTGTGCGACCCCACAGACGGCAGCCCACCAGGCTCTGCCATCCCTGGGATTCTCCAGGCAAGAAGACTGGAGTGGGTTGCCATTTCCTTCTCCAATGCATGAAAGTGAAAGGTGAAAGTGAAGTTGCTCAGTCGTGTCCGACTCTTAGCGATCCCATGGACTGCAGCCTACCAGGCTCCTTTGTCCATGGGATTTTCCAGGCAAGAGTACTGGAGTGGGGTGCCATTGCACACGTGCACAATTTCCAATTCAGTCTCCAGAGTGATGGAAAAACTAAATCTGGTCACATCACCTCATTGCTTAAAGCCTTTTAAAGTCTACACAACATACAGTCCAAGCTCATCACCATGAGGTGCAAGAGCTTTACTTTTGCGCATATCTTCAGCCTCATTTATCACATGCCCTACTTACTTTCCATTTTATAATCTAGCAAAAGAAAACTTACATGATGTTCATTATTGCCAAGTCTTCCTCTAAGCACTTTACATATATTAATTCACTAATTCTCACAGAAACCCTAGTAAGCAAGTTCTATAATTATCTCCATTTCTACAGATGAGGAAAGTAAGACACAGAGAAGCTAAATTGCTCATCCAAACTTACAGACCTCACACACAGCAGAGCACCTGTTCCATTCCAGACTCTGACCTCTGCCCCCTTCTGTGCTTCTTCTCCAGGTGAGCTGGCCTATTTTCACTTCTCCATGACCTGAGTCACGCTCTAACTTCTGTCAGAAATGCTTCTGCTACACCTGTGCCCGGGTCACTCCCACTCACCCTCCAGAGCTCAGGTCAATCACCATCACTTGCAGGCGTTTTGCCGGGCCGTTCTGTGCTCTTGTACTAGACTATGCACACTTCCAGCATATCAGTTATCATCTAAGAATCAGCTATTAAGTGAGGGAGACATATTCTTGGGCTTCAAGGAATCAGTATTCTGTATTTTGCACCATATAGTGTCCAGAGGCATTCAATAAATGTGTGTTGAGTGAAGGATTAATAGTACCTGGATAAATAAAGAGCACCCCACAAGAGTAACCAAGAGCCTTTCCTAATAAGAGTGGTACAGCAACAAAAATGTCAACACTCACAGAATGAATCTATCAGCCCCTGCAGAAGGCTTACAAGAACCATAAGGCACATGTGTGTGTGTACGTGTGTGTGTGTGTGTGTGTGTGTTGGGAGGTGGGGGAGGACAATATGAATCAAAGTAGGAAGAGATTAAAAACTGAAGCTGTGTGTCCTCAGTCCTTGCCCAATGGGGTAGAGATATAAACTCCCATTTTATTCCCTTCTACTCAGATATAAAGTGATAGAAGTCTTCTCATCCCCATTATTTTTTAACAGTCTTATTTATAAACTTTGCATAATCCAAAATAAACTATTAAAGCTGCTTGATAGGCTCTTAGAAGCAATATTTTGGCAAGCTCTTCTGGCATGTTTACTGCATCTTGGGTTGTAGTTACAGTAAGTCAATATACGTTGTTTGTTGCTGTTTAGTTGCTAACTCATGTCCAACTCTTGCAACCCTAGAGAATGTAGCCCACCAGGCTCCTCTGTCCATGGGATTTCCCAGGCAAGTACACTGGAGTGGGTTGCCATTTCCTTCTCCAGGGGATCTTCCTGAACCAGGGATCAAATCTGCATCAGCCACATTGGCAGGTGGGTTCCTTACCACTGAGTTACCAAGGAAACTCGATACATACTTCCAGATAAAATTTAAAGTTTACACTTAAACACTAGATGCTTAAAAGAACATCTGAGAATGGAATATTAAATAATACTCCACCAACATCTGATATTAACTGTTGACTGGGAATAATACAAGCATTTAGGTGTTATAAAAATCTATCTTGAATTCTGTGAGCCTGGCAAGGAACAGAGGCAGGACGAACTCCACTGGGGATATAGAGAAGTAGAGCGGATGGCTCTACTAAGGAGGGGAAATGTACGCTGAAGCTTGAGGTGGAGTTGGGACAGAAAAAGATCGAGTAAACTGTGGGTTGTTATAATGTAAAGTGTGTGCAACAGGTCTTATAGTCTAATAATTTAGAATAAATGCAAGAGTAATTGATTTTTAAAAATTGAAGCTACTAGTACACAGACTGTTAAGTAAAACCAAGTCCCTTTATAAGATGGATATATGTTAATGGTTCAACAAATCCATATTCAGTTTCCTAATGATGTTTTGATTCCAGCTACCTTTTTAGTTTGTTTTAAAGTTCTCATGTTTAAAGGCCTTAAGGTATTATAAAATATATACCTGAACCCAGTGGGCACAAAAGTAGTGACTCCAGGAAAGTAGCCCCCGTCACATATCCCAGCTGAAAGACTGCGCTAGATTGAGAGCACTAATATAACAAGTTCTCATGAAGCATTTGAATACTAAATATCAAGAAATTAGCTTTTGCATAATAACCCTGCAGATGAAAACTTAGCACATCACTTGGCATTAGAAACATGACTTGTCCTGTCAGCTGACCTAAGTCTCCTCTATAAGCATATAAGGGGCCTTTGTAAAGTTTTACCTTGCTCAAAGTCAAAACTTTTTATTCTTCTCATTACTAGGCTCTGATTGCTATTTAAGATGACCCCTAAGCAACAGAAAGATCACTGTTCTAGGAGTCAGGACACATGAAGTCTAGGCCCATGTCCGCCATTAATGACTTCTGATTGTGGCCAACATATCTGATTTCTCTGCATCTTAGTTTCCTCATATAAAATAAGACATTTGGATTTAGAAATTTTAAGCTAATTGCAGCTCCATCTTAAGCTACTTGGACCCCTGAAGTTTATACTCTCAAAGAAATTAGTAAGAATCACACAGTAAAGTCACTTGGATGCATACACACTAACACACATATTCATACACACAAGAGAGTGAGAGACGCTAAGCATTTATAAATATATTGGTTTTACAATAATAAAAAATGTTACCTTTTATCCTGTGTATTATACACAAAGGATAGGTACTATGGATATTTGAGAGGTATTAGATTTGTTTAAATTTCAATTCTAAAATTGTTTATTTGTTAGAGCTTCTACAGATACACAGAAAATGAATGGCAATTTATTATTTAAATCATAAATAAAAGATGGCTTACTTCTCAAAGAATCATACAAGGTCATATTGTTCACAATAGTCTGGATATTCTTTTAAAAAAGGGATAACAGGGGCTTCTGGCATGGGAAAACAAAAGGTGGCTCTGTGCCACAGTGGAGCGTAGAGTCCTCCTGGCTAATCCTGGCTAAATCCTGACTGGCACGCCTGCTGTAATGTATGTACTCACTGAACAATTGGCACCTGCGTATGGGAAACATGATTAAAGCAGGCACAAAATCCTATCACCATGATAAGCCCCAAGGAGTATTGTTGAGGGAGCTTAATCCACACAGAGAGATGATGAGGTAAGTGGAAGGGATCTTTTTTTTTAACTGTTAGATTTGCAGTGAATTGCATTTATGTCATATCAAACTCTAAAGGGTTTCAAATTCATAAAGAATTGAGTCAAAATTTCTCAAAAAATAAGTCATATACATCTTTAATACCTAAAAGCAATATAGTTTAAACTGGACCATGGTGCTAAAAGTTCGAAAAATGACTTTGAACAGAATGAAAGCCATTTGCACATATCTAGTGGGAAAAAAAAATAAAAATTTTTGTGTGTTTTTTTTAAAAATCAATTTCAGTTTAATGTTTTAGGTCAACCCCAAAATAAAACATTGTATTAAAATGAGTTTAGTGGTGAGTTTTCCATAAATAAAGTGCTATTTGAGCCATCAAATGAAATACAGAAGCAGAAACGTATATTTCCCTTTGCAAGCTAAATAAATTCTAATGAATTTAGTTGAAAATTATTATAATGTCTACTCAAAATAGACCAGAGATTTAGTTTTCAGCCTTACTTTTACATTTGCATTGAGTTTGGTATCATAATTTTAAAAAGTAGAAATATTTTATTATGAGACAAAATATCATTTTCCATAATTCTATAATTATTATGGAAATTGTAATAGATTACAATAGATTATTACAATTATATTACAATTATAACAATAATCTATTATTGTAATAGATTGTTACAATCTATCTAATGTACATAGATTTTCATATGTACATTAATTTTTAAGAATTTTTAAAATTAAAACACAAAAACAACTACTGCCAGCAAATGAAAATAATCTCTAATAAATATCATAGATGTAGATTACTATTTACCAGTTTATTTGGTCTTCCATCTTCTCCCAACTGAGAAAGTAGCCACATAAAAACAGTCTTTTTATTGTGACAAAACACAATTCTTTTTACAATGGAAAATAACATCTGCACCATTAAACAAATACAAACTTTGACTAGACATATAGTGAAAGTGAACTCAAGAACTACAATATATTTTCTGAGAGAAAATACTGAAATCCCTCTTTCTCCAAATTTATTTTAATAATGACTGTTAAAGATAATATCTTACCTGCAATGTTGGCTGCAGGTATGATTTTACTAAATGATAATCCAGTACTATAACTTAGAAAAGGTAGCAAATTTTATGGTCTCTTTTGCTATTATTTGGCAATATCCAAATATTTGTTATACGTATATATATATATATATATATATATATATGAATACATGCTCATATCTATTCTGCTGGATATATTTTTACTAAATATCATATTCAATTTCAAAATTTTGATTCAAGTAGATAATACACTACAGAACTTGAATTTTGGTCACCTATAATACAGAACAATACAAAAATAAAGAAATACATAAATATATAAAGAAAGCTGAGCACCAAAGAATTGATGCTTTTTTTTTTTTATCTTGAAGACTCTATATTTAATTCTAAATATACATGGCTTGAACAACATTTCCTTTGCGGGATGTAATTTTATTGCCTCATTGTTTATTTTATTTTTTTTTTAATTTTATTTTTAAACTTTACAATATTGTATTAGTTTTGCCAAATATCGAAATGAATCCGCCACAGGTATACATGTGTTCCCCATCCTGAACCTTCCTCCCTCCTCCCTCCCCATACCATCCCTCTGGGTCGTCCCAGTGCACCAGCCCCAAGCATCCAGTATCGTGCATTGAACCTGGACTGGCGACTCGTTTCATACATGATAGTATACACGTTTCAATGCCATTCTCCCAAATCTTCCCACCCTCTCTCTCTGCAACAGAGTCCATAAGACTGTTCTATACATCAGTGTCTCTTTTGCTGTCTCATATACAGGGTTATTGTTACCATCTTTCTAAATTCCATATATATGTGTTAGTATACTGTATTGGTGTTTTTCTTTCTGGCTTACTTCACTCTGTATAATAGCTTTTGAACTGAGTTGCTGGAGAAGACCCTTGAGAGTCCCTTGGACTGCAAGGAGATCCAACCAGTCCATCCTAAAGGAAATCAGTCCTGAATATTCATTGGAAGGACTGATTTTTGAAGCTGAAACTCCCAACACTTTGGCCACCTGATATGAAGAACTGACTCATTTGAAAAGACCCTGATGCTGGGAAAGACTGAAGATGGGAGGAGAAGGGGACAACAGAAGATGAGATGGTTGGATGGCATCACTGACTCAACGGACATGAGTTTAAGTGAACTCTGGGAGCTGGTGATGGACAGGGAGGCCTGGCGTGCTTCAGTCCATGGGGTCACAACGAGTCAGACACAACTGAGCGACTGAACTGAACTAAACTGATAATACAGACACATCATTTGTTACCTAAATTGGTATAACCACCTCATTTTCTTAAGGTCATTTTAGGGTCAATAGACATAATCACTTTTCACGGTGGCACTAATCAAATTAGTTCTGTCGAAAGAAAAGGTAAAATATTAAATCTATTTTTAAATATCTCAGCTATACAGCCTTGAAACTACTGGATAAATAATAGATGAATAAGTACTAGACAACTGCCATTTAGCAGATGCAAGGAATCATTTTCATATTCCAGAACATTCAGTATATAGAAAAATATAGTCAGCCATATCTGCTTAAGTATCAATCACCCCCATGATGTAATTATTTGCATCAAAACCATTCTAGGAGTTCCATGTTGGATCCCATATTCTCAGTTTATTGAATTCTGTTCACTTTTTCAGCTTATATAGTATTAGATAATCTTTATTCAAAATAAAGTTCCTCTGGAGGTTAAAAAAAGGTACTATGAAAGGGTGATGTGCATTCATATAGGAATATACAAAGAGCTTGTAGCCAATAAAGAATATAAAAAATCTAAACTCATTGATCACCTTGAAATGAATTTGAGAAATCACTCCAAACAATAAAAATTCCACAACGCACACTAATGTTACTTTCTTTATTATAAAGTGTTAAGGTGAGATGTACATGATATTTGAATTACAGGCCATCCCATGACAGTTTCCACATGATCCTGGGTTGGAACTTGAGACTGTTCATAGATCCTGACATACACAGATAAAAGTAGTCTAACCCACCATAAGAGGAAGGAAGACTTTTTGGACATTTGGAAATTCAATTTATAACTCCCAAATTAATAATCCGGTTGTAGAATCTAAAATCTGTATATGGCGTAATACTAGCTTTTTAGAATGAAGATAACTCATTACAGAAACTTTTTAGGACAACAGCAATAATAAAGGTATCTCAAACATCCAGGCAAATGTGTTAGAGTATGGTTATAACTTCTTTTTCAAATAAAACGTTTCTAAGCCATTTCCAATAGTGTCATAGCTGAAACTCAGAATAATAAAAATGTATATGTATGTGTGTATACAATTTTTTCCTAAACTCTTTGACATTGCTGTATAGGCAACCTATTAAAACTTGACCTCCTAATATCCTTTATGAAAAGAAAAATTAATTTCTTTGCAAAGGAAAAAATAATTCCACTCTACTAATTGTCTTCACATGTGGATAAATTATAAGTCAGATGTTACAATAAAAGAAATAATCATCCCTTAATATTATTATCAGAAAGAAGCAATAAGAAAAGGACCTTCACTATCTCAGTGAACTCTGGCCAGTGATTCAGAAAATTGTTCCAAGAGTAGTTCTTTGTCTGACCAAGGTATTCTGTCAAAAGTAAAAGTACCCAAATCACATAGACTTGTTGCTGTTACCTAAGAACTATCTTCACAAATCAGGCATGGAAGCCACTTGGGATTAGGCCACTTGGAAGAGTGTGGAAATGGACCTCCTGTCCTCTCAAAAGGTCCAGGTTACTCCACGGCCAGGAGACAAATGCCTGATTGGCCCCATGTAACAGTGCAATCACTCCTACTGATTCTTTAACAACTGGCAAGAGGTCCCTGCTGTGTAATGAGATTATGGAACACATGATAGATTAGTGACCTTTCAAATTAGGACAAGCAACAGAAACTCACAACAAATTCCTCCTTATATTGGAGAGGCTGTGTTAATGGTGTCAGTCATTTGACTAAAATAGCTGAAGCACAGATGGAAATACCAATGGATAAAGCTTCATTCTTCAGTGTTCCAGGGCTAAGACTAAGAATTCACCTCTGGCTTGGATATTATGAAAGCTTTTGATAATTTTAGTCAACAACTACATAAAAAGCATTTTCCTATTTGGATTTATATTTTTATTTTGAACTATTTTTGAAAAAATCAATCAAAATAGCTTTTTAGATTCATTGGCCAATCGGTGAAGGCATATTGGTAACAATGGGTTTTGCACATAAAAGAAACCTTTATCTCTTTCATTCTTGGGTCCTGTCTTAATTATTTAAACTGTTCTATCAGCATATGAGGGGGTTTTGGAGATGAGCAAAATGGTAGGTTTGACCTGGGGTTACATCTGGGATAGCTACAGAGATTCAATCTTGGAAGTTTTCAATCCATTTAGATCAATTTCCTCATCTTTAAGATGAATATTATATGGTCACCCACTCATTGAATAATTGTGAAGAGAAAATTAATCTATGCAGAACTCAGCACAGTGGCTAGCACCTAATACTATGATAAGCTCTCAGTACTTTTAATTATTGCTTTTTATTTATTCTTGTAAAATGCTGTTACAATGAGGTGAACTATTTTTCTTAATGAATATTTTTTCTATTACTAAATTGCTCAGTTTATTGGAAAAAGCATAATTTATTCAAACAAGCATAGTTAATTGACTTAGGCAAACATCTTAAGTCATAGAGGACTTACTCTTCATGTGGATCCTCTACAAAAGAGAACTTTTTTTATTGAGGAGAAAGATAAGTAATTAGGGAGGAATACTGATACATAAATGTGTCAACAGAATATCCATTTCTTAAAGTGTATGTGTTGGGTAATGGATTTGGATTTACACATATCTAGCAGTATTCTCCTTCTCTGCCTCCCTTCAACCAACTACTCTCTAAGGTTAAGAATGAAGTCCAAGGTTTGAGACTACAGATAATTGGTCTGTATGGAATATAGTGGCTAGACTAGCTGCTGCTGCTGCGAAGTCGCTTCAGTCATGTCCAACTCTGTGCGACCCCAGAGACGGCAGCTCACCAGGCTCTGCCGTCCCTGGGATTCTCCAGGCAAGAACACTGGAGTGGGTTGGCTAGACTAGCACTATGCCCTAAATACCTGAACAATTCAAACCAAAACCCAGTCAATATTAATCCTAAAACCCCAGTGTCATTATTGCTGTTGTTTAGTCGCCCAGTCATGTCTGACTCTGCAACCCCATGGACTGCAGCACACCAAGCCTCCCTATCTCCCAGAGTTTGCCCAAGTTCATGTTCATTGCATCAGTGATGCTATTCAGCCATCTCATCCTCCAATGCCCTCTTCTCCTTCTACCCTTGATCTTTCCCAGCACCAGGGACTTTTCCAATGAGTCATCTGTTCACATCAGATGATCAAAATATGCAGCTTCAGCTTCAGCATCAGTCCTTCCAGTGAATATTCAGGGTTGGTCTCCTTTACGGTTGACTGGTTTGATCTCTTTGCTGTCCAAGGGACTTTCAGGAGTCTTCTCCAGCACCACAGTTTGAACGTATAAATTCTTTGGTGTTCTGCCTTCTTTATGGTCCAGCTCTCGAAACGGATGAGACCACTGGGAAGACCATAGCCTTATACAGACCTTTGTCGGCAGAGAAATGTCTCTGCTTTTCAACACGCTATCTAGGTTTCTCATCACTTTACCGCCAAGAAGCAGTTGTCTTCTGATTTCAAGGCTGCAGTCACCATCTGCAGTGATTTGGGAACCCAAGAAGGGGAAATCTGTCTCTACTTCTACCATTTCCCCTTCTATTTGCCATGCAGTAATGGGGGCAGATGCTACAATCTTAGTTTTTTTAATAGTTAGTCTTAAACTGGTTCTTTCACTCTTCTTCACCCTTCTCAGGAGGCTCTTCAGTTCCTCTTCACTTTCTGCTATTAGAGTGGGATAATCTGCATATCTGAGGTTGTTGATGTTTCTCCCGCCCGGCATTTCTCATGATGTGCTCAGCATATAAGTTAAATAAACAGGGTGACAGCAGACAGCCCTGTTGTACTCCTTTCTCAATTTTGAACCAATCAGTTGTTCCAATACAGGGTTCTAACTGTTGCTTTTTGACCTGCATACAGGTTTCTCAGGAGACAGGTAAGATGGCCTGGTATTCCCATCGCTCTAAGAACTTTCCACAGTTTGTCATAATCTACACAGTCAAAGGCTCAAGCCCAGTATATAGACTTATTCAGAGTCTTAGAACAGACTAATGTATTACAAACATTTTATTAATGTTACTCAAATATGGTTTTCAAAATAGTCTAAATTTATTAAAGTAAATGGGTAATTTACATTAAGATTTTTCCTAATTACTACTATAAATTACGGGCTATGAGGAAACTGTTGCCAATTTTGGAATTCTCAAAGTACAGATACAAAACTCTCCAAAAAGAATTTTACATATGTATTTTATTTTATCCCCATCACTTGTTTCATTTTGTTCTGAATGTTGTCCTGGGAAAACCAAATAAATCCCTTTGTTAGAACTAGAGGGTAAACTCTGTAATGTAGATTCTATTCTAACATCAGATTTACTTGTTCAAAATGAACAATTATAGTACCTTGAAACCCACCCCAAAAGAAAAAAATTTGCTGTGCAGATAAACTCTAGTTGCAAATTTATTGTATCCTGCTGAATCTACAAACTCTGATGCGTGTCTTCTGATGTGGGTGGAAGAGGCCATGGGACATTCCCTCCACCCTTCTCCTTACCTGTACTACACAGGATAAAGCATCATCAGGGCAGAGCAGCACCTTGACGTTCTACAGAGGATGGGAAGCTGACAATCATACTGAAAGTCATACTAGCTTTCTTCAGGAGATTCAGAAGAAACATCACAACCTGAATATGACAAACCTGCCTTGACGTTGTCACAGGCACACACCCCAGTACACGCTGTGGGACCCAGCAGGGAACAGGCGGGTGGCATACAGCCACATCAAAGTCCTGGGACAGAGGAATAACTCATACACACACACTATGATGACAGCCCTCTCATCTTCATGCTGAGGCAGAAGAGAACTGATTCCTACAGGCTATTTACAAAGTCTATTCTTTGGCCATCAAGTACCAGCTTTGGAACACAAATGATGATACATGATAAATCATGCTAAGCCTCAGGTGCATACACAGTTGTTAACTGTACTGTACTACTACAGTTCATGACAACAACATATGCATACCAAATCCTATGTGGCTCTTGTCTTTTGAATCTAAGAGGGCACTGAAATGATTTACTGTGTCTTACATGGAAAATACTATACAATTGTAGCAGGTGAAACACATCTAACACAGATTTCACAGGATGTGAGTTAATTAAAGCAGATACTCAGACTCATTTTAATAAGCCAATAGGATGGATGGTTCTAACGGTATCTCTAAATTACTGAATATAAAGTATCTGTACTTGTTCTAGTTTTTTTTTCCTTCCTGATTTTCATTTTAGAATACTGGTTTTCAGCTCTGTTGCCACCTCTCTGTGCAATGATTACAATGAGACAATGCTATAAAATAAGAGAGGAGGGCATCTTGGCACCACACCCTCTCAAATCAGGGCAAATATTTAGAACACCTAGGAAAAGGAGTCTTTAGGGATACACATTTTATGAAAAGAGAACTGAAATCCTGACACAGAAAATACCAAACTTCTCATACATAGTTCTCATAATTTTTGCTTTTTTAAAGCTTTCAATAATTTTTTACAAGTTAGAACACCGTCACCTAAACTGCTTCAATTTGCCAGAGATATCTGTTGTTAAAGAGCAGCACGACAATAAATGATTACATTAAAATACTTATATAAAGGTGTCACTTCCTAGAACTTGGTGAAACATTATAGAATGGTCCACGTTTCATTTTTAACTTCTTCAAACTTGCAAAATCCACACAGATCCTAACACTTATTTCTGTCTTCATAATTGTACTTCGAAAATACTCCCTTACTTCTTCTTCTTCAAACCTTAAGTGTTCTTTGAAGTAGCAGTAACTATTACGGTCCTTATTTTATGGTTAGAAAGTCCAAGGCAGCTAGCGGTAAAATAATTGGCTATGAGTCACTCCGCCTGCCAGTGAAGATGGACAAAGACCAAGGGCAGAAACCTGTAGACAGACCAGGTAAGCGGGGACAAAGGAAAAAGTCATGAATTTCAAATTCAAAGATCTGAAAATACAACAGGACCTAGCTACGCAGAGAGAACTCAAAAGTATGCCAATACACAAAGCAGGCTAATGCACAACGGCTATAATAATAACCAAATAAGAAAAGCCATTTTCAGCTAAGATGCAAAATCTTAGAAATTCCTGGATAAGTGTTCTAGATAGTTACAGTCCTGAGTTAATCATATCAGTATCTCTTAAGGTTAAGGTAGAGACTGATAACTCGGATAATTTATAAAAATGTTCTCCATGTTTATTTATTGGAATTTACTCCTGACTACAGAAATAATGTATAAATATAAATATATATGGGGTAAGGCCTTCATAAATAAGTGACTAGAGATATATAAGAGAGGGACACAGTAAAATTCCCCAAAGAAAATGGATTCCAAAATGCAAACCCAGAACTGACCAAGGCTCAGAGCATCAGGACACAACAGAGAGAGTTCACTCACAAAGTTTGTAGCTGTGAGCTACCATCAATGTCTCAACAGTTTCTTAGTCTTTAATGTAACTTGAAACTATATGGCTGAAGTTGCTCCATCTGATTGCCTGTGTTCCTTCATACTGAAGTATTCGTTGAAATCCAAGGCTTAGGGCTGTTGCTCATCCACTCATATGGCTTAGTGTTTTAAAAAAATCATACTGATCTCTTGCTCTCCTCCAGGGTCTTACAGAATTCATTTTTGGCAATGTACAATATGATAATTATTATAACACAGGTTATACATAATATTCATAATATTTCTCCAAATGGCTTATTTTTCAATAGAAATGTCTGCTCAACCAGATTATAAACTCAAAGGAAGGATATCAAGCATTGACTTTCAGTTTAGTTAATACCACAGCCGTTATTGCAGGACTATACACCTAGCAAACCATTGTTGAATTAAAGGAGGTTTCCTGTGCATAAGGAAGAAACATCTAAATTAAGCTGAGTTAAACAAGCTGATTCTTAGAAATTGAAGCTCGTTAAGTAAATGTTAGAAATCAAGGTCTTTGTCTTAATGAGCACAAACACAAATTAGTGGGTAGAAGATGATAGTTGTCTATGAGCTACCAGGAGGCAAAAAAAAAAAAAACAGGTCTGGTAGCTAAGCATAAGCTTACCCTCTAGATTTAGGTATATCATTAACTAGAACATTTCTTACTGTCTCCTTCCCTGGTGGCTCAGTGGTAAAGAATCTGCCTGAAATGCAGGAGACATGGGTTCAATCTTTGGGTCGAGAAGACCTCCTGGAGAAGGAAATGACAACCCCCTCAAGTATTCTTGCCTTGAAAATCCCATGGACAGAGAAGGCTGGTGGGCTACAGTCTATGGGGTCACAAGAGTTAGACATGACTTAATGACTAAACGACCACCACCACCAGCTTTAAAAAATCCACCCTCCCTGAAAGGTTGGAAGACATTAATGGATTTCAAAGAAAAGAAATGTCCTATCATATTTACTTGGTCTCAAGTATATAAAAGATTTTTTTCTATCAAAAAATTGTTTCATTTGGTAGCAATCCCAACTCTGACTTTTCAAAGTCAAAGGAAATTGAGATGGTAAATTTATTTGCTGTGATGAATCTGGTCAGTGCCAACTAAGATAAAAATAGTGATTTTGTTTTTGCTACTACAGAATGCAAGCAGGAAAGAAACACAACTGTAGGCTCATTTATAATTTAGCATGTTCTAACAAATGCAGATTAAAGATCTTAATTCTATTTCAATATGCAATCACTTGTCTCTTTAGAAACTTTATCAAGAAGGAAAAAGAAACCTCAAACACTTCGTAAAAGAGTACATGAAGAACGGTCTTCTATAGAACAATTACTGAGAATATCACACTAACAGAGTTCCTCAAAAGAATAATTAGAACTCAAATTATGCAAGTAGGATCAGCTTTTTATGCCAGCTTAATTTAACACGCCTAAACCACATCAAGATACCTGTTTACGCTTTTGTTGTTGTTCCATTCATCTTTGTGGATTTTCAAAGTCCAGTACACTGTCTGTGTAAACTGAAATAAACCTCTACACAAACATGCCACAAGATGTAATGAAAGCAAAATGAATAGAAAGAGAAGTCCTGCTTAGAAGCATATCTCAGAGAGTCAGGAAAAATATCCTCTTTACATATTATTTCCAGGGATTAGAGTGGGCATTTTGGAAACCGTGATCAACTGATGAAAGAGAGGAAGTAACATTGGGGGGGGGGGGAAATCTGGAGGATATCTTAGCAGAGGATGAAACTATAGATAGCTTAGAAGCTTTGCTAGAGACACAGGAATAGCTTAGCATAGAATAACTTAGCATCTGGTTTGCATGGGAGAAATGGTTCAAAATATGTCACTTCTTGATTAGTGGGGGAAATGTCCATCATTTCTCCATCACCATCTCTATATGAAGCTTCTGAGTCTCCAGTTGCTAATCTACAAAACTGGGATAACAGTACTCTGATAGGAGTTACTGTGAAGACTAAATGATATGGTGTTATGTGAAGCATTCCAGGTTCTAGATGTAGAATAAGAATACAATGGGAGAAAAATGCTTTCTCTTCTCTTGTATCATTACTATTGCCATTTAGACTTAAAATAAACAAATGTAATAGCCAAGAAGCAATTTAACATATCTAACTGAAATCAGAGATTCTTCTTTCTAAAGGAACTCAGCTTGCTGACCACATTCTAAAGCAATGGTTCTAAACTCCAGCACACATCGGAGAAGGAAATGGCAACCCACTCCAGTGTTCTTGCCTGGAGAATCCCAGGGACGGGGGAGCCTGGTGGGCTGCCGTCTATGGGGTCGCACAGAGTCGGACACAACTGAAGCGACTTAGCAGCAGCAGCAGCATGAGTAAGTGCCTACTTCAACTGTGAATTAATGATGGCTTAAAATATTACATTTTTGCAAATAAAACTCAACACTGAGAGCTGCTCAAGAGCAGGAATACCTTGTTTTATTCTTGGGATCCCCAGTTCTTAGTATGGCTTCTGATTTAGAGCAAGTGGAGGTTAATAAATGTATAAATGAATTTTTAAAATAAATAAATAAATAAACTCCAGCACACATCAAAAAAAGTGGGACACCTATCAAAACTCACCAAAAATGATTGAGCAGATCTAAAGTGGATCCTAAGAATTTTATTCTTTTAGTAGGCAACCCAGGTAATTCTGGCAGTTGTGGTCAGCAGACAGCACTTTACTCTAAAAAGGACATTTTAGGATTAATTTTCTAGTTATTGCATATGAAATTAGCAGTGGAAAAAAAATAAGTATCATGAAGGTGAGTCCAAAGAGATGGAAACGAGTGACATATAGAAAGAAAATCATGGAATATCAAGTTGCAAGGATTTTTCCATCCAGTAAAAATATTTCCATCATCTCTGACAGATGGTCATTTTAAATACCTTCACTGATGGGGAACTGCTGTCTTCCAGCAACACACACTGTTTTGGATTATAAACTAATGTAAAATAAAGGGTAAATCATAAGTTTTTGGAGAATTGTAGAAATGGGGTATTATTCTGGGAGAATTATACATTGAAGCCTTTCTAGTCCTGGTTGAACAAGATCAGGCACTAACTGAAATCAAAACGAATTTGACTGCCAGACAACTGCCAGATCCAACACCCAAACACTGGCTCTGCTACCTGATTCCACTAAAAAAGTCATACTTGCTGTGGCTGCTATAAAAATAAACCTTCCACTAGATCTGTCACTCACGTTTCAATGGTAGTATTTCAAATGGCAGTATTTCAATCAGACATCTGGCACTACTTTCATCTCTCCATTTAGGCCGTGGCAAGTAAACAGCAATAAAATTATATAAAATCAAAATAATGTTGCAGTCAATGCTCATGCTGCTGCTAAGTCACTTCAGTCGTGTCCGACTCTGTGACCCCATAGACGGCAGCCCACCAGGCTCCCCTGTCCCTGGGATTCTCCAGGCAAGAACACTGGAGTGGGTTGCCATTTCCTTCTCCAATGCATGAAAGTGAAAAGTGAAAGTGAAGTCGCTCAGTCGTGTCCAACCCTCAGCGACCCCATGAACTGCAGCCCACCAGGCTCCTCCATCCATGGGATTTTCCAGGCAAGAGTACTGGAGTGGGGTGCCATTGCCTTCTCCTTGCAATGCTCATAAATATTCTCAAATAATAGTCCAGGTCAAAACTGTTTAAATGAATATAAGGTATATACAAAGCCATTTTATCTTACTATTCTGTTAAAAACAACAGTACATATTTATATTTTAACTTCATCTTTATATTCATTTCACCAAACAAGGAAAATAATTATAAAGCCATTTAATTATTTACTTGTTTTAGAAGAACTCACCAAACCTAGTGGCTTCAGATGGCTCTGCCATATGTGATTGATGTCTGGGCATTTCCATTATCATTTATGCAAATTATCTAAGGCTCCTGCAGCCTCTTTCAGGGCAAATCCATTGTCATGTCATTGACACAGAATTGAAATGTGTGGGATGCTGCACACGAATATGGTCTTGGATTCTTTTCATCTAATCTGCCAAAATATTATCTGGGATAAGCAATTTTTAGAGTTGGTTGGGATTTAGAACAGGCTAAACACTCACCCGGATACATCACACAAGTGTCAATGCTTCCTTTTCGTTCAGGATACCAGGTGAGAATTCCAGCATGTCCATATCCTCTTCTCCACTGAACCTCACTAGAACATCAATCCCAAATCTGTGCCTTAGCTAATATTTACTGATATTTGTGTGAAATAATTGGGCCTTAAGGAAATTATTTTGATGGAGCATTAAATGAAAAAGTTTCTATGAATTCTTTGGCAACAACACTATCTGATTTATTTTCTTTGGACACTAAGGAGCAGCCAATAATAAATACATCTGTCTCTCTCAAAAGTATCTTTGTGTACAAGCTTGAGAAAAAGCTATCACTGACATCCAGGAACTGGACTGTTCCTATCAGCTTGACTTTGGTGTTCTGCTGTTGAACATAAATGATTTCACAGAGCATCCCATCATCAGACCAGGCCACTATGTGACCGTGATGGAGAGGGACAACAATGACACCACTCTCTTATCATGTCTAAACACAGACAAAACATGAATACTGTCCAAGCCGCAAAATTCCAGACTTCTGAGAGTCTGCCACTTCTTTACTGATTCAGCTTTAGTCTGCTCTCCTAGAGCTCAGATTTACTGGGATACACAATCATAAAACTGCCCCTGCTTCGAGAACACCCAACCCAGAGTGAGTCCTCATTTTCTTGGACCCTCCTCCAGATCACTCATTCAAAGCCCAAATCTAATGCGTCATTTCACACTCAGTTCCCCACTGAACATCCATCCTCAGTGCAATGGGCTGTAATCCCAACATACCTAACCACACGTGTGCTCCTGGTGGGCTTTGCAGGAGAGCATCGACAAACTCAATGACTGAAGTCAGAACATTCTTAACAAAAGCTAAAAGAATTTCTATCTTCCAGATACTCACTAAAATTCTAATACAAAATAAACTCCTTGAGTTTATTTTCTCACATGGTGGGTTTTATGGCAAAGGACCCTTTAGTTTTGACCCTCAGAAGAGTTACTTTTGTGAGGCGTAGAATAAACCAGTGGATTGTGCTCATCTGTTAAATATTTATTTCAGGAAGAGGCATATTTCCAAAAATTAAGATTCAACATATTAGATCAACACCCAGGCCACAATGAGCCTGGTGGTCCGTAATCCTGGATGCTGTATGGAATCCTATAGAGGATTCAATAGAAACCTCTAGTAGAAAGCAGACAATTGAATTAAAAGTGATATACGGCATTGACTTTGCTCCAGTTCTTGCTTTTTTTCAGATTTCATCCTTATTAGGGATGCTTATCTCTTGATTATTATTTCCTCATCAAAGCACATTCAATGGTCTGTTGAATTTAGCAGGAGAGAGGGATGTCCAGTGTTTTCTGGCTTGGGCAATTTAAAAGTTTCTAAATATGAAATTAAAGTTGCCTGCTGGGCAAAAGATGTGAAGCAGGACTCTGAAGACCTAGGGTACATTTCTGTAAATCTCAATAATTTGTATGAAATCAAAAGTTTCCAATTTTAACATATAACTTGTGACATTTTAAAAAATGAGTATGAGCCTTTGCAAAGTACCAATAGTATATTATGCCTCTCTAAAATAATCTTTATAGTCTCTATATATAGACTTTCTTTCTACATGCTTTATTCCAATAAATAATTTCCACTTAAGGGAACAGCAACAACACTAAAAATTACTGTCAACAATATATTAAATACCGCTCAAACAATACTATACACATTATTTTTAACCCTCACAAAATACCAAAAAGTATTCACGATTATTCACATCTTACAAATGAGGACCTGGATCAGAGAAATTAAGCGATGGGCTCCAAACATAACATGAAAGGATAGAATTAAGATTCCAACCCACTTATGTCTGATTTACCAAACTGAAGGATGTTTATGCGTGTGTATGTGTATGTGTATTCTTTTTAGATGAAATTACCTTTAATACTCAAAATTCACTATCTTAACAGCTCATTTAATATATGCCTATTAATGTATGTACAAACACACACATATTCAAAGCTTGCTATCAGCTGCTATCATTTTGACTGCAAGTGTGGAAGAGAATTTATTCTTAAAGTAAATATGTTTGAGAAAATGGAGCTTTAAAAATATTATAGTTATCACATAGGACGATTTTGTCTCCTTTTTCCCCTCAAACACTTTAAGATGGCTTTGGTTGTGTGAATTTAGCATTATCACTCAGAGCTTAAAATCTCCTTGAGATACATTCTCCAACCCTTTAATAGTTCTGAGTATATTGTTTCTAATATAGGCCAGGCCCTTCAGAGAGAAATTAAGAGGATTTTGGAATGATATTGTGAATTCAAGCCAAAATTCCCTTTTTCCTTTTCCCTCTCTCTAGCTCTCTTTCTCTTTTCTAATTGTTTTCTTTTAATGTTGATCAATTAGCTAACACTATAAAAATGACCTCAAGGGTTGGGGTATCCAGAATTCTTAAGTACAAAAGGATATTCTACCAATGTTCCTGCCTGCCCTGAATTATCTTTTTGCTTTTATCAGATTGCATCATTATCTTCATGCTATTATCTAAAAATTATCATAGGTGAGCATGCTTATTTTTTATCAAATTACATGGCATTGTACAAATATACTAACCCCTTGTTTGCTTATACAGTGATCTTTTGATATCAGAGGTTTTGAATTTTTGTAGATTATGACACATTTAGTACATCATGGATCTATCACTTCAAACACCATGCAATTTCCACATTATTAAAATAAAAACATATTCATTTCTTCAAGATATCTATTTTTTTTAATCTGCTCATTCAAAACCCTAAACCATCTAGCACTGGAATCCATTTACATTAGAATCACAGATCCGGCCCATATTATTGACTCAGGAAATAAAGGATTTTAGGAGACTATTTAAAAGGCATCTCTTTCAGAGGTGGAGCTCAAAGAGCTCTGTGAGGCTGCAACAGTTTACCAGGAGTCAGGCCATAAAGAAAGAAGTGCTGGCACTGGGTGGGGCCGAATAGTTTGCATCTTTTCCCACTGTTTCTCACTGGTATCATTTCCATGATAATCACAGATGTGGGAATGTATGCCAGGGCAAGAAATCCTACGTATTGCTCTGTGTGCCCACCACCCCCTCCCCCATAACATTGTTAGCTGTTTACCTTAATCAATGAAAGAGCTATCACATTAATGTCTGGGAAAACTGCAGAGGAGCTAAGCAAACCAAAGAAATATCATGGTGGGGATCAAATTTCTCCTGTCACAACAGTGTTTTCTCCTTAGGAAGAATACACCTAGCACAGAACCAAAAGGCATTCGCTGTCCAGCCATCTCAAGATCACCACGGAGCAAACACATCTGGCCCCAAATCTTCCTTCTGCTCCACACTGCTTAACCCATTCCTTTCTAAAGAACTCACCCATTCTAAAAATAAAATGACTCTCTCTGTACCCAGTTACTACCAGAAGCATCTGTCTGTGGCCACAGTTCTCAGTAATCCATATGCAGAACACACCTTGACTCTGTGCTTCTCTCACCATGCTCCAGTCAACCTATCCATTATGAACCCCAGTTCTTTTCCTATTCTCAAAAAGCAGCAGCTTGCACCTGCCTCTTTAAAATGCAATGCTTGGCACAGTTATAGTCTCTAGTTACTCATAACGCTCCACGGTTTCTACAGCCTCACTAATATTACACACTTACACACACACACACAACCACACCTCTATACGGCAGCAATTTACCTTTTTGGGTTTTTTCCTTCGCTGACTACTGCCATTGAACTTCTCTCCACTGTCGCTTTTCTGAGCTGCATCTTCGTTCATCATTTTGAACAGTTTGGAAAGAAAATAGCTCTGCCATTAAACCCTGCCGCCGGTACAGACCACTAGCGAGTATGCACTTACTGGAGGAAAGCAGGCAGAAGACGAGGGGTGGGGAAGGGGCGCGCACTGGGAGGGTGAGGACGGTGACGTTGCCATGGCAGCAGCTGCCACAACTGTTTATCTGACTGCATTGTTAAATCTGATTCAACCAATTACCATCAGGGACCGGTTACAATGAAGAAAGCCTTCAGAAAAGAAAAAAAACAAAAAACAAAAAAACGCCAGGGACTCGAATGATTGGGGACTCTGCTGGTTGGTTTTTGACACACCCGCAATTCGATCGGCTTTCCACCCACACACAAAACCTGTACTTAATTTTCTTCCTACAGGTACTTCAACACCGAGCAGACACAATGTGTAACCAGAAAACTGTAACATCCTGAATGCATCTCTGAACCTGAAGAGGTACATTTTAGCTGGTGAAGAGGCTACTCGATGAGCAGGGTTAGCCATTAATATTCTAAAGGAAATGTAAGCTACATTTTTAAGATGTTATTCATTTGACTCCAGATGATAATCTTTCAAAACTCAGCTCAAAGATGATTTCTGTTATAAAGCCTTGAGAGCAGGCTCCCCAGCAACCAGGTAACACAGACCACTCCCTCTTCCGAGCCTCCTCCTTCCACTGAACTGTTCTGACATAGCACCTGTAACAGCTTACCCAACCGTTTGCCCAGCTATCTATTTTTGACAGGCCAGGAGCTTCTTATGGCCAGAGATATATATATATTGTGTGTGTGTGTGTGTGTAACACAAACATAAGAAAGCTGTAGAGTTGAAACATTTTATAACTGATCTTAAAAGTCTTCTTAACCTAATTCTGTCTACTAACAGATGAACAAAACATAACTCCTGCTCTCCAGGAGTTTATAAAGTTCCAGAATTCTTCTCGATAAGAAAAGAAATCAGCGTTTGTTTTTATAACAAACAACAACAACAAAAAAACCAACTTCACCTATTGGATTGTGGTGGCCATTTGTATATTGATGTGGTCACAATTTGTTGTAAATTGTGGGTACAACCAGAGCCCAACATGTTTTATACAAACACACACATGCACATACTTAACACTCATCTCTATTCCTAGAAAACAAACTCAAAGGATAACACAAAGAATCCTTAAATGTAAAAATAGAGTAAAGGGTTAAATCAATGAGATATTATATATATACACTTTGAAAACTGAAGGCTCCTATATAAATGTGTTATTGTAATCATATTATTATTACAAATACAGGTACTTTTCAACTCAGAAAAATCTACCTTAAAAATGTTTCCTACAGGAAAATGGCTACCAAAATTGGGAATTCCTCTTTCCAGTAAACACAGAAAGAAAAACACCTTCTCTCCCCACTGCTGTCGGGGTTGCTCACTCCTGAGACCCAGGCCACTTCCTCATCTAATGGCAGCCCCCTCTCACCGCCTCTCACTCTCGCCACCATCTTTCTGCTTGAGCAAACCCGTCCCACATGATTCCTCAGATCCCACAGACAGGATAGAGGCAACAGAACGCTTTTTCCTAAATGAAATCCTACAGGAACTTCTACAGAAGCCTCAACAGCCTAACCCCCACTGTTTTCAGAGCTCACACCAAAGTCCCTCACGATATCCCCCATTCCTCCACTATCTCCTCAGCCAGCTCCTCACTCATTCCCTCACCTGTTCCCACAGTAACTCCTTTTTTGACCTTTGTTAGGAGCACCCTCCAGAGAAGACGATGGCACCCCACTCCAGTACTCTTGCCTGGAAAATCCCATGGACGGAGGAGCCTGGTGGGCTGCAGTCCATGGGGTCGCTAAGAGTCGGGCACGACTGAGTGACTTTACGTTCACTTTTCACTTTCACGCATTGGGGAAGGAAATGGCAACCCACTCCAGTGTTCTTGCCTGGAGAATCCCAGGGACGGGGGAGCCTAGTGGGCTGCCATCTATGGGGTCGCACAGAGTCGGACATGACTGAAGCGACTTAGCAGCAGCAGCAGGAGCACCCTTAGCCTGGAAACTGTATCAATTTACTCAATAAATGTTTATTGAATGCCTTTCATGTGCTAGGAATTAACCACTAGGGAGACACTGTCCTAACCTCCAGGGATATAATGGTGAACAAAACAGGCAATGTTTTTGCAATCATGGTGCTTATATTCTAACAGGGAAAACAGAGTAAACACAAATAACAGTGGCACGAGCTATGGGGAGGGGGAGTAGGGTACAGAATGATGGGGAACAGATGCAATTTCAGATAAGCTGCTGACAGAACAGTCTCTAGAAACCTGAATGAGGTTAGGGACCAAGCAAAGCAATTATCTGGAGGAAGAATATATTTCCTTATTGCATTAAAAACAAACTTTGCTGCTGCTGCTAAGTTGCTTCAGTCGTGTCCGACTCTGTGCGACCCCACAGATGGCAGCCCACCAGGCTCCCCCGTCCCTGGGATTCTCCAGGCAAGGACACTGGAGTGGGTTGCCATTTCCTTCTCCAATGCATAAAAGTGAAACGTGAAAGTGAAGTCGCTCAGTCGTGTCTGACCCTCAGCGACCCCATGGACTGCAGCCCACCAGGCTCCTCTGCCCATGGGACTTTCCAGGCAACAGTATTGGAGTGGGGTGCCATTGCCTTCTCCGGGCCCCTATTATATGTCATGTAATGTGTTAGGTTCCATGTGGGATTTATAGATAGATGCTAATCTTGCCCTCAAGGCAAAGAGAAAAGCAGTTCAAAAGTCCTGAAATGGGAATTTCTTGTCAAACACATTAGAAAAACTATGATATTCCAAAAGGGGAAAAGAAGGAAAAAAGAAAACTTTCCCAGAAACTGGATCTATAGGACAGATATATTAATACCCTTTATTCGCATTTGACTCCAGAATGTGCTTTTCAATCAATGGGTTTGGTAGCCCAATTGGGAACCTAATCATTGTCTTTATATCATCTCTGCAATGCAAATCACAAACAGATGTACTTCATATTTCATTACTTTATGAATCACCAACTTCTGATTGTGTTTGAACCACCTCTTGTAACAATGCCTTCTCTCTCAATACATAGTACACAGCTTAGACACACACAC
This sequence comes from Bos taurus, assembly GCF_002263795.3. Taxonomy (NCBI): domain Eukaryota; kingdom Metazoa; phylum Chordata; class Mammalia; order Artiodactyla; family Bovidae; genus Bos; species Bos taurus. Next base: position 12,584,651 of record NC_037333.1, read on the forward strand.
GCAGGCCTCTGATTTGGACAGTGCATGCTTCTTTGAAATGCTAAGCCTTTCCATAACATACTGTCTTTACAGAGTGAAAGGAATGTACACATACTAGACCAGCATACCACAGAAGCAAGCACCCATATTCAAAGTGTTGAATAAACATCTCAGCAAGTAGATAAACAGGTGCTAACAGTATTACGTGCACTACAATATTAGAAGGTGAATTTTATACACATAGAGTTTATCAACAATGTGTTATAGTATTGTGAGTGTGTGGGTTTCTCTTTTGAAGCTTTCAATCAATTTCTCTGTGCCTCTCTAGTGGACACTCTTCCCTTGTGGGCATCTGTCCAACTGGACATGAAGCTTCTTGACGGCAAGACTACTGTCTTTGCATTCTACATGGAACCTAAGACATTGGATGGTATGTAATAGGGGCCCACGGCTCATTTTTCAATGCAATAAGGAAACATTTTAAATATTTACCATGAATTTATACTTATGGCTAAACTTCCAGTGGGTAAATTCTTCATATTTTGTGTACTTTCTGACATCTAGGAGATAAGCATAATTTCAAATAAGATTTTTAAAGATAGTTGAGAAACTGGAATTGCAGCACATAAAATAACAGTGATGATAGTACCTTGAGAGTCCCTTGGACTGCAAGGAGGTCCAACCAGTCCATCCTAAAGGAGATCAGTCCTGGGTGTTCATTGGAAGGACTGATGCTGAAGCTGAAACTCCAATACTGTGGCTACCTCATGCGAAGAGTTGACTCATTGGAAAAGACTCTGATGCTGGGAGGGATTGAGGGCAGGAGGAGAAGGGGACGCCAGAGGATGAGATGGCTGGATGGCATCACCGACTCGATGGACGTGAGTCTGAGTGAACTCTGGGAGTTGGTGATGGACAGGGAGGCCTGGCGTGCTGTGATTCATGGGGTTGCAAAGAGTTGGACACGACTGAGCGACTGAACTGAACTGAACTGGATAGTACCTTACATTTTAAAGCACTTTATAATTTATATACTTTGTAGCTCCAAAATGGAAGATCCATAAAGACTGAGTTCTTTGCTCACTGATCTATCCTGAGGGCTTATAACAATACTGGCAGACGACAGACATAATTATTTAGTGACTTTATGGGGCTCTCACAACCACCCAGGGAAAAAGATTAACATCAATATAGTGCAGGTTAAAAAACTGAGGTAAAAAGCAGTTTGGGTGACTTTCCCCAGATAACAAGGTTAATAAGATACAGAGCTCAGCATCTCCTAATTCTAATGTCACTATTCTTTTATTAAATCATGGCTTGCTTCAATGAAGAGCAGCCACTTAATAAAGTACAGTAAGATGGAAAATGCCAAGAGCAGAAACCATAGTCAGATGACAATGATCCAAGTAGAAAAAGGAAATCTTTATTAGTTTTATATTAAGCATATTTTATAAGCATGGAGTTTTAGAGGTAATTATATTAATTTTAATATGCCTACTATGTTTTATTAAACCATTTGAATTAACAATATTACAGAATCTGACACATATACATACTTATACTGACATATTATAGCATTATTTGAGTGGGGAGAATTTCCCTGAAATGTAGGCAATTGTGTCTTAAAGATACGTTATCTTCCAAAAGTTTGTCAGTTAAAGTTGCCTGGTGTTAAAAATCTTTTTTTCGCAGAAACAATACTATCAATAAAGGCTTAGTTCTCCAAAATTCTCAAAACTCTTTCCTACTCACTATTACTTGTAGTAGAGAATCTTAACAACCAGGCAGAGATTGGACAGTGGTTCATCAGAAAATCTCTTTTCCTCCTGGCCAACTAGACCACTGTGCTAGGTTGAACTGTCCCCTCTTCCAAAAAAAAAAAACGATTTAAGTCCTACCCTGCAGCACCTGTGAATGTGACCTTACTTGGGAACAGAGCCTTTTGTGAATGGAATCATGTAAAGATGAGGTCATGTTGGATTGAGTTAGACTTAATCCAATGACTGGTATCCTTATAAAGGGGGAGAAATCTGGGCACAGAGACACATAGCAAGAAGACAGCCATGTGAAACTGAGGCAAAAATAGGAGTAATGTGGCTGCAAGCCAAGGAAGACCAATTGCCAGCAGCCGCCAGAAACTAGGACGAGGTAAGGGAGGATCCTTCTCTAGAGCTTTCAGAAGGAGCCTGGCTCTGACAGCACCTTGATTTCAGACTTCTATCCTCCATAACTGTGAGAGAACAAAGCTTCGTTATCTTAAATTGCTCAGTTTGTGGTCCTTTGTTATGGCAATCCTAGGAAACTAATACAACCATATTTACTGGCCACCCTGGCAAATGCACCCAGGCGTATGACTTGTTCTAGCATTATGGAACACAAGTCCGAGTACCCACTGCACAGTGAGGTCAAACAACACTAACACTAAAACATCAGAGTTACAGCAGGGAAAGGTTTATTGCAAGGCCAAGCAAGGAAACAAGTGGATCATGCCTTCAGTTCAGTTCAGTTCAGTCACTCAGTCCTGTCCGACTCTTTGCAACCCCATGAATCTCAGCACACCAGGCCTCCCTGTCCATCACCAACTCCCAGAGTCCACCCAAACCCATGTCCATCGAGTCAGTGATGCCATCCAGCCATCTCATCCTCTGTCGTCCCCTTCTCCTCCTGCCCTCAATCTTTCCCAGCATCAGGGTCTTTTCCAATGAGTCATGCCTTAAAAACCCCAAACTACCCAAAAGCTTTCAGCAAAGCCCTTTTATAGGAAAGGTAAGGGAAGGGTGTGGTTAGTTGTTATAAACTTTTTGGTATCAGATCCTTTGTTTTTGAGGTCAGATCACAGCCAGGTCACGATGCTCTGTTCACCTCCACCAAAACAAATGTTATGCTCTGTACTGACCAGAAAGGGCAAGGTCCTGAGGCTCAACTTTTACCCTCTGAGGTCCAGTCTTCGTTTGAGATGATGGGAGTCCCTGCACAGACCAGTTAACCTGTCTGAAAGCGTTCATTCAGCACCCAGTCTGGGTCCTCCTGCCAGTGCCCAGGCATGACTATAGAGGCAGATCTCAGCTGGTGGCCCCCTCAGGGTCCCCAACGCTTCCCAGTTGTCATCACTGAGGGAGCAAGGTACCCAGAACTCAGCTGGCCCTCAGTCTTTTCATTTCAACTGGAGAGAATCATTTGTATAGAATTAATAGGAATACCTATTATAACAAATACCAATCAGGTTCATTCCCAGCTCACAACTGCCATTCTTTGAGAATAGCCTAGAGATGGGCCTGAAGTAATGCTATGCAACATCCTTGCAATTGAGACAAGGACCACTTTGTTGTATGGTCGCCCCAGTCAGGCCTGTAGTAACCACTTCATCCTAGGCCTTAATGTTTCAACAAGTATACCTGTCCCCAGGCTGACTATTGCCCCATGTAGGTATCCAAGTGTGATCATGCATGTGTGTTCAGTCGCTCAGTCATGTCAGACTCTTTGCAACCCCATGAACTGTAGCCTGCCAGGCTCCTCTGTCCATGGGATTTTCCAGGCAAGAATACTGGAGTGGGTTGCCATTTACTTCTCCAGGGGATCTTCCCAACTCAGTGATCAAACCTGCATCTCCTGCATTGGCAGGTGGATTCTTTACCACTGAGCCACCTGGGAAGCCCCATCCAACTGTGATACCTGACCCTTTTAGCTTAGGAAGAATATATACTCAGGCTTCCCTGGTGGCTCAGATGGTAAAGAATCTGCCTGTAAAGCAGGAGACCCGGATTCGATCCCTGCTTCTGGAAGATCCCCTGGAGGAGAGCATGCAAACACTCCAGTATTCTTGCCCGGAGAATCCCATGGACAGAGGAGCCTGGTGGGCTACCGTCCATGGGGTTGCAAAGAGTCAGACATGACTGAGCAACCGAACAACACCAACAAAAATTCAAGTTCTGGGAGGAAGTGAGAAGAGGGCAATCCTGCCTAAACAGCGAGAAGAAAGAGACCTCCTTTTCAGTGAAGTTTTATTTTAGGAAAGGCCTCAAAGAAAAATTTTGGAAATCCATTTCATTTAAAAAAGAAAGAACAAGACTCGGGAAGATTAGAAATTGTTCCCAAGGTTTTACAACTAGTTAGTAGCAGAAGGAAGACCAGGATCCTGGACTCACGCCACCTCACTGAGCAGCCTTTACACCATGGTAATCTTCACATGGGCGCACTTAGAAAGCTGATGTCAAATCTTAGCTGTTTTCATTATTTACTGAAGATGTAACAGAAATTAGAGAGAAATTAGTTCACTGAACCACAACTCTCAGGGAATGATTGGAAAGAAAGACCCTTGTTTCTCATGTAAGACCGTATGTGTTCAGCCCAGATTGAAGCAGGTTTATTGAATGTTTCATCGAGATGTATCTTGAAGCATCAGCAACAACTGATTAGGGACCTACTTCTTTCCCTTTAAGGATTACCAAAGAGATATTTGATTGCTAAATTTACCATGTCCAGCATAAAAAGGAGCTTTGGGAACCCTCGCAAACAATTTGAGTACCTCACTTCACCTGCAAAGTGAAAGTGAAAGTCACTCAGTTATGTCCGACTCTTTGCAACCCCATGGACTATACAGTCCTTGGAATTCTCTAGGCCAGAATACTAGAGTGGGTAGCCTTTCCCTTCTCCAGGGGATCTTCCCAACGCAGGGATCAAACCCAGGTCTCCCACATTGCAGGCAGATTCTTTACCAGCTGAGCCACAAAGGAAGCCCAAGAATACTGGAGTAGGTAGCCTATCCTTTCTCCCGCAGATCTTCCTGACCCAGGAATCAAACTGGGGTCTTCTGCATTGCAGGTGGATTCTTTACCAACTGAGCTATCAGGGAACCTGAAGAATCTAATTATTAAAATTATTGTGTGTGTGTGTGTGTGTGTGTGTGTTCAGTCGTGTCTGACTCTGAGACCCCATGGACTATAGGTCACAAGGCTCCTTTGTCCATGGAATTTTCCAGGCAAGAATATTGGAGTGAGTTTCCTTCTCCAGGGATCTTTCCAACCCAGGGATCAAACCTGTGTCTCCTGCATCGGCAGGTGGATTCTTTACCACTGAGCCACCTGGGAAGCCTGAAAATTAGCATAGTGATTAATTACAGTCTCATTTTACATCAATATCTGAAACAATACTTTAGATAAAAGGTAGAATTTTATGCGCGAATAACAAAATACAGGTGAGCTCACCATGTACATGTCCCTGTCTAGGTCAGTTTTTTAGGACGCACCGTTATCTGCTTGCTCTACTATAGGGTGACTCTGCTCAGTCTCCAGTGATATGAGTTCTTGAAAATAGCTGTTATAATTGAGTTTCTCTGCAGATGCAAATGGTACATTCGGGCAGGCTGTGTCCTTGACAGACATTTTACCAATGCAACTTAACTTTATTACTGTAAACATTTTAAACCTTAACCTAACCCAGCTTGAAAATAAGTTACAACATTTTTTTAAACTACAAAGAGAAATCGTGTGGCCATTGATAAATACCCTGCATTAAAATAATCCAGAGGCTTAAGTCTCACACAGATATAAATCATATTTTAGAAGTTGTGCAACCACAGTGGTAACAAGTGACAAACCACAAAGAATTACAATGTTAGAAGGTAATTTAGAGACTACTGTATCCAGCTCCTTGCTTTTAACAAGAAAATTGAAGCCCAAGTTTGTATGCTACTTACTCAATGCTGTACCTACAGTTATTAGCACTTTGAATTTCGAATTTTCTCATTCCTAACCGAGGATTGGTATCTTCCAGTGGGGTGTCTCTTTACTAAAATAGACTTCAAGAAGCCCTCCCTCCTCAGCAAACACAGAGGCCCAGTGATGGCCCAGTTATTCAAAGAACAGAGAAAAAATTATATGATTCCTTATACACCAGGCTTAAATGTTTCAGGCATTAGAAGTAGAGAACTAAATGAGACAAAATATTTTCTAATGTTGCAAAATATCCCAGGTTTGGACCAGAGTTTACTATAACAGAATCACAGGAGAGGGCAAAGGAGGCATGTTTTTTCCTACAATGTTGCTCTTCTCCAAAGACTCAAAAATGACAGAAAATTAGTGATAATATGAACATTAAAGCTTCAAAGAGACTTTAAACAAATGGCTATAATTTTAAAAGGCAGATGAGAATGAATTACTAATGAATGACCACTACTATTCCATCCATTTAAAATAAAAGGTCAAAGTGAAGAGTTCATTATCTATTAGTGCTCTGACTTGTAACTACCATCCTGTCCAGATTGATGGTATTCCAAATATTTATTGCTGTTGCCAACTACCTCATAAACTAAGTGGCTTAAAACAATAGTTCTATTTGGCTCACAGACTTGTGGGCCTGGGATTCAGGAAGCACGCAGCTGACGGATTCATTCGTATTCATGTGGTCAAGTGAGGCAGCTAGGGCTGGAGGCTCCACTCCCACAGTGGCATCCTTCCTTGTGCATCTGGTGCTGACTGGTCTCTCTCTCTACCCACATGGCGTTTCATTTTCCAGGTCTCCCCACGAGGCTGTGGCTTCTCACTGCATGGTGGTCTCAAGGCGACTGTACCCTTCTGTGACAGCTGGCTTCTAAGGGGTAGGCTGTGGGAAGTGCCAATTAAGGGTGCTACCGAATTGTACTGGTCAAAGCAGTCATGAGGCCAGCCAGATTCGGAAGGTAAAGAACTGGGCTCCACTTCCTGATGAGAAGGGCAGCAAGGTCACCTGACAGAAGAGCACATGGGACGGGAGCCGTCTTGGAAAGTGTAGCCTGCCCTAGACGGCTGGCGAGTGAAGCGGGCAATGTGGGACAGGAAGCACAAGGGCTGATTCTGCATACCACAAACACAAGGTCTTTTCCCAAATGAACACACTCTGCTAGCTACAATGCTGTGTTCTGCATTCTTTCAATTTATTTTATTACAAAAAAATGTCACCAATATTAATTTCTGGAATGATTAACTCTATACTACTGAGTCAAACTGGACTATATCCTCTTAAAGCAAAGTCTTTGTTGATCACTGAGGATGAGTCTCACATATGGCACTTTCTGACTGTGACCCACTGTGGCTAATAAATTCATAGGAAGTATTTTGTATATTTGAAGTACAGCTTGTTTTGTCCTTCTTTTTACCCTTTCCTTCCATTCTCTTTGACCTCTCACTCACTGTTGCATCCATTCTATCCTTCCATATAACATCAATGTGACCTCATAACAACCTTAAATTTTACAGTATAAAAAATATGATAATAAAAAAGCTTAAAAAGAAAATGAAAATATGTTATAGTTCCTGTGGTCATGTATGGATGTGAGAGTTGGACTGTAAAGAAGGCTGAGCGCCAAAGAATTGATGCTTTTGAACTGTGGTGTTGGAGAAGACTGTTGAGAGTCCCTTGGACTGCAAGGAGATCCAACCAGTCCATTCTAAAGGAGATCAGTCCTGGGTGTTCTTTGGAAGGAATGATGCTAAAGCTGAAACTCCAGTACTTTGGCCACCTCATGTGAAGAGTTGACTCATTGGAAAAGACCCTGATGCTGGGAGGGATTGGGGGCAGGAGGAGAAGGGGACGACAGAGGATGAGATGGCTGGATGGCATCACTGACTCGATGGACGTGAGTCTCAGTGAACTCCGGGAGTTGGTGATGGACGGGGAGGCCTGGCGTGCTGCGATTCATGGGGTTCCAAAGAGTTGGACACGACTGAGCGACTGAACTGAACTGAACTGAACTGAATGTCTAAAGAGAAAGGAATGCACTGCACCCATATTCATTGTTTAAACCCAAAGCAGGGTTTAAACACTATACCAGGCAAATAACTGGAGACAAGATTATTAACTTGTTAACTACACAGTTACTACAGCCCAGAATTTAGTCTGTAGGGCTGATATGTATAAATGCTAGATATTATATTTGTTCAGGGCCCTAACAAATCCTAAGTGTCTAATGGGTTTTCTTTATTATTCAATATTCTTAGTGTTCTATTCTATTTAGGCCTCACATTTAGTGTTTATGGCTTGGTGGCAAAACTAAAACTGGCAATATCTATTTTAATTATTCAATCTGCTTAACTACCAAGAGCAAATTGTGCCTTGGGTCTTGATACTACAGTGATAAGCAGACCTGAGTTTCCAAATTCAGGTAGGAAGAAAAATCTTCTTCAAGGAAGTTTTTTGCAAAACTCAGGAACCAGGGTATAGTCAATCCATCCATTTTGGTCACATTGACTATCTATATAAATTATTATATAATATCTACTTGCCAGTTGATCCTGCAAAAATGTCCCAAAATAACTTTTTTCACACAAACATTTAGAATATAACAAGAATAATGTATTCAATGCTCTATATGTTGTAAAGGGTAATAGAAAGTGTTATTTCACAAATGCTACTATCAGTGAATCCCAGAATATTAAGGCCACACTTGGATCTATGACTACTCTATCTAAAATTACAGAAGTCTAACCAAGTAAAAACTGATATACAGCACTTCAAACTTCCTTTCAGTTCAGTTGCTCAGTCATGTCCGACTCTTTGCAACCCCAAGGACTGCAGTATGCCAGGCTTCCCTGTCCATCACCAACTCCCAGAGCTTACTCAAACTTATGTCCATCAACATGATGGACAAATTTCCTTTTTGCCTATGCAAATTTCCTTTATGCCTAGCCAATTATCAGACTTTTCCAAGGTCCATTAACCTCTCTACCTAGAAACTGTTAAGAATTGTGAAGGGTCTGAGATCCTACTTGCAAGCTAAGAAGTTAGCCTGCTACAGGTTCATGGATATTGGTAGAAGATATGAAACTCCTGCGCCCAAGATAAAGAACGTTATTACTCATGGCATAGCAAGCAGCATGGACATCGATATACTTGTGTCAATTTTCCTTACTCTCAATTTTCACAGAGGCTCAAATGCATACCTGCACACTCAGTGGGTTATACACAGGAGAAGAACTCTAAGTTTCAGGATCCTGAATCTTTTATAGCAGACAATAAGCATATCTGTACTCCACAGGGAGTCATTATCTTTATTATACTGGATAATAAGCAAGTCTGATCTTTGCTCCGCTATCTTCTAGGGCTGTATGCTATACCAACATCTTGGAAAAAATAATCTGAACAAAGAAAACCAGTGCAAAATGTACAGAAGTGTAAGAAACCAACAGAAATTCTCTCTTCAACAGAAAGCTTTTTAAAAAAATACAGATGAGATAAATGCCAAATTGTTCTTTGTGACTGTCTAAGTGGAAATTGAACAAGATTTCCTGCAAATTCTCTACATACATGGCTGTGCATGTATGTACGTTTTAACAGTTATCTTATTTGTAAACATTTGGAAGATTTTACACATTATTTGTCGGAGAAGGCAATGGCAACCCACTCCAGTACTCTTGCCTGGAAAATCCCATGGACGGAGGAGCCTGGTAGGCTGCAGTCCATGGGGTCACTGAGGGTCGGACATGACTGAGCCACTTCACTCTCACTTTTAACTTTCATGCATTGGAGAAGGAAATGGCAACCCACTCCAGTGTTCTTGCCTGGAGAATCCCAGGGACGGGGGAGCCTGGTGGGCTGCCGTCTATGGGGTCGCACAGAGTTGGACACGACTGAAGTGACTTAGCAGCAGCAGCAGCACACATTATTTGTAGTTTTGCCAATATTACTATAGCACACAGTAAGGAGTAATGGTTTGAAAGTCAGCACATCTGGGTTTTCATCAGCATGCTGTCATCAACTGACAACACGATTCACAGCAAATCATATAATTTACCTGGACCTTAGTTTCCACATCTCTGAATATATGTGCATTCTCTTATTTTTCTCCTAGATAATTCTCTACTTCTTTTTTACTGCTACAAGTCCTTGAATCTATGAATCCACATTTTAAAGGACAAAAATATGCCTCAAAGAGAATTTAATTGCAGATTAAATGGCCAGTGATTCAGTATCAAACAGAACGTGGTGTGGCCGTCTTTATTTTCAATTTCCTTTTCTTTCTTCTGATAGAAAACAGAGACATTGAAAAACACATGAGACTATAGAACCTAACTTTCCTCAAGGTCAACAAATGAAGTCAGAAATAACTAGGGAAAACAGAAATGCTGACAGTTATACTACAAATTACGTAGACCTGTATAACAAATTTGGCACTCGTAAGCAAGCTGTGGAGTTTTACCCACCAGGCTGGATAGAAATAAAATGTCTGCTCGGCTAGAGACTTCTGTCACTTTTCCCTTCTCTCTGTTCAGTTTTTCATACCCATTAAGTAAAATCCTCTGTTTCTACTTTGGAAATCTTATGTATTCTTATGTCTTCCCCTCTTTCCTGTCGCCACTGTACCACCACTTTCTTCTCCTACCTCAACTATTTAAATCAACAGAATTTGCTACCTCATTCCCTTCAGGTTTCCCCCTTCAATCTGACCTGCAGACCGCTGTACTTCTGTTGTTCATAAAACATTTTTTCTAGTCTTCATCGTCCTCAGAATAAAGTTCAAATACCCTCAGTTACTACTCACATTCATCCATATATTTCTGTCTTCAAGTGTTTTATTCAATGGTTTATTTTAAAGGAGATAGATATATCACAATACATTGTGTTCAAATTTTTCTTAAGAAAATGTTATCAGATCTTTTAGAATGAGCGTCCATGAACTGCATCAATGAGGTGGGTCTGTGAATAATTCCCAGTTTAAAAAAATACCTATTCTTCTTTTCTTCTTTCTCCCTAAAATCTACCCACTGCAAGTCCCAAACTGATCATGGAGCTTGTCCTAACAGCAAAGGACACTGAATTTTCTTTCTCTCAAGATTACTGTGCTACTTCTGTGTATTAATCACACAAGCTAGTTAACTGTTTGATATATATCTATCTTTTATGCCCAACTAAATGCCTTGCAATGTTGAATTTAAAAAAAAAAAAAAAAAAACATGGATGAACTTGGAACAACTCCCCATACCACCACTTATCCCTTTATAAATATTTTTTATCCTGAGTGAAAGGCACTTGATATTTTTTATTCCCTCTACAGAGTCAAAACAGTAAGAATAGTAGGAAAGCCTATTTATATATATATAAAAGGGGGACATGAGAGCCTAATTTATAAAAAGGATTGGGTTCCCAAGTTTGAACACATTTGGTCCCAAAAAATATATGTGACCTGATGGATAACCCACAAAACTCTTTGCATTCCCCCAAATGGTTTTTCAATTACATCCAAACTGCTGTTTTAAACATGTCTTCCATAGGAAAATGAATTTCATTTTCCACTAGAGATGCCAAAATGCACTTCCTCAACATGGTAGCCTGAGCAGGGAAATAGGGGGAAATGGAGAGAGGGAGGTCATTAGGTGGAAAAGAATCAAGTCATTTACTCATTCTTTATATTTGTCCAAAAAGGTTGTCAGTACTCCTTCAGCAAACATCATTGTACACCTGCTAAGTGCTGGGGTCTGTTCTCCATTCTAGAGATGCAAAGATAATTAAGAAATGTTTTTTGCCTTCAAGGGTACATACAAAGGTGCTTTCTTCTCAATGAAACTCTCTGTTCCCACCTTCACTATAAATTAGGAAGGTTAAAACCACCTCCAGGAGGTGCCTTTGTATTGGTCACAGTTTCTTTTCATCAGTATTTTCTTTCCAATAATGCTGGTCACACAGCAGACAGTGCACATTTCTTGAATATGCACATCAATTGAATAGACAGCAGATAAATCAAGACTACTTAGTTATTATAAGTTTAACTGAAAAAACTCCATCTGGTTATAAGCTACATAAAAATACAAATAGACAGCAGAGATTCGTCTCTTTTGGCCTATTTAGAGAACATCTGTGACATACTGAAAATTAATCTTGATTTCCCCTCAGTATCATTTCATTCTCAAATTCACCCATCTTTAAGGCGTTCCTGTTCCAACATTCAACCTGGATCTTCCCTTGAATTCAGAGCCTCTTCCTCCAGAAATTTTTTGGTAATTCCACTCCAGTGTTCTTGCCTGGAGAATCCCAGGGATGGGGGAGCCTGGTGGGCTGCTGTCTATGCGGTCACACAGAGTCGGACACGACTGAAGTGACTTAGCAGCAGTAGCAGCAGCAGCAAATTTACTTATTCCATTCTTCCAGCTAATTTGACATGACAGCACACTGACAGAAAAAAACGAAGCAAGCAGGAAAACAGATTGGCCTCAGCAAGCAGGAAAATAGATCTACACACTGGATTCTACCAGGAGGTTCAAGGAGGAAGTCAAGACACACTCTCATTCCTTGGACGACTCAACCAGTCATCCAAGATGTAGTAATGAGACAATGTAGGAGAGAGATTAAGGCTACGACTGCTGGAGACTGTCAACATAGGGGTCAAGTGCTAGTAACACATGGTGGTTAGATTGTCCCTACAATGCTGTCTGTCTTAGACCCTATACACCTAAAACAAATGGAAAATGCCCACTTAATTTGCTTCTCACCATAAAGAGTCACATACTTGGCTGGGCTTCAGGATACTATTAAATGAGAGCAGTCATGAAGATGACAACTTCCATTTGACCCAACTTGAAATCGAATCCACAAACTTCTTTTTCAAATTGTCAGTAGCTATTACTAGGGAAAGAAATCTCTCCTCTCCGAAAATATAATAAAGGCATATAATAATAATACAAAGTTCACATTTGATGTGGAGTTTTATTTGACTTTGTTTTTTAAAGTATTTCTCTATTTTCTAAGGTTTAATTCCCTAGAGAGCACTTTTTTTTTCCCCTATCCATTATTCACCTCGAGTTTTTGGTCTGCTGTAGAGTATAAGCAGGGCTTCCCAGGTGGCACAGCAGTAAAGAATCTGCCTGCCAATGAAGGAGACACCTGAGACAGCAGGTTTGATCCCTGGGTTGGGAAGATTCCCTGGAGGAGGGAATGGCAACCCACTCCAGTATTCTTGCCTGGAAAACTACATGGACAGGGGAGCCTGGAGAGCTGTAGTTCATGGGGCCACAAAGTGCTGGACACAACTGAGCATGCACACATGCATGTATGGGATAAGCAGTCAAGACTCAAGAATCTCATTCCTGGACCAACCACTAATTGTATTATGATGGTTGGCAAGTCACTTTACCTGAAGCTCAGTGTCTTTATTTCTAAAATAAGAAAGTTAAACTATAGGTATGATTTCCAGGGTTGTTCTACAGGCTTGTAACCCTGGAAGACACTCAATCATTCTCACCTCATGTAACACAAAATTGTGATGTATCCTGCGTCATACTGGTGGCCACATGGCATTCCTTGTGGAATATACATGATTATTTACCATGTTTCTTAAGTCCAGATAATAATTGGTTTTTCAAACACCAGAAAGAGGCTGTTTGATGTTTCTCAAGTGTAATCTAATTTAAATGACCCACGTGGGCAAACAGCAGCATTTGGTTTTCCACCAGGGCGCAGATGCTTCTGCTAATGGAAGCTCCTTCGTAGTATAGTGAATGTCAACTGGACCCTCTTCCAAAACTCAATCTAAAATTTGATTCTTCTGGGAGGAACTCATTGCTTTCCTGGGTAAGAGAAGAATATTTCACCTGCCTGATAGCAGATATTTTCAGAAAAGATATATCTATAAGTGTTTACGTGAGTGTTCTAACTCAGCTTAGGAACACTATCCTATGAGACAGAAAACACTATGGCTGGCTGTACTAAACTGATTCTTACATCTTTCACTGGTAGCACTGACTTTGGAAAACAGAAGCAGCTACCTTTGAAAACACCTCACAGACATGTTACAGCCTTCCCTGATTGCTAAGTGGAAGATTTGGGAACCATACAAACATCTCTCTATTTCCAGAATCTCAACACCAACATTACCAGATTGGGAAATTAATAATCTATACTCTCAGTGAATCCCTTTGGGAAAACAGTTAAAAGGCAAATACTGTATGTTAACACTTATAGGTAGAATCTGAAAAATAAAACAGAAACAGACTCATAGAGAACAAATTTTTGGATCCCACTGGAGAGAGGGAAGGAGAGAGGAGACCAGACGGGGTAGGGGATTAAGAGATACAGACTACTATGTGTCAAACAGGTAAGCAACAAGGGTATACTATGCAGCATTTGGAAACACAGCCATGATTTTGTAATAAATTTAAAGGGAGTTTATAAAAATATTGAACCACTATGCTGCACTACACCTAAAACTAACACAATATTGTAAATCGAATTTAATTCAACTAAAAAATAAAACTTACAAATGATCAAAAATGAGTAAGTGTAAAGGCAGGAATGAAGAATAACTGGCAAGAAAAGGACTCAGAGAAAGAAAGATTGATTTGTCATTGCTCTGGAATCCCTCTTATGCCCCACTGGGAAAACGGAGTTCAGTTCCCCAGTGAGAAACCAAATTGGTATCACAGCACATGGCATTCGCAAGGTGACTTCACATACCTTATTGCCCTTGTCTAACACCAGAACCCTCTATGAAGCGGTTCTCCTCAGTTCTCTCATTTTACGTGGGAGGATACTTGTAGCTCAAAGAGGTTAAGTACTAGCCAAAGCAAACCCCAGTCAGTAGCAGAGAAAGGCTGCAACGCAGGTCCTCCAGTTCACATTTCCACTCTTTCACTGCTTACATTTAACCCATGCCCTTGACTTTCCATACAGTTTGTGCCCCAGGTCTGGGACAAATCCATGGGACAACGGGTTTTCTAAACATAGAAGCCAACTGGAATTATAGAAAAAAACAAGAGATGGATTCAAAACATTCCTCATGTGTTTCTCCCCCCCAAACCACAGTTGCATATGTTTTTCAAATAGTGTGTGTAGCCAGGGTAGTACAGTAAATAGAACTGTTAATTAGAGTCAAGATAATGCTTTGATTCATGTGTGAGGGCATTAACATCTCTGCCATGGATATTTGGGATGCTTTGGTTTGAGAAGCTCTTTATTTCTAAAGTACTCTATTGGGCTCATAGAGGGATTACACTTCAATTTGATCACACAGTAATTAAATCGAATGGGACTACCTCAAAACCTGCTATGCTTGAGTAACATGAAGGTTTTGTTTAAGGGAAGAAAAAAAAAAAAGACAAGGAAGGAAGAAAGCACAGGGTTTACTGCAGTTCTCACATACCCTTCCATTTGAGATTAAGGATCTCACTGTTTTATTCATCATGTGTTCTACATTTACAAAATAATAGGAGGAAGGATGTTCAGATGGGATTTCCCAATTCTTCTTTAATGAGAGGCTTCTCCTGGCTACCTCCCGCTGAACCCTGCAGTTACATCTGTCCTACTCTGATAACCAAAGAACAAAAGAACAAACCACTGGTCCATTTAAGGATTCATCAGTGATAACACAAGTCACCAAATCAAACCAGAATACCAAAAATTAGAAATAAGTGAGGGGTGGGGGAAACGAAATAATATCTTTATTTTTAATTATATTTCCATGATTGAGTAAACCTCATTTTTAAGTGGCTCCTCTCCCTCAGAAAGAAGTTTAAAGTCAAACCCTCCCAGCTTACTAATAAGCAAGAAATCAGCCCATCTGCCCATTATTTTCCAACAGTCCCCAGGGCACCCTCCCTCTCTTTAAATGAATAAACCTAAGACAAGATGTATGACTACTGCACAGAGAGATGAGTATCTCCCCAAAAAGAGATAAAAGAAAGAGAAATTTTCAGGCAATTAAGAAATTAATTATAAAATGTAAGTTTCTCTAATGCATCTCATAGGACTCTCAAAAATAACATTACATAGCTCTGCCTTTCATTTATTTAAATTAAAACTTATCATTTATTTCAGAGTTTTTGGCAAACTTCAAATTATAGTCTCGGGAATGGTAGACAAGACAATTCAAGTCATCTGCCAAGTATTTTTCAAGTAAGTAAATATCTCACATTTTCAGGAAAAACAACCATTCATTATCTCAGTCAAGATTTCCAGGATGGTAATTTCACTTCTCTCCTTGTCTCCTCTAATAGTTATCAATCTGATAGTCATCAAAATGTCTTTTTGCCTTTACTGAACTTTTCCTTCATAATCAACCTTCCTCTTACTTAAAAAATTCCTTCCTGTACTTAAAAGCATCTATTTAAGTAATTTTTAAGCTCATTTGTTATTTTTTTAATTTTCTGGACTGAACCATCCTGATTTCTTAAATATGTACTCACGTATGACCTTCTTTTTCTTTCTTTTATATCATTGGGGTTACTTTTCAGCAGTCTTCAGTTTTACCTTTTAGTTCTTAAAGTACATTGGCCTTTCACAAATACAGAATTAACAAAAACCACAATCATCATGGGACAGACATTTTAAAATAATGACATTGTATCATTAATATTCAACTTATACCAGATTTTCCCCTGGTCTTTTCCTTCTTTTCTTTTGCTGAGTCAAATTATGTGTTTAAATTACAAAAGCACCATACTTCTCTGTATGTAAAACAACTTGAACTTTACTTGTATCCTTTGGAGTCTTGACTTGCATCAAGTACAAATCTGACAAATATATTCCAGATTATTTTCTCTAGGTCCTCTCTAAAGATACTAAAGCAAGTGGCCCCAAACTCATTCCAGTTGCTTGATATTTCGTAAGAAAGGAAATGTGCTACCAAGAACTGTGTCGGTTCTTGCTTCAAGGTCACTCTTCTACACAATAGTCAGCGGCTGGAGACAACTACTTTGTTTAGGAAGCTATCATGCATACTCAGTCACTAAGTCGTGTCCAACTCTTCGCAACCCCATGGACAGTAGCCTGCCAGGCTCCTCTGTCCATGGGCTTCTCCAGGCAAGAATACTGGAGCAGGCTGCCATTCCCTTCTTCAGGGGACCTTCCCGACACAGTGATTGAACCCACAATTCCTGTGCCTTCTGCATCGGCAGGATTCTTTCTTTATTCCTGAGTCACCTATCAAGTGATGTCAAATATAAGACTTTCCATCCTTTAGATGGCTGGCCCCTCCTTTAAGTTATCTGATTGTTTTTACTACTATATAAAGAATGTACTTTTTCTTCTGATCTTATTTTAGTTCCACAGATGAAATACATGCTTTATTTTCCATATTGCCAGTCTATTAGACATTATTTTTAATACATATTTTTATTCTAAATAACAAATAGAATTATTTATTTTTCATTGAAAAAATATACTTTAGTAGCAGGTAAATTTTAAAGTAAACCAGATTTTACACTAAATTTCAAATTTTTGAAATTTTTACACCAATTTCAAATATAACAATGAGAAAACCATGTAAAACTGTGTGAATATTAATTGATAAGGTATGTGCATTTTATTATTTCTCTCACTTATAAATTTAAGAACAAGTCAACAGACATCCCTATAACCCTACCTCTAATCTCTCTCCTTACTCTACTGGGTATTTGGGCTGTCAAGGTAAGGATGTCATTCTGAAGCATGGAAGTACAGAGAGCAAGCACAGGCAAAAATGAGAAGGTGCACAGGTGAGGCCCGACCTGTGGATGTGTCAGTCTGAACAGGAAACTCCAGTTTGCTGGGTCTCAATGGGCCTCACTAATCACTCTGGTCTCTTAAGTGCTAAAGGTCCATTTTTTAAGGGAAAGGTCTGCCATATTTATTTGTAGTACCTTCTGTCAAATACTCAAATCCCCATATATCATAAAAGCCCTTTCTTCACCCAGAGATAAGCCTACGCACCTATGGGCACCTTATCTTTGACAAAGGAAGGAAGAATATACCATGGAGAAAAGAAAGTCTCTTCAATAAGTGGTGCTGGGGGAAAAACTGGACAGCTACTGTACAAGGATGAAATTAGAACACTTCCCAACATCATATATACAAATAAACTCAAAATGTGTTAAAGACCTAAATGTAGGACCAGAAACTATAAAACTCTTAGAGGAAAACATAGGTAAAACACGCTTTGACAGAAATCACAGCAAGATCTTCTATGACCCACCTCCTAGATTAATGACAATAAAAATAAAAAAATTTTAAATGGGACCTAATTAAACTTAAAACCTTTTGCACAGTGAAGGAAACTTTACAAAGGTGAAAAGACAACCCTCAGAACTGGAGAAAATAATTGCAAATGAAACAACTGACAAAGGATTAATCTCCAAAATATACAAGCAGCTCATGCAGCTCAATGCTAGAAAAACAAACAACCCAACCAGAAAGTGGGCGGAAGACCTAAACAAGCATTTCTCTAATAAAGACACCCAGACGGCTCATAAACACATGAAAAGATGCTCAGCGTCGCTCATTATTAGAGAAATGCGAATCAGAACTATCAATACAATGAGGTTGTCATCTCACCCGGTCAGAATGGCCATCATCAAAAAGTCTACAAACAATAAATGCTGGAGTGGGTGTGGAGAAAAGGGAACCCTCTTCTACTGTTGACGGGAATGTAAATTGATACACTACTATGGAGAACAGTGTGGAGATTCCTTAAAAAACTAGGAATAAAACTACCATATGACGCAACAATCCCATGACTGGGCATATACCCTGAGGAAACCATAATTGAAAAAGAGCCTCTTGATGAGAGTGAAAGAGGAGAGTCAAAAGGCTGGCTTAAAACTCAACATTGAAAAGACTAAGATCATGGCATTTGGTCCCATCACTTCATGGCAAATAGGTGGGGAAACTGTGGAAACAGTGACAGACTCTATTTTCTTGGGCTCCATCACTACAGATGGTGACTGCAGCCATGAAATTAAAAGACGCTTGCTCTTCAGAAGAAAACAAAAAAAAGTCCTTACTTTAGAATAATTTTGTTTTCTTAAAATATTATTTGTCTAGGAATTAATTTCTAGGAATCAATATAATTTACTCTTATTTGTATATATTAATAGTGCTTATAGTTTTCCCAGCTACTCTGAATCCAGGTTTTCATTTTAATCATCTACATTTATCCAATTGTGGGACTTCCCTGGTGGTCTAATGGCTAAGACTCCATGTTCCTAATACAGGGGGTCTGAGTTCGACCCCTGGTCGGGGAATAGATCGTACATGTCTCAACTAAGAGTTGGCATGTTGCAAATAAAGATCCATCGTGCCACAGCTAAACCCGGCACAGCCAAATAAATAAATACATATTTTTTAAAAATATGTATTAAACTAATTCAATTGTGTTGATACAAGGTATGATCAAGCTTTCAGAAGCGGAAATGTACTAAAAAAAAAAAACAAAACAAAACACTGAGCAACACATCATTCCAAGATACTAATTTATATTAATACAGAGTACTTGAGTTGATTGTTTACTTCAATCTTCTTCCCTAAGGAACTACATATATTGGGTTTACATAAAGCCAAATGCAATGGAAGTAGATGGCCTTTAAAGTTTCTCCTGCAACCTTTGAGTTAGCAAATCATTTTCTCCATCGTGGAAACAATCTCCCAAATAGAATGAGTAGACTCCACAAGCATTGTTCTGATCACTTACTCTAGGTTTCTTATTCTGAAACCAGCCGAAAGCAAACATATTACCTTGGTAGTACAATCTTGAATTCAGAATTAAGCACCTAAGTAAAAACTGAACAAAAAGTCCCTTTAACTTTTGGATTGTGGTAAAAAAAAAAAAATCTCCAGCCTTCCTTCAAACCTCTAAACATAATTGATTATTCCTCCTTTGTTCTACTGCAGCCTTTGTACATGTCTGTCTATTCCACTACTTATGTACTGTCCTGCAATTATTTGTAATGTGTTAATGTTACTTCCTGACTACAGAGCAAACACATGAAGATAGTTGCTTTGACTCTATAACTGACTTTAGTATAGGGCCTGGCACACGTAGGTGCTTAATATTTCTGTTTGTTGGATGAATGACAGCTAACAAATGTTCTCTGCATTTTCTGAATTGCTGTGTCTGGCTGGAGTCTGGGACAGTGCCAGGCCTGTCCCTCTGTTCAGAACCCTCCCCCCCCCCACACCCTGCTTTTGGCTCCCTCCTGAAATATCAATAACCTCAGATATGCAGATGACATCACCCTTATGGCAGAAAGGGAAGAGGAACTAAAAAGCCTCTTGATGAAAGTGAAAGAAGAGAGTGAAAAAGTTGGCTTAAAGCTCAACATTCAGAAAACAAAGATCATGGCATCCGGTCCCATCACTTCATGGGAAATAGATGGGGAAACAGTGGAAACAGTGTCAGACTTTATTTTTCGGGGCTCCAAAATCACTACAGATGGTGACTGCAGCCATGAAATTAAAAGACGCTTACTCCTTGGAAGGAAAGTTATGACCAACCTAGATAGCATATTCAAAAGCAGAGACATTACTTTGCCAACAAAGGTCCATCTAGTCAAGGCTATGGTTTTTCCTGTGGTCATGTATGGATGTGAGAGTTGGACTGTAAAGAAGGCTGAGCGCCAAAGAATTGATGCTTTTGAACTGTGGTGTTGGAGAAGACTCTTGAGAGTCCCTTGGACTGCAAGGCGATCCAACCAGTCCATTATGAAGGAGATCAGCCCTGGGATTTCTTTGGAAGGACTGATGCTGAAGCTGAAACTCCAGTACTTTGGCCACCTCATGTGAAGAGTTGACTCATTGGAAAAGACTGATGCTGGGAGGGATTGGGGGCAGGAGGAGAAGGGGACGACAGAGGATGAGATGGCTGGATGGCATCACTGACTCGATGGACGTGAGTCTGAGTGAACTCTGGGAGTTGGTGATGGACGGGGAGGCCTGGCGTGCTGCGATTCATGGGGTCGCAAAGAGTCGGACACGACTGAGCAACTGAACTGAACCGATGCTCCTCAGGTCTCTGTCACAGGTGACTTCCCCTGAGAAACCCCTGTCCCACTAGATTAGTTGCTTGCTTACTCTGTGTTCTCGTGGTATGGCACCTGCCACTCTATTGCAGTCACTTAATTGACCATGTCCCCTGCTAGATACACATAAATACATTTAAATTCTTTATTATCAGCACTAGGACATAATCCACAAAGGTGCTAAATAAATGCTAGTTGGATGGATAACTATCAGTCACCTTTTTTTTTTTTTTTTTAATTTTCTGGCTGCACTAAGGCAGCTTGTGAGATCTTAGTTCCCTAATCAGGGATTGAACTGTGCCCTCAGCAGTGAAAGTGCAAAGTCCTAACCACTGGATTGCCAGGGAATTCCCCAGTCACCTGTTTTAATACCTTTACCAGAAGAGAATAAATACATTTGAAGTAAGTTAATTTTAAATTTGAAACAAATAAATGGTTTCGCTGGAGGAATGCACATTTTTACACCATCAGATTTATGTTATTTTTAATATCAATAAAACTCTGTCACATTACACAACAACACAATAGTGTATTATAACCAAGGAAATCAATCATTTCATCCAAAGTCACCATTTCAAGATAAATCCACTAGTCTCCCCTCCTGTATACAAGCTTTATTTATGTGTTTTTTTAGGGAATTTCAACAAAAAAGACAGATTTCTATTTCTATGTATTTCCCATATACCATACAACACAGGATTTATGTTTAATTTCTGCAAATAGGCTAACAGGAACTTTAAAATTCGTGAAAACAGCAGTGCGTTGTACTATTCAGTAGAAGGAAAAAAAAAGAAATGGCTGTAAGACACCTGAGGATGTGAGTTCTTCCGTAGCTCTTGCTGCTGCTGCTAAGTCGCTTCAGTCGTGTCCGACTCTGTGCGACCCCGTAGACAGCAGCCTACCAGGCTTCCCCATCCCTGGGATTCTCCAGGCAAGAACACTGGAGTGGGTTGCCATTTCCCTCTCCAATGCATGAAAGTGAAACATGAAAGTGAAGTTGCTCAGTCGTGTCCGACTCTTCGCAACTCCATGGACTGTAGCCCACCAGGCTCTTCCATTCATAGGATTTTCCAGGCAAGAGTACTGGAGTGGGTTGCCATTGCCTTCTCCATCCGTAGCTCTTAGCAATCTGATATTATGCTGGAGTCCAAGGCCAGAGCATGTGGGTCAGCTTAGGTAATAGTGGCCCCAGGAAGGGGACAGACATGGAATTCAGAGGAAGGGCTACACATAGACAGGCAGAGATCCTGTTCTGCACAGCCTGCAAAAACAACCACAGAAAGCTCTTGGCTCAGCTTGGCGCCACAGTCAATTTTTTAAAGTACAACCCACCTTTAATGAACTAACCCATGGGTCTGGAGACACTATTACATGCTAAGGTGACTTTCAAACATAGGAGAGATAGTTGATTTCTGGCAACCTGTGAGATAGTGAAGGTATTGAACTTCTGAATATACTCTAAATATGCTCAAGTGATGAGTCATAATTTTATTAATTATCTCATGAAGAAGCTAGCAAGAAATTTTATGTTTCAACTATGCACACCAGAGAGGGGTTTACATAAGTCACCAGGCATGCTAGTCAAAAGAGGTCACTTACTTTCCAATATACCAGTGACAATGAAGAGAGTGTATCACCATCCAACTTCAAGAGAGCACAGGTACTCCCCATTTCCAACACACTGTCTTCCCTGAAACCAATGGATTCTGCAATTCTCCCCTCGTCTCTCTTCTCTTTGTATCCAGACTCCTGAGAAAGTGGCATACTTCTGGAGCTTCCAATTTCTCACCGCTAACTCCAGTAACCTTCTCCAACCTGCTTCCATCCCAGCTCATGCAAAGGGCCACCCTTTTCAAGGTTTCCAGTAACCTCTCTCAGCCAAATCAAACTGCTTCTTCCCTGGACTAATCACTTGATTTCTTCACTCCCCAAAACCGGTCAGCACAGTCCACTATTATGAATGAATAACTCCCTTCTCCTTGATTCCCCATTGTCCTGTACTTCCAGACACACTCCAGCTATTTGTCATTTTCCTTTGCATCCTGTTAAATCTTTTCTAACCAGATTCTAACATAGGTTCCACAGTTTATCACTTGGGCCCTTTCTTAAAAACGGCTTCCTTCATACCTATCAGTGTTCTTTGTCCACCAAAAGTACCTTTATAGTACCATAAAAATTCAATCCAAGAAAAGTTCTGATTACATATTTTTGTCAGTTGCTGATCCACAGTAGCAATATTTTTTATATAGTTAAAGAATAGATAGTTCGTGCCCTCAAAGAACTTAGCATGGAGCTCTCTAGCACAGAAAGGAATCTTAGCGTGATCTAGTCTTAAGGAAACATATCTCGGCAGCCCTTAGCTGGGTATGCCTTCATTGTGTGACCTCATTGGGTTTAGTTTGGTCTACATAGTTTTGTTTTTGTTAGAGGTCACTTTAAAACATCAGGAGATTTTGTATCAAAATTCCAATTTCTTAATTCTTTTGAAAACTCAGATCTAGACACATTGAGCTCACAATCCTACATGACAACAATAAGTCGAGCTAAATTGCTGCAGTTCCTTTCAGATAGGGTATTTGCTTTCCACATATCAGGTCCCAAGTGTCAGCTGCCACACATCATAGCACTTGTGTTTGTGGGGCAGTTTCCCTTAAGAAATTTATCTCATCCTTTGTGGCTATTAAATGTCAAAGTGGAAAACGATCAAGAAACAATGAAATGCTTCTTACGCCCATCCAGCTTCATTTGTTTATTTAACATGTTTGTTCCTATTTTAATTTATATTCCTGATCTCCTAATTTTATAAACTAGGACATTAACATACATAAAGATGAAATAACCTACGTACGTTCAACTATGGGCTTCCCTCGTAGCTCAGCCGGTAAAGAGTCTGCCTGCAAGGCAGGAGACCCGGGTTTGATTCCTGGGTCGGGAAGATTCCCTGGAGAAGGAAATGGCAACCTACTCCAGTATTCTTGCCTGGAGAATCCCATGGACCCTGGGAAGCTACAGTCTATGGAGTCGCAGGAGTCGGATACGATTGAGCAACTAAGCACTCAGCACACACACACAAGTTCAACTATGTATCATTGCTCACTATTGAAAGTTACACTGCTATTAGTTATACATCCGTATCTCCACATCTCTGAAAAACTTCTTTTCCCAGAAAATAATTCCTGATCCCTCCATCAGAGTGAGATGCCCCCCCATCCCTCCAACCCCCTAGATCCCCTTAACAATTTGTATTTACAGATTTCACAAAGAGAAAGAAGCACTCATTAACCATTCATAAGAACCCAAGAAAGAATGAACAGAGCTAATTACAATTACATAAGGAGATAGCTACATTCATTTTGAAAGAATGTGGGTATGATTAAAAAGAAGCTTTAGAAAGTGTCACAGAGATTAATTTTTAGCAATGCTTTGAATAGTAGAAACATTATGTTATCAGGAGTTTGGATATTATCCATAAAGGCTCAAAGAAAAGAAAAATTTACATTTTCTTGAACAAAATGAAGAATACAACTGGAGATGGGCCTGTCAGGTAAAACACGTGTGAAGGAGGTGGCAGCAGTGAAGTGGTATATAAAAATACCCAGGGAGGGACTTCCCGGTGGTCCCGTGGTTAAAACTTTTCCTTCCAGTTTACGGGGTGTGGCTTTGATCCCTGGTCAGAGAGCTGAGATCCCATAGGCCTTCAGGCAAAAAAATAAAATGACAATAAAAAGGAAGTATTATTATAAAAAATTCAACAAAGATTTTTAAATGGTCCACATTAAAAAAAAAAAATCTAAAAACAAAAAAGACACAATAACCAGGGAGCCTCTCCAAGTCCACGTGTACATACACACTTCCTTGCTCTGTCACGATTCTTACATTCCCGGTGTGTGTGTGGCAAGGGATAAAGAGTGGAGAGTTCACAGAGGCAACCACTCTAGACAGGTTGCCTTGTTGGAAAAAAAAATGCAACGTGATTAGAGTGGCATCTGAAGATTGATGCTGGCTATTATGTTTAGGATAAATTGGGGAAGAGAGAAGAAAAAGAGCAAAAGAAAAGAAGTACAAAAGAGTTGGAGGAATATTGAGGGGTACTTTGAACAAGGATGGAGAATACAATAGGAATTAGGAGGGAAAAGATGACTTTAAGAATTTTAGTTTTTGAATAATAATGAAATAACATTCCCAGAGTTATAAATCAATTGTATGCTTTAAAAAAAAAGATACAAAACTAACATAAAATATTAATTTCTAAAAGTTGACACAAAAGTACATATCTACAAATCTACAAAAGTACAAATCTACAAAAGTAGATAACTATGAACGTTAAGGATAAGGGGTTGCTTGGGTAATCTCTGTACCTTACTTTAAAATTTGACGTGAACCTAGAACTGCTTTTAGAAAATAGTTTGGACCAACACATTATTGTAAAGCAATTATTCTCCAGTTAAATTAAAAAAAATAGTTTGGGGACTTTCCTGGTAGGCCAGTGGTTAAGGCTCCACGCTTTCACTGCTGGAGGCTCAGATTCCATCACTGGCTGGGGAACTAAAGATCCTGAATGCTGCATGGTGTAGTCAAAATAAGTAAATAGTTTCTTTTTCTTTTTTAAAATAAAGAAATTCCTTTTAGTTTGATATGTAAAAGAAAGTACATGCTGGAAAATATTAATCTTTAACATTTTGAATAATACACTCTTCATACTTTTTACTATTATCACAGGGACTGAAATTTTGTGACTAACAAATATTTAGAACCAATAACAGAAATCGTACGAGCTTCCAGTCTCAAACAATCACTCATACATGGCATTCCCTGTATGTTCTTTGTAAGGCTGGGAAAGGGAGGTGTATTTAAATTTGCATTATGTCCTCAGGGTCATTAATCTACAAGCTCTATGTTCCTCACAAAGACACAGAGAATTGTTTGTCCTGGGGACCTTCACAGCGTCTTGCGGGTCACAGGTCAGGTGACTATTGCTGTAGTTACAGAACTTCTGGCACACACACTCTGCGGGAGTATTCCTTAAAGTGTTTTGGATTATTTTTTTTTTTAATTTTACTGTTTGTTTGTTTTTGTAGATAAAAGAAATTTTCTGCATCCTTTTAAGAGTGCTTTCTTCACGTGACAAATTAACAAAATAAATTAGTAGAGAGAAAAAAATTTTAATGGGAGAAAAGAAATCTGGTATCCTAAAATCAAACAACAGACTATCTCACCTGTGTCTCTGAGAGATGGTCTAGTATGTTTGTAATCCTTAAACTAAACTGAGGAACATATACTGTTCATTACTAAACCCTGATTCTGCAATGGAAGAAGATGCTCTTTGAGTAAATATACAATTTTAGGCTGGTAAATAAGTTAAAGAATTCCTTTATATGTATCCTTCTCAGTTTCTAATCTCATTTCCTGGTTTCTAGGCTTGATATATATTCTACTTTAATGGACTAGAACGTATGTAAAGTTACTAAAATAAGAGGCTAAATATGTTAAATTCCATGAAGGAAGGAACTTTGCTGGTTTCCTTCACTGTTTGCCTTTCAAAATTATCTTCTCATAAAGGAACTCACTGATTTTACTCCAATTATCATTAAGCACCTACTTAATACCAGGAACTGATCTAGATGCTGGAGATACAACAATAACAAAACAAAGACCCCAACTCATGAAGCTTGAGTAACAGAGCTAAGAGACAGAAAACAAACAAATGAAGACGGAATATGGCCGGTGGTAACACGAAGACAACAGAGGGTGAGGCAGTAAGCGTGTGGTGAGGGTGGCGAGGTCTTAGATGAGGTATTCAGACACAACGGCTCTGAGAAAGTGGCTTTTGCTCAAAGACCTGAATGGAGTGTGGGAACCAGCCACTAGCACATCTTTCTTTACAGGGCATTCCAAGCAGCAGATTAGAATATGCCTGCATGGAGAACGTGGTGAGGACCAAGAAGGTCTAGGTGGATGGAGTGAAGCATAGGAGGCAGAGAGTGATGGGGCTGAGGTAGCCAGGGCCATCCATGGACAGCCTGGTTCCTCTGGGCTAGGGACTGCTTTTAGAACTGCTTTTAG
The DNA here is from genome assembly GCF_002263795.3 of Bos taurus. NCBI lineage: Eukaryota > Metazoa > Chordata > Mammalia > Artiodactyla > Bovidae > Bos > Bos taurus. The sequence goes on from NC_037333.1 coordinate 12,611,425, forward strand.
AAAATAGGGTTAGACTGCTGGGTTAGATGCTGGCGTGGACCTGTGAAATGAGATGGGGATTTAATGAGAAAGAACAGTGTTTTATGCTGTGACCTCAATTCACTCTATTCTTTGCTTCATATTCTTGGACTGACTCACTCCTAATTTCCTATCCCACCCATACTTTAAAGCCATTTTTGAATAATAGACACCACCTGGAGCTATGCACAGATTTTTTTAAAAAATCAATCCAAACATGTATTACTTTTATAAAAATTCAAGTAATGGAAGGAGAAATCATCTCTTTGGCTATAGCTTCATTGTATTGATTATGCTAACCTCTTGAAATTTAGCAACACTGCTCCTGTCAGGACAGAAGAAAGCACAATGATAAAAATTTGGCTAATTTTTCAGGACTCATCATCACTGCATTACCCAATGAAAGGTGCAATGAAATCTCTGCTAAAAATAGGCCACTCCCTGAAACCCCTCAAGGTTAAGTGAAATAGTGTCAGCCACGCTGAGACAAGTAGCAACTATATTTTTACAGTTTTAAATTTTTCTATCATGGCTAGCCCTAAATGAATGATATAACCCTAAAATTCATTTCAAATAGATGGGGAAACAGTGGAAACAGTGACAGACTTTATTTTGGGGGGCTCCAAAATCACTGCAGATGGTGACTGCAGCCATGACATTAAAAGACGCTTACTCCTTGGAAGAAAAGTTATGATCAACCTAGATAGCATATTCAAAAGCAGAGACATTACTTTGCCAACAAAGGTCCATCTAGTCAAGGCTATGGTTTTTCCAGTAGTCATGTATGGATGTGAGAGTTGGACTATAAAGAAAGCTGAGCACAGAAGAATTGATGCTTGGAAAGCCTTTTTACCACAAAACTGAAATTCATATTTATATTTAAAGTTCCTTTTAAAAAAGTAAAAGAAATGAAGCATCACACTGGGCATTAACAGTTACTTAAATGAGAGTCGTACTCGCTATTTTCAGAATGAAAACAAGGCCTTGTACCTTGTAGGTTACATGACCTGCAATTTTTGCACCCCTGAAAGAAAACCTTCTTTCAGTTCTATGAGTTTCTCTTTAATGAATTCCTTTGAGACTCCTGAACTTCAGAAAATATACTGAAATATACTGAAAAAATACTGAAAGAATTTCTACTTAAAGCTACCTTAAAAAAAGAAAACAAGAACGAAAAATAAGAGGATCCTGGATTCAATCACAAGAGTGAGCTGTCAGTCATTTTTAATAACTTGGTCTCAACTGGGTCATTAGAGAATCATGAAATAAAATTTACAAGTGTTTTCAGTGCTAGTTTTCAGTCAGGCTTGACTGAATCCTATGGGTGATCTAATAATTAATGGAGCATTTTAATAAAAATCTGTGACTTTGAACAAGCTGTCTCACTGAAGATAATATCAGCAACAGGATGAGGAAATTTCTGATATCCCAAATGGCCTTCATTTGGGAAACCAAGAATGGTTTTATAAAAAAATGTTTGGTCTCCATTACAGGCAGAAAACTATTCTGAATGTTTCTAAAGAGCTATTGAAATTCAGTGATGAGTCTGTATCAGGTGGAACAGCAGTGAAGTGTTTTTCCTATTGTGATTGCCTTAGGAAGTGAATTCACATCGTGTGTACGAGAACATTTTTTGAAAACGTAGTTTTAAGGAACAAAAGGACAGGAAAACAGTAGAGAAAACCTGACAGACCTCTGTCTGATACTAAACTGCATCGCAATGTTCTCCTCTTTTGAATAGTAATAATTATCACTTACCTAGTGCTTTATTGTTTACACAGTTTAATCATATTATTTCCCTTGATTTTCTCAAGAGCCCAAAGAGGTAGGTAGTTATACCAGAAACATAAGGGAGCATTTGAAAATGCAAACACTTGCTTCTCTCTTTTCTCTGGGACTCTTCCTTAATCCTTTTAGGCTTTTACCTCCAAAATGCCTCCTTTTTCTGTGAGACCATCCCTGGTGACCCTACCTAAAATTATAAGTCATCCCACATGTTTCACAGCTTTACTTTTCTTTTTTTCTCTTTCTTCTTTGCACTTATCACTCCAACGTATGATATATTTTCTTTTTTAAAAAATCCTTCATTCCCCTTCCCTATTAGAACACAGGCCTATAAGACCCTGCCTTTTTTGTCTGAGTTGGTCATGGCTACATCTCGAGCATCAAGAAGAGGTATCTAACAGGCAACAGGGGCTCAGCAAATACTGTTTAAATGAATAGAGTCAGGTTCCTTCTCTGTACTTGTTTCTTTCCCTGTAAAATGTGATAGTTCCTATTATTTAAGGTTGTTAAGGTGACTAAACCTCGTTAAGCCCTATAATGCACTTAGCACAGCACCTAGAATGTAATAAGCATAGAATCAGTAGAAATCATTACTTTCATTTTTCAGGTCATAGAATCAATAGAAATCATTACTTTCATTTTTCAGGTAAGTGAACTGAGATTTGAAGAATTTAAATGACTTTGCTAAATCACACAGCAGGTATTTAGTGGTGTCTGATCAGGATCTGGTTTGACTTCCATTTCAGTATCTTTTTTAAATGTATAGAAATTATTCAATGCCATAAATGTCACCTTCTGTACAACAGACCTATTGAAAAGTGCTGTGGAATAAAATGCCTAATAAAAATAACGACCATTTATTCAGTGTTTACATGAGCCAGACATTTTCCCTTACATAAATCATTTCTGATAATACTCACTAAAGACTCTTTGAGATCAATTCTATTATTATCCTCATGCTATTGATAAAACATAGAGGTACAGTTGAGTAACATGCTCTCTGTATTAAGTAACTTGACAGAGGTCGCACTGTTACAAAGCAGATCTGGGGTCTGCTCTGAGGTCTTTCAACTCCAGAGCCCCTAACTACCCCACCGCATCAACCCCAGCTTGCCATTGCTTCCCACCCTCTCCCTGCAGAGATCTTATACAGGTTCACCCAAAGGGGAATATAGGGTCTTCTGGTTCTGAGTGATCCGTGGGAGAACAGAATAGTCCTGTGCGACCAGAAGCCCCTGAAACATCTTACCCTGAGGATCTGGCAGAATAATGGGAATGCACAAGGAGAAGTGTTGTGCTCAAAGAGTACAGGGCTCTCTGAATTCTTTCTTTGTGTATAAAAGCTTCTATTCACAGGGACTTAAGAGAAAAAAAAAATCCCCTTTACTCTCTGTGCTTTGAAGCATTTACATCATTTCTTCTCACATTCCAATAATTCAGCAGAAACAGCTGTTCTGCCATCGTGGGCAAGAACCATAAACTGCATTCCAAAGAATGTGTTCCATTCTGTCATTATTTATTAATTAATGCTATAGCTCCTGCCTTATAGTAAATGAATATGTCAAAAAGAATAAAAAGGGAGAAAAGTTACATATTTTCTCTATTTCCCTAACCCAAAGAAATATCTGATTTTATATCCCTATCTTCTAAATGAACTGCTATGTTATTCTCTCCATTTTTCTAATAAATTCATGAAGAATCCTCCCTTGTCTTTTGCTACAATACAGACCAGAAATATTTTATCATTAAAGCTGTTTCATAAGCAAAAGTGAAAAAGACTTCTTTGTCTCAGGGAGCCAAAAAATACAAAGAAGAAAATTTGAAGACAGTGAAAATGGGAAATGTCTTGCATATAAATTCTTTAAATGATAAACATTCAAAACAGAACAATTCTGCACAGCTAGCACAATCTTATCACTGAAAGCCTAACCAGTTACCCAGATGTTCCGAATCACAGAAGAACCAATATATCACTGATACAACTAACAAGATCTAGTCTTTGAAGTTTGCTCCTTATCTATACAATTGCATCTATATATTAATTAGGTGATAATACCTTACTAATCTATATTTAGTTCAGAAATAAAATCTATAGCATAAATATATTTAGTTGTATTTAGCAATATATTCACTATTTTTCTGGATTTTTATGGTCATAAAAAATAGTTTGGCTACTTCAGATTTTAAGTTAGTGATCTCTTTCATAAAACAGAAAATTGGAACTTTTCTCCCTAAAACATTATAAAGCTACAAAACCAGATTCTCAGAAGTACTTAAATCTTTTTGAATAGCATTATAATTTTTCATATACAGAAGGTATTTTTGTGTTCAAATTTTTAATATGCATTCATGAAAATACATTTTAATTCCTTTTTAAGATTAATTTTTTTAAAAAAGGATCCAAGTACTAATATGAGCAAAAATAGTTGCATTTACTCAGTCATTAAAAACTAAAATGATTTTTTCTGTAATATTTTGTGTGTTTTGTTTCACCTGATTTCTTTCTATTCAAAAAAATCAAAAACATATAACTGAAAATATTTTGCTTGGAAGAACTGACTTTTTATACCTAGGGCAGATTTTAGATACAAAATGTGTGCTCACAACTTTATTTAAAAGTGTGATTAAAGTATCTGTGTATCTATTTCACTATAAGTATAGTGACAGAGAACTGATGAGAATTTTTAACTAAATATTGTTGAAAAATACAGAATATCTTAACTAAAATATTTAATTTCTTTCAAACCTACCGGCAGTAGGTTAACTACCTTTTCTTAAGCACAGAATCTGTAAGTACAGATATCTTTAAAAATAAATATGTACACACATCTTTGTTACCCTAAATAAAAGTGTTTGAAATCCTATCATAAATGCTCAAGAATAAGAAAGTCACATAGTTCTCCTCAGTTGGTTAATTTGTGAAGTCCAATATTCTAGGACATTCAGCTACACCTTGAATTTATGTGTCTACTTGGATGAAAAGAATAATAGATAATCAGAGGGAACTGCAGAATTAAACAAGAAATTTATATTCTTGCAAGAATCATCAACCCAACTCTGTCCATTTACATCCCAAGGAAATGTGGAAAGTGAAAAGAGCAGTACCACCAGGGACAGCCTGAAGAAGCAGCCTCCAAGCCTTGGGCTCCACTGCTTCTGCGACATGATCAGAGGGGAAACCATGCTGATGCTAGAGCTGGTTTATTTCTTACAGTTTTGCTTTGATTAGCCCTGGTTATGGCCTTAAAAAAAAATCATCTCACTCACCACATTTGGCAGAAGCGCTAAAGGAAGCACCCTTTAGACTCTAAATTTAAACTCTAAGTTTCTGGACTGGTGAGCTGTCAAATAGTAAAGAATGGTTTAATTTTTCATCCATTCATACAGACTTTTCTCCTAAGAGAATATGATCCACTCCTATGATGTTGATTTTTAACACAATGGTTCCTTAGAAATTGTGCTACCAAAGCAAAATTATGCACTTTAATTGCAAGCTGATGTTTTGATGGATGGTCAATGATTACTATCCCTCAAAGGATGGCCCTCACCCCAAGATAGACTTAATTTCAAATTTCCTCCAAGTCACAACCACTAGCTTTGCAAAATGGCTTCCTGTCAAGTTGCCCGTGTTTTATATCATTAATTTCAGCCAGCTGCCTCAGGCAGCAGAATACTGGTCTTGTCAGTTTGAACACAGAGACATCGAGAATGACTGACAAATAAAACACTCTTTAAAAACCAAACACAGAACATTTCATCTTGTTATTTTCAAGGGAAGCATCACAGAGAATTGTGACAAATCCCCATTGTTTTCGCACCTATGACTTTGAACTTTTCTTCTTTGTATCCATTACATTCACATAAGAAGGAGTGCCTCAGTGGCCCTTTGCCCTCACACCCACCACATCCAATTATGTAGAAAGTGAATGTTTTCTATATCTAATGATCAGGTCTGCTGGGCCATTTGACACTGAAGTAAACGTAGGGAGAAAAAGCTTTTCAGAGCAATGGGTATGGATCTCACTGCATCATATACCATTGGCTCAGAGTGTGTAGTTAATAAGGGCTTCTGTAAAAACTGCATGCTGCAGCTAAAATTCAACCCCATTAGCCAAGTATCTCTAATCCATTTTTAGGTGCACTTAAAACAACTGAAGCATTAAAGGTCCACATGAAAATCCGCATGTTAATGAGAGATGCAAATCCAAGGTTTGGATGGAACCCAAATAATATGAGTTTCTAAAAAATTTATAGTTGCAGCATACTTCATGAAGAGAGACTCCATCAACCAAATTATAGAGTCTTTGGGAAATGTATTGCTGCTGCTGCTGCTGCTGCTGCTAAGTTGCTTCAGTCGTGTCCGACTCTGTGCGACCTCATAGACGGCAGCCCACGAGGCTCCCCCGTCCCTGGGATTCTCCAGGCAAGAACACTGGAGTGGGTTGCCATTTCCTTCTCCAATGCATGAAAGTGAAAAGTGAAAGTGAAGTCGCTCAGTCGTGTCTGACTCTTAGGGACTCCATGGACTGCAGCCCACCAGGCTCCTCCGTCCATGGGATTTTCCAGGCAAGAGTGCTGGAGTGGGGTGCCATCGCCTTCTCCGGGGAAATGTATTAGGGTTCTGATTTCTGCAATGTTGGTTTAGCTTATCTCTTTTATGATAGGCCAAAGTAGAAGTCTCAGTCTTGCAAAATTCTCTCTTTAATGTAAAAGGATCAAAGACTACTATGCTATACATGCAGCACACTAGGCTTCACTTTTTGTTTTTTCTATTTTTTGCACAGTTCATACTGTCAACCATTCAGTTCAGTTCAGTTCAGTCACTCAGTCGTGTCTGACTCTTTGCGACCTCATGAATCGCAGCATGCCAGGCCTCCCTGTCCATCAATTTCCAGAGTTCACCTAAACTCATGTCCATCGAGTTGGTGATGCCATCCAGCCATCTCATCCTCTGTCATCCCCTTCTCCTCCCCCCAATCCCTCCCAGCATGAGTCTTTTCCAATGAGTCAACTCTTCGCATGAGGTGGCCAAAGTATTGGAATTTCAGCCTCAGCATTGGTCCTTCCAATGAACACCCAGGACTGATCTCCTTTAGGATGGACTGGTTGGATCTCCTTGCAGTCCAAGGGACTCTCAAGAGTCTTCTCCAGCACCACAGTTCAAAAGCATCAATTCTTCGGTGCTCAGCTTTCTTCACAGTCCAACTCTCACTTCCATACATGACTACTGGAAAAACCATAGCCTTGACTAGATAGACCTTTGTTGGCAAAGTAATATCTCTGCTTTTTAATATGCTATCTAGGTGGGTCATAACAACCATAGTTATTCAAAAAACAGAAAACTGATCAAGTCAGAGTTTCCAAACATCCAAGATACTTCTTGAAAGTACAATGGTTACTGGGAAATTTTAAGTTACACAATGTACTCAAAGAATATGAAAGTTTAATATTTAGCTAAACAAAACAGGAAAATTAACCCTTGCAAAAAGAAAATTCAGTAGCGTACGTAGAGGTCAAAAATCAGCCACAAAGTCTTTTGAGATACTTTTACATTAGAAATCAAGAGCTATTTATTTGCTGTTTCAGAAGTGGTCTGCCCCCTTTCTAAGTACATACTTGCTTAGAAATGAAGGGGATGGTAGAGAATGGTAATGGTAATTCTCCTTTGTCTGCTGGAGAGAGGAGTTGGGCTGGGGGTATGGAGATGTGGCCCCCAAGCCCTTCTTGTTGCTGTGAGGTAGGGCAATCAGGGACAAGCCACACGCTTCTGACCCTCAGAGACGGAGCCTCTTCTCATCTCTCCCTCACTACCTCCTATAGCCTCTCTGGCAGAACGTATAGGTGAGCTCTACAGAACTGTTAGGAAAGCAAACTCACTGAAATAGCCCACCCTGGCCAGGCACCATAGTAACCATTTGCGTGAGTTATAACAGGAGATCCCGGTAAGGAACACAGAACTAAAAAGCCAGGAAAAGTTCAAAAGGAGACTGCACATGTCCGACCACCTCCCAGAATCTTTTCACTGGCATCCATCTTGGCTGAACAATGTGAGCACCACCAGGAAGGACCTGTGTCAGAACGACTGTCCAAAGACAATACAGAAACCAATCCCGTCACCATAAAACCTGAGACTGCAACCATGCGGCAGAGCAGGTCTCTTGGGTTCCCTTGCTCTACTGCTCTCTGCCCAGGAATCCTTTCCTTTGTCAACACATGTGTCTCCTCGGACAATTCATTTCCGAGTGTTAGACAAGCTCACCCCTTCAAGCCCTGCAAGTGAAGTGAAGTGAAAGTCACTCAGTTGTGTCCGACTCTTTGCGACCCCGTGGACTATACAGCCCATGGAATTCTCCAGGGCAGAATACTGGACTGGGTAGCCTTTCCCTTCTCCAGGAGATCGTCCCAACCCAGGGATTGAACCCAGGTCTCCCACACTGCAGGGGGATTCTTTACCAGCTGAGCCACAAGAGAAGCCCTTCAGACCCTGGAAGGAGTCCCCTTTCCTGCAGCAGAACCAGAATCCAGCTTCCTTTCACACTGCTACCTTGGACCTACTTTCTATTGTGTAACTTTTCGTTCCTTTGGGTCTTGACCATTTAAGAAGCAAAAACCCTGTGGTGGAGGAGAAAGGTCCCGGCCACTAGAGGCAGAAGGAGGTGCCACACTACCACTTTAACCCTTCAATAGTATATAGCCTTTGCAGGGCCCAGGTGGCAACCCAGGGAAGAATGGGAGGCCTGGGAAGAGCATCTTGAAGCAAAGAGACATAGGAGCTCTGAAAAATGAAACAGGTGGTTGTCAAAACAGCATGACAATGTTGCCATTTCCCCAAAACTGCCTTGCATCACCATAAGAGCTATGAGTTGCTGAGCAGAGACTTGGTGGATAAAGAACCTACAAGAGTTTATGCTTCCTGGACATTAAGAATGCACATGAAAGATTCTATGGGCTTCCATCTTGCTAAGCCCTCTTGACCATTCTCCAAAAGCCCTTAAAGACTGAAGCCTGCTTGGAAAAAACAAAACAATGTGAGGAAAATCATCATTTTCTCTGATGATTCTCTCAAATGCTTCTACATCTTTTTTTCCCTGAAAAATATTACCTGTGTGTTTTGCAAATACTGACTTTTAAAAGGCCATATCATAATCTCCTTATTAATCATTTGCTTGCCTCCCCTGTTGTACAGGACATTATTCCTCAAATCTTGAGCATAACCTTTTAAATCTATGCTAAATTGTCTTTCGCTCTCTAGGAATATGAGCAAAAATTCATGAAAGTAAAAAACATATGGACCAAAAAATATATGCACAATTGAGAATTTAAAATCTGTCAAGTTTTTACAATACTTGTAAGTTGCTTATGTGAAATGGCATCCTCACTAACAGTAATCGTTAGACCATGTAGTTTGCATGGAAAACGGAACATGATTCAGTATGATCCAACAGCCCATATACTTTACACTATTCATGAAGTAGAAGAAAGAGCAACAAAACTGCAGGCAGCAAAAAAGGAAACTAATAAATTCATATTAATGACCTCATGAACATATTAAATCATGACATTTAATTCAACAACTGAAAATGCAATGGGCAGCACACAGAGGGCTGAGTTCAGTTCAGTTCAGTTCAGTTCAGTTGCTCAGTCGTGTCCGACTCTTTGTGACCCCATGAATCGCAGCACGCCAGGCCTCCCTGTCCATCACCAACTCCTGGAGTTCACTCAGACTCACGTCCATCGAGTCGGTGATGCCATCCAGCCATCTCATCCTCTGTCGTCCCCTTCTCCTCCTGCCCCCACTACCTCCCAGCATCAGAGTCTTTTCCAATGAGTCAACTCTTCACATGAGGTGGCCAAAGTATTGGAGTTTCAGCTTCAGCATCAGTCCTTCCAAAGAAATCCCAGGGCTGATCTCCTTCAGAATGGACTGGTTGGATCTCCTTGCAGTCCAAGGGACTCTCAAGAGGGCTGAGTTAGATGCTCTCAAAGTTTGGGCATATGATCAGGAACATAAGAGCCTTTGAAATTTCAATTAGTTACACTATTAAAAAGTGGTCTTAACCATTTACTTAGGGCTCTGAGCTAAGTCTATTCTCATCTCATCCTTAAACTCTATTACAACCTTGAAAATCAGGTATCACTACATCTTCTCAAAGAAAGTAAGAAACTAAGGCTTAAAAGAGGCTAGGGGTTTGCCAGAAGCCATATACTTTTAGATGCCAGAAATTTCTAAAACTTCTTTAAACCTGCTCCATAAACAATAGATAAAATTTTTCATAATCTCTATTTACAGAAATGATATCTCACAAGTTTAATCCATATGACAAGAATGTTGGCTCCTATGTACTAAGAGCACTACGTGAGTGACGCAAATAATAAAAGTTTTTCATATACACTTTTTCATTTAATCTTTACAGTAAGCGTCAGCGAGTATCTTAGTCCTTTCAGGCTGCTATAACAAATACGCAGGCTGGGTAGCTTATAAACAACAGAAATTTACTTTCCATAGTTCTAGGGGTTGAAAGTCTAAGATCAGAGGGCCAGCATTGTCGGGTTCTGGTGAGGGCCCGCTTCTGAGTTGCAGACTGCTGAGTTTTCATTGTACCTTCACAGGGCAGAAGAGGTAAGGGAGCCCTCTGGGGTCTCTTTTAAAGGGCACTAATCCCACTAATAAGAGCTTCACTCTCATCACCTAATCACCTCCCAAACAGCTCGCTTCCTAATATCATCACCTTGGGGATTAGGTTTTCAACATATGAACAGGGACAAGGGAAACACATCCAATCCACAGAAGAAAGTTACTTATTATTTCCATTTATTAAGATGAGAAAACTGAGGCTTTGAGCATTAGTGTCTAGAGAGGATGTGGAGAAAAGGGAACCCTCCTCCGTTGTTGGTGGGAACGTATGTTGGTAGAGCCACTACAGAAAACAGTATGGCAGTTCCTCAGAAAATAAAATGCAATTACCATATGATCCAGCAATCCCATTCTTGGATGTACATCCAGGCAAAACTCTAATTCAAAAAGACACATGCAACCCCATGTTCATAGCAGCACTATTTACAGAGCTAAGACTTGGTAACAACCTAAATGTTCACTGGCAGATGAATGGATAAAGAAGATGTGGTCCATGTACACAATGGAATATTATTCAGCCATAAAAAGTGAAATAATGTCATTTGCAGCAACATGGATGCAACTAGAGATTATCATACAAAGTGAAGTCATAAAGAAAGACAAATACCATGTGATATCACTTATAAGTGGAATCTAAAATATGATACAAATGAACCTTTCTACAAAACAGAAACAGACTCATGGACATAGAGAACAGACTTGTAGTTGCCAAGGAGGATGGGGTTGGTGGGGGACAGAGAGGGAGGTTGGAGTTAGGAGATGCAAATTATTATACATGGAATAGATAAGCACCAAGGTCCCTATTGTATAGCACAGAGAACTATATTCAATATTCTATGATAAATCATAATGGAAAAAATATAAAAGAGAATGTGTGTGTATATATATGTGTGTGTATGTATATATACACCTGAATCTCTTTGCTGTATAGCAGAAAGTAACACAACATTGAAATCAACTATACGTCAGTAAAATAATATATAAAAATGTCCAAAAACAGCTGAAAGAAGTAGCCAAAGACATGTAGCTACTAAGTGGCTGAGTCAGGATTGGACCCAGTCTCTTGGCCCACAATAGCCATGATGCTAAACCACTTTGAAATGTTGCCTTTACCTCTTTAAGTAGGTCAGCAAATGAACTGAACTCTCATTTTTCAAAACAGAAAGTAAGCTAAATGCATGAAGAACAGCCAGTTAATACTAACTGGCCAGTTTTTATCTAGTACCATTGTGAAGTCTAAGTGCTTTGGTCTTACATCAACTTTTTATTCTTTGATAGTAATAAATCCCCAGAGTTAAAGAAAACCAGATACAGTGAAATTGAAAATATACTTTGAGAAACAGTCATTCTGATTTCATTTTCATCAGAACTTTCTGATTGGTAATTTGGTTCCCTGAGTAGATTTGCACAAAGAAAACAAGCTGTGCAGATGATGTGTCTATCTGAAAATGTGGCATCTTATTTCGTGAATGGCTTAATCAATCCATACCCTATGCATGTACTTACTATGAGCGCACCATTAAAAATAGTGTGCCCCTGGATAAATTAACAAAAATACAAAAACTAATGTCTGGACAAGCAAAACTATGAACAAAATTATGGGCCATGAATATCCCCAATAGAATGAATGACTTAGCCTAATACAACCATCCAGTATCCCACAGAGCAAAGAACAGAGGTTTTAGAAGAGGGGTCTTGAAGTACACTCCAGGTTTGAATTCTGGCTCTAATACTTAGTAGTCATGCAACCTTGGAAAGGTGTTCAACTTCACTCTTCCTCAGTGTTCTTATCTGTAAAATAGGAATAATAATAGAACTCTCCCAGGGTTATTATTATTAATAGAAGTGGAATCTTCTTAAGAGTGTCTAGCACATACTTAGTTCTCAAAAAATACTGGCTATTAGTAATTTCTCTTAGATTCACAAGCATCTCAATTTTTATTGATTAGCCAGTCATCCTATGAAATCAAAGATATGCTGTTTTATTTTTCATTCATGGTCTCCATGAAATGACAAAGGATGCCACTTACAGTCCATGCCTGACTCAACCCCGTACTCAGTCAACCTAAAACCAACTCTCCAGGCTTCAGTGCTCAACCTCTTAAAATATGTACTTATTTTAATTCCATAAATTGAGTAACATTCTTCATTACAAAGTTGAAATAAAGCAGTTACATAGTCTCTTTCCCTAGTTCAAAAGTTTAGTGACCAAAACAAGAAAAAATGCTGGCTTTGTGTTCTATTAAGATGGTGATTAACCAAATCCTTAAGCCAAATATTTTGAATACCTCTTGAAACAGGACAGCGCAGATATTTAGTAAACATAGAGGATTTCAACTTTATGACTAAGCCCTGACCATTTCAATGTTTCAGTGTACTTGCGAAGGAAAAACAATGTTAAAATCACAAGATAATTCAATGTAGATATCTTTTAAAAACATACTGCCTTAGAAACAAATACACGTTGTACATCTCTTTATTTAGCAGCTATAGATATACACGATTTTTACCATAAGATGCACAAAGCAGTTAGCTCTAGGAGATTTTTAACTATCTGCTTTATTTGATCTAAACTTTCTGTATTTTAGATTAAAAAATATGTAATAAGTATAATTAAAAATTAAAATCATTTTCATTTTGAAAAAGAGAGAAATACAAATATTATTTTTAGAGTCCTCAAGCATTCTGATGTATGACAGAATATGAAATAATAGTTTTCTTTCAAATAATCAATGTGTGAGGATTGATGGATTGACTATTTTGTGAGCCCTTAGAAGAGTCAGATGGTACTGACCTTGACTTAGGTAGTATCTGTGAAATCAAGACACTCCAAAAAACAGGTTGCTAAGTTACCACCCTGGTACTGATGATTACATACTCTGAACTAACCATAAACTAGAGTGCATTTTATTGGGGATATCAGTTCCTTTCCAAAGTATGGAGTTCCTGCCTTATGCTAGCTGCTGCTGCTGTTAAGTCACTTCAGTCGTGTCCGACTCTGTGCGACCCCACAGACGGCAGCCCACCAGGCTTCTCCGTCCTGGGATTCTCCAGGCAAGAACACTGGTGGGTTGCCATTTCCTTCTCCAATGCGTGAAAGTGAAAAGTGAAAGTGAAGTCGCTCAGTCGTGTCTGACTCTAGCGACCCCATGGACTGCAGCCTACCAGGCTCCTCCGTCCATGGGATTTTCCAGGCAAGAGTACTGGAGTAGGGTGCCATTGCCTTCTCCGTTATGCTAGTGAGGATCACTTTAAAATACCACTGAGATAAATAATGTCTTTCACTTATGAATTCCAACTGATTGCAGGGAAACTTTAAAGTCCTAGCAACACTGTTGCTATAGCAATGCAACCTGATTAGATATTCTTAGCAACCAGCCACAACTCACACCCACGGAGTCCCTTCATTTATTCCAAGAAGAATAATGTTGACATTCCAATCTCTAAAATATACAGAATTCAGTGACAGACATCTACGGATGAGAGGCCTGTGAGATCCAACGGAATAGCAAGTTAATAAATAATATACCTGGGCCTTGAACACATCCTATATGCATACAATAAGCACATGTAAAAGTGTATTCTACATGGCTAAAAATTGAAGATGTTTCATTTGGCCCTTGGAGTATATGTAAATCAGCAGAACCTTTCAATTTCATACTGTAGTAGCTAAAGTTTACATGCTTCTCAAATAGTATATTTCATACTGAATTAACAGGGATAACAATAAACTTTCATGTTTGTGACCTACAGCAATAATTTGACATTTTGATTCTAAAGCTTTCATCAAAACTTGTATCACACTTGAAAAACCACAGGCACTACTGAGAGTGAGGGTATGGCTAATTATGAGGGTGCACAGCAGAAATACTGCCTTTGTCACACGTGCTTAAGCCAGAGCTGATACAAGGGATGGATTGAGTTACTGCTCTGCAGGAAAGGATCTGTCACATCCTGAGCAGGATAAGATTTTGAAGACCAAATTCTGGAGTCATTTCCAGGCTGATCATAACAGGAAGGTCAAAAGCAGGATCAGATCTAGGAAGGCTCAGAAAAGAAAACAACAGCCCAGAAAGCTACAAACACGGTCTATGATTCTATAACTAAATAAAGGGTGCTTTTCTATAAACTGAGATCCTGAATCATTCTGTTTTGATATGGAAAAGAGCCCAATTACATTCTTAGCCTCCCCTGAATGGCTATACTCTGGCAGTTAATAACCCAGTCTCTCCATAAAAACAGTTTCTGTTATAAATAGAGGAGTACAGTGGGAAGGAATTAAGGTGAAAAATAACCAGAAGCTTTTGCTGCTGTTGTCATTGCCTTTGAAAGTTATTAAATTTGAGACATGGATACAATATTCTGAAAATAATGACTCTCAGCTAAGCTACAGAATTAGAAAACCCTTTTGAGAGATCTCCAATTTTGATATCTATTCTAAAATTTCAATTCTATGTTAATTCTGCATTGAAAATTTTTTGCACATCCCTATATAAAAATTTAATATAAGAAAATTATTGTCGTGCACATATGCATGGTTAGAAGAATGTTCAACCCAGCAGTCAAAAATAACAAATAACTTCACTGCTAACAGTCTAAATATATAAAAACATGGCATTGACTAAATTAATTATGGTGTCTTGTATCATGAAATCCTGCTCCACAGCCCCCTTACCTGTCATCTTGAAACCTAAAAAAATATAAAAAATCGAAAGTTTATATATAACTTAACTGGCAGAAAAACCTGATCTGACCAGGACTCATTTGACACCAAAATCTAACTGGAAGTGAGACTATTCAGAGGCTTTATTTGTCTCACACAGTGTGATTATTCTTATGGTTTACTGCAGAAATACTCATGTGTTTGATTGCAGAGTGCTACCACAGACACTGCTGAAAATGTTTCCTAGTATTAGAATTTAACCATATTAGATTTCAAAAGTTTAAAAATTCCTTAATTCTATACAAAAAAAAAAATGTGGACAGTGATATACACGGTGTTGTCTCTGCCTGACATACTGTCAAGATTCTTGACTTTTACATGACTTGCTTCTTCTCATCCCTCAGGTCTGGACTTCGTAAGTCTCCTCTCAGTGTTGGTTCTCATCTAAGTCTAAACAAAACCCCTGTAGTTACTCTCCACCACACATGCTGGTTATTCTTCCTTCACAGTTCTTCCTACAACCATTGGTGACCTCATTTGTTTCTTGGCTTGCAAATCTAAGGACTGTCTCCCCCTAACTAGCTCTAGGAGGGCACAGACCTTATTTGACTCACACAATTGGGCTTCCCTGGTGGCTCAGACAGTAAAGAATCCGCCTGCAATATGGGAGACCTGGGTCAGATCCCTGGATCAGGAAGATCCCCTGGAGGAGGGCATGGCTACCCACTCCAGTATTCTTGCCTGAAGAACCCCCATGGACAGAGGAACCTGACAGGCTATATAGTCCATAGGGTCACAAACAGTCGGACATGACTGAAGCGACTTAGCACACACGCACACTTGTCCATGATTAAATTGATTCACATTACACCAACATTCTTCCCTGGTGGCTCAGCTGGTAAAGAATCTGCCTGCAATGCCGGAGACGTGGGTTCGATCCCTGGATTGGGAAGATCTCCTGGAGAAGGGAACGGCTACCCACTCCAATATTCTGGTCTGGAGAATCCCATGGAGTATATAGTCCATGGGGTCGCAAAGAGTTGGACATGACTGAGAGACTTTCACTTACACCAAACACTTCTCTGAAAATACTTACTATTACAAAAAGTACACAACTATCAATTACAAAAAGTACACAACTATCAATTTCTTCAAGTCAGGACCACACAGCACAGCTCCACCAAAATGTGAAACCACACAAAATAAAAATGAAAGATAAAAGTAAGCCTCTCTTAACATACATACAGCTGCTTCACTTTGTTGTGTAGCAGAAACTAGAAACATTGTCAACAACAAAAAAGTAAACCTCTCTAGATGTTGCACATTTTTTCTTCAACTGTTTCAAATTGTCAATTTTTCACCAAGTGTGGATTTATTATGTTATTTGCTCTCCTGCCTAATTCTCAAACCAAAGCACTACCCATACTGTCCCACCAGCATAACGGTGTGTGTGCATGTGTATATGCGATCTTTCCCAACAACAAGGCCTTGAAAACCACAGAATCTACCAAACGCTTTGGGCCAAACACTCTCTTCCTATTGATGAAGAGAGGCTGAGAATTAGAAACACAAACCTACTTCATAAAGGTAAAACATTTTTAAAATCCACAAGGAGGCATTTCTAGAATGGATTCATCATGCTGAGTTACTGTGGATCATTTTACAAAGGACACATACAACCAAATGCTAAAATTTCCATATTCGTTGCCAAGACCCATTTTATCCTGAGAAGCAGTCCAGCACAGAGCAAGAGAAAGCACCCTGTCCTCTGACCCAGCCACCCACAGCCTTGAGAACTGCAGGGTGCCTGAAAACAGAAAAGCTACATTATATTACAGCCACATTTACACAAAACATTCTCAATATGCTTTTCTTCAACCTCCAAACACGTTTTCAGGAAACCACCTCGATATATCCCGGTGTTTGCAGACTTTCCGTACACTCTGTTTTGTATTTTTTCCGCACGTTCTGTTTTGTATTTTTTGCACACTCTGTTTTGTATTTCATACCTTTTTCACATTAATGTACCTGGGACCATTGCTATGAAATTAGAGATACTTCAACTGAAAAGGTATCAAAACAATGAAGAAATACATCCTAAACACATACAGTTTTAAAGTAACTAATGCATATTTAAAACAGCTCCGGATCTTGTGAACACTGTAGTTTCCAGGATACGTTTAAATCAAGAACAGTATGGATATGCTATCATTTTGAGGAATCATTTGACACCACATCCATCTCACTTAGGTCTTTCTCTAATTCTAATAGCAGCTCAAAAAGCAAAACAAAACCAAATCACTCACCAGAACAGAGTTCTCCTTTATCTGCATGTCTGCAATGTTTATAATTAAAATCTCTGGTTCAGGCCTGGTGGAGGAATCAGTTCCCGCCAGCCCTCTGCCTAGACTATTGTGTGCAGGTGTATTGTATTGTTATTTAAAACATGCTGTTTAGAACACAGAATTCTTTCTCTGAGGCCCCTTAAGTGAGGCAGCTGAAGACCAGCAGCTGCAAGTTTTTTGCTTTATTTCCGAGCGTGTCATTGTTAGCTCTGGTCACTGAGCCCTTTTCCCTAATGAACAGGCTGGGTCTGGGGGTTGGGGAGCATCTGGACAGCACTGCTCCTGTTTACCCCAGACGTGGATACAGAACCCCAGAGCCACACCTGCCAACTGCCAACAAGCATGCTGTTTAAGTAATGGAGCGTCTGGGATATTAGATAATAAAATTATCCCACTAATGATACAAAATGAAAAATCACCTTTGAGTCAATAATTTTCTGCTCGATGTTCTCCCAATAGTATTTGGATACACTTATGTTTAACTTTTCTACAGAGGACCTCATTTCTTTTAAATTCACATTAAAACACCAAATACCAAAGGCTTATTTCAGGGGAACTCCCCCCCCAACTACATAATAAGCATGAATTAAACTAAATTCTTTCATCACCTATTCCATTTTTTTGTAAATGATTTTCAAATTTTTAGCCTAAAACTGGCCATAAGCAGAGGTCAAAAATACTCCTTCTGGTATGAGAATTAAATTTCCTGTCTAAAAACTTCAATTTTAACTAAAGCTAAAATAACATTCCTATTGCGTATCAGAACTAAATTCTAAGGCTACACTTGCAAAAACAAATGGATGACAATCATATGAGGTTTTCCTCTAATTACACATACAAGACTTTTGTACAAAAACCTCCACTTAATTGCCTTTAATAGCCAATAAAGCGTAGCACACAAGGCTTTATGCAGTGTTTATACAGTCCTATGCAAATGGGAAATCCTGAAGTTATAACCTGACTTTATTTCCATTAAAACTTAGTTCATAAGGAAAAAGAAAAAATTCCATTCAAAAAAATAAATAAAAAAGCTTAAGAAGTGAATGATGCAGATACAATATTATCAGGGTAAAAACTACTCTAAAATGTAAGAATAAAAACTGTATGTGATGGTGGCTCCAAGGAAGAAAATATTTGCTGTTCTTAACCCTGGAAGATTTTAGAGTAGCTGAACTGGAATCCTGAAGCTCATTAGCTGTATTTATACGGTGTGGAGAAATAGCACTCTATAAGTTCTGTATGCTGCATTTTCATGCCATATTACTACCATATGACAGTATTGTGCCACATTTATTTTGCAACCCACTTTAATCCTGGCTTTCATTTGAGTTATGCTTGTGTTTCTATAACCTTGCCTTTTTATTCACTTCTATCTTTTTGTTTCTGTTTTTAAATCTTAATGTTGTACTTTCAGATACAAATCTGCACCCTGCATGTTCTCTGTTTAGCAACCCAAATCATTAACGTGATGTGATGCTAAATAATATGTTCTTACATCAAAGTCCTTCAGAGCTCTTTCTTTTCTTTGAATAATAGTTTTCTCCTGGGATGGGGAGAATAAAACACTCTGAATAAAGTACACGGGAAAAATGCATCTACCCATTTCGGCAGATGGCACTTTGGGTGTCCTGTAATGGAACTATTGATTGTTCACAGTTTCTGAATATAGTTGTCAGGTAGGGCTAAATCTTTAGGGGTTTGTGGGCCAGGGTCAGACTTAGCCACCTGCTTGAAAAGCTTAAAGCTTACTCTACTCCCCAGAGGCCAAGACCAAGGTCAAAATATTTACAACCAACAGCTCCACAAAACAAGTCAAGAAATTCCATGTATTATATATATTTTCCACTTGTATTATAAAATCAAAGATACAACTCGCTTTAAAAACCGATATTTTAGAAAAGCAATGGATAGTACATGCCAGTGTATGGTGTACCTATAATTTTTAGACCATTTATTTTTCTCAGGCTAAATAAAATGCTAGCATGTCAGTTTCAAAATAGAAGATAGGAAGAGTAACTCTTTTCCTTCTGTAAATTTTCTAATTGCTGCTGCTTCTGCTAAGTCGCTTCAGTCGTGTCCGACTCTGTGCAACCCCAGAGACGGCAGCCCACCAGACGCCCCCATCCCTGGGATTCTCCAGGCAAGAACACTGGAGTGGGTTGCCATTTCCTTCTCCAATGCATGAAAGTGAAAAGTGAAAGTGAAGTCACCCAGTCGTGTCCAACTTCCAGCAACCCCATGGCCTGCAGCCTACCAGGCTCCTCCGTCCATGGGATTTTCCAGGCAAGAGTACTGGAGTGGGTCGCCACTGCCTTCTCCTTTCTAATTGCTAGCAGTCTTTAAAGTATGAGTTTCTGTGGAAATGCATTTGTCAGATTCATGGTGGATTCATGAGAGTCTTACATGTTTGAAGCAAAATATAGGGAGACACGTTGCCCTAGCTGGTGGTGGAGAAATGTAGTAGGGAGAAAAGGACAATGCTAGACTAAAACCTTATGAAAGAAAGGTTTTTAAAAATAAAATAAAGTTGTATTTATATTTTAATATAGGAAATACATTAATACAGTTCTAAGTATATCCGTGAATTTAATCCCTGCATGTAAAAATACCTAATCAAAGGGCATATTTATTTGTAATGTTGACAAATTTTGCCAACTACCCTGTATAAAAGTTGTACCCACTTACACTCCTACCAACAACCTATGAGAAAAACTGTTTTCCCACATCATCTAGCATAATTATCAGAATTTTCTTCATTTTTGCTAATCAGAAAGATGATACATGATACCCCAATAAGCTTCAATGTGTACCACTCTCATGAGTAAAATCATGCCTCTATTCATACGTCCAAGACATTTCATTTTCTGTTAACTATCTCATTTCTTTTACCTATTTTTATTGGTTCATTGGACTTTTTCTTATTCATATATGAGGGTCCTTTATACACCAGGGGCTTCCCTGGTGGCTCAGACGGTAAAGCGTCTGCCTGCAATGCAGGAGACCGCGGTTCGATCCCTGGGTGGGGAAAATCCTCTGGAGAAGGAAATGGCAACCCATTCCAGTACTCTTGCCTGGAAAACTCCATGGACAGAGGAGCCTTGTAGGCTGCAGTCCATAGGGTCGCAAAGAGTTGGACACGACTGAGCGACTTCACTTCTTCACTTCTATATATTTGCTAAATAAGTCCTAGGTCCATGACACAAGTTGCAAATGTTTCCCTTATTAAGAGATTATTACTTGAATTGACTATAGTGATCTCTGCATGCATAAATTCTTTATATGTAGTTGAACTTATTTTTCTTTCTTATGGCTTATTGTTTTTATGTCATACTTAGAAAGATTTTTCCCTACTCCAGTTTTATAAAAATACTCTCCTGTGGCTTATTGAAGGATTTATATTATGCTTCCATTCTTCATATTTAAATCTTTAATTCGTTGCCATTTATTGTGGTGTCACATGAGATTATTTTTCCTAACTGATCAGTGGTCCCTACAGATTTGAGATGTCATGTTAATCGTATATTCAGTCCTCATATGTATTCCAGTCTATTTCTTCATCTTCCAGTTGGTTTCATTGACTTGTTTCTTTTCGTATTCCAAAACTATGTTCTATGTTTCATGCTTTTATAGTATTTTCAAATATTTAACATTTTAAATATTTAACATATTTTAAATACCCAGCCTCCAGGTGGCGCTAGTGGTAAAGAACCCATCTGCCAGTGCAGGATACGTAAGAGACAGGGGTTCAATCCCTGGGTCTGGAAGATGCCCTGGAGGAGGCAAGGCAACCCACTCCAGTATGCTTGCCTGGAGAATCCCAAGGACAGAGGAGCCTGGAGGGCAGAGTCGGACACGACTGAAGAAACTTAGCACGCACGCACAGCTCTCTTCCCCTGTGTATTGTTCACCCTTTATAGAAGCTTTTAGTCAATTTTTGATTATTTTTTCATTTGAATGTTAGATTCAGCTTGTCTTGCTCAAAAAAGAAATAGAAAAAAAAAACAATAATATTATTTTGGGCATCTTGTTAAATGTATAGATTAACTTGGGAAAAATGTATATGATATAGAATTTTCCTATGTGAAAACATGGTATTGCCTTTCCATTTGTTCATATCTTTCAGACTTCAGGAATAGATATAACTTTTTTTTTTTTCATAAAAGCTCATACATTTCTTGCTTTATTTATTCTAAAGTATTTTATCTTTTCTGTTGCTATTGTAATTGGGAGTACAAAGAATTGCACGATAAGATACCTAAAAAGAGTTTAACTCCAATAATAAAAAATTCAGGTTACTAGAACCACTAAAATATAATGTGATGTGTGCCATTTAAAAAGCCTGTAAAAGCACTCTATGAAAATGGGACCATGGAGAACAGCACACAGAAGAGTCCCAAAAGACCAAATGCATTTCAGATGGAAAAAATCTGTACAGATGCCTGAGAGAAAGAGGTGACTTGATGTTCTGTAAATAGTTTCTCAGAGCAAATCTGTCAGAACCTTAGAGAGAGTTAGGAGGAGATGAGGCTGAAAAGGTGGGTAAGAGTCCAATCATAAGGGACCTCTGTGTCCTTGCGAGGTGTTTAAACTGTATAGACATTAAGGGTTATAAACAAAAAAGGTCCAAAGTACCCCAGAAATTAGGAGCTAGCCCAGAAATTAAGAAAATAGGAGAATATTTCAAACTTCAAGATAGGAAATAACAAAGATCTGAAATATGGAGTTCAATGAAAGGATTAAACTGATTCTCAGGAAGTAGAATTTGAATTTTAGGACTTATAAATAATAGAATATGTAAAGTAAGAAGGAGGATTTCAGCTTTCTGCCTTGAGCATGTACCAGGCAAGGACTAGAGAGAGAACTTCAAGACAGTAAATATTTGGAGATAGATGAAACACACTGTCAAAGTCAAGATACTCATTTGGTGGTGGTTTATCTCATTACCATTCACTCGAGTGGTGAGGTCGAGGGGACAAGTGTGACAGCAGAGACCTAGGAAATCCCAGACTTTAAGTGTCAAGGGGAGGAAGGGAATCCTTGTAAGACTGAGCAATAAGCAGAATTGTAAGTGGCATTGGCTCAGCGGTGTCTCAGAATCCAGTGCAGGACCAAACTCACAAAGAGTGAGTGGTCACTAATATCAAAGGTAAATAATATTTGAATAATTTTCACCTAATCAGAAATATAGGCACACTTGAGTGGTTTAGTTTTGGGGGATGGAGTGGGATGGGGAAGGAAAAATCTTAGTTAAATATTTATTAATCTGATACACTCTCAGAATATTCAAGAATATGTCAATCATTTGACTGCAATCTTGTCTTTAGTAGTTTTGCTTCATAAACTACATTTGCTTTATGTTTTTCTGTATAATAAAAGTATTTTTATTAAAAGGTTCACACTGTTTTTAAAGAAAAGAAGCAAGAAAAATGCAATGGAAAGGAAGAAAATGTTCAACATTCATCTCATATCTTTACCATCACAGATATGAGACCAAAATTTTGTAGAAATTATTCCTGTGTTTTTTGTAAACACTTAGAAAAAGTGACAAATAATTATGTCTTTACAGTCTTCCTTACAGCGATGATGATTTGGGTAATACGGAGAATAATAAAATCAACATTGTTCGGTCATGAACCTATAACAAGGAGCCATGTGAAGGCATCTGGAGTTTTGAGTCAATTTGTTGGTAGTTGATCTGAACCACCCACACGCTTTCATCAGAAGCTGTGTGCACAAATCTAGTTTTCCTGGTTTACTCAAATTATGACTCTGTCTTTGGCTACCAGATTCGACTTTTCTTCATTTGTTTCTATATCCCTGAAACTTGCCACCCACTTATCAGATTATCGTCCTCCATTAACACACTGGCCAGTGTAGTATGAGAAAAATACTGGGTGGTGTATTAACAACCTTAGATTGCCCTAGCTTTATTATATGTTATTGAGTAAGTCTCTTTAGCTCTCTAGCCCTTATTCATTTCTAAGACCCTCTAGATTTCACGGCCCCAAATCAACTTTCTTACGATGTTTGTCAAGAAAAGCCAGAAAGGATTCCGGGAAGTTTTTTTGATTTATTTGATTTATTTTAATTCAAATTTATTTATTCAAATAAAATTAAAATTCACAGTGAAACCCCTTGTGATCGGTATTCCAGGGGCTCTTTTCTGTTTCTTTTTTTAATTTTTCTAGGAAGGGGAAGTGGACTGAGGAGTGGAGGGAAGACGGCATATTGCTGGAAATCTCCTACCGCTTTTGCAGTATGCAATTTTAGATATTCCTCAGTGAACAAAAACAGTGAACCGAATATTTCAAAGCTATATATAGACTTTAGATTTTTTAACCCTTTGCCTCCTGAGAGACAGGCCTAGATCATCAGGCTGTGTGGTCTTCAGCAAGTCATTTAACCTCTCTGATCTCCATTTCCTCAAGTGTAAAAGGAAGTCAGACTGGACCTGTCTACTCCACAGTGTGATTTCAAGGACTAAGTTAAATGATACATTTAAAATTGCTTGGTAATCTGTGACATACTAATATAGGGTATTAGTTACTCTTTTGAAATTGTATTCTTTATCACTATTTTATTATTAAAATAGAGCAAAATATTTTCAACCATGACGAATGATCTCGGCATCTATCTGCATCACACAGGAAAATGGCAGAGTACAATGCATGTCAATTTTATTTTAATATTTAAAAAGGCATAATGTGCACGTACAGAGCATTTTGTCTAATAGATGTGCTGCAATAGTTTATATATGTGTGTACCTTATACATATACAAGAATAGAAACAAGGTTACTCTTGCTAAATTCCTGATTATCTTCCTGATTTCTCCTTTTTTTGATTTGCAATAAAATATATAGGAAAAGGAGCATATATAGAAAGATTTCTCCAAATTAATTTAGACATGTGTTTATTTTCTGCAAGATGAAAATTGGTATTTTTTAATTTAAAAAAATGTGCTGTGATCAAATATGTTTAGTCTATACTGTGGACTCTATGCTTATCTTACAGATTAAAAATACAGCAACTTATGAAAGGTTCCAAGAAATCTTGCAACAGAGGAATCTGTTCAACTTCATTTAACACGGTTTCCCAAATTTATTTAACCATGACACTCATTTTTTTTTTAACTAACCACCTATTAATAGCTTATGAACCTCCAGTATTCTGCATAATAAAATGTAGGAAATGCTGAAACCTGTTCCAAATATGAAACAGTCATTATAAAATAAAAGACACCCAGTGTCGACTCTACACTAGGCTTGCTGAGCTCTTTTCTCCTCACTAACATTTCAACCTAAAAGTCATCCTGGAAAACCCCGACAAATGCAAACGAAACATGCCACCACGTGACTGAGATCGAACGAAAGGCAGAGGGACACTTCTGGCAAATGGTACAAAGTATTACAGTTGTTAAACACCATCAGTCATTTTGGACACGAAACCGCTTCTGAATTATACCCTCAGGGCCTAGGGGGTGAGGGGAAAATTGCACCTAATATGAGGCAGGCGTAATTGACTTCTGCTTGAAACAGTCAGTCTGCCCTTGGCAAAACAGCCAAATGTACCTTGAAAATGGCAATTATTTATTACCATTGGATTTTCTGAGATTTGTGAAAAACTCAAAGTCTGCCAGACTCTATAAAAATATTAGTCTCAACTAATAGACCTTTTAAAATTTCTTTTAACTTTCAAGAATAAAATATGAGGAATTAAGACCATCATGTTTAGTCAAAAAAAAAAAAAAAAGACCATCATGTTTAGGAGGACCACATGCTCAAAAGATGACCTTGATGTATATTACAGTTTTCAACATGCTATATAATTCAACAAAGTTTTGTGAAAACTGATGCTACAATTAGAAAATAATGGCCAAAATATTTGTGTACATGCATACTGTGAGAATAAAACAAAATGCTACACTCTCCAACAACAAGGGTTCTGTTGAGTGTTTTTAGTGTTTGAGTAGAAATGAGTTCCCAAGGGTGAAAAATCCAAGAGTCACGTGTGGATGTGAGAGTTGGACTGTCAAGAAAGCTGAGCACTGAAAAACTGATGCTTTTGAACTGTGGTGTTGGAGAAGACTCTTGAGAGTCCCTTGGACTGCAAGGAGATCCAACCAGTCCATTCTGAAGGAGATCAGCCCTGGGATTTCTTTGGAAGGAATGATGCTAAAGCTGAAACTCCAGTACTTCGGCCACCTCATGCGAAGAGCTGACTCATTGGAAAAGACCCTGATGCTGGGAGGGATTGGGGGCAGGAGGAAAAGGGGATGACAGAGGATGAGATGGTTGGATGGCATCACCGACTCGATGGATGTGAGTTTGAGTGAACGCTGGGAGTTGGTGATGGACAGAGAGGCCTGGCGTGCTGCAATTCATGGGGTCACAAAGAGTCGGACACAACTCAGTGACTGAACTGAACTGAACTGAACTGTGATGGAGAAATCACCTCAGCCTCTGAAGGGTTTCAAGATGAAGACCTGGTTGACACTGTTGAAGCTTGTTGTATTAGCAGTGGTTTCCTGGGAAAGGAGGAGGGGAGAAATGGAGAGGGGCCTAGGGGAGACAAGCTCCTAGATTTGATTCTGCCAGATTCCACAAAGTGTGATACATGTTCGATTGGAAAATTTTTACTACTCTTACTACCGGAAAACAAACTCCATCATATTCCTGTCACCTACAAATGCGCTTTTCAAGGACGTTTGCCGTCTGCTTCTATGGAGACTGGACCCTGTGCTACTGCAGCTACTGACCTTCAGCGCGCCCTGAAGGGAGTTCAGGGTGGAGACTGAGGCACTCTGTGCGCCAGGGACACTGATGGGACAGGTCTTTAGATGGTTAGATATTCTCAGGAACTGACTTCATGATCCCAATCCTTGCATCTCCTCATATCTAGAAAAGCATTAAATCCCTTCATGGTGACATCAGCTCCTTGTGACCAGCAGAAAAGCTCTTGTAAAGTAAGTAACTGATTGCATGGAACTCCCCTTCACCAAAATCTTATATGTTGACCTTCCCCCACTCCCTCTTTGGAGGAGTTGCTCAGAGCTCTCTCTGAGGTGCTGTCTCCCGAGCTGCAGTCCTCATTTTGTCCCAAATAAAACTTAACTCACAACTCTCACATTGTGCATCTTTTTAGTTGATGCTCTTGACTAGTGAAGATATGCTTAGCACAAAAGCACTAGGAGAAAACCCTAAAATTTATGTAGGTTGAAATGAGTGAAATATTATGATACAAATTAAGTGGACAGTGCAATAAAAGAAAATGATCCTATTGCATTCTATGAGCCCAGTCCATGTTTGATGTGTAAAATGAATATATATGCTTTCCCTTTTTAATACAGTTTTATTGAGGTAAAATTTATGTAAAATAACCTGCATGTATTTAAAGTATACAA
This sequence comes from Bos taurus, assembly GCF_002263795.3. NCBI lineage: Eukaryota > Metazoa > Chordata > Mammalia > Artiodactyla > Bovidae > Bos > Bos taurus. The sequence continues at coordinate 12,638,272 of NC_037333.1, forward strand.
TCAGAAGCTTTAATTTATGTATATACATATAACATATGTTAAGCAATCACCACAGTTAAGATAATGAACATATCCATCACTCCCCCAAATTTCCTGATGTCTCTTTATAATAAAATCTGACCCTCTCTATACCCAACCTTGTCCCCAGAAACTCACAAATCTGCTTTCTGTCACTATGGATTAGTTGGCGTTTTCTAGAGTTTTATCGGAGAAGGCAATGGCACCCCACTCCAGTACTCTTGCCTGGAAAATCCCATGGATGGAGGAGCCTGGTAGGCTGCAGTTTATGGGGTCGCGAAGAATCGGACACGACTTCACTTTCACTTTCATTTTTCACTTTCATGCATTGGAGAAGGAAATGGCAACCCACTCCAGTGTTCTTGCCTGGAGAATCCTATGGACGGGAGAGCCTGGTGGGCTGCCATCTATGGGGTCACACAGAGTCGGACACAACTGAAGCGACTTAGCAGCAGCAGCAGCAGAGTTTTATATAAATGGAATAATACAGTATGTGTTTGTTTTATGTCTGTTTTTTTTTTAACTTAGAAAATTATTTTGAGATAATCTATGTTGTTGTAGATATTAATAGTTTGTTCCTTTTGTTTACCCATTTGCCAGTTGATGGAATATTTGGCTTGTTTCAAGTTTGTGGCTATTACAAATAAAGCTGTTGTAAATATTTGCATACGAATCTTTGTATGGATTCATGCTTTCACTTATCTTGGGTAAATATTTCGGAGTGAAATGGCTGGGTATGGTAGGTGTGTGTTTAACTTTTTAAGAGACAATCATATTTTTCTCCAGAGTGACTGTACCATTTTACATTCCCACCAGCATTGTATGAAAGTTGGAAAGGACGTGGAATCCTCACCAATATCCCATGAAAATAGACCCTACTATCAAAAATCCAACATATAGATCACAAAGAATTTTTTTAAACTAATGAAGAACTTACTCATAAAATCTTGCAGTCTGAGTCCTGCCAAACTTATTATTAATAGTAGAGGAAACCCAAAGTAATCTTCGCTAATTCTCTTATGAATTATTGGCCCTAGAATGTAAATTTCAAATTCTGTAAACAATCACATCATTTTTCTTTTTGCTATTAATTGTAATGAATCTACCAGTGAAAGGGATTTTATCTATCTACTTGTTTATTGCAATATGTGACAAAAACATGGAAGAAGAAATTCCTTTCCTCAGTGTCAAATAGAACCTGTAAAGATGTCTCTGAGATAAAGTCAAAACCATCACTAGAAAATTGGTTACTATCTGTTTTTATTATTGCATTCACTGATCCACTCAGGTCCAAGCATCAGCATGCAGATCTAGCAATGAATTAGATGTTCCAATAAGATGAGAGTCCATCAGACAGAAATAATGTTTGTAAGGAATGCAACTGCCACTAGAACGTAAGCTCCATGTACCTGGGGACTGTTTCTCTTATCCCTGTTTTCCTAGTACCCATGACAATGCACGCCATATAGAAGGTATACAACCACAAACATGCTGGACATTAGAGAACAAAGAAGTATCTGGGCTTAATCCAAAAATAATACTCAGAGTAGAGTGTCATCTACCCTCTGAGAATAGAGGCTCATACATTAGAGATTCTGCTCATGCCAGCCTTCTCAGGGCCTCAAAGCTCTTGTTTTGGCTTAATACATACCTTATTATAGAAAATTATGAATTCAGTTTGCTAATATATTGTAATTTCCACAATAGCTATTGAGCTATGGAATTCAATGTTAATTCTCAATTTCATCTTGGAAGGATACAGTTATGAATTATCCAAAGTTAAAAAAAAATATTTCCTTATGATCCATTGGTTTAAAAGCAGGTTTTATTCCCACAGTACAAAACTTGGCACACGATTATACTACCATCAAGCTCGCTGACCTCCCACCATTCCCTTTAAAACTCTTCTCTTCCCAAGACCTCTCATGAATTTCCACCATTTTGGGGAGCTGACAAGACTACACCACGAGGCTGCAGCGTATTTTCTAAAGCTGCTGCTGCTGCTGCTGCTAAGTCGCTTCAGTCGTGTCCGACCCTGTGTGACTCCATAGACGGCAGCCCACCAGGCTCCCCCGTCCCTGGGATTCTCAATTTGCCCGGTTGAGACATATTTTATGAAACTATAGTGAGAACGTACTGTATAAGGCTACTACTGAGTCAGAGGCACTAGGGCTTATTTTTATCCCCAGAATCAATTAGATACAAAAAATATAAAATAGCACCACAAATAGAAATTTGGTAGGTAAATATTATGTCTAAGAGGAATCAATGAATCAGTAAGACCACATGTTGTATCATATGTTTGTGTCTACAGATTTCATTTTCATCAATATTATAATGTAAATTGTCCTATTTTATGAGTTTCTGTTACACTATTAAACTTTTAACTTGGGAAACTGATGACCTCTTTGTGTCTCAGTTTTCCTATTAAAGTTTGAGAAGAACTAGATCTCTAGGCTTACCTCTAGTCATGTGTTGGTTTTTATCTGCTTTAAGAAAAACACAACATGGAGACACATCTACACATAAATGAAAGTAACATTTGTCTACAGAGAGCTGAGCAGAATCATTCTCTTGGCATGTGGCTCACCTAGAAAATCTGCCTCCTCCCATCAGACTAAGACCTTTAACTCTCCCAGGTGGATGAAGAAAGTCACCTCCCATATCAGCAATCAAAGGATGCTGCAGCCCATCAAGCCCTCAGCAACTGAAGTTGCCTCATGTGTACCCTGAGGGGATTCAGATTGGGGAAAAAAAACAAACCAGGAAACAGGATACTGACCCTAGACAGTAAAGGTGCATATCAAAAGAATGATTTCAGAGAGCACAGACTCTTGCAAAATCTTCCCATGCATTGAAAAATGCTAAATTCGTTAACCTGAGATGTCTGGGTTTTCTTTAATTAACAACAATCTTTTGATGTTCAGACCACCAGGGTTTTGTTGCCAAATGCCTATGTATCCTGGCTGCTCCTTAACTCTTCAGAACAGCCCCTCACAGCTGTCTGAGAGGCTGTCTTCCAGGCGTCAAGTCCTCTCAGTACGTCTGCTGAATAAAAAATAATTCTTAGGACTTCCCTGGTGGTCCAGCGTCTGGGACTCTGTGCTCCCAGTGCAAGGGGCCTGGGTTGGGTCCCTGCAGAGGGAACTAGATCCTCCATGCAGCAACTAAGAGACCCCAAGTGCTGCAACTAAGACCTGGCATAGCCGAATAAATACACAAATAAATAAATATTTTAAAAATAATAATTCTCAAATTTTAGGGTGTGCTTTATTTGCAGTTGACACTCATCAGATTTTTTTAACCATTTGGGTTACTCAGCAAAAGTTGATTAAAAGTTAGAAGTAGAATAAAGACTCTAACCTTTATTTCATCTATATGTTCTCACACACACATACAAGTTAACGTACCTTTTCTATTTACCTATAGGGTTTCTGTCGGAGAAGGCAATGGCAACCCACTCCAGTACTCTTGCCTGGAAAATCCCATGGGCGGAGGAGCCTGGAAGGCTGCAGTCAATGGGGTTGCTAAGAGTCGGACACGACTGAGCAACTTCACTTTCACTTTTCACTTTCCTGCATTGGAGAAGGAAATGGCAACCCACTCCAGTGTTCTTGCCTGGAGAATCCCAAGGACAGGAGAGCCTGATGGGCTGCCGTCTGTGGGGTCACACAGAGTCAGACACGACTGAAGCAACTTAGCACAGGGTTTCTGTTAGGTTCTAAAAGCATGAATTAGGTGAAAGGAGACTGTAGATCATAAGGCACTGTGTGTATTTTAGCTGTTACTATTTAACAAACATGAACATGACATGGTTTCGGAATGACAACAACAATTTAACAAACAACAAGTAAACAAAGCTAAAATATATCCTAAGTTAATCAGTCATTGTATCTCCAGATAGGATTCTCCAATTTCCATGCCTAAGTCTAGAGACTGGAGGTGACTGCTTGCCCTGTAGCAAATTGTTTCCTCTTGCTTTGAGAGTAAGTATATGCCGGATTTCTTTTCAGTTCAATCCTTCTTTCCACTGATTTCGTAAAGCCTCACTTCCACATCTCAGAATCTACCCAAGTGGAGGGCTGGAGTAAAACATGGAATAACAAGTCCACATAAGTAAGAAGTAGATCCCCCAAAGTACTTCAGCCATCATCCTGTAAGCAATGCTCCTAATGTGGTCACCAGAATAACAGGGACAAGCTCTGCTGAGGACACTTGATTCCTACCACAATGTAAATGGCCAGAGAACACAGGGTTTTCTCTGTTTTAATGTCGCACCCAGTTCTGGGAATAGAGCCTGGCACACAGAAGTGAACTGAAAGTCGCTCAGTTGTGTCCAACTCTTTGCAAACTCAAGGACTGTAGTGTGCTAGGCTCCTCTGTCCATGGAATTCTCCAGGATCTTCCCAACCCAGGAAACAAACCCAGGTCTCCCACATTGCATGCAGACTCTTTACCGGCTGCACCACCAGGGAACACCCTGGCACATAGAAGGTGCCCAACAAATGTCTAGTGAACAAATTAACCTGCTTCAAGTATGCTATCTTAGCAACTTCTAAAAGATTCTTTTCTCACATAGCAGTCACATATGTATAGCTATTATTACTCTGCAGTGCAAAGGACTGATTTCTTTTCACTTGGGCACTGAGAAAGCACCAGAGCATAAATGATATTCTAATTTGGAGCCCATTCCTTCTTTCTTATGCTAGTTCTGCTCTGGTATCTGAGTCACCTTCCCTCTTCTATTTCCTATTCTGTTACACACTAATATTGTCACTTCCTGGAATCTGAAATGATATTATTATCATTCAATTCATTTATCATTCAGTAAATGAAGGTCATTCCTGTGTCCTGCCACATTTAGTCAGGCATTCCCTTCCCCAAGACAGAACACCTTCTAACAAAGGTGGGTCCCGAAGCCAACCTCCAATCTGAACCAGGCTAGTACCTGAAACAAAGGATAAGCCGCTGCTGTTGTTGTTGTTGAGTCTCCAAGTCTTGTCTGACTCTTTGCGACCCCATGGACTGCAGCATGCCAGGCTTCCCTGTCCCTCACCATCTCCCAGTTTGCTGAAGTTCACGCTCATTGAATCAGTGATGCCATCCAACCATCTCATCTTCTATCACCCTCTTCTTCCACTAACCTCACCTGGAGAGGTGAGCACATAACCTGCTTACACCCCAGCACTGCCCACCAGAGGACAGGGAGTCTCAGCCGGAAGAGCAGACATCTGCCCTGTATGCCAACCTAGGGTGAACAAGATGGGAAGACGGGACCAGAGAACCATGCAAGATCTTGAAATAATTGGGAAGCTGATTTGTGAAAAACTGAATTAGATATATGCAATCTATATATTGATATAGATTGATATCCATCTAGTGTATCAAAGTGCAAGTGAAATTTAAACAGAAAAGGTGAAACATGGCAGTGTTGTTGTCTACAAGCACTAAATGTTCCCTCTGAACAGCTATACCAACTTTGTCACCCAAAATACTATTACTCTACTATCTATATAGATAGATAGATAGTACACCCATAATACCATTTAGCAATTTGATATCTCACAAATCCGAAATACTGGAATGCTTAATAGTGAAATGCCTTAAAAGCAAACACTCTGTTACTGTCTTCTGGGAAAATGTCACCTACAGAGAGATATGTTGCAGTCAGTCACACAATATATAGGGCATCTCAGACATGTTGAGGATTTTCCAAGCTGAATGTTACTAGGAGGAGTCTTTTCCAAAGTCAAAGCCAGTGTTTTTATGCATGTGATTCTTCTTCCACTCTCAGCACTTCCCTGGCTAGAGTAACTTAGGAGAAAAACCCTCTGCTAACCACCTTTGTGAGGTTTTTACAATTTGCTGGATTTATACTCATGTTGGTTACCAGAATACATGCCCTCATTTAAAACTAGAACTGAAAGCATTTCAAATACTATAACTTCATATTTTTTTATAAATGAAGCTTTTAAGCCTTAAAATGCATATAAATGGAATATACAGTCATGAATTGTTCAGTTAGAAAAAATTGGCTATTTATATACAGTAACTGTGTATAGAGCTTCTCCATCTTTGGCTGCAAAAAATATAATCAATCTGATTTCAGTGTTGGCCATCTGGTGATGTCCATGTGTAGAGTCTTCTCTTGTGTTGTTGGAAGAGGGTGTTTGTTATGACCAGTGCGTTCTCTTGGCAGAACTCTTTTAGTCTTTGCCCTGCTTCATTGGAAAAGACTCTGATGCTGGGAGGGATTAGGGGCAGTAGGAGAAGGGGACGACAGAGGATGAGATGGCTGGATGGCATCACCGACTCAATGGACATGAGTTTGAGTGAACTCCGGGAGTTGGTAATGGACAGGGAGGCCTGGCGTGCTGCAACTCATGGGGTCGCAAAGAGTCGGACATGACTGAGCAACTGAACTGAACTGAACTGAACTGCTTTCATTCTGTACTCCGAGGCCAAATTTGCCTATTACTCCAGGTGCTTCTTGACTTCCTACTTTTGCATTCCAGTCCCCTATAATGAAAAGGAAATCTTTTTTGGGTGTTACTTCTAAAAGGTTTTGTAGGTGTTCATACAACCAACTGTTCAACTTCAGCTTCTTCAGCGTTACTGGTTGGCGCATAGACTCGGATTACCGTGATACTGAATGGTTTGCCTTGGAAATGAACAAGTTTATATAGTCAACAAAAACAAGACTGGGAGCTGACTGTGGCTCATATCATAAACTCCTTATTGCCAAATTCAGACTTAAATTGAAGAAAGTGGGGAAAATCAGTAGACCATTCAGGTATGACCTAAATCAAATCCCTTATGATTATACAGTGGAAGTGAGAAATACATTTAAGGGACTAGATCTGATAGAGTACCTGATGAACTATGGACAGAGGTTCGTGATATTGTACAGGAGACAGGGAGCAAGACCATCCCCAAGAAAAAGAAATGCAAAAAAGCCAAATGGCTATCTGAGGAGGCCTTACAAATAGCCATGAAAAGAAGGGAAGCGAAAAGCAAGGAGAAAAGAAAAGATATGCCCATTTGAATGCAGAGTTCCAAAGAATAGCAGGGAAATTAAGAAAGCCTTCTTCAGTGATCAGTGCAAAGAAATAGAGGAAAGTAATAGAATGGGACAGACTAGATATCTCTTCAAGAAAATTAGAGATACCAAGGGAACATTTCATGCAAAGATGGGCTCAATAAAAGACAGAAATGGTATGGACCTAACAGAAGCAGAAGATATCAAAAAGAGGTGGCAAGAATACACAGAACTGTACAAAAAAGATCTTCATGACCCAGATAATCACAATGATCTGATCACTCACCTAGAGCCAGACATCCTGGAATGTGAAGTCAAGCGGGCCTTAGGAAGCATCACCACAAACAAAGCTAGTGGAGGTGATAGAATTCCAGTTGAGCTATTTCAAATCCTAAAAGATGATGCTGTGAAAGTGCTGCACTCTATATGTCAGAAAATTTGGAAAACTCAGCAGTGGCCACAGGACTGGAAAATGTCAGTTTTCACTCCAATCCCAAAGAAAGGCAATGCCAAAGAATGCTCAAACTACCACACAATTACACTGACCTCACACGATAGCAAAGTAATGCTTAAAATTCTCCAAGCCAGGCTTCAAAAATACTTGAACCGTGAACTTCCAGATGTTCAAGCTGGTTTTAGAAAAGGCAGAGGAACCAGAGATCAAATTGCCAACATCTGCTGGATCATCCAGAAAAACATCTATTTCTACTTTAATGACTATGCCAAAGCCTTTGACTGTGTGGATCACAATAAACTGAAAAATTCTGAAAGAGATGGGAATACCAGACCACCTTACCTGACTCCTGAAAAATCTGTATGCAGGTCAGGAAGCAACAATTTGAACTGGACATGGCACAACAGACTGGTCCCAAATAGGAAAAGGAGTATGTCAAGGCTGTATATTGTCACCCGGCTTATTTAACTTATATGCAGAGTACATTATGAGAAACGCTGGGCTAGATGAAGCACAAGCTGCAATCAAGATTGCTGGAAGAAATATCAATAACCTAAGACATGCAGATGATACCACCTTTATAGCAGAATGTGAAGAACTAAAGAGCCTCTTGATGAAAGTGAAAGAGGAGAGTGAAAAAGTTGGCTCAAAGCTCAACATTCAGAAAACTAAGATCATGGCATCTGGTCCCATCACTTCATGGCAAATAGATGAGGAAACAGTGGTTGACTTTATTTTGCGGGGCTCCAAAATCGTTGCAGATGGTGACTGCAGCCACGAAATTAAAAGACGGCTTACTCCTTGGAAGGAAAGTTATGACCAACCTAGACAGCATATTAAAAAGCAGAGACATTACTTCTCCAACAAAGGTCTGTCTGGTCGAGGCTATGGTTTTTCCAGTGGTCATGTATGGATTTGAGAGTTGGACTGTAAAGAAAGCTGAGTGCTGAAGAATTGATGCTTTTGAACTGTGGTGTTGGAAAAGACTCTTGAGAGTCCCTTGGACTACAAGGAGATCCAACCAGTCCATTCTAAAGGAGATCAGTCCTGGGTGTTCATTGGAGGGACTGACGTTGAGGCTGAAACTCCAATACTTTGGCCACCTCATGAGAAGAGCTGACTCATTTGAAAAGACCCTGATGCTGAGAAAGATTGAGGGCAGGAGAAGAAGGGGATGGCAGAGGATGAGATGGTTGGATGGCATCATCCACTCAATGGACATCAGTTTGAGTAAACTCCAGGAGTTGGTGATGGACAGGGAGGCCTGGCATGCTGTAGTCCATGGGGCTGCAAAGAGTCAGACACAACTGAGCAACTGAACTGAAACTGATACAGGAATTGTACATTTTTCTAAATACATTGTAGAACTCAGTTACAAACAGAAACCAACTGAGTTTACTGGGATCTTAAACCCTGATTCTATTAACTTGGACCAGAGTATATTTCTTTAATCAGAGCCTAGGGTCCCTAGATCTTCAGTCCCAAATCCTGCCTTCCTAAGGGAGCTGTGAAGCCTAATCAGCATGGCCCTCCAACAACTTGAATAATGAGACTTACAGGTAGACTGCTATATTACTAAAGTAATATACAGATGTCTTCTGAGGCTAGTAGCTTCAAAGAATTAACATTAAACCAATCAGATCCCTGTGGAAGAGTGAATATCTTTATAAACTTCCAGATGAGAACCATTTTATTAATATAAAAAAAGGACTATTCTTAATAAAAGCTCAGAAAGAGGTTTCTTTCTGTTAAAACCACAACATAGCTTCAGAGGGAAAGCACATCACTTTGAAAGCCTTCGCTAGAAGCCCTTTTGTTCTCACTGCCTATCTTCCACCCTTAGAAAAATGACTAGAGAGAAAGGGGGAAGAAAACAGGCTTGTGTTAGCATTCTTAGTATACTGGTACAGGTGGGTGTTGTGTGGTAGTCGCAGTTGTAATATGAATTTCTTACCTGTGAGAGTGAAACATGACACGCTTGCAGAAAACACTCAACTGGTAATAGCTGGAGCTCTATCTCAGTAGGACTTCCCAGGTGGTGCTAGTGGTAAAGAACCTGGCTGCCAAATGTAGGAAACATAAGAGAATCGAGCTTGATCCCTGGGTCAGAAAGATCCCCTGGAGGAGAAAAGTCAACCACCCCAGTATTCTACTCTGGAGAACCCCATGGACAGTGGGGCCTGGCGTGCTACGGTCCACTGGGTCGCAGAGTCGGACACAACTGAAGTGACTTGGCACACAGACACACACTCATCTCAGTTGAAGAGGCTTAGGCACAGACAGAATTCAAAAGTAGATTTGGGGATTTCCCTGGTGATCCAGTGGTTAGGGCTCTGCCCTTTTACTGCAAGGGGCATGGGTTCAACCCCCTAATTGGGGAACTAAGATCCTACAAGCCAGATGGCACTGCCAAAAAAAAGGGGGTATTTTGTTGGAGGCCCTTCAGTAATTTAGTAGGTAGGTTAGAAATACAAATATTGCTACCTTGATAACAGCAGATATAGATAAATTTATGTAAAAATTTAATTATAGAATCTAGGTTGTAGGCATATGTACATTCACAATACAATTATTCTATATATTTGAATTTTTCATAATAAAATGTTAGACACTGTTGAGGAAAAACCACACTACAGAGGAGTTAGTTCACTGAGCTTAGTTTATCAGGGGCTACATGCGGCTCGATACATACTGGTAACATAATTGAGCAGCTCGAATCTAAAGGCGGGCTGAACGTTCTCTGCAGGCTGTCGTGCATGAGCTCACTCCTGACTGCTAGGATGAACTTTAATAACAGTCAATAACATTTGCAACAACATGGATGGATCTTGAGGGCATTATGCTAAGTGAAAAAAAAAAAGCCAGATAAAGACAAATACTGAATGCTATCACTTATATGTGGAATATTAAAAAATAATCAAAGACACAGAAAGAGAAAGTAGAAAACTAACTACCAGGGGCTGGGGGGGTGGAGAAAACAAGCAGAGGTTGGTAAAAGGGTGCAATCTTTCATCTGTAAGATGACTAAGTTCTAGGACCTAACATAAAACTATGACTATGAGTTTATAACATTTCATATAATTGAAATTTGCTAAGAGAGTAGAACACAAACAGTCGCAACAACAATAGAAATTTCTTTAAAGGATGAAAAGGGAAATCCTTTTGCAATGTATATTAAAACACATACCAAATCACTATTCATTAATTATATCTCAGTAAAGCTGAAATTTTAAAAAATTAGTCAGTAACCTACTTGGATTAGATGAATTTCTGGGGCTCTACACACCCAGTCATCTTTATTCTTTACATGGAAAGCAGGGATCTAGTAATAAAAACCTGGGCTCTGGATCATAGTTCAGATCTTGATTCTACCGCTTTATACTCATCAATCTTCCTGATCCTCTCCCCATACATCAGAAAAACAAAGACACTAATTTCAATTTTTTAATTTTTTTTTAATTTTTTTCTCCGAAAATATATTTTTTATTGAAGCATTCTTGATTTTCCTCTTTTTTTTTTTTAACATTATTGGAGTATAGTTGACTTACAATACTGTGTCAGTTTCAGGTACACAGCAAAGTGATTCAGTTATACATATACATACATTCATTCTTTTTCAGATTATCTTCTCATTAGGTTATCACAGAATATTGAGTAGAGTTCCCTGTGCTGTACCGTAGGTCCTTCTTGATTATCTATTTTATTTACAGTACTGTGTGTATGCTAATCCTAAGCTCCTGATTTAACCCTCCCCCCAACATTTCCCCTTTGATAACCATAAGTTTGTTTTTGAAATCTATAAGTCTGCTTTTTTTAATAAGTTCATTTGTATTATTATTTTTTATAAATAAGTTCATTTGTATTTGTATTTTATCAGAGGCTTCCCTCATAGCTCAGTTGGTAAAGAATCTGACTGCAATGCAGGAGACCTGGGTTCGATTCCTGGGTTGGGAAGATCCCCTGGAGAAGAAAACGGCAACCCACTCCAGTATTCTGGCCTGGAGAATACTGGACAGAGGAGCCTGGCAGGCAACAGCCCATGGGGTTGCAAGAGTCGGACATGACTCAGCAACTAAACCACCACCATCATTTGTATTATTTTTAATTAGATTCCACATAGTGATATTATATGATACTTGTCTTTGTCTGACTTACTTCATTTAGTATGATCATCTCTAGGTCCATCCACATTGCTGCAAACGGCACTATTTAATTCTTTTTTGTGGCTAATATTCCATTGTATTTATGTACCATATCTTCTTTATCCATTCCTCTGTCAATGGACTTTCCAGTTGCTCCCAAATCTAGGCTATTGTAAATAGTATTGCACTAATTTCAATTCTACACAACTGAGCACAGGGTAGGAGAAGTCTGGTTATGATTTCATATTGACTGAGCTTCGCCCTGGACTAACTGTTAAAATTGCTTTTAGGCAGTAGGATATCAAATTACCATCACTATTTTTTTCAGAATATTAGAAATATAGATAAATTCTTTTAAGCAGACTCTATATTAACTTCCATACATCTACAGAAAAATATCTGGGTTGTTGAATGATGACCCTGAGGTCCCCAAAATTTCTAAAGTGGCTCCTGAATCATGGTGATGAAAGGGACAAAAGGGGAAAACAGCTGTTCATTCTTCTAGAACTCAGTTCTGTCTGTTCCATTTTATCCACTAAAATAGGGAGAAAGAGGAAAAGAAATTGCAGGAGATACATTTATAAAGGAAGTTCAATTTTTTTAGCCCACATTTTGCACTCTGATGTTAAAAATCTATGCCCCTCAGATAGAGATTTAATGCACGCAAATGCCAAGGAAACATAATCATCTTTGTCATTATCTGAATAATTATATACATATACATGATCTAGAAAATAAGAAAAATCTAGCATGCTGAATAAAATAAAATATATAATGATGTGAGGAAATAAACACATTATATTGAGAAATGCGTATTCTTTTCTAATTCAGCATGACGGTTTTCCTTCAAGATAATAAAGAGAATTTTGACTTTAAAGATAGCTAAAAATATCACTTAGAATTAATGAGAGAAATGAAAATGATTGCTATTATTAGTCTTGCTGGAGTGGCTGAAATGCCGTGTGGGTCTGGAACACTGGTTGCTATGGTGTATACTGTTGCCTTCTCACAAAAGAGGATAAAACAGTTCTGCAATCAATAACAAAGACTGAAAGAAGTAAATTCCAGTGCACAGACTGCAAAACAGCTTTTCCATATCTGCTTTTTCCTTCAACTATCAGGAGGAGTAACAGAAGATAACTAAATGATGGTACTTTCTAGAACTGCTAAACTAAAGGTGTGAACAGTGTGTTCTTGGTGGTTCAATTCAAATTTGGCCAGCTTTTATGTCACTGTCTCCCCATCTACAGGACAAGTTCAATTTATGCGAGTCATACAAACTAGATTATTCTGTTTTTCTGATCATTTCACATTGATAGCTGCATATTAGACAATAATGGCTTTTCGGTGTCTGTCAAAGATGACGATCCTTTTTCAAAATTTAATGCCTGAGATCACTGACCTCTAAGGCAAGACTTTCCTCCAGCTTTATGCTTCTCCCTGTACCTCTCAGTGGCCATACCTCCTCCATTCTCCTCTTTCTCTACCTTTCCCTTTAAAACAGAAAAATGTCTTGAAGTTTCTTCTTTTGATAAATTTTCTTCTCTATCATCTTTTGTTTCAGTGACCTCATCCTTCACCATGTTTTCCAAAATGTCCTCCATGAAGACGCCCACTTCAGTCTAAAAAAACAACAGTTCCCAGTTTTTTCTTTCAACAGGGATGGAAACCAAATGTCCACTGAAGGGTGAATGAGTAAACAATATGTGGTAAACACGTACAATGGAATATTACTCAGCCTTAAAGGGTAAGGAAATTCTCACACACTCCAACATGGATGAACTCTGAAGACATTGCTGCTGCTAAGTCGCTTCAGTCGTGTCCGACGCTGTGCGATCCCATCGACGGCAGCCCACCAGACTCCCCCATCCCTGGGACTCTCCAGGCAAGAACACTGGAGTGGGTTGCCATTTCCTTCTCCAATGCATGAAAGTGCAAAGTGAAAGTGAAGTCAGTCAGTCGTGTCCGACTCTTAGCAACCCCATGGACTATACAGCCCACCAGGCTCCTCCATCCATGGGATTTTCCAGGCAAGAGTACTGGAGTGGGGTGCCATCACCTTCTCCGCTGAAGACATTACAATAACTGAAATAAGCTAGTCACAGAATGACAAACATCATACGACTCCACTTACATTAGGTATATAGTATAATCCAATTCATAAAGGTATGAGGAAGAAAGGTGGTTGCCAGGGGCTGAGAAAACGGAGGAAAAGTAGTTATTATTTAATGGATATGAGCTTCAGTTTGGGAAGACGCAAAAGTTCTAGAGAGGAATGGTGGTGACTTTCTCACAGAAATGCTAATGTACTTTATGCCAGTGAACTATACACTTAAAAATGCTTAAATGGTAAATTTAAAAATAAAATAAAAAATAGATCAAAACTACCTTGCAAACTCAGAGTGAGAGGAATTTTTAAATGAAAGTAATAGGAAACAAACTTTCAAAAAAGACAAATACTTTTTATCAGAATTTTATGAAAAAATCAACAAATTAATGTTAAGTGCTTAAAGAAGAATGATGACAGACATTAGAAAAAGAATCACATTTAAAAGAAATTCAGAAAAGACATTACAGTCAATGATTCAAGCTCACTTTTCAAATTTCTTTGTTTTAGAGTTAATATAAATCGTTCTTGAAAATGAATTCAAAAGGTACTTTCTAACAGTTTGTACCTTGTTGATAAAGAAAAGTGTACTTTGCTATTGTTAATTTCAACAATATTCTCTAAGGGAGAAAGGTAATTATCCATAACAAATAACTTAAAAGTAACTATTTCCATATCAAAAGAGCATATTTGACATTGTAAATTCATTTCTTTAAAGATTACAATAAACATGAAAGAAAGCTATATGATTACAGTCTGCTGCTGCTAAGTCACTTCAGTCGTGTCTGACTGTGCAACCCCATAGACGGCAGCCCACCAGGCTCCTCCATCCCTGGGATTCTCCAGGCAAGAACACTGGAACGGGTTGCCATTTCCTTCTCCATTGCATGCATGCATGCTAAATCACTTCAGTCGTGTCCAACTCTATGAGACCCTATGGACAGCAGCCCACCAGGCTCCTCTGTCCACAGGATTCTCCAGGCAAGAATACTGGAGTGGGTTGCCATTTCCTTCTCCAATGATTACAGTCTAATACCTGCTATTTGCTTCTCCTTCCATAAATATCTAATCTTTAAAATAAATTTGGTTCAGTATAAACTTTCTTTTAGCAGAGCAAACCTCTATTTTATTTAAGAAAAGATAAACAAGTGAAAAATAGAATACACAATTCCTGCGCTCTTGTCTTGCAAATTAAATCTAATTCAACAGAGACTTGCAAGAGCATACAATTGGGAAAACCCAGTATGAGACTCTAAGGCTACAAAGATGACTAAGGCTTTCTTTTCCTGTTCTCAAGGAACTAAGTCTGTGGAAAATACCAACATGCATGTAAATTCATCTCTGTGTTGTGAGCAGAGATTCAAAGAAGTAGACTTAACAACAGAGGTAGATTCAAAGTACAGTAGGGACACAAAGAAGTAGTCAACTTGAAGATGGTGATTCTGGAGCTCTCTTAAAGGAAAACGAAAAAAAAGAAAATTACAAGTCTCTCTAGTTTCGAATGGGCTTCCCTGGTAATGCAGACGGTAAAGAACCTGCCTGCAATCTGGGAGACCTGCATTTGATCCCTGGGTTGGGAAGATCCCCTGGAGGAGGGCATGGCAACCATTGCAGTATTCTTGCCTGGAGAATCCCCATGGACAGAGGAATATGGCAGGCTATAGGCCATGGGGTTGCAAAGAGTCGGACACGACTGAGCGACTAAGCACAGCACAGCACATAGTTTGGAATGGATGTCTAGAAAAAAGCCAGTATAAACATTAGTATCACCTTACATTTCTAATATCACCTTATGTTTCATTGTAAAATGTATTAAGCAATTCCTCACACACTGCTGGATATAAACAACCCATGGAGGCCTCTGTGTGTGTGTGTGTGTGTGTGTGTGTGTGTGTGTGTGTGCGCACTCAGTCGTGTCCAACTCTCTGTGACCCCATGGACTGTAGCCCTCCAGACTCCTCTGTCCATGAAATTTTCTGGGAAACAATACTGGAGTGGGTTGTCATTGGCTTCTCCAAGGGATCTTCCCAACTCAGGGATTGAACCCAGGTCTCCTGCATTACAGGCGGATTCTTTACCATCTAAGCCACCATGGAAGCGCTAAAAGCAACCTGGGAAGCCCAGGATTGTTCATGATAAACTCTTTTAATTCCTAAACTGCTTCTTCACTGCACTTACACCAACATAGTCACAAAACAAAGGCATAGGGAAATTGTGGATTGCAGAAACAAGTCTATGAGAAACAAAAAAATGTCAGAAGCAAGTTTTGGTATATCACATTTTCAAATTGAGAAACATCAATTAAAAGTGAAATGGAAACAACCTCTTATCCTTCTGAGGCTTTCTGAATAAAGGAAAAAAAAAAGAAAGAAAGATTAACTAACACTAGACACAGATTTGACATATTCAAATAGACCCACAAATGGTAGCCATTTGCCACGTGTAGAGAATTTTCTGAAAAGTAATTAATTGCTGCTGTAATCTAATAAACTAGTAGTTTAATTGAAATTATCTGATTACCACAATATAGAAGAACTACTGTAAGCCATGCTTCCTAATTACTGTCAACACTAAGAAAAGCATTTGTGTAAAAAAAAAATAAGTAGAGAACACTAAAAGAGAGTTTGCTTCCAATCCTGCTGTATATTATTTATGGAAGGAATAAGCATTACAGTGGTTGATGATGTTTGCTTTCAATTAATAGGTCACTGTAGATAAAACTGTCAGCCCTTCCTTTTGATTTATTTCATCTAGCTTAATTAAACCCATTTTTTCCTGTATTTAGTCTTTCCCTTCTCCAGGAGATCTTCCCAACACAGGGATCAAACCCAGGTCTCCCTCATTGCAGGTGGATTCTTTACCAGCTGAGCCACCAGGGAAGCCCTTCTGTACTACCAAAAGGAAAAAATCATTTGAAGTTCTGTGTAATGTTTTCCAAAAAAATTTTTTAGGATCCAGTAAGTGTTTTTCCCTTCCAAGTTTATATTGACTTCAATGATATTTGACAGTCTGAAAACTATATTATTTTATTTGAAGCAGCAATGGCAACTTCAAATTTACTGTAGCAAGAAAAATATTGTAAAAAATAATCATCATGAACTTAGGAAAATTACAATTCCTGGTAAGTGAACATAAACATCAATAAAATATACTAATACAAGCAACTGAATGGAAGTTCCTAACCAGTATATTCCTTTACAAAAAGTCTGTGTCAGAGAGATTAAATAACCGCATCTAACTTAAATTGTCTGGAAAGGGGGCATTTTTTTTATTTGAAATGAAGAAAAGCAATGTAATACAGCATATGAATAGTACTAGACTGGAAATGGGCAACACTAGTTTCAAGACCAGGCTTACTTCTAACTAAATGTTTTATTTTATCATCTTGAAAGTATAGTTAAAACATCTGAAAATGAAAATATTGGACTAGAGAAACTGAAATCTCCTTCCTATGGTATTTCTTCTCTTCTTTTGATAACCCTGCTTCTTCACTTTTGAGTAAGCACAGGCTCAGTTCAGTCAGTTCAATCGCTCAGTCGTGTCTGACTCTTTGCGACCCCATGAATTGCAGCACGCCAGGCTTCCCTGTCCATCACCAACTCCCGAAGTTCACTCAGACTCACATCCATCGAGTCAGTGATGCCATCCAGCCATCTCATCCTCTGTCGTCCCCTTCTCCTCCTGCCCCCAATCCCTCCCAGCATCAGAGTCTTTTCCAATGACTCAACTCTTCACATGAGGTGGCCAAAGTACTGGAGTTTCAGCTTTAGCATCATTCCTTCCAAAGAAATCCCAGGGCTGATCTCCTTCAGAATGGACTGGTTGGATCTCCTTGCAGTCCAAGGGACTCTTAAGAGTCTTTTCCAACACCACAGTTCAAAAGCATCAATTCCCTATGCTAACTTCCTTTCTTCTTTTTCTACATTTGCCAAGGCAAGACTGGGGACTAACTTGGAGAGAAGAAACAGACAAGACATTTCCATGGAAAATGTGAGTTCTTTAAAGAACACTAATTAGAGAAATGAAACTAGACCAGTTTGTTAATCTCCCTAAACTTCACTGTGTCCATCTATAACGTGAAATGACAAAATTAGCCCAAGGATTGAGATAATCCATATGTAGGCCTTGCTGCATAGAAAGCATTTCATAAATTCTGGCTATTATTGCTATTGTTTATTTATAGTAGGGAGGTAGAAGGAGAAATAAGACAAGTCCAGAATCATCTATATCCCCTCTTTCTTCCTTTTATTTTTTTTCCCCTTTCCTCGCAAACATCTACAGTTCCACTTCACTGTGATGATCTATACGAAATGTCAAGCGGTATTTTAATTTAGCAACAAGAGAAAGTAGGCCTTTTGAATTAGCATTTTATGTTTATTTGATCCCTCTAGGCTCTTTATATTGGACGTAGGAAATTAGCAAGGTCCTCTTTTAAAGGAAAATGTTTTCTTGCTAACTCTACATTGCTTTCCAATTTAGGCCCTTGTCATTGTGCTTCCACAAATGACACAATTTCACAGAGCATGGGTGGACTCTAGAGACCGAGAAGGCTCATGAAAACATTCATGAGAGAGGTGTGCCATTTCCCTCAGCACTACGCACTGCACCCAATTTAGAAAGACAAACTCCAAGCAGATGGGTCTCCTGGCCTCTTTCCAATACATGATTCGAATTGTTCTTCAAAGACACCACGAATCAAAAGCTGACTGAGGTTGCAAACAATTTTTATGTCTCAGAGAATCAAGTGACAAGGTCACTGTGAGGCACTGCTTTAATCATTGTACCTTTTAATGACTTGCTTTTTCAAGTATTAGAGCTGGTGGCGTAAGGAATTTGAGGCTTTCCTAGATTATAATGAAATATTTCTTACTTTCAGTTATCTATCCAGTCAGATGGACAGTGACTGACCCTTAACAACAGTGCAGTGGCCTGTAAGAAATACACCTCTGATTTTAATCCTGTTCCTCAATAGAGCACAACCTACATCACACAACCCATCATCCGAAGTGTGACAACTGAGACTGAAGGAACAATGGCCGGAAGTGGCCCGCAACTGGATGAGTTAACATTTCAGTCAGTATCTTAAATGACAGCTCAAGGGACATGCTTATTAAGTCTGAAGAGGAAGCCAGGTTTGAAGGAAGGCAGTGGCCAACACCTGAGAAAATACTAATCAGTTCTCTGGGATCATGTCTCATTGGATCCTTATCAAAAGCAACACAACAGAACTAGGCAAAGAGAGTCAGATAGACACAGTGGAGGAAGAAAGATAAGAGAGAAAAGCACTAAGCTGGTTAGAGCTCTGAGGTCAAGACCTAACTCTGCCATCTACAGATAAATATATAATACATATTTATTAACATATTATTATAATTATATAGTATAAATATATATTTTACAACATATATTTATGTCTTGAGTGTATCCCCACTCTGCTTCTCTATAATCTGTCAACCATAAAAATATCCTATCACACCTATTTGCTAGAGTTTTGTGAAATTCAAACTGCATCTGTTCACTCGATTTTAAAAATAAAAACATGAAAAACGTGCATTCCAGAGAAAATAACCTCAGTTTTCTGTTGTCCTCCTCATATGGGAGTTTTACGGAGGGGATTACATTTATGGAAGACTGCTTGCATTACTTGTGCTAATACTACTGCCAAGGCCACTGCCAGCCACTCATCCTCGCATCCAGGCCCTGCCGTGGCTTAGAGTAACATCTGTGCATGACGACTCTCTACACTCACCACCAGATCCCTTCTCTGCTCTGAACCTCAGTCAATTCAGTCCACCTAACATCCCCACCTGCATATCTAAGAAGCACGGCTAAGCTTACTTTATAATAAGAATAATGATGATAATAGCAGTTAGTTTATTGAACCCTTACCTCATGTCAGGCACTATACAGCATATGTTTTCAATACCACCTTATTGCCTCCTGAGAGAGGCAATGCCTAGGCAGCTTGATAAGAGGAGGAGAAAGGGGTCTGGAATTCTCGAGGAGGAGGAAAGGACAGATGTCTTGTCTTTTTTTCTCTACATTCCTTAGTCTTAGTTACATAAAACTTTTTTTTTTTCTTTAAGGGAACTGATGATTATACAACAAACAACTCTGTTTAAACTCTGTACTAAGGATTATATAAGGACAATGTATCCTGCTTGAGGACAGTTTCTCCCTCCTAAAAACCTTCCAGCTAATCCTGTCATCTTAAAATGTATATTATGGGAGTGGGTCTGGTAAGACCTTTCTAGTGTTAGTTCTAATCCCATTATCTTAAAATGTATATTGTGTGCATGGGTCTGGTAAGACCTTTACAACCTTGAAACAGTCTTTTGATTTATTGTAATAACCAATCGAAAAAGTATATAGCTCCCTTTTCTAAGACTTGCAAGGGAGGCACTCTCCGTCCCCCGTCTGATGTCTGTATCAGTAGTGTTCTTTGTCCCTTTTTCACTTTAATAAAACTCTGCTACACAGAAGCTCTCTAGTGATCAACACTGGTCCCTTGTCCCGAAGCTAAATCTGCTGCTTCGGAGATCACAAATCCAACATCGTTCACCATAAGCTATCACTCCTTTCCCTTAAATTTCACACTGCTCCTGGCTCAACTGTAAAAAGAGCTCATTGAACCTTGGGTGATTCTTCTACATCTCTTTGAAAAGAACCATTACTAGAGGTAGATCACGTAAGCCATCTTAAAGTCAGATTCTTGAACTATAATTATTGTTCCCACTCCATTCTCACCCTATCTCAGTCCCAGTAAGAATTGCTTTACTTGCATGGATTTTCACATCATGTTTGAGGCTTCCATCACAGGGTACTAAGAAAACAGCCCTATGACATTTGTTATTGCATTTTCTGGAGAATTGTTTTGAGGACTGAGATGTAAAATTCCAAGTTCCCGTTCCCTGACCCCTAATAAGAGGCTCCTCAGGATAAAATTGTCTTTTTTTAATGAATTGATGTATTCTTTGCAGCCATAAAATCTTCTAACCTTTCATTTCTTCTATTCTCTTTGGATACCAGAAGACCTACAACTAACTACAAATTTCAAACATATCAATTATATAGGACCTTACAGCTAGTCTATGAACTTATATATAGTCAATGTCCCACCTTTATCTTAATCCTTTACACTAATTTTATGAATTATCTGTCAGAAAAATTATCTGAAACTTGGAAATAGGCAAAAGAAATTACTGCATATGATTTTGTGCAGTACTGGGCTTGACATTCTATTTAGTGACTATTTACAACTGTGTAGAGACAGAAGTTAAAATGTAGATTCTGTCAATAGAATTGCAAATAATTTCTGTCCAGTGGAACTGGAATGTTTTGGTTTATAGCCCTGTTGGACAGTCACCAATTTTGCATCTAATTTAGTAATCTAATAAATTGTAATAAATTTACAATAAATTTGGACTGATTTTTAACATTTTACTTGTTCCGTCATCAATTAATATGATGAACGACATCTGCAATATGCATTCATTCTATATTTTCAGGAATTAGGGTCTTTCATTTTTAAAATCACTTTAAGATATTTTATGTAATCAAGATTTTAAATCTCCATTTATAGTTTACCATTTTGTTATATATACTTTTGTAACCTCTGCTGAATCATTTAGCATTTATATGTCAAATATCATTTATATAGAGATAACATATAAAAAAAGATTTATATGGTACCTATATGTACATATATATATATATAGTTTGGCAGCACTATCAATTAAAATGATATGATAAAGTCTTGTATCAAAAATAGTATTTAGAATTTGATATTAGCCCTCTTAGACTTATCACCAATGGGATTAGTATATTAAAACACCATATAAGGACTCAGCTATGAAGAAACATAATACTTATCATCAAACACATAAGAAGGTTGAACTATTGCTATACATATCCACCAAGGACAGAACAAGAGGTTATTGGAGCACAGTACAGGGCAAATGTTGGTTTAGATGTAACAATACAATAGTCTATAAGCAAAATTGTTCTAAAATATTTTTTAAAACTAGCAAGAATACACAGAAGAACTGTACAAGACAGATCTTCATGACCTAGATAATCACGATGGTGTGATCACTCACCTAGAGCCAGACATCCTGGAATGTGAAGTCAAGTGGGCCTTAGAAAGCATCACTATGAACAAAGCTAGTGGAGGAGATAGAACTCCAGCTGAGCAATTTCAAATCCTGAAAGACAATGCTGTGAAAGTGCTGCACTCAATATGCCAGCAAATTCGGAAAACTCAGCAGTGGCCACAGGACTGGAAAAGGTCAGTTTTCATTCCAATCCCAAAGAAAGGCAATGCCTAAGAATGCTCAAACTACCACACAATTGCACTCATCTCACACGCTAGTAAAGTAATGCTCAAAATTCTCCAAGCCAGTCTTCAACAATACATGAACCACCAACTTCCAGATATTCAAGCTGGTTTTAGAAAAGGCAGAGGAACCAGAGATCAAATTGCCAACATCCGCTGGATCATCGAAAAAGCAAGAGAGTTCCAGAAAAACATCTATTTCTGCTTTATTGACTATGCCAAAGCCTTTGACTGTACAGATCATAATAAACTGTGGAAAATTCTGAAAGAGATGGGAATACCTGACCATCTGACCTACCTCTTGAGAAATCTGTATGCTGGTCAGGAAGCAACAGTTAGAACTGGACATGGAACAACAGACTGGTTGCAAATAGGGAAAGGAGTACGTCAAGGCTGTATATTGTCACCCTGCTTATTTAACTTACATGCAGAATACATCATGAGAAACGCTGGGCTGGAAGAAGCACAGCTGGAATCAAGATTGCCGGGAGAAACATCAATAACCTCAGATATGCAGATGATACCACCCTTATGGCAGAAAGTGAAGAGGAACTAAAGCCTCTTGATGAAAGTGAAAGTGGAGAGTAAAAAAGTTGGCTTAAAGCTCAACATTCAGAAAACGAAGATCATGACATCTGGTCCCATCACTTCATGGGAAATAGATGGGGAAACAGTGGAAACAGTGTCAGACTTTATTTTGGGGGGCTCCAAAATCACTGTAGATGGTGACTGCAGCCATGAATTAAAAGACGCTTACTCCTTGGAAGGAAAGTTATGACCAACCTAGACAGCATATTCAAAAGCAAACATATTACTTTGTCAACAAAGGTCCATCTAGTTAAGGCTATGGTTTTTCCAGTGGTCATGTATGGATGTGAGAGTTGGACTGTGAAGAAAGCAGAATGCAGAAGAATTGATGCTTTTGAACTGTGGTATTGGAGAAGACTCTTGAGAGTCCCCTGCACTGCAAGGAGATCCAACCAGTCCATCCTAAAGGAGATCAGTCCTGGGTATTCATTGGAAGGACTGATGCTAAAGCTGAAACTCCAATACTTTGGCCACCTCATGTGAAGAGTTGACTCATTGGAAAAGACCCTGATGCTGGGAGGAACTAGGGGCAGGAGGAGAAGGGGACGACAGAGGATGAGATGGCACAGACTTGATGCACATGAGTTTGGGTGAACTCCCGGAGTTGGTGATGGACAGGGAGGCCTGGCATGCTGCAATTCATGGGGTTGCAAAGAGTCGGACACAACTGAGTGACTGAACTGAACTGAAATGAGGTTTGCTTGAGTTTTTCTCTTGCACACCATGCAGTTCATATTCCGCCTTTTCAAAGCATCAGCCTCAAGCTCACTTTTCCATTTTTTTTTTCCTCCCTACCACTTCATTTCCTTAAGTCTTACCCTTGAAACATCTAAACGTAGTTTGGAAACAGCATAAACTGTTCAACATGCAAGTCCCGGGCACGGCCAGTGGCATGAGAAGTCAGAAAAGAAGGCTAAGAACTGAAGTGAGAGATTTGAAAATAAGAAGGAAAATTTTGGGAAACGGCAATACCTCTTCTCTAGACACTTAGGAAATGGTAGCCTCTTCCCCAGGAAAAATGAAATGTTGTATGTCCAGGGCAAAAAATATTCAGGGCATTTTTATGGCCTGAAATCTAAGTGGAGATGCAAGTAGCTCTCACCAGAGTGTTGTGGAGTCAAGAAAAAAGAGCTTCAGTGCCTAAAGTCTGAGAGATCTGATACCACCATTTATTAACCATGTGAGCACCTGCCAAGTTCCTTCATCATGTCCAACTCTTTGAGACCCTATGGACTGTAGCCCTCCAGGTTCCTGTGTCCATGGGATTCTCCAGGCAAGAATACTGGAGTGGGTTGCCATGCCCTCCTCCAGGGGATCTTCCAGACCCAGGGATAGAATCTGCATCGCTTATGTCCCTGCACTGGCAGATGGTTCTTTACCACTAGCACCACCATCATTGGCCCAGACCCTCATTTTCCCATTTGTAAAATCTGGGTGATCACACACATTTTTTTTTTTTTTTGATCACATACATTTTGCAATATAAAGGTGAAGATTAGACAACGTATGCAGAACTTACAGTGTAGTTCCTATGTTATTCAAACTACTAGTTAAACAATTTTAATCTGTAATTATTATTAAGGAAGAGAGCCATTCTGAGTTCAGGCTATGGGGATGAATCTGAGGCCAAGACTCACACACACACACATAAAACCCAGCTCCTCCAGAGATCTAGGACCAGTTTAAAAAATCAAGAAAGGTCAGTATCAATAAACAAATGAGCACCTAAACAGTAAGTAAAATATTAAACTCTCTAGGACATATCATTTAATGCTTTAACCGTATACTAAGATAATTATATAATAAATGTTTGTGTCCCTTATGGAAAAAGCATGTAATTTCTAACTTGGGATTCCTTCCCATTGTAGTAAAAATTGCTTTGAGTGTTATAACAGTAATTGCTATTGGCAACAGTGGTCAGAATGTAGGAAAAGAGGAAAAACGAAAAAGGAGGTTATTCTATAGGGAATCTCTCTTGGCAGAAATTCTATATCCTTATTCCTCTGCTCTTCATTTTGGGGGCAGGATAAATTTCCTAAAGAGAAGTAGAAGGAAAAACCAAGCCTAGGGCTACATGAGCAATTCCTCAACCAAAGACTCAGGCTTTTCTCTGGGATGGCCATCCCTTTCAGCCAAGAGCATGGCATAGGAGAGCTGAGACAGGAAAAAGCACCAACCAGCCAGTCTGATGAGCCCTGTCAATGGTGAGGTGGCAGATGTCCCAGTCAATTGCTCTAACATCGGAGAATAAAACCTGTGACTGCGAGGATCAATGCATCTAACCATGATTTAATAGTACTACTACCTCTTTGAACCCTGTGCAGTGATACAGATTTCAATTTAAGAATTTCACTAACCCACTAATAATTGATGTTAAATTATAATTAATGATTCATAGGAAAGTCCGTCAGACAAATAATCAACTGAAAGAAAGTCCAATGCCTTCAAAATTTACATATTCTATCACTGAATAAATCTCTTTGGAATAAATTTTAAAATGTCAAAATGAATAAAAAATCACTCTAAGAATCATCTAATTTTATCTTCTAACATATGTAATTTACCATCAATTTCTAGGGAAATGTCTGGATGGTAAAGAAAATGGATCAGTTAGATTTTATCTATTTTGAGAGACAATGGATTTGACAGTCTTCCTTGATATGTCCACAACTATCTGTCTATTCACCTCAAACTGAGAGGGGAAATGATTAAATTTAAAATAAGCAAGCTGCTATGTCTCTCTGCCACCCACATCTAAGGATTTTGCATTTAAGAGGTGTCTGAGTATGACTAATAAGCTAAAAATAAAGGATCTAACTAAAATAAAAATCAATATAACATCAAAAACATATTGGCTTGACATAGTTTTTAAGGAGAAATGTGAAACCATTAATCCTTTTGACTTGCTACAACCTTGGTATCATCTTTGTTCATTTTTATTTTTTTACACCTTTAGAAATGTATACATTTCAGTAATCATTTTCACAGATTTTTCTAAAAGGGCAAAAGTCATTTAAAAATGGACAACTTTTATCATCTAAATTACTATTTGGATTATCAAATAAAGGAAAGAGACTTCTGACCCTCCACACTCAGTGGCGGGGAGAGGAAAGGTGGCAAACGCAAGCCCTCAGATGCAAGTCTCAGTTCTGACACAGAATAATGTGGCTTGGGGGGAAACTGTTTCACCTCTTTAAAAATCACGTTCAAAAAAAAAAGATCTGGATTAGTTTAATCTTGATCTTGACTCTTGGTTTTCAGCCCGAGAGAGCCAGGCCATGTGCACAAACATGCAAAGTGCACACTCCTGGAGGTGGCGATGACATTCATTTATATTTCTTATTTGAAACTCAGTACAATACCATAATATTGCAACATTTTAAAATAATAAAATTATTTCATGAAGAGATCTTATTGTTTTTCATGAAGAGATCTCTTATTTCATGAAGAGATCAACTAAGAATATTTCTAAATTATCTGTAGAGAATATATTTTCTCCTACCACTCAAAGCTGCTCAGTTTGTCTTAAGAACATCCCCAAACAACTATTATGCCAAAAGAACCTGCAGTTCGCTTGACACGCTAACCCCAAGGCTCTCATCAAGCTCTCTTACATTTATTGACAGTGCTTGTTCAGGCTGAAAATGAGAGTCTGCCATTCCAAAAGGAAAGGGTCAGAAGAGTAACACTTTTATTTAATAGGTTTTACAACATTTTATGCATTGTCAATCAAATACCACCAATCAAGATTTTTCAATTATTTACAAAATGATTTCATAATAGATTTTCAAAGTCTTACATAGAATACATTGTTTTCTATATATACCATCTTACGCATGGCTATGGTTTTCAGTCATACTCAAGCATAGATATTTTTAATTCTCTAAAAATCAACTATATGTACAAAAATATTCACTGTAGCACTACTTGAAATAGTAAAAAGAAAAAAAAGGCAACACTGAACATTTTCTGAGCATATTTATAAACATGAAGAAATTCCTATTATATAATTAACTTGAAAGATTAATTTTCAACATGATCACAAATTTGCTTTTAAAAATATAGGTGTATATATATATACACACACACACCTATATATATATCATTTTAAAAGGACTAGAAAGAAAAATAAAACATTAACACTAATTTAGGTGGCTAATGTGACTAATGGAGAAGTTAATGGCACCCCACTCCAGTACTCTTGCCTGGAGGATCCCATGGACGGAGGAGCCTGGTGGGCTGCAGTCCATGGGGTCGCTGGGAGTCAGACACGACTGAGCAACTTCACTTTCACGTTTCACTCTCATGCATTGGAGAAGGAAATGGCAACCCACTCCAGTGTTCTTGCCTGGAGAATCCCAGGGATGGCAGAGCCTGGTGGGCTGCCGTCTCTGAGGTCGCACAGAGTCGGACACGACTGAGGCGACTAAGTTAGCAGCAGCAGCAGCAATGTGACTAACGTGAATAATTTTCTAAATTTTATAATAGTAATTTTTTTATCCCCTGGACTGCAAGGAGATCCAACCAGTCCATCCTAAAGGAAATCAGTCTTGAATATTCATTGGAAGGACTGATGCTGAAGCTGAAACTCGAACATTTGGCCACCTGATGGAAAGAGTTAACTCATTGGAAAAGACCCTGATGTTGGAGAAGACTGTAGGCAGGAGGAGAAGGGAATGACAGAGGATGAGATGGTTGGATGGCATCACTGACGCGATAGACATGAGCTTGAGCAAGCTCCGGGAATTGGTGATGGACAGGGAAGCCTGGCATGCTGCAGATCATGGGGTTGCAGAGTCAGACATGACTGAGTGACTGAACTGAACTAAACTAGATATATATTCCATATTTAGTTTTCCAATTATCTACAGGAAGTATTCTTGTCTGGAAAATTCCATGGACAAAGAGCCTGGCGGGCTGTAGGGTTGCAAAAAGTCATGGCTAAGACAAGACTGAGCAACTAACACTTTAACTTTCATCTACAGGGAACCAAGGTTTGAAGACTAAAGACTAGATTAATGGTTCTTAACTCTGACAGCATATTGTAGGTAGGAAGCTTCCAAAGGAAAGCTTCACAAAAATTCCTAAGCACAGGTCCCACTCCAGACAAATTAAATCAGAAATTTCTGAAGAAGGACTCAAATACCAGTACCTTTTAAAGCCCCTCAAGTCATTATAATGGACACACAAGGTTGAGAACCACTGCATTCTTTTGTTTTCTTGAAAGCTCTTAAGTCTACTCTGTGAATGTGAAAGTGTTAGTCGCTCAGTCGGGTCCAACTCTTGGGACCCCATGGACTGTAGCCCACCAGGCTCCTCTGCCCATGGGATTCTCCATGCAGGAATACTGGAGTGGGTTGCCATTTCTGTCTCCAGGGAGGATCTTTCTGACTCAGGGATCAAACCAGAATCTCTTATGTCTCCTGCTTTGGCAGACAGGTTCTTTACCACTAGCACCACCTGGAAAGCTCCATCAGCATAGGGGAGAAAACTTTTAACAAGAAGTTGACCAAAGACACATGGTTCAGTGGTCTTGAAAATGAAGGCAAATGCAATATGCTTTCATCCTGGGTATAGAAATCATAGTCTGCAAGAAGCAAATTTTATTGTCTAGCTACAGTACCTACAGGTAAGCCAATGCCCAGTCTCTAAGGCATTTAGAACCTACTAAAGAAATAAGCTGATTAAATACAGAATTTTCCTTTCTCCATCCTATGTTCAGAATCTTTATGTTCGTAACTTTGTTTTGATAATTCTGGTGTAAAAACAGATTCTGTTTGGTAGTATCTTTGTGATGGAAAGAAGTAATGATCACTTATATACCTAAAAAAAAAAACATCCTTTAAGTCAGTTCTCCTTTGCCCACCAGTGTTGAAAGTAGCACACAGGAGTGTTGCTGCATATGATATACTGATTTTTAGAATCCAGAGAAAGCGACAGCTTTTCTTCACACAGAATTCATTGCAACTAGATCAGACAAACACTTTCCACGGGCTGTTTGCCCAGGCAAGGAAATAGCTGTTTGTACAGAACTCTTCCCTGTAGTGGAATTTTTGTAAAGGAATTTTATCTGTAACCTATTTGCCTCAATTCAGCCCACTATTATAATAGCAATTACTTAAACAATTTACATAAGCTAAAGAATTTACAATATATCTTAAAAAATAACCATGCTACACAGATTCACATAGAAATTGAGCTTTGCAAATAGCTTACAAATCTGATGATCTGTAAACGCCTCTGATGATAAGGCAATGTGGCAAACTGAGAATAACCTGGAACTTACATCCTAAGGAAAAAAGCAAATTATTATTTTCTGAGGAACCTTGGTTTTTTCGGTAAAATTAGAGTAATGATACCTATCCTCAATATCCTCATGGGGATGTTACAAAGGTTAAGAGGGGAAAAGCACAGAAGGAAACTTGGCAAGCCAATATATAAAATAAATTACTCTTAATACTATAAAAATGGTGCAGTTAAGGAAAATATTGGTAGAGTTAAATTTTATTTTAAGAATTATCACTAATTTATTATTTTAAAGAATATATTTATCAACATAATAGTGTTTGCTTATTTTAAATTGATTTAATTCTGGTCTTGAGCTAAACACAATCTAATTTGGGGCATTATGATTGCATTCAAGATTAGGGCTAGTAATTTCTTCTAAAATAAAAGATGTTTTGAGTTCTGGTTCTTAAAAAAACAAACAACAAAAAAAGCAGAAAAAAAACAAACGAGTCACTCTCACTTTCTGACTTGAACTATGTTCTATATATGGAATGGGTATCTCTCTAAATAAACTTCCTTTCATTTTGCTTCAGCTCACTCCTGAATTCTTTCCAGCAAGAAGCCAAGGACCCTTACTTGGTGGCATGTCCCAGGGACTCACCTGAGACCTGGGATATGACCATCATCTTATGCCCCATTCTATTGCAATGCCTGGTGTCGATTATATCTTAATTTTTAACACGGCACTTGCAAGCTGCATTGCAAACAGTTATAACAGGGAATAGAGATCACATGCTTTTTCTAATGGCTGTAGAGACATATTTAAGAATGAATGAAATAAGGATGTCTCTAAAAATTCCAAAAATAAATAAAATTTTAAAAAATTAGAAAAGAAAGGATTATACTTGGGAACTAGAAAAACCATATCAGAAAATAGAAACTTTTTATGTGTCTATCCTCTGGGATGAGATCTCAGAAGACAAGGCTGTATGGCACCACTGACTCAATGAACATGAATTAGAGCAAACTCTGGGAGATGGTGAAGGACAGAGAAGGCTGGCATCCTGCAGTCCATGGGGTCACAAAGAGCCAGACACGACTGAGCAACTGAACAACAAATGTGTCTGGTGTGACGGTCAACTATTTTCTGTCATTTTGAGTCACTTTGGAAATGAGATACCAAAAGATAACAGTATTTTTTAAAATGCAGCATTCACACTGTTCCTTCTCTGATTTGGAATCTACCAGAATCTACACACATTTCATTTACGGTCATCATGTTTAGACAACCTTGCCCTCAGAAAGTGGCTTTCTGACAATACAGAAGCCCCTAAAGCCTAGGGGCACCTCCTGACATTCCTGACACAGATGGGCTTCGTACTATTATAGTAAGGTTTTCTCAAAAGTTTTCTCTTAGATGATACTATTCGTCCAAGTTGTTAGGCATGGATACACAAAGTCTTTTGTCTTCACCTAGTTTATTTTAAATAAATTCTTAATTATTACCAGTGTTACCACAGGAGATCAACACAATGAAAGGCTCATCATAGTTTCCATTATGCACTTTCTCTGTCTGGTTTCAAGTTATTTCAGCTGTTTAATCTTAAATCAGTCTAAGCCTTGACCTCCAGATTGCAGGAGCATTTGTAATGGCTGACAGTTCTGAGGCAGATATCAAACAGGGGTGTCTCAAACTGGGTTGACATACGGTTCTCCTCATGTTTTTCTTTTTTTGGCTATCCCAGGCAGCATGCGGGATCTTCGATCCCTGACCCGGTATGAACCCTCGCCCTCTGTGTTGCAAGCACAGAGTAGCGGAGCACCAGGGCAGCACTGGAGCACAGGAAAGTCCCAGGGTACTCCTCATGGACCACACAAGGACTGGTGCCCGGACTTTACAATATTTCTCCAATATTCCTAGAGTTCATCAGCTAGTATTTCTTATTTCCATTCTTTAATCTTACTGCCAGCACTTTCAGTAATGGCAAACAAGAAAACTTGAATGTACATATGTTTCTAAACATCAACAAATTTGAAAGAATTCTGATCATAAAAGGTGGTACTAGAGACTATCTCAAGTAAAATAAGCTAGTATCCATCTAGCTATCCATATGCATGTATGTGTCTTATGAAATCTCCGTGAAGTTCCTAAGCCTTTATTTTTCACCTTTGCATCAGTTCATTTAGGCAAACATTGATTAAAGCATCAGAGAATCAAAAATAATTTATTAATATCCCTAAGGAACATCCTCTTATTTGTGGCAGTAGGGAACACTTCATTAACAAAATAATATTTCATATTCTGACACTTTTTTCCCCAGAAAATCTGCTTCTTTAGGGGTTAGGTCTGAATTTCCGCCTCCTTTTCTCCCAATAAGAGAAACTGTTATCACTGGATAGGGACAAACACTTGACTCCGTATATTAAGAGTAAAGTGAAAGTGAATTCGCTCAGTCATATCCGACTCTTAGCGACCCCATGGACTGCAGCCTACCAGGCTCCATATTAAGAGTAATTTATCATTAACTGGGCAGAGACGTTATTTTGCCAACAAAGGTTCGTCTAGTCAAGGCTATGGTTTTTCCTGTGGTCATGTATGGACTGTGAAGAAGGCTGAGAGCCAAAGAATTGATGCTTTTGAACTGTGGTGTTGGAGAAGACTCCTGAGAGTCCCTTGGACTGCAAGGAGATCCAACCAGTCCATTCTGAAGGAGATCAGCCCTGGGATTTCTTTGGAAGGAATGATGCTAAAGCTGAAACTCCAGTACTTTGGCCACCTCATGCGAAGAGTTGACTCATTGGAAAAGACTCTGATGCTGGGAGGGACTGGGGGGCAAGAGGAGAAGGGGATGACAGAGGATGAGATGGCTGGATGGTATCACTGACTCGACGGACATGAATCTCAGTGAACTCCGCAAGCTGGTGGTGGACAGGGAGGCCTGGCATGCTGCAGTTCATGGAGTCGCAAAGAGTCGGACACGACTGAGCGACTGATCTGATCTGATCTGATCATTAACTGTTTTTCAAGTATAATCAACTCAACCTTATGTGGTACATATTAAATCTTCAAGACAAGGGCAATATTGCAGATACACTATATTGAAATTAAGAGGCCACTTTAAAGAAATATGTCATCAACTACATAGTATAGATAGTGTGCACCTTCCTATCCTTAGCCATATTTAACTGACACCCAGAGCACTCAATATCTTTTATCCACTTGACTCCCTTCTTTCAATTTTAGCTGTTTCACCAAGACCCCAAGAGAAAATGACTTAGACATCATCCTCAATGATTATCTTGGGATGCCTAATATTTGTAAAATGCACTAGTTCTCTTTGAAGGAAGAATAAAAATAAAAATCATTTTAATAAATAAAAATCATTTAATTTTAATAATTATCTTTCCTGCACTAAATACTGCAACTGGTGATTGATAAGTACCTATTAAGTAAATGAATAAATTAATAAATGCCTGTATTGCTGCAACAACAAAAAAAAATTCTTAAGGAAACAAGGGTGACATCCATACAAACTTCCCTAACTAGAGACACAGATCCTTCATTTCCCCTCATCCCTCAAATCCTGCTATTCAAAGATTAGTCCATAAATATTGGCAATTACATATTTGATGTTTTATATGCCCAGCATATTACTGCATATAATATGCTTGTTTTTAGTAAATAACACTCATGACATTACAAACTGGACTTCCATTGTATCAGGCTATATGCGTGCATGTAGTAAATTGGTAATTCCTTATGTAATCCAGTATACGTTAACCTCATTTTCATTTAAAAAGGTTTTTACAATAAGATGTTTTGGGGTTTAAAAGATTTTAGACTAAGAATTAAAAGACTAAGTTTTAGCCTTTTTTGCTACAATGCTGTCACATCTACATATCAAATGGAAATTTAGAATATGTGTCTCTAAGGTTCTGGCCCTTTCACTATTAAAACTTCTTACCTTCAGTATAATCTTAAATGATTATAGGGATGAAAGATGGTTTGTACAAATCATTAGGCCTAGGTTAATCAGATGCCTAGTTCTGAATGAAGAATGCAGCTTCTTATTTTTCATGATCTTTATTATAAAAATAATATGATCTTTTTAATTAAAAAAAAAGAAAATGTTAGGCCACAACCACTATTAACACATCATTTTCTTCCATAGAAAGTTTAAATTTTTGCCTATTTTTAGTGAACTTTATATAATTTGTATCAAAGAAAATGATTACTACTTTTTTTACTTACATTGCCATAAATTTTCATTTTGTTGCCTTGCTTGTGTTAATATAATTGTAATATGAGCATAGTTAATGTGACTTCATATTTCCTGCCAGAGATCTACATTTTTCACAATTATAAACATATTTAGCCATGTAGAGTTTTTTTAAATATATTTAGGGTTATTTCCTCAGAACCAATTCCTAGACGTTGACTTCTTGCTTGTGTACACTTTCATGTTTTTAATACATATTTCAAAATTATTTTCCAAACATATTACCCATCTTATGCTCATGCCAGGAGGCAAACCCTATTTATAATACTTAATCTACACAGAATTTATACCTACAAACAAAAAGCAGAGATTACACTTCAATTCTCTGAACTTTTCCATTTCTAAAACTAGCGCCTTTCTAGTTTATCAAGATCCTTCTTAGAGACTATACTTATATACTGCTATTCTTTTTGTTTAGAAATAAATGCCAGCTAATGCTCAAATAAAATTAAATCTATTAAGAAATCAATGGAGGTTAAAAACCAGGCATTACTGGTCTAGGTAGCTAGTACAATTTTCTACTGAATGAAGCCCAAAAACCACCACCTGTTTAACAATTTAGAGTTCTTACTAGTGTGCTTATATTTGACTTGTGTGTTAGATATGAGCCATCAGGGCTCCTGGTGCACCATCCCTTCCATTTAAATACTTTATCACATTATTCTCATGGACAATAAATGGCATAACTGGAGTTCAAATAATATTCTGCCTCAGTTCAGGAAATAAGTTAATGGAAGTGCTTTTTGCCATTCTAACTCTGTAGAGGGAACTATGCCTTTTTAGGGCGGATGTATTACTGAATTGATTTATGGAAATATAAGAAGGGATGAAGGGATGGATACATAAATGGATGGAAGCAAGGGAGGAAGAAAGGAAGGAAGGGTGAGGGAGGGAGGAGGTAGAGATGGAGGAAGACGGCAGAGGGAGGTATCAATAGTCAATGGCTAATACAATACCATAAAAATGAACCAAATTATTCACAAAGGAATAGCAATTAGGCAATAAAATCCTGTTTGGGTTTAAAATGTCGACAGAAATTATGGCATTTTTCTTAGTCTATAAAGTATCAAACTATACTGTTCTCTAGTCTTTTTTTTTTTTTTGCCTTTCGTTTATACAAAAGAAGAAAAGATCTGTGTAACTTAAATCACCTAACTGAAGACTTAAAAAATGGAATACTTGAATAAACTGGATAAGATCTCTGTGGCTACTTCCTATTTATTTTCACGATGTACAAGATGCTTAAAAGTGGACAACAAACATTTGATAATATCCTTAACAAAATTCAAGGGGTAAGCTCTAGTGCCATCATGCAAAAGAACTACCTTCTTGCAGAGTGGAGAGCCAGGGCTTAGACCTGCAGAGAATGCCAAAAGTTTAATTTCCTTAATTGGAATTTACTATCTATCAGAAAGAGTCACATATGAGAAATACTAAGGTCAAAGCTCTGAAATTAAAGCAAACTAAATAGGAAATCAGTCCTTAACATTCATTGGAAGGACTGATGCCGAAGCTGAAACTCCAATACTTTGGCCACCTGATGCAAAGAACTGACTCACTGGAAAAGACCCTGATGCTGGGAAAGATTGAAAGCAGGAGGAGAAGGGGATGACAGAGGATGAGATGGTTGGATGGCATCACCAACTCAGTGGACATGAGTTTGAGTAAACTCCGGGAGTTGGTGATGGACAGGGAGGCCTGGCTTGCTGCAGTCCATGGGGTTGCAAAAAGTTGGACACAACTGAGCAACTGAACTGAACTGAAACAAGTAATCCTCTCAACAGCTAATGGTGGGATTCTCCCTACATCCAGGTGACAAGGCTCAGGAATGGGAGACAGAGCGGCCCTCTGTGTGACCATCTCCCTCACTGGAACCTCAGAAGAGAACTCCAGCCTTTGAGTTTCACATAGAATCAAATACCTGAATTCAGCACGTTCTTTCTGGAATGATGCAAAATAGAAACTGAGAACAATGAAGCTGTATTACTGAGTGGCTAATTGTTTGAAAATATACAATCCCCTAAATAGCAGAATATTAACTTTAGTAAGTTAGCAGAGAGAAACTCATATGCAACAAAAGTCAATGAGCAAACAAAACTCTACAAAGATGTGGTACAACAGAGTATATGTGTTACAAGAAATCAGCTTTAATTAGATATTAAAAAGAACAGCTATGATGTATTTTCCTCCCGGATGTTAAAATATTTAAAGAGAAATTACTACACACATCAAAGCTTGGATAAGAAGACACTCAGATAAGGCTAAAAGTGTCTGAAGAAAGAAAAGGGGAAACAAAGTATGAATACTGTTAAAAATAAAAACAGAAACTATGGTTTAAAAATAGTTCAGTAAGTTTTAGTCAGTATTATTTCTATCACAAACTTGAAAATATTTTTAAAAGCCATCCATCACGATGTCTTTATTTATTTAAAGGAAAGATACTAAAAATTCCTCAGAGGCTCTTAAAATAACCAAAATTTTAGAAAATAAAAAACAATCCTGTTTAAGGAGAAAGGTAGTATTTAATGATATTTCCCTGGAACTATTTTGTAACATTCAAATAAATAGTAAATTATACCTGCCTGAGAAATAAGTCAGATATTAAACTACATTTCCAGTTCTTTATCTGCATAGAGTACAGAGTACAGGTTAGAAATAGGGGGGGCAGGAGATTGTTGCAACTCTTGGAATGAGATTCAAGAGACAGACACACCTGGCTGTGAAATTCATGTGTATCACTTCTTTTATAATCTTGCACAAATTGCTCTTCTTCTATGGTCAGATTTCCTTAATTGAAAAATGGAGACTTATTGCTTTGCTGAAGGGATTAAATGAAACACTACCTACAGCGTTTAGTGTATCTCCAGTTGTTGGCCAACAATTCCTGTAGCGACACTGTTTCTGCTGTTCCAGTTGTTGTTCAGTTGCCAAGTTGTGCCCGACTCTTTGCCACCCCATGGACTGCGGCACGCCAGGCTTCCCTGTTCCTCAACATCTCCCGGAGTTTGCCCAAGTTCATGTCCGTTGAATTGGTGATGCCATGCGAACATATTATCCTCTGTCGCCGTTTTCTCCTTCTGTCTTCAATCTTTCCCAGCATCAGGGTCATTTCCAAAAAGTCAGAGGTTCAGTCAGGTGGCCAAAGTATTGGAACTTCAGCTTCAGCATCAGTCCTTCCAATGAATATTCAGGACTGATTCCTTTAGGATGGACTGGTTGGATCTCCTTGCAGTCCAAGGGACTCTCAAGAGTCTTCTCCAGCACCACAGTTCAAATGCATTAGTCTTCAGCATCAGCCTTCTTTATGGCACAACCCTCACATTCATACATGACTACTGTAAAGACCATAGACTTGAACATATGGATCTTTGTCAGCAAAATGTCTTTGCTTTTTAATACACTGTTTGTATTAAAAACACTGTTTAGGTCTGTAGTATCTTTCCTGCCAAGAAGCAATTGTCTTCTAACATCATGGCTATAGTCACCATCCACAGTCATTTTAGAGCCCAAGAAGAAGAAATCTGTCACTTCTTCCACCTTTTCCCTTTCTATTTGCCATGAAGTGATGGGACCGGATTTCATGATCTTAGTTTTATTGAGTTTTAAGCCAGCTTTTTCGCTCTTCTCTTTCACCCCTCATCAAGCAGCTTTTTAGTTCCTCTTCACTTTCTGCCATTAGAATGGTATCATCTGCATATCTGAGGTTGTTGATACTTCTCCCGACAATCTTGATTCCAGCTTGTAACTCATCCAGCCTGGCATTTCGCATGATGTGCTCCATATATAAGTTAAATAAACAGGGTGACAATAAACAGCCTTGTCATACTCCTTTCTCAATTTTGAATCAGCCAGCTGTTCCATATAAGATTCTAACTACTGCTTCTTGACCCACATACAGGTTTCTCAGGAGACAGGTAAGATGGTCTGGTATTCCCATCTCTTTGAGAGTTTTCCATATTTTGTTATGCTCCACAGAGTCAAAGGCTTTAGCGTAGTCAATGAAACAGAAGTAGATGTTTTTCTGGGATTTCCTCACTTTCTCTATGATCCAGCAAATGTTAGCAATTTGATCTCTAGTTTCTCTGATTTTTCTAAACCCAGCTTGAACATCTGGAAGTTCTTGGTTCACATACTACTATTATAATCTTTATTATTATAACTCTCCTAATCTCTCCTGACCTTGGTCAAGCCACTTAACCTTCTGTATTCCCATTTCCTAACCTATAATATGGGAGTAATGATACCCTCTTAACGGGGTGTTAACAGGATCAAATGAGACAACATGAAGAAACAATTTCAAAAGTAAAAGATTTCATAAAACTATCCCCAAGAGATATTTTATTTTGGGTAACTGTGTCTGCGTGATAATAATTCCACTCGGTAACTGAGAACTTTGCATATATCTTTTATGCTTTTCTCCCCCGTTTTAAATTAATATTTAATTTTTGACTGAGGTGGGTCTTGTTGCTGCATGTGGGCTTTCTCTAGTTGCTGTGAGCAGAGGCTATTCTTTACTGCACTTCACAGCTTGCTCTTTGTGGCGGCTTCTGTCTTGTCGTGGAGCGCAGGCAGGCTCTAGGCACGTGGGCCTCAGCAGTTCTGGATTTTGGGCTCAGTATGGTGACACGTGGGTCTGGTTGCTCCAAGGCATGTGGGATCTTCCTAAACCAGGGATGGAACCGGTGTCTCTTTCATTGGGAGGTGGGATTCTTAACCACCAGACCACCAGGGAAGCACTCCCCACCTTTCTGTTTTAACAAGAAGCTCAAAGATTTAAAAGACACATGTCAAGCAAGAGTCTTCTTAATTAATGCATGTTAAGTAAGTAACTACTCTTCTTCAACATGTACTAATGGCAGATACCAATTAGACAAGCCATAATATGCTGCACAAATGCAAATTAGAAACTCAAAGAATGGTTCTCTTTCATGGTTCTGCAGTTTTCCCAGAACAATAAAGATAACTCAGAAAGCAAAGATAAAAGCTATATTCAATGATGTGCTAGGACTGGCTAACACAGGCTTGCAAGAGCCAAGTGTCAATTTTTCAAGAATTTTGCAAGTCAGTTGTAACAATTATTGAGATTATGGTAACTTACAATTAAATACATTATATTAAAACTAAAAAAAACTGCATATTTCAAACCTATCTCTTCCTGTTTATCACATTTACTACATAGTACTACTATACCTGTTTATGTTGAAAATACTGTATAATGGTGTTCCACTGTTCCTAAATTCATGTTTAGAAAGGCCACATTGATTAGATTAAGACTGACCATGTGGGAATATTTACACAGCAGAAATTTATAACTGCTATACAAAAGGGACTTGGTTTAGTGCTAAAGGTGAATTTGAGTTTAATGAACATAATTTGTACAAGAGTGATAAACAGTTATAGAGTAAATCAGATATAATTGGGAAAAGAGTGGATTGGAACACAACTCTATGTGTCAAATCATGGCTGAACTCAACAATGAGCACCCTTCAGAATGGCATCATCAAAAAGTCTACAAATAAATGCTGGAGAGGATGTGGAGAAAAGGAAAACTTCCTACACTGTTGCTGGAAATGTAAATTGGTATAGCCAATACACAGAACAGTAGGAAGTTTCTTTTAAAAAATGAAAAATACAACTACCATAAAATCCAGCAATCTCACTCCTGGGCATATATCCGAAAAAACTCTAATTTGAAAAGATATATGCACCTCACCATTCACAGCAGCTCTATTTACAACTGGCGAGACATGAAAACAACCCAAGTCCCCATCAACTGAAAACTGGCACAAGATGTGGTGTATACACAATGGAATATTACTCAGCCACAAAAAAGAATGAGTTATTACCATTTTTAGCAACATGAATGGACCTAGAGAATACTGTACTTTGCAAAATAAGTCAAAGACAAATCTATATGATATCACTTATATGTAGAATCTATTACAAATGAATCTATGTACAAAATAGAAACAGACTCACAGATCTGACAGTCAAATTTGTAGTTACCAAAGAGGACAGGGGCAGGAATAAATTAGGAGCATGGGATTAACAGGCACCAACTACTATATATAAAATAGAGAAGCAACAGAATTTAGTGTATAGCACAGGGAGCTATAGTCAACAGTTTGTAATAACCTATATTGAAAAATAATCTGAGAATTATATATGTGTGTGTGTGTATATATACATATGTATGTAACAAAATCATTTTGTTGTACACCTGAAACTAACATAATACTGTAAATCAATTATACTTCAAGTTATGGTTGAACTGCAGCCATCGTTTAGCTACAGACACATGATGTCGGCAAAAAAATCAATGAAAGCATTTTGTGATAATCAATTAGGTATATATAGCTTAAATAAACAGTATTTCCTACTTTATTATCACTTGTACATTGTGTGCTACCTTTACATTAATTGTGTGCATCTTTTATGTGAGCAGAATTTGTTAAAATTTATGAATATATATAGTTTCTTGGAAATTTTGTTGTCAAACATTTACCAGTACACCACTGGTCATTTTTTTTTAAAACTGCTTTAAAAATAGAGCTATCTTTGGGAAAGAAAAAAGAAGCTATAACCTCAAATAGTAAAACGGTAAACAACTCCTCATCCACTAGGTGGCAGTAACGAGAATCATGAAAATCACAGAAAAACTAAGAGGAAAAGGAATTTACAAAGAAATTACTTCATCTGTTTTCTTTTCAATTGACTCATTAAATAATACTGAGAAAGAAAATTATGACCATTTTTGAGGCTGCCCGCATACTAGCTAGTTATCAAAATAAGCCACATTCAGTATAAAAATTGAGAAAATGAACAAGGCCATATAAATTAAGTAAAATGGCCCATAAAATGACTAAAGAACTAACTGCTGTCAATATTTTGGTGAAAATCCTTGTATACATTTTACAAAAACAGTATCATATTATGCATACTTTTTTATAATTTTATTTTTCCCCTGCTGTATCACAAACATTGTTTTCTGCCAAGAAATAAGATCTATACGTCATTTTTAGTGACTGTGTAATATTTGGTTGTTTGGATGTGCTACAACAAATCATTTCCTATTTATTAATGAGCACTTCACTTACTAATAACCCTTCTCTATCATAAGTAATACTTTTATAATCAACCATATGCATATATCTTCGTGCATAATTTGTCCAGTAATTTTCTTAGAATAAATTCCAAATGGTGAAATTACTTGACTAAAATGACATATACATTTAAAAATTTGATTCAATCTGCCAAATTTTCCTGCAGAAATATTGTGCTAGTTTATGAGAATACATTATTTCACCCACACTGTGCACCTTCTGTTTTCAACCTTTTTCAATTCAATAGGTAAATATTATGTTTCAATTTACCTTCTATTAACTCCTTCATTCATTTATACAATTACTCAACAAACATTTGAGAATCTACCCTGACCAAGCACTGCTGCTAAGTCGCTTCAGTCGTGTCCGACTCTGTGAGACCCCATGGACGGCAGCCCACCAAGTTCCTCCATCCCTGGGATTCTCCAGGCAAGAATGGTAAAAAATAAATAAATAAACAGAGATTCGTTTCCTCATCCTAGAAAGTTTCTATTCAAATAGAGGCAGGCAGGCTGTGACACAGAGTGGAGGGGCATTATAGTGAAGAGCTGAAGGAAAAGGATCAAGCCTATAAAATTTGTGAGGAAAAGAAGGAAACATTTAACACAAACCAAATAGCCAAGTCGTTTGTGAGACTGAATACATAATCACAGCTATATTTATCTTTATTGAGTTGCCTATTTCTAGCCTTTGTTAATTTTTCTATCATGTTTCTATTTTTCTTAATCTCATATATTGAGAATATTAGCCTATTTTGCAAATTATTTATCTATTGTATAATTAGTCTTTTAAATGGTGCACATCATACAAAAGTCTTTACTTTTGCATATCTCAATTAAGCATCGCTGTCCTTTACAGTTTCTTAACTTTGGCATCAAATTTAGAAAGGCTTTTCCCAGACTAAAATGATAATATCTCTTTTTCTCTACTATATTTATTTTATTATCAACTTTTTCGTCATTTTAATCTTTTACCCACCTCAGGTTTATTTTTGTGTCTGGTATTAAAATAGAGATCGTACTATTTTTGTTCCAGATGGTCAGCAAGATATACCATACCATGGAAAGAACTTTCTCTAACATGTATGATTAGTATATTCAAAAAATACCATGGAATATAACTCTCTGTTTTGGCCCAGAATTTAAGTCGAAGCCCCAGTAGGTCAGCGGTGTCTACAAATATTCTAAAAATAACCAATAAAGATTCATCATCTCCTCAAGAATCAAAAAATACACGAGTCAGCCAGTGAATATATACAACATGGCTAGACACATTAAGGCTGTTTCTCTGAAGACAATTTTAAGAAGAGAATGCTCTGCGATATCTCCCCTCCACCAAGCCTTGTAGGAAAAGGAGGGACCAAGGGACCCACCTGGGAGATGGTTCCAAGTTCTACCCAGCTGAAGATAGACCAATCTTTTCTTTCACACTAAGACCAATGAAACTAGACTCAAGTAGCTTAAGTAACTAATAGGCGTTGTCAAGAAAGCTGCTACTTGGTGGGACGGAGGGACCCAACGGGAAATGGTGGGGGTTGAATTGCCTGGGACAAAAGCTGAGGGGTGAGAGACACTCAGAAACTCACTGGAGAAATCTCATGGGAGATCCTCAAAGAATTCTATTGACGGTGGCCTCACAAAAGAGGCAGCAGCTGAATACTTGAAATAAAGAGGACGTTTGATACAAAACGGGAGTGCCACCAATGACATGACTCATTATCCTTTTTCTCCCAACCCGAGAAGATTGAAAGTGAGGATAATATGGGACAAGAGTGAAAGCACGGGCCTTACCCCTCCTTACCCCCTGCCGACACCACATCCAAGCAAAAGTCAGACCTGAGCAGAAAGCACACAGAGCCTTTAGACCAGATATCAAAATACAGCTTCGATATACATAGACTAGACTGTTGAAAGGTCTGAAAATAAGATCTTAAAAAGGTCACCTGAAAGTGACCAAAAGCTATCAGATGATTTGAGATGACGTCCAGAGCTAAGGATGACAGAGCCTGAATGAAATGCTAGGGAAAAGTCAAAGCTGTTTCCTGTGTGCAACCCCTTCATTGAATCAAGCCAGCTATACATCTATCATATAATTGGATTTCTTGCTGGATTCTATCCTGGCTCATTGATCTGTCTGTCTCTCCCTTTACCAGGGACCATTTCAATGATGAATTACTGTTGCTTTAAAATTGCCCAAACACAAACAGCAAATATGTTCAACTTTAATCCAAACAGTTAAAATTTTACATCAATTCTCACAAAAATGAACTATAAATAGAAAGTGGACATGGGATGTGTGTGTGTGTCTATATATATACACACATATATACATATGTATTATCAATATAACATCTATGCTAAACATATACTATCTGCCTGGAAACAGTAAGATTACCATCTTCAATTGTACAGATTTCCGAGGCCGTCGCTCTGTGGCTTTGCTCTAGATGCCTGCATGCTTCTCTTGTGTGCTTGCATATTGCATACTAAGTGGCTTCAGTCGTGTCCAACTCTTTGCAACCCTATGGACCACAGTCCACCAGGCTCCTCTGTCCATGGGATTTCCAGGCAAGAATACTGGAGTGGGTTGCCATGCCCTCCTCCAGGGGGTCTTCCTGACCCAGGCATCAAACCTGAGTCTCTTATGTCTCCTGCATTGGCAGGCAGGTTCTTTACCACTAGCACCACTACTCATATCTTGATTTTATGAAAGCAAATTAAATAATTCTGCTCATTTTTTGGCATAACTCAGAACAAAGTATAAGCACCATATTTGATAGCAAGATCCCAAAGCAAAGATTTTTATTTAAATTTTGGGCATATGTCATCAGTTAATGAAATAAGTAAAATGCCAACCATAAAAGAACTACACTTCATAAAATCAGCTATTAATTGAAAGGCACCACACTGAGATTAATAATGGGGTTAAATAACTGCTTAGTTATGGTTCCTACTCCCAAAGGGCATATTATGTGTAAAATAATATGGACTTAATTAATGCAGTACCCATTCATAAGAGTGAATCATTCGAGAGAAAACACTGCTCTTTTTGCATCCGTTTCATATCAGTGTTAACTAGGAAAGGGAGTCTAGAAATGTGGGGTGAGCAGAGACTTTGAGAAAAGCTGTAATTCTTCAACTTAAAAGTAGAATTGATCCACTGAAAATAATCACCTATTCAAGTGTATTTCAAAGAAAAGCAGATATTTGAAGCTTAGAACCATGACTTTCCAGCTGTATAACTGTAGAGAAAATTATTTGCTTAAGTTTCAGTCTGCTTACCTATAAAATGGAATCATAATCAACAACTCTCATAGGGTTGTTGTGAGGAGTCAATAAAACAAGCTATATTTGGCATAACTCCAATACTTTGACCATCTGATGCAGAGAACTGACTCA
This sequence comes from Bos taurus, assembly GCF_002263795.3. Taxonomy (NCBI): domain Eukaryota; kingdom Metazoa; phylum Chordata; class Mammalia; order Artiodactyla; family Bovidae; genus Bos; species Bos taurus. Next base: position 12,681,964 of record NC_037333.1, read on the forward strand.
TTTGAAAAGACCCTGATGCTGGGAAAGAATGAAGGCGGGAGGAAAAGGGGACGACAGAGGGTGGGATAGTTGGATGGCATCACCGACTCAACAGACATGAGTTTGAGTAAACTCCAGGAGTTGGTGATGGACAGGAAGGCCTGTTATGCTGCAGTCCATGGAGTTGCAAAGAGTCGGACACAACTGAGTGACTGAACTGAACTGAACTGAACCTGGCATTATTTAGCAATTTTAAGAAAAAGCAGATTTTTTTTTACTATTGCAAACATCAAAATTAGTTGGACTGATATTGTTCCTGGTGTATATATATACACGATATAGGGCTTCCCTGATAGCTCAGTGGTGAAGACTCTGTCTGCCAATGTAAGAGATGTGGTTCGATCCCTGGGTTGGGAAGATCCACTAGCGAAGGGAATAGCAACCCACTCTAGTGTTCTTGCCTGGGAAATCCCAGGGACAGAGAAGCCTGGTGCACCACAGTCCTTGAGGTCACAGAATTGGACATGACTTAGCACCTCAACAGCAACAACAATATATATGATGTAGACCTCATTTATTTCTAAGTTAGAAATGGTGAATAATAGATAGCTACATCTGGTCGACTGACAATTTCGCCCTATTTGCCTTTTAATTCTCCCTGAGTGCTTTCTTCCTCGCTTGGTTCGCTTTAAGCACCCCTTTAAAGGTCCATTAGCTGACTGTGCCTTAATCAAATTAGAGAGTCCTCAATTTACAAGAACCCTCACAGCCTCTGCTATTTACACCCCTGTTCTCACTTTGGCAGCACTTAGGGCATACTGGTCAGCCTGTTCATTTCCCCAGAGCTCCGACTCCTAAAAGCCCACCTCGCCCTCAGCCCCACCACATCCAATATCAGGAAGCCAGCTCTGCCGGGCAAGGGCTCTTTTCCAGGAAGGGCTCTGGTCTTCACCTTCTGGGAGATCCCTGGCTCCCAGCCTCAGACAAGGCCTTTCTCCCAGGCCCTGGGCAAACAACCATAATAACTGGGCTTCTGTAGCAGGAGTCTAGAAAGTCACTCATTTAAAAACACTTTATTCTGGTAAGATTACGAGCACAACTACTACAGAGTGCCAAGATCGGTCACTCTCCCCGGGGGGTCAGCTGATCCGGCCATACCCACGCTGTGTCCTGACTCCCCAGGGCCCCGGAAGCCAGGTGTCCCATGACGCTGGGCCTGCTGCAAGCCAGCAGAGTGTGTGGTTGAACTTCACACGTGCTTCGAGGCCAGACAGGCAAAGCTCCGTGCTACTCGGGAGATGTGACTTGACCTCTTCCAGCCTGGGCTCTGTGTCCATAAAATAGGCATCACAGCACCACCATCACTTATTATAAGCACGATAGGATACAGCCTTCTATCTCTCAAACTAGAGTCTGTTGATCTAAATTCTTGAGGCTGGGGCTTGCAGGTGGGAGCGCAGTCCTGTGTCTGCTATTGTACTCATGCTGAATTATTATACCCCTTTCCCAAGGAAACAAACTTTTCCTTAGTGATAATTTGCAATTAATAGTTTCAGAAAACAAAACTTCAGTTTCGTAAATTGGGGTTCCTCAGTCTGTTGTCCACGGAGGCGTTTCCAGGTACACTTCTCAAAGTGACTGCCATGTGGTTACCGATAGGAAATAGTAGCCTTAACTCAGGGATTTATTAAATAACTTTTTGTGATTAGTCACTATGTCTGTTTTTTCCTTAAATCTTGATACTAAATAGTCATTGGGAATAAACTTTGCTCTTTTCAGCTGAGCTTGGTGCAATTCACCAGTATTTTTGGTTCTCCTCCTTCTGGGCCCAAGGTGGATCTGTCCTTTTCCTGCACTTGGTTTAGCCAAAGTATGAGGAGAAGTAACACTCCTTTACTCTAAGGAGAAGCCTCTCAGTCAATGCCCATGTCACCTGCTGCCATGGCACACAGTGATATGCAGATGGGAAGCTCTATGAGCCTGTGCCGTGAACGAGGGCAGTGTGAGGCAGAGGCCCCACCAACCCAAGATGCACATGTGATAAAAGCAAGAGATAAATGTTTGCAGCTGTAAATCACTAAGTTTTGTCATCATTTTTCAGTATAACCTTGTCCATTTTGACTGGTACACAGCTGGTTCAATACTATGTAATAACTTGTATAAAACCTTGGCTATCAAATCCTTAGTCTGAGAATATTAGCTTTCACTGTAGCACTGGCCTATACAATAAGCTGCTTTTTCCTAAAAGGTAATCAGCCACTAGAGGGAGAAATACCTACACTAAATCTTATTCCTCAAAGGTGAGGTTTCGTCCTCACCAGTCCACTGATGTCTTTCCCTCTAATGTCCTCTACAGGCTGCATTTTTACTCTACACTATCTGCCTCAGCCCTCTCTGCTGAAAATAAGCTGTCATTTCCTTTCTTGTTCTACATTGCGCCTTAACCTTGGAATCACTTCCCAACTGCCATGTGCAAGCAACCACCTGGCTCATCAGACCTCAGGAATTCACCCATTTACACCATCAACAATGGAGGAAATGAATATAAAAGAGAAAATTAGAGTTTATAAGGCCCACGCTCTTAAAGTTAAGGGTACCTTTTATGTGCTACATCACTCACTAAATGTATTTATTCATAATAATAATTTCCCATTATCCTATCACAAAGAGGTAGAATGTTTACATCTTAGGAAAAATTCCAAATTAGCCCATGATTTTGTTTACCCAAGTTAAAGAAAATACTGTTTGGTAGGTCTATCAACTGCAAAAATCACTGCCTGTTTATTAACTGGAAATGGAAATACTTATACAGTAGTCTGAGGATAAGATTATGGTAGACAAATAGACAAAGCAGCTAATACAATATATCATCATCTTTCAATTAGGAACAGGCTATAACAAACAGATTCATCCAAGCCCAAGCCCTCTCAGAACAATAAGTGAAAGGCTTGTCCAGGATGGAAAGTGGGTTTAAAAGCTGATTTCTATGTAGATAACCCTGATGCATGTTTTCCCTAGTCCTCATTAAATATAAATATTAGTTCAATGGACTGAAAATTCTGCAAACAAAACCTAGACCTATCTAATGAAGGGCTACCAAAATCCATTCTCATTTCATATAAGTAGTCTGAAGTCATCTAAATTACATCGGACATACAAATTAGATTTGAATCCATCAAGCCTGTTACTGAATGCCAACTCTGCCTTCCTAATTAAAAAATATTACCCAAGAATGCCAGGAAATGAATTAAATTATATTCTCTGAGTAATCATATCTTTCCACCACCCCAATTTCATCTTCCAAATGTTTATAGCAAAATGAGGTAGAGGAGAAGACAGAAAAAAATTATTATAGGCTCCACTTTACTTTTTTGTAAAATGTCATTAATCTTGACATTATTGTGTACACACACACACACACACACACACCCCTTTAATATACAATAAAATTAGAACAGTATAAAGCTGAAAGGATCTCCAGATGCCTAATGCTGTTACTGTGAAGATGAGAAGACAGAATCCTACAGAAATCAAATCCAGGACTAGAATTCAGATCATATGACTTCTAGTCAAGAGTTACTCCCAACAGGGCACAGTGGTCACAAGTGAAAATAAACAGAACGGAGACTAACAGGAATCTAGTTCTCCCAATAACCTCTACTTTTCTCCAACAGAGGGAGAAGGAAGCGAGGAGACACAGAGAGATACTATGTTTATAATGGGAGAGTTCTCACAGAGGATACACTTTCCTTTCAAGCTGTACATTTGGGACATCAGCATCTAGCATCTAGAATAAGAAGACTTAGCCACCCACTGAGCCCCATCTTTCTGCTTAAAGCTGAACTTGGACTTAAGGGTTTATTATGAGACTTAGGCTTCCAAGGTGGCACTAGTGGTAAAGAATCTGCCTGCCAATGCAGGAGACGCAAGAGAGGCAGGTTCGATTCCTAGGTCGGGAAGATCCCCTGGAGAAGGAAATGGCAACCCACTCCTGTATTCTTGCCTGGAAAATCCCACGAACAGAGAAACCTGGTGGGCTATAGTCTGTGGGCTGGCAAAGAGTCAGACGTGACTTAGCACACAGAGCAAGAATATGAGACTTAAGACTCTGCCATCTCCCTGTACACAGCAGTTTGCTGCTGCTGCTGCTAAGTCACTTCAGTTGTGTCCGACTCTGTGTGACCCCATAGACGGCAGCCCACCAGGCTCCCCCATCCCTGGGATTCTCCAGGCAAGACCACTGGAGTGGGTTGCCATTTTCAGTCTAGAGAAAGAAAAAAAAGATTAAGAGCTGCAAAATGGTTACTATGCTTTGGGCTTCCCTGGTGGCTCAGTGGTAAATAATTTGCCTGCCAATGAAGGAGACACAGGTTCATCCCCTGGCCCAGAAGACCCCACGTGCCATGGTGCAACTAAGCTCATGTGCCACAACTACGGAAGCCCGCAGGCCCTAGAGTCTGCGCTCCACAGCAGGACAGGCCACCGCTGCGGGAAGCCAGCGCACCACAGCTGCAGACCAGCCCCCACCGTAACCAGATAGAGAAAAGACCGCATAGCAACGAGGACCAGCACAGCCAAGCTTAAATGAATGAATCTTTTTTTTAAATGGCTACCAAGGTTAATTATTTACATGTTTGGGCAAGTAAAATTAGGTTCCATTTTGCCATTTGTCTTGTTGCTGATACTTTGATTACCGTTAATTTTAAAGGCTTCCCTCCCCCAAAAGAGATAGCATGTAAGAAATTAATGGAGAAAATTATTTTCTTAACTTCATCTTATGAATCTGAGGTAATATAAAGAGATAAGCAAATAAAGTTAAAGTTGACATAAATAGAAATGATTGGCTTGGGAAATTATAAGGAAAGACTGTGGTATGTGTACACATGCAAACCCATCTGTAAAGCATGCTAGATATGCACACATTCTGTTCTGTTCTAACCAGTTTTATTTTTTCAGTACTAACAGATATTTCAAGAATGTCTTATATTACTGGTGTAATTCCTTAACAGTATTGCTTTAATCACTTTTCTTCATTTTTCTCATGAGAGACAGCTCCCTGTAATAACACTGCTGCCGCTGCTGCTGCTAAGTCGCTTCAGTCGTGTCGGACTCTGTGCGACCCCATATCCTGACCCCACCGCTTGCTCGCTCTGAGTCAGCTTGGTGTTCTCATCTATGAAGTGGGAGTACTATCACTAAATGACAAAGCACAAAGTGCTAAACGGCTATAAATGCCTTTGAACACATCCTTAGCTTTCATTCATTCAACAAATGTTTACTAAGCACAGACTAGGAACTGGAAGAGCATTAGACACGAAGGAAACCAAAATCAGCAAGATCCTCACTGCCCTCTCAGTGACGTGTACGGCTCACCGACAACAAACCTCAGATACTGAGTTACAGTATCAGTATAGGCTGCAAAGGAGAATGATGAGGGCCTAGCTACCTCACTAAGCTTTGGATGACAACATTAGGGAACTAAAAAAATTCCTAGAAATAGATAATATATATACATTTTTAAGATTTTTCTTGATGTGGACCATTTTTAAAGTCTTTGTTGAATTTGTTGCAATATTGCTTCTGTTTCATGTTTTGGTTTTTTGGCCATGAGGCATGAGGGATCTAAGCTCCCTGAACAGGGATTGAACCACACCCCCTGCATTAGAAGGCGAAGTCTTAACCACTGGATGGCCAGGGAAGTCCCTAAATAATAAATAACAATCAGAAAATTAATATATTGACTATAGAAAAATTAAAAAGTAAAGTAAGGAAAAAAAGAAAATAAATCTACATAACAATCTATAAAAGACTATTCATAGCAACAAAGATGACAATAATAGATATTTATAGGAGACACTATTCTAAGCATTTTATAACTATTATTTTATTTAATCTTTATAACAACCCCATGAAATAAGTCCTGTCATTGATCTCACTTTTAAACTGAAGAAACTGAGGCACAGAGAAGTCTATCAAAGTTTTGATATACACTTTTCAGTTTTTGTCTGTGCATGTATAAGTGTTTTTCTTTTTAACCAGATGAGATTAACACAGTTGATATTCTTTCCTAATATGCTTTAATATGTTTTACTTACTCAACAAAATAGCATGAACATTTTCCCATATTATTAACTATTCTTAGTTATAATTTTAGTACATATAATTTAGTGCCATATAATTTTAGTACATATTACATAAATGAAGAAAACAAATATCTCAGTGTAAGTCGCTCAGTCGTGTCTAACTCTTTGCAACCCCATGGACTGTAGCCTACCAGGCTCCTCCATCCATGGGATTTTCCAGGCAAGAATACCGGAGTGGGTTGCCATTTCCTCCTCCAGGAGATCTTCCTGACCCAGGGATTGAACCCAGGTCTCCTGCATTATAGGCAGACACTTTACCATCTGAGCCACCAGGGAAGTCCATAAATATCTTAAAGATGCTTTTAATACATTCATGGCAAAGTAGCCAAACTCCTCTGACAGTAGAGTTTCAGTATGTTTTCTCAACCTTTAAAACGCCAAAATATTATCTACAGCAGTATGGTGGGTTGAAAGTATCTGTCCCTTTCACCCGTTGTTCTTAAGTTCTTAATGGGAAATCAAGCATTAAAATTTGTGCTCCAGTTCATAAATAAATCTTACAGCTTGACACAAGAATCCCTGTTTGGCCACGTTTTCACCAAGACAGAGACGGATGGGTCAGGGACAAATCAATGTGCTTTAAGCTCTCTGAACTAAAAATGCTGCTTTCCCATGCAAAACACAAACCAAAAAAAAAAAAAAGTTCAAAGATTCTCAATATATTCCTTTACTTTGGGTTCTTTATTCAAAATACTGAGCAGGCACTGCAGGTATGATTCAGAGGCTGTTGTGTTAAATGAAGTCCCATAATAGTTATCCAACTGACCGTGTGTCAGACAGTCTGAACCCCACTGCATGATATTAAAAGGTACCCAAGTTTTCTGCACAATGCCTCCAGCATTTGGAAGAGTCTTAAAAAGCTCATGACATCACTTCTCATTATCCAAAGACTGAAAGTGATCTGGTGTCAGTAAGTTTTTTTTAAGTAGACATTCCTTGTGTGTGTTCAAATATAGACAAGTTTTAAAATGTCACTAGTTTCTTTATTTACGTGTCCCTAGGTAGAATGTTTACCACAAATGGTCTACATAATAACTACGTGATTTTTAGTCTTCAGCATAGTTTTAGGTTTACAGGCATATTTAAGAATGACTTGTCAAATGAATACGTATTGTGCGTCTTCACTGGTTTCTTAATAGGAAAATAAAGAAATCAGGCAAAAACCTGGCCAGGTTAAAAGGCAACTAACATTTGATAAGGTAAAATGCCTGTAACTTTGTTTCTCCTACCTGCTGTTATGATTGCACCAAGGCGCTGGAAACATGAAGTGCTTGGTGGGCATTTACAACAACCTGGTCAAACTGTCAAACAACATACAGAGACTCTCTATAAATAACGTACACGCAAGTGTAAATGTACTGTGACAACTGACTTAAGAAATTGACAAAACTAAAATAAGAACTCCTATTGAAACATGATTCAGGGAATACCTAAAGGAATTTTTTCAGTGGGAAAACACTGCTATTTTTAATAATTAAAAGCATATTATGAAAGTTAAGATGACTAAGTTTTCCATCAAATTTTGTTCTTTATAATAATAGGTTTAAGTTGTCTAGTAGTTTTATAATATGAGGTACAATCTTACAGACAGGTGTATTCACTTGCAAACATATAAGACGACTCAGGAAAGACCACAGTAAAACATCACTGGTGGCTTCCAGGTAAGGGAGCTGGGAAACTGGAGGACAGAGACAGGGAGGGAGAATTTTCACATTTTTTGCACTTTCTGAATTTTGAGTCACTTTAGCGACTACCAAATTTTAAAATAAAATTGTACTTTTAAAGAATGATTTTCCCTGACCTTTTGTTTTTTAAATGGACTCCTTTGTACTTGATTACTTTGCCCATGAGCTTTCCCATTTCCTACTGACTGACTTGCCATTTCCCAAGCAAATTTAACGAACTAGTCATTTCTACAAACCCTATTTTAGTCTTTTTGAAAAACACGCTTCAAGTTTATATATTAGCAAAGTGACTGTGTAAAAGGAGATAGAATTCAAAATTATTAAGTACAAATAAGACTTTCAATCTTGTTTTTATATATGAACTATAGAAAATTTTCCAGCTAAAGGAAATATACAAATAATATTTTTAACATAAAAATGAGAAGTCAACTCATTAATTAATTCATTTAATGAATACTGAGTTGTGACGTGTGACGGACTGTTCTGGATTTGGGGATACAGTAGTGAACAGAAGGGAAAAATTATTGTGCTTATATTCCAGTGTAATATTCCACTGATGGGTGGTTAAAAGTACACTAGAGATTCAAAAGTAGTAAACAGACTCCGTGATTACATGTCCCCTTGCATTGTTTTCCATTATTTCCACTTTTCCTCTAGGTGCAGAGCTGTCTAGAAAAACTCCACTAGGTGGCACTGTTTTCACTGATCAGAATAAATGTAAATGGTTGTTCACAATGTATTTTTTCTGTCTCTCCTTTGGTTTTATTTTTAACCTGCATTTTTTGTGACCAAAACACAATTTAAAAGTACACCATTTGGGGGAAAACAAAAAGTATAGAAAAAGAAGACCTATTAGTCTAAGTGTGCTGACACATTCCACCTTCTAACATAAGATATGATCCATCATTTAGTCACACCCCAACGCATATAACAGTGGACAGACTCTTCACCACAAATGGACAGAACCCCTGAAAACTAGTGTAGAATGACGGAAGAGAAGTCAGCAGAAGGTGTCTAGAGTTGTACGTTCAAGTCCTAGCTTTAGCTCACCTTTAACCCACCTTTAGGTGAGCAACCAGGGACAACTCACCTAAGCACCATGAACTTTCCTTACGCATCTAAGGGGGTCTTGTAAAGATCAAATGATTAAAATCTGTGAAAGTGCTATTTTGAACACATTTAGCTATATGGTTCTGGTAATTTGGCTAGGAGAAGATACAGGATTTTTTGAATTATGAACATAATAAATAGCATTTTTAATTAGTGTTTACTATCTACTATCTATCTTCAACTGTTTGAACTGCTTTAAAAATATCAACTCACTTAATATTTTAAATGTAACACTATGAGGTCGATACTACTATTATCCTCATTTACAGCTGAGGAAACTGTGTTACAAAGAGCGAGAATAACTTATCAGAGGTCACTCAGTTATTAAATGGCAGAGCTCATCTCTTCCCAAAGACTCCCCCATTTTTATAAATCAACCATTACAGGAGCTGTTTGAGGAGCCCCTGTACCACTGAAAACATCACAGCCAACAGAACACTTAGGGTATGCTACCGGAATTTCTTCCAGAACATGACAGAGTAATGAATGCCTCATATACAGAAATCAAGCTGTTCAGACCTAAAGATGCCCAGACTGAAAGAGATAAGAACCGTGATCATACAAATAAAGTCTTACTCACGTATCTTGGGTACTTTTATAGCTGCTTCAGCACAGAGCTGCCATCCCAAAGGTAAGAAATGAAAGGTAAGATTTTTAACACCTACTTATCTCAGGGGCCTCATCCTGCAATAGCTTGGGGTAGGGCCTCGGCTCCCAGCCAGTGACTGGGGCCGGGACGCAGCAGTGAAGCGCCAGATCCTAGCCCCTAGATCAGTGGTCAGTGACAAGGGCTCTGGGCCTTCAGCTCTGCAAAAAAGAATTTCCAAGAAGACTGAAAGTAATGAAACAAAGCATTTATTAGGAGGAAAAGAGTACTCTATGTGTGGACAGGCACGCTGATGGACCGAAGCAAAGAGAGAGCAGCGGACTCACAACCTCGTGGCAGCTTGAACTACTTTTATGGAGTATTTCTTTCGGGCTTGCTTTGGCCAATCATTCTGGTTTGCCTGGCTCACAGTCCATATTTGGTATATCTCAGGATCTTCCAATGTGTGCATGCATCTCTTAGCGAAGATGGATTTTACCGAAAAGGCGTATGGGTAGAGAACATCCCTTGACATAACTCCCCTTTGACTTCCAATGAGTGTCTTCTGTGCATGTGTGGTCAGAGAGATCTCCCAACTTAGAGAAATGTGTGGTCTGAGTAGGGCCCAGCCTCCCCGCTTTTAACCATCCTGCTATTTTCATTCTGGAATTTCGGTCAATAGGGAATGAATCTCCAGTTGCTTTACGCTGGCTGTGGAGGGGGCATCTGCCTCCTGCCTCACACTACCTCTATTTCATTCAACCCTTCATATACGTGTAAGCTCTTTGAAAACAAGTTCAGATTTATTTGTTGATAATTTTTTTTTAAGTTGTTGAAGTAAAAATAATAGTTTGGAACATGACTTCTGTAGAGTATGGACTATTTTGGAGAATTCTGGTTTCCCACTTGCCAGTTAAAAGATTGAGGGAAAGTTATTGACCCGCCACATCTGTAAAACAGGGGCAGTAATAGTATCTCTTCAAGTTGCAAGAGTAAAATCAGTTAATACATGAAAAGGCCTAGAATTGGACCTAGCACATAGTAACAGCTCAGTAAGTGTTAACAATATTCTTTTTGTTCCCACTTCTCAAATCACAGGAACTCTTTGCACTTGGTGGTCAAATCATCTTCCATTTAGTGCTATACAATACAGAAGCTCCTCCATTTACAGACTTTCTATTAACACAATTACAGAGATGACAAAGTAACGCTCTAGAAGAAAAGCATCTCCCACTGAGAGATGGTGAGAGCAGTCACTGATAGACAGAAAACTCTCAAAAGGGTGTTTGTTGTCATCCTTGTTATGCTTATTGTAGTCTCTAAAAATCACAGAACTGAGAAGACAAGGTGGATGATCTCAAAGGCAGGGTCGTGGCTTAAATATCTTTCTCTCTCATGACTGATATTGTTGTAGGTGCTATAGTCCCATAGTGCTCTGCTTAGTCACTCAGTCATATCTGACTCTTTGTGACCCCATGGACTGTAGCCCACCAGGCTCCTCCGTCCATGGAATTCTCCAGGCAAGAATAATGGAGTGGGTTGCCATGTCCTCTTACAGGGGATCTTCCCCACCCAGGTTTTGAATTACATTCTGAGCCACTAGGGAAGCCCAAGAATACTGGAATGGGTAGCGCATCCCTTCTCCAGGGGATCTTCCTGACCTAGGCATCGAGCCGGGGTCTCCTGCATTGCAGGCAGATTCTTTACCAGCTGAGCTACCAGGGAAGCCCCATAGTCCCATGGTATGTGCCCCGAAGTATTTATTCAAATAAACAAAAAGTTGCATCATGTTCGCCTTCACAGTTTCACTCTTTTTTCTTTGTTTGTTTTGTTTTTTACTTTCACCTCCAGGAATATAAATCTTTAGTAAAGAAAACATTAAAATGCAATCTGAGACTTGGCTGGTGGTCCAGTGGTTAAGACTCTGAGCTTTCACTGAAGGGGACTTACGTTTGATCCCTGGTCCAGAGAAGTTCTGCATGCTGTGTGGTGAGGCCAAAATAAAAAAGGATGCAATTTGGCTCCTGTCACTTCTCAGCTGGCAATCTCCAATGGCACCCTATATCTCACTAGGAGAAAAGCTAAAGACCTTCCCTGACTCTGTATGTTACAGCACCCCAGCTATACCCTTATACACACACACACACACACACACACACACACACACATCTCTGACTGCAGTCTCTACACTATCCCTTGCTTATTACCCCATTCCAACCACGGTGGTCCCCTTGGAATTCCTGGAACAAGCCAAGCACACTCCAGCTAAAGACTTCGCCCTCACTCTTCCCTGCATATGGAATATTCTTTCCTCCAACATTAACACTGTTCTTTTACTTCCTTCAGATTTTCGCTTGTGCTGTCCTGTGCTTTGTTAATCAGTCGCATCCAGCTCTTTGCCACCCCATGGACTGTAGCCCACCAAGCTCCTCTGTCCACGGGGATTCTCCAGGCAGGAATACTGGAGTGGGTTGCCATGCCCTCTTCCTTCAGGAGATCTTCCCAACCCAGGGACTGAATCCAGGTCTCCTGCATGGCAGTCAGATTCTTTTACCATCTGAGCGAGCAGGCAAGCCCAAGAATACTGAAGCAGATAGCCTATCACTTTTCCAGGGATCTTCCCAACCCAGGAATCAAATGGGGGTCTCCTGCATTGCAAGCAGATTCTTTACCAGCTGAGCTATCAGGGAAGCCCCCGTCTTTGCTTAAATGTCTTCTAATCAGAAAGGACTTTCCTGTCCATTTTATATGTTAAAAAAAACCAACAACTATCCTACATATATAGTTTACATATCTTCCATATAAACTATCCTTCACATATAGCACTTATTACTATCTAACAAATATATTATTATTAGCTTGCTTTCTGTCTTCTTCCAAGAATATAAACTCCATGAGAGCAAGAATCTTTTGCTAATTTTGTTCAGTGCTGTACCTCCAGTACCCAAAATACCACTGGCACGTAGAAAATGCCTAATAGTTATTTATTCTAAGTTTATTTTCCATCATCTTCCTAAAGTATAACTATGTATTTAACAAGATATGAATAAATAAATTCAGTAAATGCTGGGAGAAGGAAGGAGGGGGGTTGACAGTGACCTTTAATGACAGAGAAAATATGGAACCTAATAAAATACCATTGAATTGACTTAAATGCTGGAAAAATAGAGATGTTGACTAAAACCTCAAGTAGAAAGGAATTAGGAGACCAGAGGGAGAAGCAAAGAACGCTGAGAGAGAATAACGACTTAGATAAAATGAAAAATAGAAAGATATGGAGCTACAGGGATCAACAAAACCACAAACAGCTGCAAGTTTCCTCAAGGCTCAAGAGCATCCAACCCCCACCCCCCGCCCCTGCCATTTAAATACAGAAACGCCTTAGCAGGGCTTGCAGGAGGTCACTAGCTTCCACTGAAAGCTTCAACCACAGAAACAGTCTTATTTTACAAGATAATCAAATTCTATCTGGAGACATTCTCATTAAGTAGACCTTTTAAATCCTGAACCCAAACCTTCCACTTTATACTCCCATAAACTGGTCCCATTCTGCCTTCCAGAACTACACTGATTCTCTTTCCACACATCTCCAAATATTCAAAAGCAACAAACTGGCCCCATCTCCCCCAACCATTCCTCCTCTAGGCTAAAGCTCCACAATGTCTTTGGCCTCTCTAATATGATATCATTTCCAGACAGTCATCCTTTTATCTTAGTCAATCTCCTTTATATCTATCATAATTTTTTAGTTTGCTTCCAAAAAAATTTGCATAAGGATAGGTTAAAGTTAAATGATTGTTTATAACTTGTACCTTATTTATGAAAACACTTTCTACTTTCTTCAGAGTTCTTTACATGAGTTCTATGGTTCAATCCTCACTGTACAATGCTTTTTTTTTTTTTTTTTCAATTTTAAGTTGGAAAAACTGAGAATCAGAAGGGCTCATTAACATATCCAGAGTATGGGTCCAATATCAAACACCTGTCTCTAGTTTTGTTTTTGTTTAACTTTCTATTATGAAAAATGTCAAGACATACAAAAAGCAAAGAGGTTTGTTAAGTGAACACCCATATCTCTTTCCCTACATTTAACAATTATAAGTTATTTTATTCTGTGGTATTTTAAAGCAAATTCTAGGTATATGTATCCTGGCATTCCATCACTAAATTTTTTAATATGCATCTCTGAACTATAAGGACTTCTGCTTACATAACCATGAACTGTATCACACCTAACAAAATTAACAATAACTTCTCAATATCACCTAATTATCCACTCCATATTCTAATTTCTCTTATATCCAAAATGGCTGGATTTTTTGCAATGAATTTTCTTTATGAGTCATATCCTTTAACTGGGGCTTCCCTGGTGGGTCAGAGAATAAAGAATCCGCCCTCAGTGGAGGACACCAGGGTTCAATCCCTGGATCAGGAAGAACTCCTGGAGAAGGGAATGGCTACAGTATTCTTGCCTGGAGAATCCCATGGACACAGGAGCCTGGCAGCCTGCCCCTAACTCCTGATCCATTCCATGGAAATCATACACAAAACGGGAAAAGATATGCTTAAGGAGACAAAGAGGAAAGAGGAAATTGATTAATCAATTAACTGATATTTACATTTTCCTGAGTATAGGAAGAAACAGAATATCAAAGGCTACATGAAGTTAACTCCTTTGATTAAATGAAGGAAAATTATATTAGCACTTTTAATAAAGTTTTTTACTAACATGTCACTTTCCTTTAGCTTTACATTAGGGAAATTTGAATCTTACCTAGCATGAAGCTACTTTGAAAACTAATTGAAAGAGGTTTTGGGTTTCCCTTGTGGCTCAGCTGGTAAAGAATCCGCCTGCAATGTGGGAGACTTGGGTTCAATCTGAGTTGGGAAGATGCCCTGGAGAAGGGAAAGGCTACCCACTCCAGTATTCTGGCCTGGAGAATTCCATAGACCATAAAGTCCACGGGGTTGCAAACAGTCAGACACGACTGAGCGACTTTCACTTTCACACTTTGAAAAGTGAAATTATATGTAGCAATCTGGGAAATATTTTCAGCAAGTTTTCTTTGTCTTTAGTCTTAAAATATTCTACTAAATCTGATTACAAACAACTGAAACTTTGGATTAACACTGAATCTTGTATCCTTTGTAGGCAGAAAGTCACAGCTGCAAATATGACTGAGGCTGGCTTGCTAAGACTGTTCAATATTTCAGCCAAATGTTTTACCTTTATCACTTTCATCAGGCTAGGGGCTAAACCTTGCACTTATTAAACAACATATTAACAGTTGTTGATAGATAGCTAGTCAATGGCAGTAGGAACACTATGATATTCTGTTGTCTTTTCAAACACGAATTACACCAAATCTTCAGCACCTATATTAAGCAGCAGTTTCCAATTTTTTAGAGTCACTATAAGCCTGAGTGTTTGATTTCATCACAATTCCCAAATATGAGTGAAAATTAATTTTGTCTATAAGAAAAAATATGCAATTCCTATTAAGATAACTAGAGATAGCAGGATTGGGGATATAAATCATTACGGGATGCTGTCTGATGGAATTATCACTTGATTCTCTAATCAAGGTATCAAGACCAACCTGCAGTAACTTCAAGTGAGAGAGGAGCCTTTATGGAACTGGTTAAAATAGAAATCCTGGAATAGTACATAATATTAGTATGTACTATTAGTATGTATTATGTAGTATTATGTAGTATGTATTATGTAATATTAGTATGTACAACCAAGGTTATCATTAACCTACAAAAAACACAGGGCTTCCTGCACCCCCATTCATTTATGCTGTGAGCCAATGATAACATGGGATTGAGGAGAAGACCAACTTTGCAGGTTCCGGCCTCTCTATTTCCAACCATTAAGACTCTGGTCTCCATGGCTTGGTTCTGCTCAACCACTTACCCAGAAACGGCCCCAGGCTTTCTCCCTATCACATGCAGAGTCCATAAAGGGTTTAAAAGTCCTTACTATCACCAAGAGGAAAGGATTACAGTACTGTTACAAAACATAACCTTCTGTTTATCTCCACCTAACACCTTGAAACTTCGGTGTCCTGGTCCACATGTGCTCTTCTGACCAAATCCTGGCAGTTATTCTCAATCCTTGCTTAATACAGTTTCCCCACCAAGACATTTTACACTTGTCAAAGGCTACTGCTGCTGCTGCTAAGTCGCTTCAGTTGTGTCCGACTCTGTGCGACCCCATGGACTGCAGCCCACCAGGCTCCCCCGTCCCTGGGATTATCCAGGCAAGAACAGTGGAGTGGGTTGCCATTTCCTTCTCCAATGCATGAAAGTGAAAAGTGAAAGTGAAGTCGCTCAGTCACGTCTGACTCTTAGCAACCCCATGGACTGCAGCCTATCAGGCTCCTCCATCCATGGGATTTTCCGGGCAACAGTACTGGAGTGGGGTGCCATTGCCTTCTCCCTGTCAAAGGCAACCCCACCTGCTATTCCTGACTGCTGTCCTTTATCAATTTGAGTCTCAGTCTTACATCTCACTTTTTCCCCCATATACAGTCCAATCTCACCTTCTCTCTCTGCCCCTCATACCCTGGTTGGTATTCATAGGTAGCACCCTAAACAACACCTGAGTATTTTCAATAATCAGGAAAATGACTGTACAAGGTGAGCTCCCATCCTGATAAGAACGTCCACCACCAAATATTCTATTCCTCTACCCCCTCAGTGCCATCTTATTCACCAGCTCCATTTTATGGGTCTGGAAGCAAAAAATGCATTATTCTGCCAGTGGCAAGAGAATCACTTAGAGATTGCACTTCATGAGTCAGAAACTCCGTCACAGTCTCCTCACCAGGTAACAACTCATCGTAAACGGGTATAGGAGAGTTCTTCCAACACCTATATCAGCCTCTACTTTCTGGTAACAAGAGAGAACAGGCCACAACACCAGTCCTCATCCTATGGAAGGATATCACTAGGCCTGTGGTCATCAGAGAATCAAGGTTTAATCTGTGGATCAGATGGTTATGGTGAGAGCCTGCATCGGGATGCAAGAACAATGGCTCATTGTAATTCAAACTCATTTATCTCGACAGTCACCTAGAAAGAGTCATTGAGGTAAAGAAATCAAAGACTGGTAAGGGGAAAATCAGCCTGGGCAGCTGGCTAGTGCCTAGGTTGATCATGATAGAAACAAAAAAAGAAAGATGAATGCACAGGCTGCATAGGAACACAGTTACAGGCTGAATCCAA
Organism: Bos taurus; assembly: GCF_002263795.3. NCBI lineage: Eukaryota > Metazoa > Chordata > Mammalia > Artiodactyla > Bovidae > Bos > Bos taurus. The sequence goes on from NC_037333.1 coordinate 12,698,700, forward strand.
AGGACAGGATGTGTACTTGTCACAGCAAGGCTACTAGGTCAGCAACGTCCCTTCCACAAAACTCTCCTCATGTCTTCATTTTTCCCATAGTCCTAAAAACAATTTGCTTTCATCATAGCAAACTGTTTAGAATAGATATACGTCTATAGAATGGTATGATCATCTTTAAATGAAGAGGTATGCTAAGTTGCTTCAGTCGTGTCCGACCCTGTGCAACCCCACAGACGGCAGCCCACCAGGCTCCCCCGTCCCTGGGATTCTCCAGGCAAGAACACTGGAGTGGGTTGCCATTTCCTTCTCCAGTGCATGAAAATGAAAAGTGAAAGTGAAGTCGCTCAGTCGAGTCTGACTCTTAGCGACCCCATGGACTGCAGCCCACCAGGCTCCTCCATCCATGGGATTTTCCAGGCAAGAGTACTGGAGTGGGGTGCCATTGCCTTCTCTGAAATGAAGAGGTATATAGCAGTACAAATCAGGGATTTCCTAAATACAGAAGTTAACTTTGACCAAAGTATGTCAAATAAATGTTGACTGGTAAGCACAAATCAACCTACTTATAAACTTAAATACACATGGTTCCTCATACTATCTTGAACTCAATGAAAACAAAACAAAACTTAAGACTGGGTGGCTTAGACAAGAGAAAATATTTCCTGACAATTCTGGAGGTCAGAAGTCCAAAATCTAGTGTAGTCAAGATTGGTTTTTTCTGAAGCCTCTCTCCTTGGCTTATAGATGGCTATCTTCTCCCTAGATTTTCAAATGGTTTTCACTCGGGATGTGTCTGTGTCCTAATCTCTTCTTACAAAGACAGAAGTCCTATTGGACTAGGACCACTCTAATGATGTCATTTTAATTATCTCTTTAAAGATCTATCTCTAAATATGCTCTGGAGTACTGGAGCTTAGCACTTCAACATATGAATTTTGAGAGGACACAATTCAGTCCATAACAGTTACTATTCCAAAATATTCTACCTTAGATGTTTTAAGAAAAATGCAATCAGCAGATGAATGGATAAGAAAGCTGTGGTACATATACACAATGGAGTAGTACTCAGCCATTAAAAATACATTTGAATCAGTTCTAATGAGGTGGATGAAACTGGAGCCTATTATACAGAGTGAAGTAAGCCAGCAAGAAAAACACCAATACAGTATACTAACACATATATATGGAATTTAGAAAGATGGTAACAATAACCCTGTATACGAGACAGCAAAAGAGACACTGATGTATAGAACAGTCTTTTGGACTCTGGGAGAGGGAGAGGGTGGGATGGTTTGGGAGAATGGCATTGAAACATGTATAATATCATATATGAAACCAGTTGCCAGTCCAGGTTCAATGCACAATACTGGATGCTTGGGGCTGGTGCACTGGGACAACCCAGAGGGATGGTACGGGGAGGGGGGAGGGAGGAGGGTTCAGGATGGGGAACACGTGTATACCTGTGGCGGATTCATGTTGATATATGGCAAAACCAATACAATATTGTAAAGTTAAAAAATAAAAATTAAAAAAAAAGAAAAATGCACATTTTTATGATTGATAATGGAAATATTTCATAGTGTCATGTGTGTTTTCCATTGTAAGTGCTAATGACTTGAGAATATATTCTTTTCCTATTTAAAACATTTCCTGATTGCATCAGCTTAGGAAAATAAGACACTTCCTCCTATCAATTATAATTATTGCAAAAGCTAGTTCAAAAAAAAAAAAACACAGCAACTGTTTTATTGTGAATTCCAATGTATTATTATTTTCTCTATATTTGCACTACTTAAAATGCAGCTATACTTATTATTTCAAAACTTAAACATGTTGTCACAGGTGATTCTACAGCAAAATTTTTCCTGATATTTCCAAAAGTGTACATATTAATTTATTTTATTTTTTAAGATAAAAATGAACCAATAAGACAATCAGAAAATGCTTATACATTTTATAGGCTAATAGCAGAGAAGAGACTTTCTTAATTAAACATGAAAAATATCTATAGAGATAGCCTTATAATGGCTCTGATCATTTGGTATGAGAAAGTTTACTGATCTGGAAAGCAAGAGAGGATCTTTGAATTGTTTCAGAAGCAAAGTCACATCTCCACACAACAGGTCAAAGAAATAATTACAACTTACATATAGCTCTGACATATTTTGCCTATTGCCATAGCAACAGGAAAGTTTCTCCAGTGAATACAATGGAGTTTATGACTATAGCTTAGCAAAAGATGTAAGAATGATTATGATGTAATTAAAAGCTGCAGAATGGTTGATTTTTTTTCTCAATAAATCTGCCAGAATAGATTTTTAGAAAATGAAAAAGCAGATGATTTTGAGAATTTTTTCTGTGTGATATCAGAGACAGACTCATCTCAGCTTATGAAAGAAGCAGTAATGGGCAAGAAAGATATATATCCTATCTCCACCTTCAGTCCCAAGTAGTGATTAAGTGAGAAAACAGCCACCACTTGGAAGAGCGGCAAGTACAGAAATATTTCTGATAGGAAATCCTTTCCAAAGGCAAATCTAAGTCACGCGAGGATTTACAGTTGAGAAAGCATCATTTTTGAAAAGGTAAAATCATAACTATCATTCAAATATTTGATGATCTATGTCAAAGATTTTATGTATCCAATTAATGACAAGATCAGTAAAACTGGTTCAGAGGAGAATCTGAAGAACAGACTTACACATGGATCGCTATGTACACTAAGTGCTGAGATAATTGGCTAGTATGTACAAAACTGGTTACTATCCTATTTGACACAAAAACATTGTTTTGGATTATCTTTTATATAAAACAGAAATTAATTATATTCAAACTGGACAAAGTCTATTAGCATTTCTAAGGAAAACAATCATTTGCATTCCTATCAGTTTTCTACAAATTAACTTCTACTGCTACAAAGATATAAAATGGCCTGGAAAGAGAATTAAATATGCAAAGCCTTACAAAATCAGATAATTCTAGGAAGGTCTGGTTGATAACACCTACCACTTCACTGAACAGACACCCAGAAATCTCTTCTGCCCATTTCAGATCTTTGACAATTTATTCTGACATAGTTGAATCAATCAGCCTGTTCTTTGTCACTGTATTCCTGGCACAGTAGAATCTTAGACAATAGACATAAAAACTATCAATATGCGGGGAGAGCACTCATAAGAGAAAGATCTGTTTTCTATCAGAAAAAAATAAGTATATACCTATTTTAAAGAGTAGACTCTGAACTCTTTCAGAGAGTAACAATTTTGAGGACGAGTGGACGTCTTACCTCTTCATATTCTCAATGCTCTGCACATACAGCCCAGTCCTTCCTGACTAGGCTACACTTCAAAATGACTAGGGGAGATTTTCTGTTTTGTTTTGTTTAAATATAGTCACTCTGATCCTACTGAAATCTACTGAATCCAGTTCTCCAGGCATAGAATCCAAGTCTCTGGACTTTTTTAATGATCCTGATGTGTGACCACAGGAAAGACACACTGTTGATTGACAGAAAAGAAAAGGTTCAAAGAAGTTATTTCTGAAATTGTTGTGCGGGAGTCCAGAACACAAACTAACAGCTGACTTTAGTTGCAACTATCCTATCAAAAGCAAAGTATCACTGTATTTCCTTTTCATGATCACTATAAATTTTCCCCTGTAACTATCATAATTATAGTCAACAGTAGATAAATGTGTTGATTACCAGAGAAGCCCAGGAAAGAAACTTATTCCATGCTCTACAGCATTAATTAATTTTATATTCTGTACCAGCTAACCCTTCTGAATAACCTCTCAAAGTTCTTCCAAGTTTATTACACTCAGGTAATAAAACCCTAAAATGTTTACAGTATACTTGCACCATCAGATTTTATTAATTAAGAATTTCTTTGAGTTACTTACTATCACTATCATTATGTATTAGGAGGACTATGCCAAGTGGGGATTTGCCAGAATTAAGCTATTATTTTCTCCCAACCATGTGCAATTTTTCTTTCAGAACATAATTCATATAAGCAATGGAACCTACATTAGGCAGATATATTTTCTGTATTAATGAAAAAATGTCATACAATTTACCATGGGAGATAGAAAACAGATGAATGTTATTCTTCTAAGATCATGACTGCTAATCTGAGAGGTGAACTGAAGCAGTTGATCCCAGTTTCAGGTTAACAAAGGTATTTTTGCATTCATTGTTGCTTTTCCCCCCACACATTTCAGAAAAAAACCTAACTTTTAACACATACTATTGATAATGATTATTTCACCACTGTGGCTTGAAATAAGATTTGGAATAAATAAGCTTTAAAAAATGCAGTTTGCAATTTATAAAGATAATGTGTTCATTCTAAGAAAAATTTGAAATTAAAAGGTTAAAGAAAAATGATAAGTATCCAATAAAACCACTATTTACATATATCTTTTGTATGTTTCTATGCATATGAAAAATATAGTTGATGGCATATTGGATGCATTTCTTTCATCCTGAATTTTAAAGTTAATAAATCATAAGCATTTTTATATCATTAACTTTTCTTTCAAAAGAGACTTTAAGAATGGATGCATAATATTCCATTTCATGGATAAAGATAAACCGTAATTTATTTAACAATTTCCTTATTATTAAATATATGATCATTTTTAATTTGGAGTCATAATAAAATAGCTTTTAAAAAGCTCTTTTCTCAACAAGCATTATCCATATTATGCACTAGGCATCTAAAACTGTCACCCATGGATAAACTACTTGAATTTTCTGGAGATGTTTCAAGAAATCTAAGGAGCTCATAACTTTAAAATATCAGTATATTCTTTTTAATTAATTTAAAAATCATTTTTATAAAAACAGAAACCATTATGAGATATCATCTCACACCTATTAGAATGGACATCATCAGAAAAATAAAAGATAACAAATGCCGGCATGGATGTAGAGGAAATGGAAACCACTGCACACTGTTGTTGAAAACTGGTGCAGCCAGTGCGGAAAACAGTATGAAGGATCCTCAAAAATTATAAACAGAACTACCATTTGATGGGGAGGGAGGTGGGAAGAGGGTTCAGGATGGGGAACACAGGTATACCTGTGGCGGATTCATTTCGATATTTGGCAAAACTAATACAATATTGTAAAGTTTAAAAATAAAATAAAATAAAATAAAAAAAGAACTACCATTTGGTTCAGCGATTCCACTTCTGAGAATACATTCAAAAGAAACAGCAACACTAAGTCTAAAAGATGCCTGCACGCTTTGTTTACTGCAGCATTATTTTCAACAGCCAAGATACGGAAACATCCTAAGCACCCATCAATGTGAATGAACGAAGAAACTGCAGCACAAATAAATACAATGGAATATCATTCAACCATAAAGAAAATAAGAATTTGCTACAACATGGACCTTGAAGGCATTATGATAAGTGAAATAAATCAGAGAGAGAAAGATAATACTGTATGATCTCACTAATATGTGGAATTAAAAAAAATAAATAACCTCATATAAAAAGAGATCAGACTTCTGGATACCAGACATGTAGGGTATAGTGAGAAAAAATTGGAGGAAGTTGGTCAAAGGTACAAACTTGCAGTTATAAGATGATTAAGCACAAAGATATAATGCACAATGATGATGAGAGCTAACACTGCTATAAGCTAGGCATAGGAAAATTGTTAAGAAAACAAATTATAAAAGATCTTATCATAAGAAGAATTTTCCCCTTTTTTCTTCATTCTCTCTTTATTGTATGTATATGAAGAGATAGAGGTTAGCTGAACCTATTGTGGTAATAATTTTGCATTGTATGTAAACCAAACCATCATGCTGGATGCCTTAAACTTACACAGTGATGTATGTCAGTTGTTTCTCAATAAACTGGAAAAAAGATTCTTAAAAAATAAATTAACTATAAAGGAAAAAACATTTTTACATATCATCTCTTAGTTTTTCACACCAAGACTTACAGAAGTACCTTTGAAGTCATGAAAACAGAGGTGTGACTACAGTGCATCACAACTGGAAGAACCATTATTTTTAAATCTGTGCTAAATTTCAGAGATCATTTCCTTTTGGTTTGAATCAAATTCCAGGAATTTGGGCGTTGCATTGTATTCCTTTCCAAATCCTCATTCCTCTCTACTTCAATATCTAAAGTGCCTTAACAACATAGAAAAAGTGACCAATTCTTTTTCTTTTTTACAACTTTACTCAAGAGATGACTTAATATTAATATTTTGGTTCCCATTTTGTTCCAATCTCAACACTCGGCCCTTAGGAGTATTTAAAATAAACATTCTAATTTTAGAGCAGTCATGAACTTTTTTTACTTAATAGTTAATTCATATTTGCAAAACACAGTCTTTTTTATTTTAAAAAATATCTAGTTCATGTTATTTTTCCCCAACTTCATCTACAACTTGAGCTTGCTATTTGTTAGCACTTTATTGGCCCAACACTCATTTAAAACAAAATGGCACCAATTAGCTTAATAATCAGCTTCCAAAACTATACTATAGAGTTTAATATTTTAGTTAGCAGTTTAAGTACCTACAACATACAACACTCTCTACCAGAGCGACTGCTTTAGTATTTTATTTGGAAAGGGAAAGAAGCAACAACATTAAAGACATTCTTAAAAAGTCTTCATTATTATCTTCTACAGGAATTATTTAAATTATTGGAATATAAATAAATTTCATTTCTCTAATCTCTGCTGATGCTGCTGCTGCTGCTGCTGCTGCTGCTAAGTCGCTTCAGTCGTGTCCGACTCCGTGCGACCCCATGGACTGCAGCCCACCAGGCTCCTCCGTCCATAGGATTTTCCAGGCAAGAGTACTGGACTGGGGTGCCATTGCCTTCTCCAGTCTCTAGTTTAGTATTAATGTGTTAAGTGGGATTGGCTTTGACTGTAGCACTATTATATGTCAAAATACAAAAATGCCAAAAATAGAATAATAAGTCCAATAGAATATACTGCTTAATGAAAAACCAGATCTCCATTTTGAAACTATTTATACTTACCTGTTGATGAAATTTAAATCTATGTTTTTCTAACAACAAATTGAAGGTATTATTTTCTTTGAAGTTAGAAAAATAATCTTAGAATTATGTAAGTTTTCTTTTTTTAAAAGGAACATTAAAAATGTTATCTTTTATAATACTAGAAAAAAGAGAAACAACCGAAAGTAACTCTGTTCCCTCTGCTTGTGTATCTTGAGTTTTACTAGGCTGATGTCAGTGACAATAATATTAGACAATCATTTTTAATTACAGCTGTTTTTTCAGAGTTTGGCCATACTTAACTAAAATGTGACACTGATATTGAACTGTCTGAACTGATTAATGTATTCAGTTCAGTTCAGTTCAGTCGCTCAGTTGTGTCCAACTCTTTGCAACCCCATGAATTGCAGCACACCAGGCCTCCCTGTCCATCACCAACTCCCAGAGTTCACCCAGACTCACGTCCATCGAGTCAGTGATGCCATCCAGCCATCTCATCCTCTGTCGTCCCCTTCTCCTCCTGCCCCCAATCCCTCCCAGCATCAGAGTCTTTTCCAGTGAGTCAACTCTTTGCATGAGGTGGCCAAAGTACTGGAGTTTCAGCTTTAGCATCATTCCTTCCAAAGAAATCCCAGGGCTGATCTCCTTCAGAATGGACTGGTTGGATTTCCTTGCAGTCCAAGGGACTCTCAAGAGTCTTCTCCAACACCACAGTTCAAAAGCCAACATTAAACTTCAAGACCTTTTTGAAACTTTAAGTAATCTCTTTACAAAACCTTTGCTCAAAATAAGTGATTCACCCCACCTCTGAATCTTTCATACCAGACTGAGCAGTTCTTGCTACGATCTCAAGTATTTCCAAGCAAAACACACTTTAATCAATAGGCACTTCGGTGTTGTAAGATAATAGAAAGTGTATATATATATTGGTCTCTCACTGGTTCCTGGCACAGAGAGCCTAAAATCCATGTAAATAACAAGAACTGAAAAAGATAATCTTTCTGTTCTAATAGTTGATCTTTGGCCCCAGTTTCTGACACTAGTTGGAATTTCCCTGTGAGACAGGAGTGCCTTTTGTTCTAAAAAGGTGAGTCTTAGTGAGATCCCAGATGGGGGCAGATCAGCAGAAACACCAAGCCTTGTTTAAAAGCTTGTTATTTTCAGCTCCACCATCCCCCATTCTCCAGAGAAGGGAGAGGGGCTGAAAATGGGAGTTCATGAAGAATCCTACTACATGATGAAGTTCCAAAAACATCCCCAAAATAGGGGGTTTGGAGAGCTTCCCCTTGGTTGGTGAACAGTGAGATGTCTCCCCTTCCCATAGGGCTTGCTGCGGGGAGCGAGCTCCGCCCCTGGCAAAGGTCATGAGGAAGGAGGCTTGGCATACGCAAAGGCTCCGGCCTTTGCCTCAGGAGTCTCCCTGGAAATTCTCGAGCAATCTACCCCCCAAACCAGAGTCTGCCTACTTTCTGCTTTGTGCTTTCACCTATACCTCTGACTTTACGGGGGGGCTGTCCCCCACTACCTCTCTGAAAAAAGAGTTAGCTTACAGCTCCAGTTAATAATTCCTGGGTGTGACAGTGTTTCAACCTACAAACTCCCTTGGAAGTCCTCTAGCCTGCCTGAATAGGTTTTTCCGGCCACATGTGATTGCTCAGAGCCTCCAAACTGAGAGGCATGAGATGTTCTAAACTGTCTAAATACAGATTCCTTTGAGCAGTTAAAAGATTGATTAGAAATTGTACTGGTGAAGGGATTTTCACTTGTTGGGCCAATGTTTGCTGCTAAGTTTCCATATCCCTTATCTGCTGTGTCCCTGGCAGTGTATTGATTAATATAATTGGTGTAAGTAGTAGCTTTAATGTTTGTAACCTGGGACCCTTGAGTTAATTCTTTTTCTTGTTATAGCCCACCACACCTTTGCTCTGTAGGAATGCAACTTTATCTAATGCTTTTTGGAGGCTGGCGCCTGACTTTAGAATAATCACCTTTAGAGAAAAAGGCCTCCGGGCCAGAAAATGATGCAAATCACCTAAACGTTTGCATATGATAAGTTTGCAGGAAGAAAGCCTGGCTTACTGCATGACTCTACCCCTTGCCCCATTATCCTCTATGCATAACTTAAGGTATAAAAACTACTTTGGAAAATAAAGTGCGGGCCTTGTTCACCGAAACTTGATCTCACCATGTCGTTCTTTCTCTTACCTTCTGGCTGAATTATTCAGCCTCTTTTTTACACTGAATTTCCTCACTGAGCTATCCTCATTCTATTACTCTTTATATCCTTAATTAACGTTTAATTAAGCAGTTGTTTCCTGATCCTCGCCGACGCCGTCCCCGCTTCGAATTCCCTGGATCCACCGGGGCTGGACCCCGGCAGCTTGCCCTTTGCATTTCTTCCATCATCCAGTCCTACACCTTTATTTAACAATTTAGGAAACTGAGGCCCAAACATGTGGGTCAGGTGTTCAAGGCCACAAAATTAAACAGCACTCCAGCTGGAACTAGCATCCCAGTCTTCCAGCTTCCAGACCAGACTTCTGTTCCCTCTGCTGTGTGTCAGATAATAGTCCCCAGGCAGATGTATACAAGGACAAAAGACCCAGAGCTGAATTGCTGTGCATTAAGCACTATATATAGGAGATCATGCTGTTTGACATTTTACAAGAAACAAGTAATAAATTCTTGTTAGTTGCCATGGTCACAAACATTTAAACACAGGAACAAATAGAAATGTAAAAATGTGGAATTGTATTTAAAGTCACTCTTAAAAAAATAAATAAATAAAGTCACTCTTAAAAAATCTAATAAAAATTAGAGAGAAACGGTATCTCGTATTTCTCAAGGCACCTTACTTAACTCTGAATCAGAGCATATAATAGTGACTATTAAAAAAAAAGAAACCTAAAGCAGAAAATTTTCTCACATGAAGGCAATACTTAGAATTATTCATTCAGGCTAATCACCATTAAAAGCATTCTGATAACATGGATGTATTTAAATAAATAAGACTGCCTGAATATTTCTTAACCAGAAATCCCTGAGCTATCCAAGCCAAAGTTTTGATTTAAGTTTGGATGTTAAATGTAAAATTTAACAATTTTATATTTGGCATTTAAAGCAACACTGAACAGAAAGCGAGGGAAGGTACAAGGAAAATTCTTTAACCTTAAGTATGTATGTGTGCAATAAGGCATAGCCAGAATTAAAGCAAGTCAACAAAGTAAACATGATGATTCAATTAAATAAAAAAAGAACAGACCATCTTTGATTATCAAAGACCATCTCTGTATTATCAAAGTCTATACACACTGTATCTATGAAGCAGGTAAGCAATAAATGGCTTCTCTGTGCCAGTCTGCACATTATTTATAACCACTGTGGTAAATCTTTCAAAATTCCAAGAGAATATAAAATATTCAAGCTGAAATTACTATTCATAACTGAAAATAATGTATATCTGTAATCAAAACTCATTGATATTGCTTTATTTTGTTCAGATTTTAAAAGCATAGCTCTTAATAAAAAAACAAATCTTCTTTAGTACTACATTCTATATCCTCTGATATGTGTGTAATATCTTTGAAACATTTATCGTTTCTTAGCTAATTGCTTTTCCATAGGGAACACGTTTTGTTTGAGTGTGGGAAGGTGTATGTATACATTGACATTTCCAACTCAAATGTCATGAGATCACGTCTCTCACCTGACACCATCTCAGGAGTTGTTGCCAACACATAATGTATTTTACAAATATTCAAGGAAAGAAAAGTGAGTTGCGTCTCCTCAACATTAGGAATGCAGACTGATTTTGTGTAATATAAAAGGTTTAATCGATATTATTAACATAATCAGAGGTAGCATTGAGTGAGGAACAACATTCTGAGATTAGAGACAGGAGCTATGAATTCTAAACCTAGCATTGCCACTAACTAGCCCAGTGGAAAAGCTTCACTTCTAATGCACTTGAAATAAGATGACTGGACTGAATGATCTATAAGGGTCTTTTCTAGGAGACCTAAAATCCTATAATATTATTATTCAGTTCAGTTCAATTCAGTCGCTCAGTCATGTCCAACTCTGCGACCCCATGAACTGTGTAGCACACCAGGCCTCCCTGTCCATCATCAACTCCCGGAGTTGACTCAAAGTCATGTCCATCGAGTAGGTGATGCCATCCATTCATCTCATCCTCTGTCATCCTCTTCTCCTCCTGCCCCCAATCCCTCCCAGCATCAGAGTCTTTTCCAGTGAGTCAACTCTTCGCACGAGGTGGCCAAAGTACTGGAGTTTCAGCTTTAGCATCATTTCTTCCAAAGAAATCCCAGGGCTGATCTCCTTCAGAATGGACTGGTTGGATCCCCTTGCAGTCCAAGGGACTCTCAAGAGTCTTCTCCAACACCACAATTCAAAAACATCAATTCTTCGGCGCTCAGCTTTCTTCACAGTCCAACTCTCACATCCATACATGACCACTGGAAAAACCATATCCTTGACTAGACGGACCTTTGTTGGCAAAGTAATGTCTCTGCTTTTTAATATGCTTATTCTACTCTAAAATATAATAAATTTTATTAATATCTGCATGAGAAAATATTATAAGCAGATTGATAGATTCATTAATTAAAACTATTTTTATTTTCTAGACAAAATAATTTTTTCATTAAGATGTTTAATTTTCATTGATGGCAGACATTTTAATGCAATTAAAATTCACTTTTCTCATTTCCCAACTAGAACTTTAGTTTGGCTGCACTTAAATTTTCAAGCATTAGCAAGACACTTAATATGACTAAAGCAAATAAAAGGTTATTTCCTATTACAGAAGTATGAGCAAAATGCTGGCTTATGAGTTTTCTGCTTGCTATTTAGCAAAAATAATGCACTTATTTCATTTGTCTTAGGAAAAATAGACTATTAGAGACTCTATGCATCTCAAATTCTTAGGATTTAGGAAAATTAAAAATAATGTAATATATATCCAAATTAGTTACATTAATTATCCTCTATTGGCTTTCATGAAATAAACTAATTGTTTTATTTCCTCACCTGAAAGTTTGGATTTCAATCAACATTAATGACAGTTAATGACTTCTCAAGTTAAGTTTCTATTTAAAATATCATGTTTTTTAAAAGTATAGTTAATACCTATAAAGAAAAACATCTGTGATAAAGAAATGAAATCTGACTAAAGTTAATGGAAGTATAAACTACACTTCCATACAGCTGCTATAAATTTTCACTGTCACCTACAAATTCATTTAATATAAAACATGCTTCTCACATGAAAAAATGCTCAATATCAGTAATTATTAGAGAAATGCAAATCAGGTCATGTACATACTGCTATACTAAAAATGAATAAACAACAAATACCTGTTGTATAGCAGATGGAATTCTGCTCAATGTTACATGCCAGCCTGCATGGAAGCAAGGTTTGGGGGAGAATGGATACATGTATATGCCTGTCTGAGTCCCTTCACTGTTCACCTGGAACTACCACAACACTGTTAATCAGCTGTTACAAAATAAGAAGTTTAAACTTAAAAATTAAAAAAAATTTTTAATTTAATTAAAAAAAAAAAACTGCAATGAGGTATCACCTCATACTAGTCAGAATGGCCCTCGTTACAAAATCTACAAATAACAAATAATGAAGAGTGAGAAGAAAAGGGAACCCTCCTACACCACGGGTAGGAATATAAGTTGGTGCAGCAACTATGGAAAACAGTGTGGAGGTTCCCCAAAAAAGTAAAAATAGAGTTGCCATATGATCCAGCAATCCCACTTCCGTGCATATACCAGACAAAACTGTAATTTGAAAAGATACATGTACCCCTACTGTCATAGCTGCACTATTTACAATAGCCAAGACATGGGAACAACCTAAATGTCCATCAGCAGATGAATGGAAGATGCTAGTATACCTTCTAGTATCTTCTATGTGTCTAGCACATAAAAAGCATCAATCAGGGCTTCCCTGGTGGCTCAGTGGTAAAGAATTTGCCTGCCAGTGCAGGAGACATGGGCTTGATCCCTGAACGAGGAAGATCCCACATGCTGCGAAGCGACTAGGCCTGGTGTACCCCTATTTGAGCCTGTGAAGTCTGTGTCCTACAAGCCATGCTATGCAACAAAAGCCACAGCAATGGAAAACCTGTGTGCCACAGTGAAGAGTAGCCCCTGCTCACTGCAACTAGAGAAAGCCCACGCAGCAATGAAGACCCAGTGCAGCCAAAAATAAATAAAAATATTTTGAAAAAAAAAAAAAAAAGCATCAATTATGATGTCTGGCTCATCAACTAAAAAAAATCAATTCTGGATCATAAAAGACCCAAGTCTACTAGTTGGTACTTACTTGCAAAAACACCATGTCTTACAATAAATTATATCCCTAAGCCAGGTGTCTCATAGACAACATTTTAAAAATATTCTTTAATGGACAAATGAGACTCCAGTCATTAAAAAGTCTATGTTTGGGGAAAAAAAAAAAAAGCTGCTCATGAAAGAGTCTCAACCTTGTCAGTGAGATGTGCCCTCAGCTCATGCTACAGTCAGGGACTGCCTAATTCTGCCTACAGCAAAGCTGATGAAAATGACCCTCTTTATCAATTAGGTAGTGATTTATCAAACTGACTCCACTTACTAATAAAATAAAGCAACAAACAAAACTATAAATCCTCGGATGTGGACGTGGCAATGAGGGAGAGAGCATTAAAAGCACTTAGTGGAACGGTATGAATAATACCAGGCAGTGTTCAAATTAAAAGGCACCAGTAGATTTAGGCCATAAAGTATGATGGACTTGTCTTTCAGTTAAGCATTACTCAGAATTAAGCAAGAATTTCCCACTAAACTGAGGAGCGCTGACTCTATAAAAAGGCCCTCGGCTTTGCTCAACAAAGCCAATATTTTTCCTTATTCCTTATTCTTCATACAGGAAAAACAGTATTCACTTGGACAACAAATGCCATCATGATGAAGGCAACTATAGAAAATTAGTCTCCAAGGTTAGATGTTTCTGCAATTTCCCTTGGCTATTTCCAAGTAGCTTACCCTCAGTGATACTGGGTACATCAAAACTGGGGAGGCAACTGCATTATCTTGGTTCCTCCTTAAAGGAAAATCTGATGAGGTCACTTTTCTGCTTATGCTCTTTCAGGTACTAGTACAGAATATGAATTATTCATGCAGAGAAAGAAAATATAGTGAATTATCTCTACTCTCCCCTCCTGGAGCCCAGAGCATTCTTCAACCACAATCTTCCAGGCACTCTAATCCTCTAAGCTTGTCTGAGTCTCCAAGTCCTTCTCAAGACAGCTTCGATAGCAACTTCCAATCAGTTGGAGATGGCCCATGCAATAAACCTATTTATCTCCTGAATACACTGCTAATCAGGAGAATGCTCTGACCAGAGGAGGGTCTGGGCAATGGTGGCCTCACAGGTAAAGCAGAGTCAAAGAAGAAACATGTGGACAGTGCCAGTCCAAGCAAGGAAGTGATGCATGGACCCCAGGTCACCTGCACTCCTACCCTGCTAGCCAGATAACGCTTTTTATGCAGATGGTGTCTTGGGATACCTTGGGTGTCTTAGGCTAATGTCCCTGACAATTAAATTACATAAGTATCTTCCTCCTCTAGTCTCATGCTTATGGAAAAATCTTCTGTAAATATTTGACACCCATATAATTTCATTTGCTTATAGTCAGAATATCAAACTCATGTTGGCACTATCCCAAAGCTGTAACAATATAGTGGAATCCTGTTTTAGATACCACATTCTGTGAGTTCAGTTAACATGAAATTCACCCCTAAGAGATTTACTCTTTTTCTTTAATGCAAAATCTAATTTTATTTTATTTTTAAACTTTACAATATTGTATTGGTTTTGCCAAATATCGAAATGAATCCTCCACAGGATCCTACAAAGTAAGGATTCAATACAAAATCATGATGGATTCACTGAGATCTATGCCATCTTATAATCCATCATAACAACCAAACAGCTGAAGTTTATTGCTAATGCTACCTCTTTCTCACCAGACCCTCAACATGGAAAATAGGCCCCCTGTGATCGAAGCCCATCTTTTTTATAATCTTACCTCCTACAGTTAGTACCAACAGCAGGAGTACCACTCACGGCAGCGTTGGTGGGGGGGCATAGGATGCATTATATCTAAAGTCATGAAGCAACATCAAAAACAGGAGAATGAGAAATAACATTAGAAGCAGGAGCATCAAAAGCTTATAGAACTGGATGTTAAATGTTATGCAAAGTGAGTTTATATCCAAGAGAGCTATCAATAAAGAGATTTTTAGGAGTTCTTTTTTACATGTTGTTTGATGCTGTGCAGAAAGATGGTAGCTGAAAGCAGTTGTATGACTCCTGGACCCTCTACTCAAACCCTGTGCACAGGCCCTGAGGACTCGTTCTTCTGAATCCCTTGCTATTCTGGAACTGGCATTTTCTTCATACTCCTGTGCCTTTGCAAACACTTTTCCTTTCCTCTGAAATATCCATTGTCCCTCACTCAAGGCGTCCCTCTTCTCTGCTCCCACAGCATTTATGGAATTGGAATTCAAGTTGTTCGTGTATATTTCCTTTATGATTGTAAGTTCCTTAAAAGCAGAGCCCTGTTTAAGTCATCTTAATTCCACTAAAGTGCTGTAACATTACTCTGTATTAATATATAGTAAGGAAATATGTAATTTGATCATTGAATTATTCATTAAAATACACTGAGTGGAAATCCTGATGCAATATAATGGTTGTAGATATTCTCACACATATTCATTTATTCACTTATCTGACAAATGCGTATTGAGATTTTAGTTTTTTACCTTTTTAATGTGTCAGACCAGGTGCTAGGAATGGGAGACATGAAAGTGACACAATCCTGACCATTATAGTACTCTCTGTACCGTAAGACTATACGGAGAGTACGGTCTTAGCAGCAAGTTGATACTTATACTCTCATTACCAAATTCCTACAAAATATACATAGACTACATATATTTCATTGAAATACTTGTATACTTAATAGATTAAAGGTAGAAATTTTAATTTATGCGTTGGTTATTCATCAAGTCTTTATATATCAATTTCCTCTGCTTTATAACTATAGTTTTGAGTAGAATTATAATGTGCATCAAAGATGATTTCCATAAGTGACCTCACTTTTCAAGGTTTCCATTACTGAGGTTCCGAGTCCTGCTCAGTGGTAAAAATGCAATAGTACATTTAGTGCATTAACCTTCAGTAACAAAGTCAAAGGCAGATCTTTATTACCTATGTCCATAAACTACTAGATCTTAATATTAGCCCATTTCCCCATCAAATCACATTGGAACACAAAAATTCCACAGATTCGTGTGTTTGGTTTATTAATTCAGGAATTGTAACGTTTAGAATCCACAAACCAAAAGTGTCATTTGATCTCTAAAACATATATTGGATAGTTGAACACCTTTTTTATTTTGATGAAAGTCATATATCAGTTTTTCTCAATGCAAAGCTAAATATTAATTAAAAACACTAAAAGGTGTACATGAAAGGAAAAAATTTCCATATGCTAATTTTGATGGCCTGGGTACAAAATTCTGTGCTAATAGCCAAATGTTTGGGCTTCCCTGGTGGCTCAGACAGTAAAGAATCCACCTGCAATGCAGGAGACCTGGGTTCAATCCCTCAGTTGGGAAGATCCCCTGGAATGCCAACCCATTCCAGTATTCTTGCCTGGAGAATCCACATGGACAGAGAAGCCTCTCCAGGTTACAGTCCATGGAGTCTCAAAGAGTTGGACGACTGAGCAACTAAGGATATACACAGGCAAATGTTACGTTAAGTTACACTAAGTACATTTAGACTTAGTAATTATACTAAGCAAA
Organism: Bos taurus; assembly: GCF_002263795.3. Lineage (NCBI taxonomy): Eukaryota > Metazoa > Chordata > Mammalia > Artiodactyla > Bovidae > Bos > Bos taurus. Next base: position 12,715,577 of record NC_037333.1, read on the forward strand.
GTCATGTGCCCAGAAGCAAAACTGCAAAGCCTACATCATGAAAGCAAGTGCAATACCAAAACCTAACACAAACTGAAAAATAATTTATACTATATTGCTATCAGTTTTTAAAATTCAAAATTATTATTCAAGATGAACTCCATCCTATATTCTGCTTTGACAATTTTAACTTATTCTTTTAAGCAAAATCTGTTTGGAGTCTAATTTTCCTGTCAAATCTGTTCTTGGCAAAGATTTCTTTAAATCTAGTTTGCCATTTGCCGTTTGTTTACCCCAATATGATTACCAAGCTCCATCATGAGCTCCAAGGCACTGAGAATCCTGAGCTTAAGAAAATGGACAAGACTCCTGCTCTGAAAGAGCTTTCTCTAGAAAACAAACCAGGAAATGGAAAGAGCAATAATAACTAGAGAAGAAATCAAAATCTAATTTTTGTGGCTCAATTCAATTCACTAAAAGTCATAGACTTATTATCTTGGGAAAAGACACTAAATTTCGTCACACCCTTTAGTCTAGATGTAATTTCTTTAACTATTCAGAAGAAACTAGCAGTCACTGAGAAAGCCTCAGAAGCCCGAGTAATTACCATTAACATTAATACAGTGTTGCATTAAGCTTTCCAAAAATAGGATTCACATCTTCAAATTCACATGTTCCTTCATGTATCCTCAACAGATCTCACCTCCAACAGAAGAAACATTATGTTCTTCCTAGACTACCCTAGACTAACCGTGAGTTAGGGATTTGAATGTTAAAGATAACAGGGGTTGGACTGCTCTGTAAGACCCTTATAAGCTCTAACTTACAGGAAACAACAGGTGCCACTGCCTCTCAATCTGAACACGCGTATGCTGGGGTCTTTCCCCCCTCGGGTTACAGAAACAACAGTAAGCAAGTGTGGAATCAGATTATAGTTCATGTTAGAAACAGTATGCCATCACATAACTATGTTAATTCTATCATCGACTGGTTGTAGTAAGTGTTACACAAATGGATATTTCATTATGTTTATGTTCAAGACAGATGTGGATTTGAACCCTAGCTATGCCACAACTGACGTTATCCAAACAAGTTATACAGCCTTGCTAAGCCTTGGTTTCTACTTCTACAAGATGAGTATAAGAATCTACCTCAAAGTAACACGTGCCTGAGGTCCTTAGCAGCAAGTAAGTACTAAAGATGTTAGCTATTACTGCAATAAAACATTTCCATTGAAAAGAACATAGAATAGTATCTGTGAAAAGTTCCCTAATATAAGAAAACATACATACAGAAAACGTATCTTTAAGATGTTATTACATCTAAATTTCATAGCAAATTGTACCATGTTTATTAAGACTTGGATCTCTTTTCAAACTGCAAACACTACTTCTCTAGAGTTTCCAAGCAGAGCTTTCAAGCTACTAAATAAAAATAGCTACATCTGTAAAAGTCTAACAAGTTTACAGATGAGGACAATACAGATGAAAAGAATAAAGGATATGAGAGTTTTGAAACATTTAGAGAATTCAAGGTGTTGGAATTAATTACAGATTCGAAAATCTAACTGGGAAAATTCAAGAATATGCACTTTTCCAGAGGTATTATTCAAATTAACCCTGATCAAAAACCCTGTTTTAGGAAAATAATTTAAAAGTACAAGCTAAAATCAATTTTCAGCATTAAAATATTCCATTTAAAAGGGGCAGATCTAGATTTGACGAAGTACCCATATGATACACTGGGAAGTCTCTCTCATTCTCTCATTCCCTCCATTTCACATTTCCCTCCTTTTTACCTTGTTTGTTTTTAGGATGGCAGAGATCATATTCATTTAAAACATTTTATTAAGAATTATTATATTGAGCAAATCTCTTATTCTCTCAGTATCTTAATTACCTTGCTGAGAAAGTAGGAATGATAATAACTTTACCTATTCAAAAGGAAAGGAATTATACTGGTCAAAAGATTTTTACAATGAGCTTCATTTTGCTATAAAATTGTACTGCAAAAAGATGCTGAAGTGCTGATGACTGATTATACAAATATTTTATATTATATAAATATTTGTTATTCAGGCAATATTTCAGTTCAGTTCAGTTCAGTCACTCAGTTGTGTCTGACTCTTTGCGACCCCAGGCCTCCCTGTCCGTCACCAACTCCCAGAGTTCACTCAAACTCATGTCCATCGAGTCAGTGATGCCATCCAGCCATCTCATCCTCTGTCGTCCCCTTCTCCTCCTGCCCCCAATCCCTCCCAGCATCAGAGTCTTTTCCAATGAGTCAACTATTCGCATAAGGTGGCCAAAGGACTGGAGTTTCAGCTTTAGCATCATTTCTTCCAAAGAAATCCCAGGGCTGATCTCCTTCAGAAATGGACTGGTTGGATCTCCTTGCAGTCCAAGGGACTCTCAAGAGTCTTCTCCAACACCACAGTGCAAAAGCATCAATTCTTCAGCGCTCAGCTTTCTTCACAGTCCAACTCTCACATCCATACATGACTACTGGAAAAACCACAGCCTTGACTAGACGGACCTTTGTTGGCAAAGTAATGTCTCTGCTTTTGAATATGCTATCTAGGTTGGTCATAACTTTCCTTCCAAAGAGTAAGAGTCTTTTAATTTCATGGTTGCAATCACCATCTACAGTGATTTTGGAGCCCCCAAAAATAAAGTCTGACACTGTTTCCACTGTTTCCCCATCCACTTCCCATGAACTGATGGGACCAGATGCCATGATCTTCGTTTTCTGAATGTTGAGCTTTAAGCCAACTTTTTCACTCTCCTCTTTCAACTTTCATCAAGAGGCTTTTTAGTTCCTCTTCACTTTCTGCCATAAGGGTGGTGTCATCTGCATATCTGAGGTTATTGATATTTCTCCCGCCAACCTTGATTCCAGCTTGTGCTTCTTCCAGCCCAGCGTTTAAATGGCACTATTCAAGTAATATCAGATAATATGGATAGTTACAATGGTATGAACTAGCAACAATGGATGCGAACAACTATGTAAAGTACTCTGACTACAAGCTAATATTAGTTGTTTTACTGTTACATAGGTAACCTGGGCCTATGTAGTGCATCTTGTTCCAACCCTTTATTGACTTATATCAGAAAAGTATAGATCTGGAAGAAACCTTTGAGACTTCAATGAATATTCAGTCCGTACATTTTTTCCCCAATATGTTTTCCTAGATGTAGTCATTATCAGACCATATGGAATTTTAATGTAGATTTATAGTAAGTGAAACTGATGGACCCAAACCAAAACTCTACGTATGTTATGAGGGAAAAAAGCTAAATGCTAATTATTTTCCCAGTCACTAGCAATGGCTAATGATGACTTTTGTCACTCTATCACAGATAATCTTCTCTATCACATGACGTTTTTGTGACTCCCCAGTTTCATTACTTTTAGAGTAACATTTACAAATAGAAACAATTTTATTTCAGTGCTACTCTCTTGACACCATCATAACTCTACACTTATTGCAAAGTTCTTAGCCTAATTATCTCAATAGAATTGCTATATTTTCTGCCAGTGACCTTATTAAACAACAAAAAAGTTAATCCTCTCTTTCTTATTCATGATTCTCTTAATAATCATAAAATATTAAGAGGAAATAATAATAATAAATTGTAAGAGCAAAATAAGCAAATCTGTGGTCACACACACAAAACAAAGTCAGGACTACTAGTCTTTCCACTATGTTATTCCTATTAAAATATATACATATTTCCTTAAAATATATATATATAGGTGTGTGTATATTTGAATACATATGTATTAATAAACACTCATTGAAAGAAGATCCCAACAATACAGAATCTATTTATAAAAATTTCCATGTCCACTGACAGAGTCTTCTTTACCAAAGGCAGCCACCATCAACAGTTTGGTGTCCTTCAGATATTTACCGTGGCCAGGCACAGCAATAGATTCAAGCATAGCATTGCAAACCTTTCTTTTCTTTCATTTTTCATTTTTTTAACTTTGGCCATCTTTTCACCTCAGAATACATAAATTTATTCATTTATTTTAAAAACTCTTCATCCACCATCCATTCTTAAAAATGTATGTTCTCTTTTAATATGCCTATAATTTAACCACATTAAATATTTTGTAATACCCCAGCTGTAACTAAAAATCCTACATAATGTGAAAATCAAGGATTTACATTTCAAATAAGTCAGTCCTCTCTACTGTTTTGTATGATTTAACTCTGTATGATTAAAAAAATAACAGTTAAAATATGTATGTTGAATTTAAACCACTTGTATCAAATTACTTTAAATTGCTATAATTTTTCTGAAAGACCATGACATCACCCATCTCATATATTTTCACACAAACACATATACTATAAAGTATATTCTGTATGTTAATATTTATATATATATATATATATATGTAACACATTTTCATTATGCCAACATTTTCTAGAAAATGTTCTTTGGAAGTAAACTCATTTCTACTCTTTTATAATGAGAATATTCATTGGAAGGCCTGATGCTGAAGCTGAAGCTCCAATACTTTGGCCACCTGATGCAAAAAGCTGACTCATTGGAAAAGACCCTGATGCTGGGAAAGATTGAGGGCACGAGGAGAAGGGGACAACAGAGGATGAGATGGTTGGATGCCATCACCGATTCAATGGACATGAGTTTGAACAAGCTCCGGGAGAAGGTGATGGACAGGGCAGCCTGGCGAGCTGCAGTCCACGGGGTCACAAAGAGTCAGACATGACTAAGTGACTGAACAACAACTCTTTTATAACTTGTTTTTCTGTCATGTAAACAAGATTTGTTTCATACAGATACATACTTAGAGAAATGATGGCATTGGTTTCATAGCAATGAAACTAAAGCAATAAACAGCAAGAAAACAAATGATAATGAAAAAGAATTTTTGGGTAAAACGGCAAAGAGTAAATAAATGTCTTCAAATTAGAAACCATATGGCTTGGGCTTCTGTTAATTATGATAAACTATTTAAAGAACATAAATGAGTATTAAAAATATTTTGATAAAGGTTAAATATAGATTTTTCTTTCAACATTTTTCAAATGTTGCTTCTAAAACCTCTTAGCAGTGAATTGTCTTCCAAATATTACCCTCTTTCTAAGGTAAAAAAGACAAAAGATAATTAGTTCCTCTGGAAGTTTATGTTTGCCTGATTATTCTGAGTAGAAAAATGCACATTTGCAGATCTGCCAAGTTCAACCCATTTTGCTGGAGAATTCCCAGTGCACTGGATTTTTGCCAAAGAACTAAGCTAGGCTGTTGAAAGTTCTTTTATCCATCTGCAAAATTTCACTCTCCCTCTGCTGGCGGCCACAGACACCCTTTACAGACACTAGGTTTAGACGTGCAATGAAACACACATTTGTTCCCTGTAAGCTTTTCAACAAAGCACACTTCAGTATCCCCTTCTTATAAGTATTTCACTTTAGAGCAGCTCTCACTAACTGGCATTCACCATTCCCTGTGGAGCTGAATAAAGCTTTTCTATGATAGGCTCTTCCTATAAGATTTGCAACTCTTACCATTATCTGAAGAGTTCAGAAGCACTTCTAAAAGCTGTAAGCATTTTATAATGTTTTCTTTGCACCACTGAACAGCTCCAGCTGATGAAAGCAAAATGAAAAGGGCCAGATGCATGCTGAGAAGGGCATGATCTTTGCTGTGAGATCAGTATTTCCAGCTTTAGTCCACTGAAGGGTAAGGTCCTGCTTTCCTCATACACTTTGCCCTTAAGCATGTGGACTCAGACACTAGATCGCTGCGATTCATATCAGTTTGTGATTTAAAAAAAAGTTCTCCAACTTGTCCAAGACAAACATGCTTACTCTATTGTTTCCTTGTTTGCAAAATTTTAAACACTAGAGAATATGGTTGATTAAAAAAAAAAACATAAATTTTACTGTTGTGCCCCTGATTATGTGACCAATATATTAACTAATAAAGCATTATTAGCACAGCTAGAATAACTTACACAAGTTAAATGAAGGAATTGTACGGATGGGGTAGGCAAATTTTGCTTGGAAAAAAGTAACCAATTAGCTCATTAGAGCTTTGTTCATTATACCAGATATCAATCCTTTCTCCATGGTCTGTGTTGCACATAAACTAACCACAGACTTAGGGACTGATTAGTTCCCAAAAACCTTGTCATGGAGTGAACCCATTCTCGCCCCCACCAAAATCTCTTCTTTTCTTTCAGAAAAATCAGTAGTACTTCAGTTTACTGAGTTTTCATATTCCCCTTCTTTCACAGTGAGGACAGAAAAAGGGACTTTATGCCAACTGTAAATAGATTTAACCAAAACCAAAATAAAATAGGAAATAGGATAAAACAAAAGGATATTCTTCAGTTGTAAGAACTGTATGTAAAATACATTACAATTGTATGTAATACAAAGATTATATATCTATTAAATTTAGCCAGGGGGGAGAGAGCATCTAGGAAGCTGCCACACTGATTTGATGCTTAGTACCACTTTAAGGGATTAATATGAACAAATCTAATTCTATCATTACGCCTGATTACATACATTCTCTACGAAAAAAGTATTCCAGAAGATACAGAGCTTGAGTTTGAGTTTTCTGAATTAAAGCAAATTATATCATAGTTACTGATCAGAACAAAGTGTCAATATTCCAGCACTGTAGCAAGGTCTCAAATATTACATTTGATTTATACAAAAGATAAGAAATTGGAACCACTTAAGTATAAAAAATTTGGCATCACAGGCAAACAAAAACACACATTATCAATAATCGTATCAATGCAGGGAATTCTATCCCCTAACATCTGAGAAGTTTATCAGTCTTTGCTACTTTCTCCCAGTAACCCTACACATTTTAAACAAGTCTTGAAAAGCCTTTTGAAAACTCAAGATTGTAAATTTTATATCTGGCTCACATGATATAGTTAACTTTTCAATTGCTATTTCCTTTTGCTACTTGCTTCTGTATAGCCAGAACAAGATTTCACATACTAGGAGATACAGATCTCAGTGTGTGATTCAAGGATCAACACCTGAATAGAAGATGTCTGGGCACAACCCAGAGCTGAGCTCTTTTTCCTTCCCCAGGAAATGAATCCTGGAATAAAAAGACAAAGCTCTCGCCATCAATGGGCAGACTCTCAAGTCAGGGACACCATGGGGAGTCCTGAGCCACTCAGAGTTCTTCTCATCTGACCTCACTATTGAAAGTTGTTGGTGGCATAAAGCCCCAAGTGACCTGAGCCATGAAGAGACAGTCCTCTAATCACCACAGTGTTTAGAGGAAGGATTGTCTGGAGGCAATGAGAAAGACAGTAGATTCCGAGGCTAAAAATCCTCATTGGACTGTCAGAGTCACTTCTTTCTTGGTGAGGTAGTGGAGTTACCTAACTTCCTGAGAAGCACTCTGGTGTGGAGGACAAGCTGTCTTCTTGCTGTGTCTCAACAGTTGAGGACATTGTTTTCACTTCAGTTACTTCTAATCCCAGCTGGCTGTTGAGTGTGACTTCAATAGGCCATGTGGTGGTGAAAGAAAATGATCTGGATCTCAATTTGGACTCTACTACACTTACTTGTCATTTACTGTGTGAGCTGGACACATTGCTTAACCTCTGGGAGACTCATCAAATACAAAATCAAGTTACAATATTTACCTCGTTCAGGTGCTATAACTATCAAAAATAACTGAAGTACACAATTTGAAATAGTATGTAGCACAGATACTATTTGTTCATATGTTCAATACTGTCGCATATTAGTTTGACTTTATGACTCTATTAGCAAGTTCTACATACTCTAATTTAGCTTTCTTTTGACCATTCCCTGTATCTACCTTATCCATGCTCTAGTTCCCAAAAAGTTATTATTGTTTTCTTTAAAACACCCCATTCCATTTCTATGAATACTGTCAGCCCTAGACAAATCACATCCTAACAGAACAACATCTTTGTAACTTATATCACATACTTTCATGGCTGCTCAAGATCAAGGCAGTTAAATCCTCCCTGCCATAGTCCTATGTCCATTTTTTGATGACTACTCCTGAACTTAGTAAAAGGGTCCCCATGTAAGAACTTAAATTAAAAAAACTAAGTGCCTGGCTTTTCAAAATCCAGATTTGCACATTTATAACAATGGTTTTTATGGAGTTTCCTTGGCCAAAATCAGTATCTATTATCACTAAAATTACCAATATAAGATAATTATGCACTAACAAAGTAATAAAGTCAAAGTAAACACTAACCTGCCTGTTGGAGAGAGAAAAATTATCTTAAAGTCACAGTTAGTTTATCTTAAGAACTTTACATTTTGGTGAAATTCAGTATGGCTGTGGACCACCTAGAATTGTAATTTTCAAACAATGTTCCACTTCAAACAATTGCAACTTTTCAAACAATGGTCAATGGTGATGTCTCAGGGGATTTACACAAAAGTGGATGAAGAAGGAGTGGAAAGAGGTGACCAGAGCAATTGGGTTCAGGTCCCCCATGCCTACTGGAACCAGAATACTTGTCTTTTTATCTTTATTTACACAGATTTTATTTTTCAATGTGGTTTTGCAGCTAAAACAACATTTGACAGTCCCTCAACTAGAGAGCTCTTTTGAGTTTTATAAAAAGCTCTACACTCTCAAGTAAACACTCAAAAGAACCAAAATGGGAAATAGAAATTTAGAGTTTTCTCATTAAATAGATATATTAACATACTCACAATTCAAAGTCAACAAACTGAAATCTTTCATCTTTGGGCCTGTTTAATACTCCCACAGTCAAACTCTACTGTGCAGAGGACCCACGCCAGAGTAGGAAGAACATGCCTGAGTGGCTTCAGACAGCAGGCTCTCTCCAGTCATGGCACACAAGACAAAAGTTTTGGATTAAGAAAAAAAAAAATCATCTGGTCAAACAGTGTTCTTAAATTTTGCCATAAAAACACCATCATTAGGAGACACACACCAAAAATGAGTACCTGAGAAAAGACTCAATAACGTCTTTTATCCCTTTTCTCCAAGCTGAATATCTCAGATTTCTGATTTTTAGGAAGAAATACTCAACACATAGTTCACTTATAGACACACATATGTTCATGCAAGTTAAGGGAAAACACCACACTTAGATCAATGTCTTCAAATATGGCTCTACTCCAGTACCCTTGCCTGGAAAATCCCACAGACGGAGGAGCCTGGTGGGCTGCAGTCCATGGGGTCGTTAAGGGTCAGACACGACTGAGCGACTTCACTTTCACTTTTCCCTTTCATGCACTGGAGGAGGAAATGGCAACCCACTCCAGTGTTCTTGCCTAGAGAATTCCAGGGATGGCGGAGCCTGGTAGGCTGCCGTCAATGGGATCACACAGAGTCGGACATGACTGAAGCGACTTAGCAGCAGCAGCAGCATTATATATTAGATTTAAATAAATCTTCCTACCACCTAAGGCTTGTCATGATCTACAGTGGTCAGTTGAGAATTGTAATCAGATTGGAAACTTCAGTCCACTGATAAAATTTAGGGAATTTGATTATACTACAAATTTCAGTCATTGATACCAACCCAAAGCAATTTTTCCTCTCCCTTTCTCCACAAACACTACTTCAAACTTTTCTTCTTTCCTCAAATCCCTATTAACTACTCTGGCCAGCCACACCCTATTCATAGAGAAAACAGAAATCTTTGTTGACACTCCCCTACACTTCCTCTACCAAATCTATCAGCCTATCCGTGTCTGTACTTATCCTACCGCCATTGCCTTAGTTACGTGAGGGGCTCCCTGCCATCAGTTACGGGCCATCCTCCTTCCTGCACTGCTACTGCATCCCTTCCTTCCTTCTCACATCTTAAACCTATCCCCTTCTCTTCACTGTTCCCATTAACATTAACACATGATTGAAACTCTATCATCCCACCATCCCATTCCAGCTACTGGATATTCTTTACTTTTATTCACAGACAAAATTTTCATAAGAACTATCTTCTTACCAACTTTATCTCCTTACCTCTCCTTATTCTTGAAACCACTCCAGTATGGCATATGCTCCCACCATTCCACAAAAATTTCCCTTGCCAAAGTCACTAAGGACATTTATGTGGAAAATTCCAGTGGGTTTATTAAAGTCTTCATCTTCCTTGACCTGTCTCATCATTCTCTCCCTTTCTTCAAGTATTGGAACTGGTCCTCTGTTCTTCATCATACTATAATCTCTACTAAATTGGTCTCATTTATCCCCACAGTCTTAGTTACCAACTGTGAGACAATGGTTTCCAAAATCTACCATAGATCTTTGCTCTGAGTTTCTAAGACTCATCTATCTATCCAACTGCCAGCTTAGCATTTATACTTGGAAATATCACTGGTATTTCAAGTGAAGCAAATTGCATCATAATATATTAATATAATAAGACAGGGTAATAGCTGCCTTGTCTAAAAATAGCCCAAGCTAATTAGGGCTCTATTATCATTATTAATAAAGTTGCCTAGTTCTCTTTTGACATTCAAAAAATAGCCACAAAGTAGAGAAAATTCTTGCTAATTAAACGATCATCATTGGAAAAGAATAAACTTTTTGATGTAAAGCTATTTCCCTAACTTTTTTTAAACTTAGCTTCAAATTAAGCCTCTTTAGAGCACTTGCCCTGGGTTTTGTAAGGTCCTTCAGCAAAACTAAAAAGTTTTTTAAATTGTGGTTTTATACAGACATTAAGCTGACTTCTCCTCTTTTAGTATTCTCATATATCTTCTAGTCACTGGAATGAATTTTTAATTTAGTATAAAGGGACCATACATGCTTCATTGCATCTAAATGTCACAGGTCTGTGCTAACTGCCAACACTCATGGATTCACACAGCTCATCTAACAGTTCCTAATGCAATCGTTTCCCTTGTAACCAGACATCATGGTTTCTATAATATTTTAAAGATTCCTTCTTGAAAATAAAGAGATTCTTCTAAACAAGGTTCATAACTTCAAAAAGGAATTGGATTTCCCCAAATCATGCATGTGACAGATATTTAAAACTTTTATATTCTATTATTTCTTTAAGTGCATTATATCCTTCTTCCTCTATTTTATTAAACATTTTTTTCATGTAAACAGAATCTGGAAAATTCTCCACACTGACGCAATCTATTTGAATTATCCAAAATCAAATTGCCTTACCAGCAAACTTAGAGCAATCAATTTTATGAGCAATTCTGAAGATAATTTTTTGATCACAGAAAATAAACCATAAGCCTTTGCAGAAAAACAGACAATTTTGATGCATAAATCCCAATGTATTCACTTTTTCCATTGTATCTAATTTCTTTCCACCATCTCCTTCATTCTACCAATGAATATGAGATAAAGTGATCGATTTACTTATCTTTCCAATCCTAAATAATACTGACAATAATTTCCCAGACTCAGAAAGAAAAGCCCTATCATATTGCATTTCTCATAATTAAAATGTTTAAATTATTAAAACTATAACATCTTTAAATCTATTTTGCATTGGCACGCATGCTCAGTTGTGTCTTACTCTTTGCAACCCCATGGCTAGCTTCCTCTGCTGCTGCTGCTAAGTCGCTTCAGTCGTGTCCGACTCTATACGACCCCATAGACGCCAGCCCACCAGGCTCCCCCGTCCCGGGGATTCTCCAGGCAAGAACACTGGAGTGGGTTGCCATTTCCTTCTCCAATGCATGAAAGTGAAAAGTGAAAGTGAAGTCGCTCAGTCATGTCCGACTCTTAACGACCCCATGGACTGCAGCCTACCAGGCTCCTCCGTCCATGGGATTTTCCAGGCAAGAGTACTGGAGTGGGGTGCCATCGCCTTCTCCTTAGCTTCCTCTGTCCATGGAATTTTCCAGGCAAGAATAGTGGAGTGGGTTGCCATTTCCTACTCCAAGGGAGCTTCCTGACTCAGGGATCAAAACTGGGTCTCCTGAATTGGCAGGCAGATTCTTTACCACTGTGTCACCTGGGAGCCCTTTAAATCTATTTACACACACACACAAAAAATGTTTACCAAAATAGAACTTACACATTTCAACCTCTGTGTCTTTTTATAGTATTCCTTCTACAGTAATATTAAAAATACCAAAAGTACCTTTTGCAACATGGTTGTCATTTGAAAGGTCAGTTCTTCATGTCCCTGTTCAGTTACTTACCTAAAAGAACAAAAAAGAAAACATAAGTTTGAAATCATTTCAATTTATCTTCAAGAACAGCTTTCACATTTCTAATAAAAAGTTTTGTAGTAGGCATTGATAAACTTGTTAATAAGAAAACTGTCACTCTATTAGAAATACGAAAAAGCAACCAAAAATATGTAAATCTTTCAAGAGCTCAGAAAAGTAAGCAAAACAAATTTTAAAAATTATGAAAATGTTCATCTAATTATAAAAAACTTTAAGCGACATTAGTAGGTTTGAGATGGTCAAGATAATTGAGAACAAAATTAAATTGTGTTCATACTTCCAAATTGTTTTTATTGGTTCACATTTAGTATGACAAACATTATTTAGCCAATATGCTTCAGCTGATGCTTTAGTCATAGTCTATATGAAAGTCTACATAATCTATATTAAAACTTCTAAGCTATTAAAACATTATAAAAACAAAAGGACAATTTTAGGAACAACAAAAATCATTCTTATTCCACTATCTGAAGTCAACAGGTTTACTTATTCATGTTCTTTCTCTTTTAAACCTACAAATAGGTACTCATTCCAACAGGTGTTCATTTAAACAGGCATGAATATGTTCTTCTTTAAATTGAGAACATATAATACACTATAATTACAAAATACTGTATTCATTTTTTACCTGTTATTTACGCCTATAATTATCCTCCATGTTTGTATCTACTGTTCAGACATGTCATTTTAACATCTGCAAGTGTGTGCACTGCAGTGCTGTTTCAACGGTCATTATCTTCTTAATGAAAAATTGTTGTCACATTTCTATAAATTATCATTTAAGTATATGTGAATACACATTTTTTCATCTCTTTTCACTTTGGTCCTAACTTTTGCTCATTTACGTGTCCCTACATCAGGTAGGATATATCCTTCTCCATTATTGTTTCAAAATATACTTTTATATTCATGCCTGTGTCTTTTCTAACTGAAGCGTAGTACCAATTTGTTGAGAGTTTAAGTCCTTAAATTCCAACTAGGCTTATTAGGACTGCATTCAGTGTATAAACAGACTTGATAAGAACTGACACCCTAACAATTATTCACCACGTGATCCACCCCTTATTCAAATCTCCCTTTTCATCTCCCAAAAGAGTTTCAGTATTCTTTGCATAGTCCAGGTACACCCTTTGCTAAGCTCATTCTGAAGTACTTAATACTTTTTCTTGCTATTTTCAAAAGGAACTTCTTTCTCATTACATTTCTCCTTGATATACATTACTACTGTTATCTCATACACTTTTTGTGTTTATTCTCTTTAGAAAGTTTATTGGCTCATCAAAGTTTTTAACATTTCTCTAATTACATCACAGCTTTTAAAACCATAAGAAAAATTCACAAGTTCTTCCTGAGTATTCCCATTAGAGAAGTTAATATAATTAGGCAAAGGTGTTCAGACCAATCTGGAGTTTATGACAGTGAGGACAATTAGCATGACTTACTGAGATGCATCTCCAAAGCAGGCTTTGATTTAAGTGGTCCTTCCAGTTATAAACTACATTGCCTCCCACATAATATTCAAATATTTTATACCTTATAAACTATGCTGCCTCCCACATAATATTCAAACATTTTATACCTTTTCATTAGGAGCCTATAAGTGCCAACCTAAATAGTTTTACTGATCAGATTTTTGGATAAAACTTACTACACAATTATGTGGTTTGGCTTTTTTCAGAAAGCTTCTTTAAGCGCATGTGTGCCTTATGGGAGAAAAGGCCAAAGCAAGGGAAGTGTGATTTAATAGGAAGAGCCTGGCTTTGGGATCTTATTGGTCCGGTCTCAAGGTCTGACTTGGCCACTTGCTAACAATAGGCCCTTTGCAAATGGCTTAACTCTGAGCCTGAGTTCTCCTCCTGAAATGAGGTTAGCTGGGGGCTTAGACATAGGAGATAGTATGCGCCTGGCATAAATTTTACACTCAAAAACTGGTGGGTATCATCATCCAATAACCATATCTAGACCTAATCCCAAGCATTTTATATATGTTTACTTATTTAATTTCACAATAGCTATGTGAAATACCTCTTTCCATGAGGAATGAGGTCTGAACAAGTTCATGGTAACAGTCAACACTGATGCATAGAATACATCAATTAACATTGACCCTTAGTCAGTGCTCTCTACTCTGACAATGCTCTCTGTCCTATCTTCTGTTTTCATTACTTTTTCCTACTAATATCTGGGTTTCCATAATAATCTACAGATTTCTTTTTAACTGAAATGATCAAGAATGCATCTTTTCTAATTAATTTTAAAATCCACTGAATAATGTCCATAATGCTGAAACTGTCATTAAAACGACTTATCATCTGACTCAAAATACCTTTTCCAACATTATCATTAATTCCCTTTACTCATCCTACAAACAGACCAAATTCCTGGCCATTCCTCTTTACATACTTAGAAAAGTTTATCCCCTTTTCCTGTCTCCATATTTTATCTCAAGATAATTCATTTTTTAAAAACTTATTACAAAAAAAAAAAAACTTATTACAAAAGAAATAACTGCTTGCGCGGGTTATTTTCTAGGCACCCCTGAGCTCCCATCTGTTCCCTTTTCTCTCTACCCTTCCCTCATTCTATGAGGTTGACCCCACACTGTGTCACACAAGCTCTCCTACCAGCTGACTTCCATTTGTGTTTGCTCAGTACGATGCTCCAGTAACAGACCCCAAAGCGGAATCGGCGAGATATTAACATATGTATTCTTCATGTTCCCTCCCTGCTTTGACATCCAGCAAGAGCTGCATTTTTCTAGCACCAACAGATTCCATCAGACTCAAGAGATTCCATTCTACATTCAAGTAACACAGTTTCCACATTTCAGTCTTTCAGGTCTAACCTGAGGGTGATGGTGGTTGCCCCCACAATACCTCACCACCCATTGATGGTTCCCTTAATCTGACTCAAGTCTTCTTAAAGTATCTCTTCATTAAAATCTCTTCAAGATCCTGGCTGAGGAACTTCCATGGCAGTCCAGTGGTTAAGTCCCCTCCACACTTCCACTGCCAGGGACACAGGTTCAATCCATGGTCAGGGAACTAAGATCCTGCATGCCACAACGTGTGATCTTAAAAAATAAAAATGAAAAAAGAATCCTGCCTGAATGCTTCCTATGCCTTCTCATTAAAAAAAAATGGAAGCATAAAAAGTACAAAGAAGAACATTCCATGCACAAAGCGTATGAAAGTAATGAGAAAAATGTTCTTGGAAGAACCAGGCTTAACAGGAGACACACTACTCCCAGAATCCCTTTATACACCTACATATAGCTACTTTCATAAATATTGTATTATTATGTAAGATTGCTTTTTGCCTCATGGTCCCTTAGCCATGCCAATATTAATATCTAGAAACTCACTTCATTTGTTTAAATATTTTCTTAGCATTCCAGAAAATATGCCTCTACCATATATCTACTTAATCGAAGAAAGACATGCTTTGTATTATATAATATCCAAAATCGGTTTTCAACTTTCTGAGTTTTATATCTTCAAGTTTTTACATTTATAATTGTCACATGAAAGAAACATGAGGGATGATGTTTACTTGCAGAGTCAGTCTAAAATTCACACAAAAGCATTGACTGAAATTGTTGGCCAAGGAATGTTAAGCTGGACAGGCATCTCCTGTCTCACAGCTAAACTGCAGTGAGAAAAACTGAAACGAGAGATGCCTGTGTCCTGTAGTTTCCTCTTCCCTTATAACTACCATTTATTAAATATCCACAATCTGTCTCTCTATGTTTCATCTATTTATTCTTTGTAACATGTAAGATTGTTGTTCAGTCCTTCAGTCATGTCTGACTCTTTGGCGACCCCATGGACTGCAGCTTGCCAGGCTCCTCTGTCCATGAGATTTCCCAGGCAAGAATACTAGAGTGGGTTGCTATTTCCTTCTCCAGAGGATCTTCCTGATGCAAGGATTGAACCTGCGTCTCCCGCATTGGCAGGAGGATTCTTTACCTTTGAACCACCAGGGAAGCCCAACATGTATGACAGGAATTACTAAATCCCTTTCACAGATGAGAGAAGGTTAAATAATATGCCTAGGCTCTGAATGCTGGAGTCAGGAGCTACCCATCTGCAAAGTCTTTTGTTACATTTTGCTGTCTCCTTTAAAAAATTTATTTATATTTTACTTGATATCAGGAGATTAGGCAACTTTTTCATGCCAAAGTCTTGTTATATCAGGTTTTGCTAAATGTTCATCACATTATATCACAATATATCATATTTTCATCAAATGTGATTTGGCCTACTGTATCATTAAACCATTAAAATATTATAAAACAAATATAGTAATGTTCTCATTTTATTATCTCTTACTCTTCAAGGCATATTAGAACACTTAACAGTCTTTAACTGACAGTTGAGCTATAAACAGTTAGGAACATATGAAGGACCCAAGTACGAAAGGGTTAGTGATGTTCCAACGACATGGAGCCCATAGACTGGTGTCCCTGGACCAATTGCAGAATCACTGAACAGAATCACTAAAGGCTTTTTTTAAAATCACAGAGCCTTGAGTCTCACTCCAGTATAATTTTTTAAGACTTAACAACTTTTAACAACCTCTGCATGTTATCTTTCTGCATATTAAAGTTTGAGAGAATAAGGCAAGAATTCTTATTCTTAAAGCAAGATCACCTTACTTCAGTGATCGCTGACCACCAGTATGTCAGCACCACCTAGGAACTGAGATGCACAGTACTGGGCCCCACCCTAGGTCTTCTGAATTAGAATTTGGGAAATGGGCCCAATAATATGTTTTAGCAAGCCTTCCTACTACAGGCTATTCTCGAACCATTATGGAGCCATGGCACTGTCACTCTGCACTTTCCCAGGAGGCTCTTTAAAATTCCCAGTAAGAGCCTTCTCTGATACATACAGTATCAAATGCCCACCATTTCTCTTCCCTGCCCTATTTATTTCATCTACCCTATATCTAGACTAAGGCTTTCCTTGTGGCTCAGTGGCTAAAGAATCCACCTGCAATGAGAGAGACCTGAGTTCAATCCCTGGGTTGGGAAGATCCCTTGGAGAAGGAAAAGGCTATCCACTCCAGTATTCTGGCCCGGACAATTGTATGGGCTGTATAGTCCCTGGAACACAGTCAGACACGACTGAGTGACATCATAATTCATAATAATGTCTAGATTAAGAGATTAAACAGATGCAGTGTCTGCATTCACACAATCATTTTAGGAGCTGACAAAATCATACAGAGTTATTAGACACTTAAACCGGAACCATCACTTCACACTGCTTTAGAATCATGAACGTAAGCATAGAGATCACACAGTTTGCATAATACTGTTTAGAAAAAGTCTTCCCTAGTCCACTTTATGGTGAGCAATCCTCTCTGTGCCTTAGCACCAGTTTAGAAAGTACAACATTTAAGCATTCATAAGATGTTTCCATGGAAAAGGCCAATCAAATTGAAAGAAGCAAAACATCGTCTCAGGTGTCAAAAGAAGAAAACAAGTTCACAGAACCCTTGTCCAATTAAAGTTCAAGACAAATAGCCAATAACATCACAGAATAGTAATTGTGGGCTGGGTTGCTTTCCAGCTCTTAATACTCATTCATGTACTCACAGGGACCTGATTCAACATCTCACACAACAGAAAAACCAATGTAGTTCACCACACACTGAGCAAAGTGTTCCATCTGACACTTAGAATTGCTTGCACTCAACTACTTTTCATTTTCGTCCCGATTTCAAGAGACTGCCACCAACACAGAGCTTGAAGTCCTTGCATCTAGCTCCCATTGGGCTGTTCTGTCGAGTCTGAATAGTTAGAGCTCCACTGACAAGAACACGCCTGATTTCCTTTTGAAACCGAAAACCAGTGCCTCGGCCTTTGCATACGTGTTTATTCTTCTCCAAGAAAATCAAAAGCGATTTGCGTGCTTTCCCCTTCACTGTGAGCCTGTAACTCTCCTCGCTTAATGAGGCAGTGTCCTGTGCTTAGCTCAGTTTCAAATGCACTTTCTTAGCCTCTTCCAGATATATAGTTCAACTGGATTCTCTTGGCCTCTGACTGTGAATAGCTTCCTGCAGTGAAATATATCACACTCTGATCTCTCTTCTTTCAAGGGAGAGTATTTTGTTTTGAGGTTGGCAAGGAAACAACTTGGAAAACCATTTGCAACAAATAAAATATTAACAAGACAGAATCTCTCAGCATCAGTTTCTCAACATCTCTTTCCTCCCTAAACTTAATAGAAAACCCCATGTAAAGACAAAGACTCACTAATTTAATCTTTTTGACCTCATTTTAATAACTCCTTAAATAGGAAAAATAGCTACAGTTGCTCTCCTTCATGTTCTAGTCATTTTTCACAATGTATGTTCCTGTTCATACTTCATAGTTGTCCATTCACAACTGACTACTAAAAATAATATCTGGACACGTGGATCAATATTTAGATGACTATGTAGGAACCCCAAGGTTAAAGGTGGTAGGTCAGAAACCTGAAAAAATGACTGCCCATAAAATGATATGCAGTATCAACAGTATACTAGGCATTATTTAAGGGCCATTCAGTCTAGCTAGAGATGACATAATTAAGCAAAAATTAATAATAACAATAACTTATAGAATTATTTCTAAAATTATTTCAATAATAATAGAGCCTATAGAATTTTCCAAGTACCAAAAATTACATTGACTACTTTATACACATTATCTAAGCTACTATTCAAAACAACTCCACAAAATCATCTTATATTTTTACTCTAAGACAAGGAAAGAGAAATATGAGAAATAAAAGGACTTGCCTAAGACTGTACTGCTAATAAGTGATTAGACTGAAAATCAAATCCAGGTCTCTGATTTATAAAGCCTAGGTCTTAGCCACAGTTGGTTATAAATGAAGGCAAGGTAAATTAAGTAAGTGACATATTGGTGGGCTTCCCTGGTGGCTCAGCAGTTAAGAATTTACCTGCCAATGCAGGAGAACCTGGTTTGAGCCTGGGTCAGGAAGATCCCCTGGAGAAGGAAATGGCAACCCACTCCAGTATTCTTGCTTGGGAAATCCCGAGGAGCTTGGTAGGCTACAGTCCATGGGGTTGCAAAGAGTTGAACACGACGTAGTGAATAAACCACCATCCTCATAGGTGGAGCAGGCATTAAATGGCTTGGTGGTGTGTAATCTTTACTGAGGTGATAAAGCTGAACTTTGAAGTAATTAAGAGGAGAGGACAGAAAAAAGAACTGGAAGGAAGGAGATGGGAGGGAAGAGAAAGACTCAAAGGAAAATGTAACATGTGATATGTTACTCTTGGCCTAAAGTTCCCTTCTGGCTCAGATGGTAAAGAATCCACTTGCAGTGCAGGAGATCCAGGTTCAATCTCTGGGTCAGGAAGATCCCCTGGAGGAGGAAACAGAAACCCACTCCAGTACCCTTGCCTGGAGAATTCCATGGACAGAGGAGCCTTCGAGCTACAGTCCATGAGGTTTCACGACTGAGCCACTAACACACAAGATGCACAGAGGCTTCCCAAGTGGGTCAGTTGTAAAGAATCAGCCTGCCAACACAGGAGACACAGGTTCAATCCCTGGGTCAGGAAGGTTCCCTGGAGAAGGAAAGGGCAACCCACTCCAGCATTCTTGCCTGGGAAATCCCATGGACAGGGGAGCCTGGTAGGCTACAGTTCATGGGACTGCAAAAGAGTCAGACACAACTGAGCAACCAACAACAAGAAAGATACATAGCAAATATCCAAGGCAAGTTGAAGAAACTAGTAGAGTTATTACTAGCTGCAGTAGAGCCAACAAAATAGATAAAATTGAAAACCTAAGTTAAGGATGGACTTCAGGGTTTTAAGTGTCCAGCTATGCAGTTTGACCTTCATTGATAGAATATGATGCATCATACTTCAGGTTTTTCAGTAAGGAAATGACATGATCAAAACAGAGTCTTAAAGAGATTCATCTAGTAAGTAGGCAGGCAGCTTGGATGAGGGTTAGAGATAAGTAACTGCAATGAAAATAATGCTCTAAGGACCTGTCAACTGCAAAACACTTCAAAGCTTAATTACATCTTAGTTCCTAAATGCCAAATCTACATCAGTCAAATATTCTGGACTTATTGGTAAACTTGCCTTTCTTCCCTCCACTTCCAGAGGCTCTGGCCACCAGAATGCAGGTTCCATGAGGTAGGGATTGCTATTGCTACTTTAATTGATGAACATCTGTGCTTAACACTGAGTAGGCACTGAGTAAATACTTATTGAAGAAATGCATGCCTGAGTCCGAATGCTCAATCATGTAAAGGGCTAATTCTAGGCCTATTGTTATTAAATGTTTAAATAGAACAGAGAAAAATCGAAGCAGAAATACACTTTTTATACAGACCATCATTTACCTATCTTTGACATAAATCAATATGCCAGCAAATGTGGAAAGCTCAGCGGTGGCCACAGGACTAGAAAAGGTCAGTTTTCATTCCAATCCCAAAGAAAGGCAACACCGAAGAATGCTCAAACTACCGCACAACTGCACTCATCTCACATGCTAGCAAAGTAATGCTTAAAAATCTCCAAGCCAGGCTTCAACAATACATGAACCGTGAACTTCCAGACGTTCAAGCTGGATTTAGAAAAGGCAGAGGAAACAGAGATCAAATTGCCAACATCCGCTGGATAATAGAAAAAGTGAGAGAGTTCCAGAAGAACATCTACTTCTGCTTTATTGACTATGCCAAAGCCTTTGTCTGTATGGATCACAACAAACTGTGGAAAATTTTGAAAGAGATGGGAATACTAGACCACCTGACCTGCCTCTTGAGAAACCTATATGCAGGTCAGGAAGCAACAGTTAGAACTGGACATGGAACAACAGATTGGTTCCAAATAGGAAAAGGAGTATGTCAAGGCTGTATATTGTCACCCTGCTTATTTAACTTATATGCAGAGTACATCATGAGAAATGCTGGGCTGGAAGAAGCACAATCTGGAATCAAGATTGCCGGGAGAAATATCAATAACCTCAGATATGCAGATGACACCACCCTTATGGCAGATAGTGAAGAGGAACTAAAAAGCCTCTTGATGAAAGTGAGAGATGAGAGTGAAAAATTGGCTTAAAGCTCAACATTCAGAAAACGAAGATCATGGCATCCGGTCCCATCACTTCATGGGAAATAGATGGGAAAACAGTGGAAACAGTGTCAGATTTTATTTTGGGGGGCTCCAAAATCACTGTAGATGGTGACTGCAGCCATGAAATTAAAAGACGCTTACTCCTTGGAAGGAAAGTTATGACCAACCTAGATAGCATATTGAAAAGCAGAGACATTACTTTGCCAACAAAGGTCCGTCTAGTCAAGGCTATGGTTTTTCCAGTGGTCATGTATGGATGTGAGAGTTGGACTGTGAAGAAAGCTGAGCGCCGAAGAATTGATGTTTTTGAATTGTGGTGTTGGAGAAGACTCTTGAGAGTCCCTTGGACTGCAAGGGGATCCAACCAGTCCATTCTGAAGGAGATCAGCCCTGGGATTTCTTTGGAAGAAATGATGCTAAAGCTGAAACTCCAGTACTTTGGCCACCTCGTGCGAAGAGTTGACTCACTGGAAAAGACTCTGATGCTGGGAGGGATTGGGGGCAGGAGGAGAAGGGGATGACAGAGGATGAGGTGGCTGGATGGTATCACTGACTTGATGGACATGAGTCTGAGTGAACCCTGGGAGTTGGTGATGGACAGGGAGGTCTGGCATGCTGCGATTCATGGGGTCGCAAAGAGTTGGACACGACTGAGCAACTGAACTGAACTGAACTGAAGAACTATAATTCACAGTCATTTCTTATTAATTGTAACAAATGTACCACACTACTGTATGATGTTAGCAATAGGTGAAATGGGTGAGAGAGTTATACGGAAATTCTCTGTACTATCTGCTCAGTTTTTTTGTAGACATAAAACGACTCTAAAAAAGAAAGTCTGTTAATTTTTAAAATGGTTCACTTTTTCCTTGATGAAATAAATCAAAATATATTCTTACCTTTTAAATTTACATTTCATTTTATGTATGAATACTATATTAGATATTAAATCTGTGTTCTTTTGAGCTACTTGAGAGGAATATGTATCTTTTTTCTCCATTACCCAAAACAGATTTCCCAGTCTCAGAAAGGAAATATGATGGAAACTGTCTCTTATATTGGGCTTCCCAGGAGGCGCTACTGGTAAAGAACCGGCCTGCCAATGCAGGAGATATAAAAGATGTGGGTTCGATCCCTGGGTCAGGAAGATCCACTGGAGGAGGGCATGGCAATCCACTCCAATATTCTTGACTGGAGAATCCCGTGGACAGAGGAGGCTGGCAGGCTACAGTCTATAGGGTCACACAGAGTCGGACGTGACTGAAGTGACTTAGCCTGCATGTACATATCTCTTATATTATTCTTGGAAATAATAAGAATAAAAAACTCTTCCAGAGACAAGAGGCATGACACCTTCTGGAGAGGC
The DNA here is from genome assembly GCF_002263795.3 of Bos taurus. Classification (NCBI taxonomy): domain Eukaryota; kingdom Metazoa; phylum Chordata; class Mammalia; order Artiodactyla; family Bovidae; genus Bos; species Bos taurus. The sequence continues at coordinate 12,738,217 of NC_037333.1, forward strand.
ATTCTGTTGCTGCCAGCTGAAAGGGAGAGCAGTGGGAATTGCAGTGCAGTGGTGTCAGAAATCCCAAACAGATGTTCAATCCATTGATCAAAAAGATGAGCAGTATGGAAGCTGAGACCATCTGTCGTCTTCCACAAGGAGACAGAGCATCATCAGTGTGTGGAAACTTTTGGCACAAGAAAGACCTTAAGAGATTCTTTGCTCTCATCCCTTCATTTTCACAGATGAGGGAATTTTAATGGCCACCTGATTTCTGATAAGCAGTTCTCTCCAGACTTTTCTGAAGCATGAAGAATAAAGAGCCTGACCTAAGAGGTTAGAGAAAATCAGCCTCTTTTCTTTATCATGTATGCAAATAATTTTCGCTTGAGACAGAAAATTTTTTCCATTTGAACTTCTGTTAACAAGAAGGGGCAAATAGAAACAGTAGCAAAAACAAAGACACAATAAGAGGCACTGGGCAAAGAAAGAGAGGGTTGGCAGATTAAGTCAACAAACTTGAGGCTCAAGGAAAAACCCAGGAGTAGGGATTAACTTCTGTGATGAACTCCAGAAGCCAGAGTCATACTATGTTTTTGGAGGCAGATACAGTTTTTGTTTTGCTTGAGTGAAACCCTGAATACTCACTGCCAAATCCCTAAAGAACTGGCCCCTTCTTCAGTGACCAGTGATCAGAGAAACTCAAGGAGAGGAGACTCTAGCTTTGGCTGCAAAAGAAAGAAGACTTGTCATATCACCATTGGGAAAAAAAAAAAACCAGTGGGAGAGCACACTGGAGAAGGGACGCTGAAAAAAGGAATTTGTGACTGAGGAACGATCTTCACCTGGGATACAAGAGGCTGCACTTTTACAGACACCTCTGTATACAGTTCTTTCACGGACACCTCTGTGTACAATTCCCGTGTGCTCGGTCGGCCTCCTCACACTTGGAGGTAAGCGGTTTGCTTTCCTCTAAAGGACAGGTTGACTACAAAGTCAGTGATGACCCAGTCAGAAGGAGCTGTCCTTAGAGCAGGAAAGTGGCCAAGGTTGAATACAGGGGGAAGCCCCTAATAGGTCTCAGGTTGATGACAACAGAAGTGACAACTGACAAAGCCCAGCATTCATAGTTTTCATCCAAACCAGCCCCGTAGGCTAGGCTAGCAGCAATAAAAACTTTGGCTGAAAGCTCTTTAACCCCTTTCTCAGCATCTGAGATGCCCTAAATGAGAACTCAACCGCTGCCTTAACCCACCCCAAGAAAAGCACCCAGATACTCATTTATCCTTTCTACAAGGACAGAGAGGTCTCAACAAGCTGAGAAGCTTCGTCCTGAGTTCCTCAATCTTTTTTCTCCCTGCTCTTTATTTTATTCTGGTGAAAACAGTTTGAACCTTCTTTCCAATGCACAGATTTCTCTCTCAGAATGTTACTTGCTTAGACAAAGCAAAGGACTTGGCAACACATGGAATGCAGGAGAAATTCCTGCTTGCACTTGAGACTACAACCCTGGTGAATAAATGGCTTTGCTCTAAACACAAGTTTTTCAAACGATAGTCTGTATCACCCATGGCAAAAGAAATAATTTTTGAAAGTATATTGTCGTTCCTTCCCCTATGGCTGGAAAACAACATACAAACAGGTAAGCTCTCAAAATAACCAGCTGGCATAAATTAAGTCAGTGCTTTACTCCAAGTCCAGCAATTCTGCTGACCCTTCGAAGCATTCTAAAGCAGGTTCCTTTCTCAGCGTGTGGACACTGGCTTGGAACTGAAGCAGTGCAGTGACAAGAGACTGAAAACAAACGCTTCCATTGTGCAGCTCGCTGAGACAAAAATGAGAGTTTGACTCACAAATACAACACAATCAGAGGCAGTGTAGAGGCCTCAATGGGCCAACATGGAAACACAGACGATGTGAACGCTTTCACTTTGACACACACTCTCAGAGTCCAGCAGTCCCCCTGAAATTACTGCCAACCAAGAAAATGACTTTCAAATCACTTGTACTTCTCTTCTGATTCTGGAGCTCACGAATACTCAGGAAGACAGATTTGACTGGATGTTTTGCCCCGTTTGTTGTCTTTGTCAGCACTTCTTAAACATTAGAATCTTGCATTTCTCATTAGTTTGGGGACTCATGATTGCGGGAGGGCGCGGTTAGGCAGAATTTCAAAGTAGCAGAACTATGTGACGCAGTTGCTTACGAATTAAAAGTGTTCCTTTGGGTTCTTATCATTTGTCTGAAAACTACAGAAGTGCCAGCATCTACAAGCTCTGGCGCTCTATGAGCATAAAACGGTGACCTCGCTTGAGCATTTAAAAAATCTATTTAATTCCCCTGAAGAACAGACAATGATAACTTTCTGTTACTCTGGGGAGAAGCAGATGGCTTTCTTCACCTTAACGGTCATAAAATTGGTGGGGAAAGTAATGCTGATCTTCACTAATGAAGGAAAATTCCTTTTGCAAATCCTGCTTTGAATGATTTTTTTTTTCTGTTAAACTGAAAAGAGGCTTACTTCCTCAAATCTGTGAAAGAGAAGATTCACAGGCTCTACGGTGAGTGTATCAAATTCTCCCTAAGTACTGTACTGATGTCATGCACTATGGCATTAGGCTAATTAGGAATTACGCCTGTTTTCAGTCCCATCTGTATTTTCACTCAGACAAATGGAATATGATAGCAATGAAACTAAGTGGTTCAATGCTTATCACAATAAAAATTTCCATTAGGAAAATATGTTTAAGAGTACTCAGGATACCTGAATTACCCTTAGGTCACTTACCAGAACATTGATGCTTCATTTCTAAGAGGCTCCATTGGAAGTGGCCTCATCAAACTGCTGCACAAAATATGTCTAATGTACCAGATCGTGATGTCACCGGTGGCATAAGTGGTACATTAACCCTGCCAAGCATTTAGTGAATTCTTGAAATTTTATCACTTGTTAGTCATGAAAACTGAGGGGGAAAAAAAAATATTATATACCCAACTTGGCCTTCATCCCATGCAGCCTCATCATATCTTTGAGCTTAGCTGTTCTAAAGCATGTTTCATTAATATGACTCAAAGAAACCACAGCTAAATCATAAGCATCACAGACTCCCCCTTGTTTCCATCCCTGTGAATTCACAGTGGAATGGCCAAGGGATGGTGGAAACATTGGGGCAGCTACTGAATCCAAGAGAACATCATGCTTCCAGTGAGAAATGACAGGGAGCTGTGAGTAATTGCATTTTCCTGTGTTCTCTACATCTATCTCTTAGGCAACTGTGGAACATTCTATAGCACACCCTGAGAATATAAGTAGCCCCCCAAATTTTATGTCAGTCAATAACAGTTATCTCCTTGAAAAGAAAAGACCAGCAGAAGCTATTTATACAAATGCATGAAAAAAAAAACAAAACAAATGCATAGAGTCCTCCTTCCTCACAGGACTTCCCAGAGATAGAGCCAGTGTTGTATTCACTTCTGTATTACTGGGCCTTACATGCCTGGTGGATAGTAGGTGCTCAAGAAATGAAAGAATTAGGCTAAAAAATATATGCTTACAAGCAGTCAACTAGGACATCTTGAATTGGGACATCACTGAGCTTAGAGACTAGGAATCAACACGACATGGTGGAAACTGCACAGGCTTGTGTTTGTATCCTGATTTTACCACTTCCTGTCTGTATGGTGTTGAATAAATATCTCAACCACTGCAGTGATTTCCTCCAAGACCATTAAAAAGAACATATGCAAAATTTAGAATTTGATAAATGGTAATTATTATGATACTATCACTTTCTGAGGTTATTTATAGCATGCTAAGATTTAAGATGCATCATTATTCATATTCACAATAATAATATCTCACACTTGTAGGTATAAAGCACTTTTCTAAGCATCTCGTAACTTTTATTGTGTTAACTCAATCAACTACCAAATAAAGTAGTAGTATCTCCATTTTCTATCAGAAAAAACTGATGTTCATATTCCTAAGTATATTTACAAAATTAATTTGAATCGCAGAATATAATACTCTAAAGGAAACAAAAAAGTTAAAAACCTTAAACATTTATCCAAAACGCAGCTGAAATGACTATTTTTTGGATCTATTATCTGTTTTAATGAATAATTTGTAAGAAAAAATACAAATAAGATAATTGAAGCTCAAGTAAATGCATGCAGATTGCATCTTTTCTCACCGTAAAGGCCACTAATGTGGCAACATTTGATAATTGAATATGTGTCGTCAAACTGGTTTTTCAAAGATTGTAATTAAGCTCAAACTATTTAAGCCCCATATCCTATAATCTCAGGGCACTAAGGGATTTTTTTGAGGGAATTTAAAAAGTAAGTATGCTTTAAAGTTTAACCTCAATACATGCTTAGCAAACATATCAGTCACAGCCTCAACTCTGACCACATGAATTTGGAGCACTGCTGTTTCCCAAGAACCAGCACACCCAAGGACCGGGGCTCGTAAGCAGGACAATGTCAGCATTCATAGCAAGGCCACATCTTTGTAAAGCACTCTACAGTCACAAAGAGCTTTCAAGTACTTAACTTCAAAATTCTCTGAGTCAGGTAGTTGCTATGATCCTTAAAAATTATAAAGCTGTCATTTGTTGAATTTCTACTATGAGCAAACATTATATTCATGTATACGCACATGCACGCACACACATACTTCATTCTAATCCTACAACAACCTTATACAGGAAATATTATTATCCCTAGCTTTCCAGTGAAGCAGCTGAGTCTGCCTGCCCAAGGGACTTGCTCAAGGTTAATAAAGACAGTCTGATTTCAAGAGCTAAATTTTCCTACCATGCCAGAGCTATTTCTCTTTTCCCAGCATATAATGCCAATAAAATGTTTGTGCAAATGACGTTTATCTAAGAGCCTCTTCCATTTCCACCCCTTCATGACACCTGAAATCTACTGGCCCACAGAACATGTCTAGAACCCCCACATCCCATCTGAGTCTGCCCCCCAGGTGTTGCACACATTCCTCCCACCCAAACTCCCATCTTCCGCTGCCACCATCAAAAACTATCTGCTCATCTCCATTCCTTTCAGTTTCTTTAAAATACAAATTATCCTTATTACACACATGGATGCTAGCACATTTTATTTATCTGGAATAGTCCATTCATTCATTCATTCAATTAACATTTATTGAGAACTCACTATGTAATACTTTCCAAAAACTAATGTTTAAGTTCTAAGAACCAATGAAGCTGTATTTATCATCTGACAAGTGTTTGGATGGCACTCAAAGTTCTCTATGTATAAAAACAGATAATGCTCACCAAATGTTTTATTCTGTTTTAGCGCTATACAAGTATTACTTCATTTAAAACAATGGCCTTATAAAACAGGTACTAATAATATTATTCCTTTTTATATATGAGAAAATTGAGGCATACTGGTGAGATATTGTCACAAAAATTATTTGGCTAATAAATAGCAGAATCATGGTTCTGCTTGACTAAGTTCTATCGTGAGGGCTGCTCCGCTTCATGAGCCATACCAGCTTTAGAGGTGTTTGTTTTTATAATTAAAGTTTGTGTACATTCTAATTTGCCTGTGATAATTCTGGGATTAGTCTATTTTCCCAGAATAAGTAATAGCACCCCCTTCACTCTCAAAAGTGTCCTTCTTTGAAGAATAAACTATAGTGTCATCCTATTTCCAGGAAAAGAATAATAGTTAACTTGACATGGCTGGAAGAGAAAACAGCACAAGAATATTCTATAACACTCATTAGGATACAAAGGGAATATGGAGAGGAAGGAAAAACAAAAATATAGGTGTCGATAGACCTTGATTCAAGACCAGGTTCTGCTATAGTTAGTTATGTGGCATTGGCCAAGTTGTGTAACCTCTCTGAGTCTCAGCTAATATTCTCTGTAAAACAGAGTTTAAAACACCAGCTCCCGTGGCTATGGTGGAAAGATAAGATTACGCTGGAAAAGTACGTGGAACATGATAAGGTCTCAAAAAAAAAGTACACGTTTAGTTATTCTTTGGAATAGTTTCTCTTACAGTCCATGTGATTTTTCTACTGCAAATGAAAATGAATTCTTAGAAGAATTAAACAGGATTTGGATAGGAATTTAACATTAAGAGCCAAGAGAAATTTATACCATTAATTCCTGCAATAATTTTTATTCTTCAGAGTTACAGTACTGGGAATTAGTTATGAAAATGAATCCATTACATCATGCACTCCTTGAAGGCCACACAATATTCTAAAGCTGGAATGTCCACTCACTGTAGGTGGTCTTACCATGTAGGCTGAGGTAACAAAACCAAACCACACTCTTGGATACATATTTTAATTCTAGAATCTGGGACTTCAAAGATCGAGGAGCCAAATTTCAAGACATCTTGAGGGAATGGGAAAGGAAATCCCAGAGCAGCAAGGTAAAATGAAGTTCTTTGCCTTTCTCCCACTAGGAAAGAGCAAAACTACTCTGCAAGGAATACTGTGTTTGTACCTCCTTGTCCTATGTTCAAAAGAAGAAAAAGAAGTAAGAAAGAATGGAGGGGACCTGAATGTATTAAAAACCACTAAATATAAGTTTAACATTTCTTAAGCCTATTATTCGGAGAAGGCAATGGCACCCCACTCCAGTACTCTTGCCTGGAAAATCCCACGGACGGAGGAGCCTGGTAGGCTGCAGTCCATGGGGTCACTGAGAGTCGGACACGACTGAGTGACTTCACTTTCACGCATTGGAGAAGGAAATGGCAACCCACTCCAGTGTTCTTGCCTGGAGAATCCCAGGGACAGGGGAGCCTGGTGGGCTGCCGTCTATGGGGTCGCACAGAGTTGGACACGACTGAATCGACTTAGCAGCAGCAAGCCTATTATTTAGGAAAAAATATTTATTTCATCTTTGAAGTAGTCTGTCTTCACAGCATGGCTTAGCTAGATAGTTGTGAGGCAAGATGCTAAAGAATGACATGTTTTCACCTAACAAACTATAAAGGAAGAAATAAATTTAGAACAACACTAAACTAAGAAAAGATCACAGTCCCACCAACCTCTGGAACCCTGAATCCTTGAAGAATGTGGATTTATCCAGCATTGGCGCTCATTATATTGGGGAGTGATTGTGTTTCTCTAAACTCAAATAATTCTTGTCAATTACATAATTCGTGTAACTCCCTATGGATTTAGTAATTCCCTAACAGCTGGGATGTGAAATAAAGGCCATAAACTTAGTTCTTTCCAAGGATAAATTAAAACATAAACTGACTGTGTCATGATATTACTTACTAATAAAGTATCATGGTATACTTTCACTTCTCACATTAATTTTGTAAAGTAGAAATAACTGGTTATTTTTTAAAAGGAAAAAAAGAGAAAAATCAGGAACCCAGCAAAAATAAAAAAGAAAGAAATATAAAAAAAAATAACACATCCCCGAGATCCAACGTGTGATATCTAAAATACAGTTGAGGTAAGTGTTTACGCTGTTCTATTCAGTGTAGCGCTACAGAATTATGGGCCCCATTGTACCTAGAAGGAGCAGGATGGAGCACGCATCTATAAACTTGTTCAACAGTCTATACAGTACTCTATTATAAAGCAACATCATGCATCACTCACTCCAAAGAGAAAAGCTAATATATTCCATAAAAGAGAAGACTGATAGTAGCCACAGTGTACAAGAGAATTTACAGTTTATCTTCTTAAATGAGAACTTCGAGAGAAACAGCACTCAAAGAATTCAGGAACTAACTGAAGTCGTTTCTATTTAACAAGTTTAAAAAACTGAGAAACTGTTATTTTAAGGAAACCTTCATAAATTGAGATTCTGCAGAGAAACATGTCATTTATAGGAGAGTTAGGAATTGCAATTCACATTTTTGTAACACCCCTCAATATAAGTTAGTGGATAAATTTGTATCAGTCAAAGGGACCAAAGAGAATGTGGAGCTTATGCCCTGATTGGTTTTTTTTTTTTTTTTTTCGAATTACTACTAACAAGTTTTCCAAAAACCCCACCAGAGTCAATAGGTTCAGTACACTGGGGTCAGCATTCGGAATCATCCTCCTCTTTGTTTGGCTATCCTGACATGATACATGTTGGTACCACAACGACAGCTGACAACAGCTTTTCCTATTTGAAAAGACTTTGCCATTCAACTTGGACCAAAAACATTTGTCATGTTGTAGGCAGTGGATTAGCTATAATCAGACCAGGCCAGTGGCGGTGCCAGTTCTAGGTTGAAAGAATCTGGAGGGACAAAGGCTGGATTTATCTCTTTGAGCATTGTTAGTTTCTTTTTGAGGGGGTGGAAGTGTGAGAGGTTAGAAAACAGACAGGACTCTTTTTCTGTAAAGTTGAAAGAAAATGTCAAAATTAAAATTATTTAGAGCTATTTATTTTGCTGAAATTTTCCCCAAAAGAATGTTTTCATATTGAGTATCTATCTTATTTACATTGTAAAACACAAACATTTGTTTAATCTCAGAATGCAAAAAAAAACAAAAAAAAAAACAAAAAACCTTTCTCATACACTTTTGTTTAAAAAAAGTTTTATTAGTTATTCAAAATATCAACTTTTCCTGACTGTGAACCACTCTCTTTAACTTTCTAAAATTAATTTTTTTATCACCTCTGATGATTAGATGAGTCTACAGGGTTCATTTTAACTTTAAAATATGAGGACATTAAACATTCTATTAACCACTGCCACTATTTATATAACTAGCAATTCCCCATCCACTGATTTTTTTTTTAATTTGTGAGTGGTTATTAAAGAGAGAATAAAATTACCATCAGTATGATATATATATATATATATATATATATAAAGCAAGTAAAATCTACAGCTAAAATCATCTTGTAAAGGAAATGAATACTTAATTTTTATTAAAATGTAGATGTCAGTTGCTGCTAAGTCACTTCAATCATGTCCGACTCTGTGTGACCCCACAGACGGCAGCCCACCAGGCTCCCCTGTCCCTGGGATTCTCCAGGCAAGAACACTGGAGTGGGTTGCCATTTCCTTCTCCAATGCAGGAAAGTGAAAAGTGAAAGTGAAGTCACTCAGTCATGTCCGACTCTTCGCTACCCCATGGACTGCAGCCCACCAGGCTCCTCCGTCCGTGGGATTTTCCAGGCAAGAGTACTGAAGTGGGGTGCCACTGCCTTCTCCGAGATGTCAGTTAATAGGCCTTATACTGCAATTGTCATTTCAGACAAAAATTATTTGAAAACTCTGAAGATTTTTTCTTGACACACTCAAATGGTTTAAAATAAATTATCATGAAATGCTAAAATGAGCACCATACTTGTGCTGTTAGTCGCTCTTTGACACCATGGACAGTAGCCTGCCAGGCTCCTCTGTCCATGGGATTTTCTAGGCAAGAATACTGTGGTGGATAGCCATTCCTCTCCCCAGGGGATCTTCCTGACTCAGAGATCAAACTTGGGTCTCTCGTATTGCAGGCAGATTCTTTACCACCTGGGCCACCAGGGAAGCCCATATATTTATCAAAGTCTGGCCAAATACCAGTTCAGTTCAGTTCAGTAAATATAAGAAACTTAATAACTATTTATCAAGCATTTACTATCTGCCACAAATTGTTCAAAATACTGGTGATAAAAACAAAGTCTCTGTCTTCAAGGAGCTTCCATTCTAGAGGAGAAGACAGAAGTAAATAAATTTATATTCAGTGTTTAGGATAAAAACAATTAGCAATTACCTTTTCAGAAATACAATCCCTGACTTCAACCAAGAAAATAAAACATGCATGTAGATGGTTGCTGTTCAGTAGGTAAGTTGTATCCAACTCTGCAACCCCATGGACTGCAGCATGCCAGGCTCCTCTATCCTCCACTATCTCCCTGAGTCTGCTCAAATTCATGTCCATGTTAGATAGCATCACTGACGCTATCTAACCATCTCACCCTCTGCCACCCACTTCTCTTTTTACCTTCAGTCTTTCTCAGCATCAGGGTCTCTTCCAATGAGCTGGCTTTTCGCATCAAGTGGGCAAAGTATTAGAGCTTCTATAACAATCCTTCCAATGAATATTCAGGGTTAATATCCTTTAGGATTGACTAGCTTGATCTCCCTGTTGTCCAAGGGACTCTCAAGAGTCTTCTGCAGCACTACAATTCAAAAGCATCAGTTCTTCAGCACTCAGACTTCTTTATGGTCCAACTCTCACATCAGTACATGACAAGGTAACCATAATATAATATAACCAGATAGCATGGAAGAGACATAAAGCAGTGAGAAGTCAAAAGAGAAATAAATTATTCCAAGTTTAGGGAAGCCTCTTGAAATTTTCCTACCATTTAAATAGAATCTTGAAGGATGTATTAAATATCAACTTTAAAAATGGGAAAAGGCACTACAGATTTTTTGTGGGTTGGCAATAGCTGGGTTGTTTCAGGCTCTCTTTCTCTTGACTACATTTTTTTCTTGATCATGGATCTTGTTCATCTTTTCCACATAAGTAGTAATATTTTTAATGTCTGATGAACACTGTGGGTGATATATTGTAGGAATTCTGGATTATGTCATCTTCATGTAAAGTATGTTGCACTTTTTTTCTGGAAGGCAGTAAATTATTCACAACCCTTTTAGTCCCATAAGGATCCATTTTGCACTCTTTGTCAGGGCAACTCTATTTTGAACTTAAACTTGAGTTAGGGATAAGCCATAGCTCTTATCCCTCATTGACACACTCACTGAAGCATGGTCTTTAGGGAATCTCAACTAAATACAAAGTGTCCAATGCGGTGTCTCGATTCTCACTGGACCAGAACTTGAACACCTCCCAGCATAGTACAAGCTCTGTATCACATTCACCTCTCTGCCCTGCAGCAGGCGATTTCTGCTGGGCCCCCTGGAGTCTTGCCTTATACAGATGTAGGCGTGTCTTTGGCCAAGGATGCACAGTAAGTCCCCAAGAAGACTTGTATGACACTTCTTCCCCAGAGTCCTGCCCTACAAAGCCCAGCTGCTTCAGCAGTTTCAAGCTGTCATCTCTGCCTTCTCAGCCCTAGGAGACTGTGCTCCATGTGGCTCCACCTCCTATGTCATGGCAGGAAAGTGTTCCAGAAAGAAATCAGGGCCACCTCATGCCCATCCCTTTAGATATCCAAAATATATTATCTCAGGAAAAAACTAATTCCTTAACTCAATACAGAATAGACATATACCAAAGTAAGCAGAACAGTTTATTGTTATTGTTGTTAGCTTTTTTATAAACAGCAGACTTGAATATGACTATAGACAAGAAAGGTAGTGGAAAAGATTAAGAAAGGCGGGGGTGGGGGAAGAATATTTGAAACCAAAGACTCAAAAGTGCTTTAAAATTTAGTTAAAGAATAATAAATATTGTATTTTGACAGGAAACATGCCAATCTCATAAGTATTTATCTTTTATGTGCTTCCTACTATGCTGAGGAAAATTAGAGGGAGTATAATACGTGATCTCTGGTCCAAAAAGTTATAACCAAAAGAATCAAAGCTCACAGATCTGAAATAATAAAGGACTGACTCACACTAATCACAGGAAAGAGAACAAAGGTACTGAAAAGAATCTGAAGGCAAGGGAGACACCTGAGGGAAGCTGGGAACATCACGAGGAAGCTAGAGGAATTACGATAATTCTGGATTGCTGCTGCTGCTGCTGCAAAGTCGATTCAGTCGTGTCCGACTCTGTGCGACCCCATAGACGGCAGCCCACCAGGCTCCTCTGTCCCTGGGATTCTCCAGGCAAGAACACTGGAGTGGGTTGCCATTTCCTTCTCCAATGCATGGAAATGAAAAGTGAAAGTGAAGTTGCTCAGTCGTGTCAGACTCTTCTCGACCCCACGGACTGCAGCCTACCAGGCTCCTCTGTCCATGGGATCCTCCAGGCAAGAATACTGGAGTGGGGTGCCATTAGGAGACACAAAGAGATTATTCCAGGCAAGAAAAAATATGAGCAAAAAAGTGTAAGCAAATGTAAACACAATGTGTTTCTGTGATGCTGAAACATCCTGACTAGGTCATGAAAAGGCAGTGTTGAGTAATTAGAATGAGGGCTAGATCAGGAGTTGGCAAACGAGCCCAAGGGGTAAATCCAGCCTCCCACATGTTTTTTAACAGACTGCGAGCCAAAAATAGTTTTTATATTTTTAAATGGTTGGGAAAAAAACTGAAGGAGAATATATCATGACATGTTAACATTTTATGAAATTCAAATTTCAGTGCCCATAAGTAAAGTTTTATTGGAGCACAACCATACTAACCAGAGAAGGCAATGGCACCCCACTCCAGTACTCTTGCATGGAAAATCCCATGGACGGAGGAGCCTGGTGGGCTGCAGTCCATGGGGTCGCTGAGAGTCGGATATGACCAAGCGACTTCACTTTCACTTTTCACTTTCCTGCATTGGAGAAGGAAATGGCAACCCACTCCAGTGTTCTTGCCTGGAGAATCCCAGGGACGGGGGAGCCTGGCAGGCTGCCATCTATGGGGTCGCAGAGAGTCAGACAGGACTGAAGCGACTTAGCAGCAGCAACCATACTAACTAGATCACATGTTGTCTGGGGCTGCTTTGGGTACGAGTAGAATTGAGTAGTAACCATATAATATACAAAGTCAAAACGATTTATTATCTGGCTCTTCACCAAAAGAGTTGCAACCAACAGTCAAAAAATAGTGAAACTCCTAACTATTTAGTCAAAAGAGGCCAGTTTGTTTCATTTTTGTGATAAGACTACTAGAGAGAATTTTAAAGACTATATATTTGGGACTTCCCTGGCAGTGCAGTGATTAAAACTCTGTGCTTCCAACACAAGGGATATGGATTCAATTCCTAGTCAGGGAACATAGATCCCACATGCTGTGTGACATGGCCAAGAAAATAATTAAAAAGTTTTAAAAGGCTACAAATTTATATTCTATCACTGCTTTGGAAACCTTTTATCAGAATTCCAAGTTTTTCTATAATTACCAAAAGTATTGATGAGTCTAAGTCACATTTTTATAGTTACTCAGGGGAATTTATGAAATGAGACCAAATTTGGTTGAACCGTTACAGAATCTTATTTTTAAATCCCTATTGAAAATCACTCACAGTTTAAATTCAGTCTCTTACCTCCTTATCAAGAACAAATCAGGTCCAAGTATTGACCGATAAATTGAAAAAGTTAGAATGGAGAAGCAGTTTAAAAGATATACCTATATATACAATAACTTAAATACTTTAACTTAATTAAAAGTCATTTATTCACCACTGTGTAAGGGCAAGAGCCCTTGTTTAATTTCATGACTGCAATATTGAGTTTTAAGTCTTCTTCCTTGCATACACCACAGCCTCAAAGGAGAGTCTACCACTTCAAATTTCAGTTTAAGTGGAGGGAAAGTGTCAAGCCAAATGTGAAACAATCTGAATACAGATCCTTCATGATCAAAGAGGAAATTCTCTCTACTCTTTTAGTTTTCTGGCCCACCTTGACTCACCTTTATTATCTTTCCAAAGCATTCCATTTTTCATAAAAATACTTTTTTCAAATATGTTTCATGGCTTTTGTAATGTTTGCGTAACTACAATCACAAATACAAATAGAAACACAAGTGACTGTGAGTACATACAACTCCCAGGTAGACCAGAAAGTGGTCTCTCAGCACACGCATTCAGCACATCACGGCCCCCTTCAACATATTCTCCAGGGGAAAGGAGTATATAAAGGAATCCAGCCTGAGGCTCCGTGAGCACGTATGGTACTCTGCTACAAGCTAATAAAGGTTTGCATCCTTTGTACAAGACACTGTTATTTTCATAGAATTTGTCTAGAAATATTTCATATTCTCAGATTTCCTAAAAAACTTAAAATATTTTCTGTTTATATTAAGCAATGAAATCAACAGAATCTAGGAGTTTTTTGCTTTGCTTTGTTTTTTCATCTTTCAATTATTGATGCTTTAGACCTAGCATTCTTGCTTAATTCTAATGTGGATAATTCCATGTTGCCTACATAAATTTTCCCAAAGTTTCAATTAGATATGGTATCCTTTGATTCTGATCCTAAATCAACATTCTTATTGTTTTGAACCATGGTCCAGCTGCCAAATTCCATTTACCAGATCAGGTTTCCAGTCATTCCAATTAGTAAACATCATTCAGAATCTGAAATGAAAAACACATTTTAAACTACGAATGAATATTTCAGCAACTAAAAATTAATATTTTCTTCTTTTCTAACTAAGCTGGCAACCTTGACCCTAACATTGCTTGAAATTACTTTTGTACTTTTTCCCCTGTATGTGGAACTATAAAAACAATTCAAGGGTAAAAAGCTTAGAGGGAAAAATGTCTTTGTTCACAATGATATTCAAATTTCATTAAACAAAAATATATATTAGCTAACTTTGTTCTGCATTTTCCAAGTCTCCTATAAATGTTATCATATTTTCATGATTTAAAAAATAAAGAAAAAAAAGAAAAAAGTATACATTAGCTATTTTAAAGTGTGCTATAGAATATATCTGATAACATAATAATTTATGATTCAGAAGGTAAATAACACTTAAAATGTATATTTTCATTCTTATAAAGAAGAATGAGAATTCAGTTTATACTAAAATAGTTAATAAAACTGTAATTGTAGAAAAAAAAGAAAAACTATTTTTGTATGTTAGGCATAGTCATGATTTTTACTTTCTTTTTTAGCTCATCTGTACATCTGATCTGGAGCTATTCCCCAAGAAACAAACCACTGGAGCTATTCTCCAGGGAAACACTGCATTTTGCGATATTCCTCTCAGTCTAGGGCTTCGGGTGAAGGTGAAAGGAACTAAGATCCTTCTTAATTCATCAATCCTAATCTAATCCTAATTTATCAATCTCTTTGAGGAATTTATTGGGAAGTTACCAATCTCTAGTCTAATCACACAGAGAAAAAGGAAAGAGGATCAGAGGATACAGGTAGGGAATGCTCTGATCATATTTGTATGTGATAACTAAATGGAAGCAGCAAGTTTTATTTTCCTACTTCAATCAAAAACTACAAATCTCTCTTCAACCTATAAAGCTAACTTTTCTAAATACAGTTAGGAGCTAGTTTCCTGGAAGAAGATGATAATTTGCTGTTAGCATTTCACACTCTGCATAATGGGGTAAACTTGCTATATCTCAGTCAATCTGGCAAACACATCCCTAAAACTCAAGAGCTATCCCATCACAACTGTCAATAGACAGCATTGTTTCCCCACACTGTTAGGTTGCAATGCTCCCTGACTTTGTAAACAACCAGTATGTTAACTACAACAAAATAAAATGGGGTATTCTTTACCAGACCTGCACAAGCACTTTCCAGCAGAACTTTCCACAATGATGGAAACATTTAGAATTCCCCCAAAGAAGTATAATTTGTTCAAAATAATTAGGAGAAGAGAGAGATGATGTGAGAAGAAGGGGTTTGGAAGAAACTTTTAAGCATAATGGCTATATTCACTATCTTGATTATGGTGATGGTTTCGGATTTATCTTAAATCTATCAAAGTGCATATTTTAAATATGTACTGCTGCTGCTGCTGCGGCTGCTAAGTCACTTCAGTCATGTCTGACTCTGTGCGACCCCATAGACAGCAGCCCACCAGGCTCCCCCATCCCTGGGATTTTCCAGGCAAGATCACTGGAGTGGGTTGCCATTTCAAATATGTATAGTTTATTACATTTTAATTACACCTCTATAAAATTCTGTGTGTGTATCCCACTGTGCTAGAAACACATAGGATATATCCCTTCTATTAAAAAATTTATATGTCTAACTCTTCCCTTAACTTTCAACACAAACACACACACACAGAATTTTATATTTGCTGTCTCTGAGGTATCTTCACCTGGCTGATCAATCGATACTTCAAACTCAATATTTCCCAAACTCATCCCTGTCTTAAGGTTTCTCTTTCTTTCAGCAGTTAAAGAGCTGCTTTAGGGTGTACAACTGGGGTTTCAATTCAAGAAGCTGATCTTTGTTGATCCAAGAATTCTGAAACGTCAGAACACAGATGAAAGTCCAGGGGAACCATCACTAAGTATCTCCTAGTTGGAGACACTGAAGAGGGAAGTGGAACAAGATCACACAGACTGGGTAAGTGCAAGGAATTTGAAACGTAATGGGAAACCACTGGGGGATTTAGGCAGAGATTTAATTTTCAGAGCTCCCTTTGTAGTTGCTATGTTTGTTTATACAGATAATACATTCCCATGGTTCAAGAGTGCAATACCTATAAAAATGTATACAGCAAAAAGCCTTCTGCATGTTTTCCATTGCTATGTAACAAATTACTCTAAAACTCAATGGCTTAGAATAATAAACTATTATTTCACAGTTTCTGTGGGTTAGGGATTGGACAGTGACTTGACTGGGTGGTTCTGTCTCAGGGTCGCTCAGGAAGTTGCATCAAAACACAGGCTAGGACTCCAAGCATCTGAAAGTTTGCTTGGACAGAGGATCTGCATCCAGGAAGGGACACACACATGGCTGCTGTTTGGAGGCCTCAGTTCTTCAACAGACGGACCTCTCTACAGGTGTGGGGCTGTTTGAGGGGCCCACACCAAGGCAGGTGGCTTCCTCTAGAGCTACTCACCCAACAGAACAAGATAGAAGCCATATCTTTTATATCTTTTATAACCCAGCCTTACAAGTTTTAGCAATGCCCTGTACGTTCCAGGTGACAGCCCTGTTCAGTGTGGGAGGGTATTACACAAGGATGTACATGTTGGGAGGTGGGAATCTTTAGAGATTGTTTTAGAAACTGGCTACCATAATCCTATCCATTTTATCTTTTATGCAACTTCCACCTTTTATTTTTCCAAATTTACCTTTCAAGTCCTATTTCAGATTTGACATCTTTCCTGAACTTCTCATATTGGTCAGAAAATATAATCTCTTCTTCAATGAGTCCTCCCTAGTATTTTATGCCCAGAGTGCCATTAAAAATAAGAGTGACTAAAAAAGGAGAAATCATGGAGATAAGAACCAGTTTGGAATAAATAAAACCACACACAAAAAAGAAATACGACCATTTAAAAATTGATACCTGAAAAAAAAAAAAAAAAGAACCAGTTTGGTTTGGAAAATGCTGAATTTGAAGTATCAATTGATCAACCAGGTGAAGCTATCACAGAGGCAGCAAATATATATTTCTGTGTGTATATGTGTGTGTGTAGTGTGTGTATCTAAAGTTAGGGGAAGAGTTAGACATAGGTTTTGAAGTTACCAGTTTACATACAGATTTTGAAATCACACACTTCCAGAAAAATCTGGAGTAACTAGGGTGAAGGTATGGAATAAGTGAGAGGACAGTCGGCACCATGAGAAATAATGTGCTATCAACCATAATGCATGAAAGGGAGATGGGACTACATAAAGAAGATTAGGTTAATGCAAAAATTTCAAAATAAGAACTGAAAAACATGCACAGATATTAGCTGGGTGGTAATCTTACATGGTGTTGGAGAAGACTCTTGAGAGTCCCTTGGACTGCAAGGAGATCCAACCAGTCCATCCTAAAGGAGATCAGTCCTGGGTGTTCTCTGGAGGGAACGATGCTAAAGCTGAAACTCCAGTCCTTTGGCCACCTCATGAGAAGAGTTGACTCATTGGAAAAGACTCTGATGCTGGGAGGGATTGGGGGCAGGAGGAGAAGGGGATGACAGAGGATGATGGCTGGATGGCATCACTGACTTGATGGACGTGAGTTTCAGTGAACTCTGGGAGATGGTGATGGACAGGGAGGCCTGGCGTGCCGCAATTCATGGGGTCGCAAAGAGTCAGACACAACTGGGCAACTGAACTGAACTGAATCTTACATGGCGTTAAGAAGGCGAGAAAAGATAGTTTGCAGTAGGGTAAGAGGTGAACAGGAATTCAGTGAGTAGAAATAAGGAAAAGAGACCAGATTACAGGGTAGATTTCATGATATGCAACCCACTCAGTTATAGGGGCCCAAGAGCCTATGCTTGATTTAATCCTCTGCTTTTACCATCAAGAAATTCTCAATAATTTGGGGCAAGAGGCCTCATATTTTCACTTTGTACTGAATTCTGCAAATTCTGTAGCTGGTCCTGTTTAGACCATACTTTGAAGAAGTTTGACTAAGCAAGGAAAGAGAGATGAGGCAGTAGGGGTGAAGTACAGACATCAGACCATTCTCTATCTATTTATTGTGGCTATTCTGGTTATTGTTGATATTTTTATTTTAGGATGAGAAAGATTTACTGGCTTAGGGAAATGAGCCAATGGTGAAAGGAGGTTGAAGGTAAAGAACCAAGAAAAATTGGGCAATAGAGTGAGAGAGAGATGAGAAAGAAAGGAACAATGCAACAGAGCCCAGGTGGACACTTCATCCCTGAGACTAGAGGAAAAAAGATGAAAAGAATGAGAAAGTAACGCAGGTTGATCTGAGACTCATTCATCCAGTGAAGGAAAATAAAAGCCACGTACTCCCAGGAAGGCAGAGGAAACTGCTGGGTAAAAAACTTGACAAGAAAAAGAATGTTTAACACCAGAAGGAAATGGAACAAAATGTTCACCAAAAGTAGGTAAAAGGGTTGAATATTAAACTTAGAGTCTAATATTTTAATATTTTACATGGATGAATCAGAAAACAATTATGCTAAGTAGAAGTCAGGTGAAAAAAAAAGGAGCAGATATTGTTTAATTCCATTTATATAACATTATAATTGCAAATCAATCCATAGTGACAAGCAGCCTGGGAGTAAAGGAGGGGCAGGAAGGGGGGATCCCACAAAGGGGCATGAGGAAACTCTTGGGGTGATGAGTATGACCACCATCTTGATTGTGGTAATGGTTTCACGGCTGTGCACATTTGTCAAAACTTATCCAATTCTATATATTAAATATAATGCAGATAACTCAATAAAGCTATTTTAAAATTTGGGTTAAATAAATAGTTCTGTGTCATTTTTGGCATAACTAGAATGCACCTCTCATCTGTCTGGTGCGACAAATGATCTCTGCTAATGGGGATGAGGTACATTCGTGATCCTAGACACTCCAGTGTGTGCTATCTGATGCCTGTGTTTCTTTCTTTATTTTTTTTTTTGGCTGTTCTATACCACATGACTTGGAGGATCTCAAGTTCCCCAACCAGGGATTGAACCTGGACCCTGGCAGTGAAAGCCTGGAATCCTACCTACTAGCTACCAGGGAATCCCTCAGTATATCCATTTCTACACCTGTTTGTTTCTTCCGTTCCTGCAGGAAAGTGGTACATCTCATCTCAAAGTTAAAGCCTCCACCTATGTCCTCCATCCCCCACACACTTTTTTCCTTGCTTTTGAAATAACTTCTATTCTCCCAGGTTTCCTCTTCCTCTTAATTTGCCTCTGTAGATAGTATCAACACAAATAAAACTTGCTAATTTATCTTAGTTTGAGAGTGCCAGCTGTTTTTCTCCCCACTGATAGGCTGCATAATCTCAAAATAACCATCACAATGTATGCAAAATTACATCAATTTAAACTGATATGTTTCAAAGCACATAGAAACTCCAAGCAGGATTCCCTATTTTAAAGAAGAGATACTGTGATTATCATTATGATGAATCCCTTTCACCTGTTTTGTGCTCAGTTTATATATATTGGCTTTCTATTTACTTAAACAACAAACATCTGAATAGCAACATTGGCAAAGTACTGACTATAGACATTCATGAGTGCGTGCTGAGTCACTTCAGTCATGTCTGACTCTTTGTGACCCTACGGATCGTAGCCCACCAGGCTCCTCTGTGCATGGGATTCTCCAGGCAAGAATACTGGAAAGGGCTGCCTGGGATGCCCACGCCCTCCTCCAGAGTATCTTAGAGATCCAGGGATGGAAATCATGTCCCAATGTCTCCTGCATTGGCAGGCAAGTTCTTTACCACTAGCGCCACCCAGGAAGCCCATACACATTCATGAAACCACTTTAAACTGTTGGAAAGACATTGAACACTCTACAGAAAAAAAAAAAATTCCAAATATTCAGGGAGCATTTCACCTTTAATGATAAATACCGGGGGAAAAGGTAATTAGAGAGTTGAAACATAATTTCTCAGAAAAGGTTTCATTCATCTAAGCATCTCTTGCCTAAAATTTTAAAAACAAACTAGTTATCCTGCCTGTCTCCCAGTTTTTCAATCCACACTTCAAACAATCATCCAATAAATATTTATTGAGCTGCTAAGTAGAAGGCACTATTCCATGCCCCAGAAATGCAGGAGATACTGTAATTATTCATTCCTGCTAAAAACTCCCACTGACTTCCTATTGATTACAAAGAAAGTCTACACTTATGGGCAAGGCAATCATCATCTTTCATAATCAGAGTCAAATGTGAGTCTAGGGTCGTTTGTCACCAATACTCTAAGTCAGTGGTCATCAGCAATTTTAATCTTAGGACCTGCTCACAATTACGAAAAGTTAGGAAGAACCTCAAAGAACTTTAGTTTATGAGTTATATCTATCAATATTCATCATGTTCAAAATTAAAAACATGAACTCTAAAAATGTTTTTCAAATCATTTTGCACATGGACTATTCTCTAAGATACACCATATATTATGCCATAAAACAAGTCATTAAATTTAAAAGAACTGAAAGTATATGATGAATTTCTCCAACCACAAGAGAATGAAATTAGAAACCTATAACAGTGGAAAATATTAAAATTTTTAAAATATGTAGAAAATAAATAACACACTTCTAGTAACCAATGGGTCAAAGAAGAAATCACAAGGGTTATTAGATAATACTTTGAGATGAATTAACATGAAAACACAACAAAACAAAACTTACGGATTAGAATGATAGCAGGGGAAAAATTATAGCTATAAACATGCATGTTAAAAATATTTCAAGTCAAAAACCTAATGTTTCACTTTAAGAAACTAGAAAAAGAAGAGCAGAGTAAACCAAAGGCAAACAGAAAGAAGGAAAAAATAAAGATTGGAGCATAAATAAGCAAAACAGAGAATAGAAAAAATATCAAAAAAAAACAAAAGTTGGTTCTTTGAAAAGATCAACAAACTGACAAATTTTAATTGGATTGACCAAGAAAACAAAAAGGATTCTCAAATTACTAAAATCGAGAATAAAAAAAAGAAGATTAAAAAAGAAGGAAGATCCAAAATGCCGAAACAGTACTGAAAAAGAACATGGGAGAGGGGACTGCAAGAAGATCCAATCAGTCCATCCTAAAGGAAATCAGTCCTGAATATTCGTTGGAAAGACTGATGCTGAAGCTGAAACTCCAATATTTTGGCCACCTGATGCAAAGAACTGACTCACTGGAAAAGACCCTGATGCTGGGAAAGATTGAAGGTGGGAAAGGGGATGACAGAGGATGAGATGGTTGAATGGCATCACCTACACGATGGACGTGAGTTTGAGTAGGCTCCAGGAGTTAGCGATGGACAGGGAAGCCTGGTGTGCCGAAGTCCATGGGGTCGCAAAGTGTCGGACACGACTGAGCGACTGAACTGAACTGAACTGAACTGAGGGGAGTGGGAAAGGGGAGTGGGAAAGGGGAGTGACTGCTAACAGGTACAGAGTTTTCAGATATAGAGTTTCTTTTTCGGGTGATGAAAATATTATAATGGAATTAAATAGTGTTATTTGCACAACTCTGTGAATATGCTTTATAAAATACACTGCTTTAAAATGGTGAATTTTATGGTATACGTAACTCAATTTTTTAAAAAACAGAATTTATACAAAAAGTGATGCAAAAAAATGAAGAAAAATAGCAGAAATAATTAACAAATTAAGAGCATTCACCAGAAAAATGTTCCCAAAGATAGACAAGATTTAATCAAAAATATTAATACATTTTTTAAACTTTTAAAAGTAATTGCATTTATAAAATAAGAGCACAAACTAAAAATACAAGTACTTAGGGAAAATAAGGAGATATCAATACTTTCAAAGGAGATAAAACATGAGCTGGTAGAAATCAAGAAAAAATTAAAAGCCCTCTGGAGTTCCCTAGTGGCCTAGTAGTTAGGATTCCAAACTTTCACTGCCAGGGCCCAGGGTCAGTGAACTGAGTCAGTGAACTGAGATCCCATAAGCTGTGTAAAAGACCTCAAGAAAGGAAATCATTATAAAAGCAGAAAAAGGGGACATTACAGAGAAAACATAAGATTTTTTAGAGTATATTAAAGGAGAACTTAGAAATCCAGTATAGCATAAATCTAGAAAATAGCTAGACCTATAGAAATACAAATAATTTTTTATTGTATGGAAAAGTAATTTGAAGTAATTGCACAAACTTAGATTTATTTACAGTTTATGGCAAGCTTTGATACAAGGAAGTAACTATTCTGACACAGACCAAGACTGATAAACTACCACAAAAGTTTATCAGCAAACAATGTAGAATTGTGAGGGAAAAGGAAAAGACCATAGTTTTCCGCTAGATATAATTGACTTTTGTTGTTTGTTTATAGTAGCTTTATTCATTATCACCACAAAATAGAAGCAACCAAGATGTCTTTTAGTAGGTAGATGGATAATAGACATAAGTTACTTATGAAAAAGTTAAGAATTTAACATTGGGACCACAACATAAAGCTTCCATATCTTTAAAATATAATAACATGGAGAAGGAAATGGCAACCCACTCCAGTGTTCTTGCCTAGAGAATCCCAGGGACGGGGGAGCCTGGTGGGCTGCCGTCTATGGGGTCGCACAGAGTCAGACACGACTGAAGCGACTTAGCAGCAGCAGCAGCAGCAGCAGGAGGGACGAAAGTGAATATTGTGAAAGGGATTGCTAAAGAGATGATTGATAAAATATTTTAAAACCAAAAAAAAAAAAAATAATAATAAACATGAAGAAAAACATGTAAAAAGTTTACACCAGTGCTAACATCAAAAATTAACTTAATTTCTGGGTGGCTGGATAATAAATAAACTTTATTATCTTCATTTTGCTTGTGTTTCATTAATATTTTATTAATATCAATTTTTTGTAATAACTAAATTTAAAAAGTATAAAAAAGAACAATGATATACATTGTTTGCTATATAAATATAATTATGTACCTGAAGAGTATTCTGCTTCTTATCATTATTCTTCTGCAGTTTGGGTTTAGTAACTCTGTCTTTTTATTGTCATTATATAACCTCATATAAATTGTTCCCTTAGGTATGTGGACTAAGACCTTAATTAGACCTCTGCCTCAGTAAAGATTTCGATGTTCTTACCAGCAGCTGGATAAGCAGTACTCATTGCATCATGCTGCTTAAGGACTTTTCCTGTCTAGGATTTACAGGAGGTAAGATGACATAAATTATAGTCACAAAGTATGCCCAATAACAAATAATTAAGAATATTTAGTTCTCCAAAGATAATTTTTCCTTGCTGTACGGTATACCATACCCCAATCTAAAAACAATTATGGGTAGTATTTCTTTAGGAAAAACAGCTGACTTTTTTTTTTTTTTTTACAGCTGACTTTTTTAAAACAGAATGCTTCATAAAGGTAGCAAAATGATTCACCAAACAATCAAGCAAAATCAAAAGTGTGTGTGTGTGTGTACATATACATACACACATGAAGTGAAGTGAAATGAAGTCGCTCAGTCGTGTCCGACTCTTTGCGACCCCATGGACTGTAACCTACTAGGCTCCATCCATGAGATTTTCCAGGCAAGAATACTGGAGTGAGTTCCCATTTCCTTCGCCAGAGGATCTTCCCGACCCAGAGATCGAACCCAGGTCTCCCACATTGCAGGCAGACGCTTTACTGTCTGAGCCACCAGGGAAGCCCCCTATATATGTGTGTTATTAGTTAATTAGTAAATTAAGTTAGTAAATTAGTAAACTAATTAGTAAATTAGTTAATCTTAATTTCCCACAAAACACTATTCAACAACTGAAATGCACATTGCTATGGAAAAATAACAGAGTAATTAATTTCTTTAAAACTTGGAGCAATGACTTTTTTGGAAAGAATACATAAGAAATCTAGTGGACCATCCTCTGCCAATAATAGATGTTTTTAAAACTGCAAGGAAATTTGTGAAACATCCATCTTCAATGTTTCAATTATATACATCAGAAAATAAATCTTAGGTAAATGAAAATATCTATATTTTTAAGGTTATGGTATAAAATGAAATTAGACACCTTGTAGTGCTTTCTATCATTACACCTTTTATGAATTCTAACTGCAGCAAAACTTCATTCAAGTGACTCACTCTGTTCCCCAAAGCCACACCACATTGTTTTGCCCTCATCATTCTGTAAGTAGTTTAATCATCTATTTTTCATGGGTGAACCTAGCAGTACCTACAGTGAGATTACTGCCACAAAACACATCCTTTTTATGTAACAGAGTAATGTTATACTTGGGCTTCTCTAAGGGCTCAGACAGTAAAGAACATACCTGCAACACAGGAGATATGGGTTCAATTCCTGGATCAGGAAGATCCCCTGGAGAAGGCAATGCCTACCCACTCCAATATTCTTGCCCAGAGAATTCCATAGACAGGGGAGCTTGGACAGCTACAGTTCATGAGGTCACAAAGTGTCAGACATGACTGAGCAACTAACACGCGTGCGTGCACAAACACACACAATGTTGTACTTATACCCCATTATCTTTCAAAAAGAGATTTTTAACCATTTTTTAAATCCGGCTTCCCTTATGGCTCAGGCAGAGGAACCAGAGATCAAATTGCCAACATCTGCTGGATCATCGAAAAAGCAAGAGAGTTCCAGAAAAACATCTATTTCTGCTTTATTGACTATGCCAAAGGCTTTGACTGTGTGGATCACAATAAACTGTGGAAAATTCTGAAAGAGATGGGAATACCAGACCACCTGACCTGCTTCTTGAGAAACCTATATGCAGGTCAGGAAGCAATAGTTAGAACTGGACATGGAACAACAGACTGGTTCCAAATAGGAAAAGAAGTACGTCAAGGCTGTATATTGTCACCCTGCTTATTTAACTTATATGCAGAGTACATCATGAGAAATGCTGGGCTGGATGAAGCACAAGCTGGAATCAAGATTGCCGGGAGAAATATCAATAACCTCATATATGCAGATGACATCACCCTTATGGCAGAAAGTGAAGAGGAACTAAAGAGCCTCTTGATGAAAGTGAAAGAAGAGAGTGAAAAAATTGGCTTAAAGCTCAACATTCAGAAAACTAAGATCATGGCATCCAATCCGATCACTTCATGGCAAATAGATGGGGAAACAATGGAAACAGTGACACACTTCATTTTGGGGGGCTCCAAAATCACTGCAGATGGTGACTGCAGCCATGAAATTAAAAGATACTCCTTGGAAGGAAAGTTATGACCAACCTAAACAGCATATTAAAAAGCAGAGACATTACTTTGTCCACAAAGGTCCGTCTAGTCAAGGCTATGGTTTTTCCTGTGGTCATGTATGGGTGTGAGAGTTGGACTATAAAGAAAGCTGAGCACCGAAGAATTGATGCTTTTGAACTGTGGTGTTGGAGAAGATTCTTGAGAGTCCCTTGGGCTGCAAGGAGATCCAACCAGTCCATCCTAAAGGAGATCAGTCCTGAGTTTCACTGGAAGGCCTGATGTTGAAGCTCAAACTCCAAAACTTTGGCCACCTGATGCGAAGAGTTGACTCATTTGAAAAGACCCTGATGCTGGGAAAGATTGAGAGCAGGAGGAGAAGGGGACGACAGAGGATGAGATGGTTTGGATGGCATCACTGACTCAATGGACATGATTTTGGGTAAACTCCGGGAGTTGGTGATGGACAAGCAGGCTTGGCGTACTGCAGTCCATGGGGTTGCAAACAGTCGGACATGACTGAGCGACTGAACTGATCTGAATTCCTTTAAAAACCGTATTTCATCATATAGTGTTTGACCCTCCTTTGTTTACAACTATTTGATTGTTTTCCTTACAATATAAAAAATAGTCATTACTACATCAAAAATATATAGAGATACCCCAAAGTTAGCTATTTTCCCCAAAATTGTGCAGGAGTGAAAAATAAAAAAAAACAAGATTTTCTAACCTTTAAGACAATGCTGAAATCTTGGGCTACTGAATTTATTATACCTTACATAAAATTACAAATTATTTAATTAGGATGTAATACATGATCATTAATATTTTTAATGATACTATTTGAAAGATAAAAAAACTAAACCATCAATATTTCTACTACCCAAACATAGCCACTCTTCTTCCTAGCCTTTTTTTTATTGAAATATTCTTTATATTTTCATAGTTATACTCACTTTATGTAGAAATTATTGTCTAAGTCATTTTTTTAAATGAAAAAGCATATTTTGGGAGGGAAGAGGTAGTTTGCTAACCTTTTGTTCCAGGAAAAAGACATAAACATACATTAGAAGAAATTATAAAATGGCAAAACATTTAATAGATTCCAAAATCTCTGCTTTATTACTAAAGGTACACACGATAATTTATGTATAAAAACTGTATTTATAGGAAAATTCAAGTTCTGGAATTGCCTGAATCCTCTAGAGTAAATGGTTTTCATTTAATTTTTTTATTCATAGGAAAAACATTTATCTCATGCCTTATGAATGTTTTCCAAATCAAATATATAAAATAATTGCAAAGAAATAAACTAGTTAATCTAACAATATGATTAGGTCATAAGACTTCACATTTGAGTATTTGATTGACTAATTTCATTGCCATCTACTTTGAGGAGAAATAACCCTTCTTAAAGGAATCAGACTCAAACCAGAGTCCATAAACATTTGCCCCACTAGTTTTGTTTCTGAGCTTTTTTTAAAATTCCATAAAAACAACTGGGACTCTGGAATATAGCTGCCCTTGTTAGCATTCCAAAAATTAAAGCTCTGATCTGCTCTGGCCAGGAACACTCTAGAAATAATGAAGTCCAGCTTTCTCATCACCCCACTCCAGTACTCTTGCCTGGAGAATCCCATGGACAAAGGAGCCTGGTAGGCTGCAGTCCATGGGGTCGCTAAGAGTCGGACATGACTGAGCGACTTCACTTTCACTTTTCACTTTCATGCATTGGAGAAGGAAATGGCAACCCACTCCAGTGTTCTTGCCTGGAGAGTCCCTCGGACGGGGGAGCCTGGTGGGCTGTCGTCTATGGGGTTGCACAGAGTCGGACATGACTGAAGCGACTTAGCAACAGCAACAGATAGGGAAAAGGGCTTCCCTTGTGGCTCAGCTGGTAAAGAATCTGCCTGCAATGTGGGAGACCTGGGTTTAGTCCCTGGGTTGGGAAGATCCCCTGGAGAAGGGAAAGGCTACCCACTCCAGTGTTCTTACCTGGAGAATCCCAGGGACGGGGGAGCCTGGTGGGCTGCCGTCTATGGGGTCGCACAGGGTCAGACACGACTGAAGCGACTTAGCAGCAGTTTTCTCATGGAAGATTAGCATGTTTAAAAACATAGCTTAGAACTGCTCTCAATGGTCAAACCATATGTATCTCTACGAAATCAAAAAGTAATAATTAGATGTTAAAAAATAATGAAATAAATTTACTCCAAGAGGAGGCATCCTTCCTTACATTTGTGAAGCACCATTGTATTAAGCCTCTTTGTTCCTATTTTTTATATTGAGAGCTCAGCAGTTTAATGACAGTGGTGGAGGGGACGATGCGCCCTAAGTTTTACTGAGCGCTGAGCAAATGCCAGATATTCTCCTTCCATCCTTTCTTTCATCTTCACAACCACCCCCAGCGAAACTAGGGATTGAAACTGGGCAGGATCTCACGAGGCCTTTCCAGGTACAAAATCCCTTTTGTGCCCCCTGTTCTTTTTCTAGGAAAAAAAGGGGGGTGGCTTTAGACTCCTAGGCCTTCCCTGACTTCCAAAGAGCAGGATTAAGCAGTTAATGATTAGGACAACAGTCACAAAACTCCTAACTCCTCCTGAAGGGAGATAGATCTGATAAACATCTTGACTTGTTCTGCAGAACCTGAGACCCCCACCCAGTTGGAGGATGGTGACTGCATTCTGACTACAAACACCTCAGACTGGCTGGAACCCGGAGGCTGAGATTCCGGATACATCACCCCACTACCTCACCACCTACCAATCAGAAGAATGTCCACAAGTTGCTCACCCATCCTATGAACCTCTCCTCTAACACTATCTTTAAAAACCCTTTCCTGAAAGCCAGAGTTTGGATCTTTTGAGCACAAGCTGCCTGTTCTCCTTGCTTGGTCCTGTAATAAATCTCTGCTCCAAACGCAGACATTTCAGTTTGTTGGACCTCACTGTGTACCAGGAACTCAAGCCTGGGTTTGACAACACTAGGAGTATTATTACCTTCACCATTTTAGATGAGGAAAATGAAGCACATAAGCTAAATAACCTGCTCCAGTCACTTAGTAACTTGCCCCAGTCACTCTAGATTTGACTCTGGATTTGAACTCAGGGCTGAGTTCTCAATGCTTTTACAGAAAAAGGAAAAATGTCTTTATGTTCTCCATGTAGCTTTGACTGCTGCTGCTGCTGCTGCTGCTGCTAAGTCGCTTCAGTCGTGTCTGACTCTGTGCAACTCCATAGACGGCAGCCCACCAGGCTCCCCCATCCCTGGGATTCTCCAGGCAAGAACACTCTTTCCTCTTTTTCTCTCAGCACCTTTTTGTTTGCTTGTTTTGAACAAAGAATTATCTCAATGCACATTTATGATACAATGTTGCCACCAGGAAAGAGCTCCATTTTAAAACATCATACTAATACAATATTGTAAAGTAATTAGCCTCCAATTAAAATAAATAAATTTATATTAAAAAAAAATTAGAAGTCTCATGTCCCTTGGAATACAGATCATGTCCCTGAATTTTATTTAATCCTCATATTAACTCTTACCCCATTTTATACATAAACTCAAGTAACTCACCTCAAAGCAAACAGCTATTTAGTAGCTATTTATGAAGTGGAGATGTTGTACAGCTGAATTTGAAACCCACATATCCTTTCCTTCAGAGTCCATGTGCTTTAAGAGGCTAAAATATGTAGGCTACCGTGCCTGCAGTAAAGAGGATATTTAAGACAACCCTCAGTAAACCAGAGTAACCACATGTTTAGTTTGGGTCTCAATCTAAATCCTTGTTAGTCAAATATGATCAGCCTTTGGGAGAATCCTAAATTCCTCAGAAATAGATTTAAAAGTTCCAAATTTCAAGGAATTCCAACCTAATTAGTAGTCCATATGCAATTTCAACCTTTCCTTTTCCCAAGAAGACATAAATCCAAGAGCCTGAGTGTAGCCCAGCTAATTAGGTCTTTGTCAAACAATAGCCCTTTTCTTTAAATCTGTGGCTTCTCACCCAGATGATAAAAAGCTATTTCAGCTCAAGACTTTTACTTAATTGGTTTGCACCCTCCCAGGGACCTCCTGGGCTCCTCCTGCATATCCCCACATCAGAGTGTAGGGAGAGTTCTCTGCCTGCCAGCAAAGCACAGATCTTCTAAGATTTATGCCTGGCTTTCATGTTCAGCCACTGAATTAAATCGAAAGGCTTTGCTCCTATTGCTGCAACTACCTTCTCGAAGGAAAGCACTGCTTTGGACACTTGGGCATGTCAAAGGAAGTTTGTTTACCATTAGAAAAGTCCAGCAGAGTTAACAGTGAAGCAATTCTTTTGTAGCCTTTGGCAGCCCCTATGGCTAAGGACCCCAGATCACAATAGCCCCAGTCACCCAAACTTGGAAGGCAAAACTCACATTGAAAAACTAGCTGTTGTAAAATCTTTTCACTCGAAAATGTTAACTTTTTTAAGATTCTACTGATACCTATTAAACCCACAAAACTAAAGAAGCTCCTAATTTGGCAACTATTGCCTTATGTTGTAACTATATGGTATATGTAAACTACACAATTTTAGACCTAAAGATACAGTAATTATTTTCTCAAAATGCTTCATTTTTCCAGAAACTTAAGGCCCAGAGGGTTCAAGTGTCTTTTCCATTAGTAGGAGGGTGGGTCCAAAACCCAGATCTTCTCAATTATTTCTTAGTGTTCAAATTAAAACTTAAAAAAAAAAAAAAGAAGAAAAAAATCTCTGTTAAAAACTTGAGTTACAATTAAATGGTAAATCTGACTCCAAGAGACTGTGGGAGGAGAGAGTGACTGGAACAGAAGCACAGTCAATGGCACTAAATCAAATAAATGCTTTATTCTCTGAGTGCTAGGACACTGTAAGAAAGAAACGCCGACACAAATCTTATTTCACTACAGCTCTTCTCCCCACAGAATGGACCAGATTTGCTGGGATGGGCCACCCAATGGATATATGCGCTCAGTCGTGTCCAGCTCTTTTGTGACCCCACCAGTCTTCTCTGTCCATGGGAATTCTCCAGGCAAGAATACTAGAGTGGGTAGCCATTCCCTTCTCCAGGGGATCTTCTTGCCCCAGGGATGGAACCCGCATCTCCAGTGACTCCTGTAACGACAGGCAAACTCTTCACCACCAGGCCACCTGGGAAGCCCATACCACCCAGTGGATGTAGAGAACAGTATTCTGTATCCTGTAGAGAGTGGTCACCCCATGATTAGCAGATTAGCTTGCGTATTCCTGCTGTTAGGGAACAAACATCGTGGAAACCAGGGCAAACTTAATACCAACATTTCATCTGTTTAGGTTTTTTTTTTTTTTCTTTCAAGCAGTCAAGATCATCAGTTCAGGAGAGTGCTAGCTCTTAGCCATCAAATGCAAGTCAGCCAGGTGAGAGGGAACTCCAGAAAGGGCTTGTGGCCAGGCAGGGTGGTCACAGGTGAGGAGCTATGCAACTGCCACCACGCTGACCCACGAACACACACACTGGATCCGCAGCAGAGACTTTCTGAACAAGACTTCAGGCAGCAGAACAAAAATCCCTGGCTTCCTGCCATATAAGCTGGCAGCAAATAAGAGACAATAGAAGGGATAAACTTAGGCCGAGACAGCTCACTTGAGGGCTGAAGCCTTCCTAGACATGAGGAGGAGGAGCCTGCTGAGGCCAGATAAAACCCAGAGAGACCAACGTCTATCTGGATCCAGCTGCCCCTGTTCTTTCCCAAATCCAGAAAGCAAAAAAGAAGAGTACCAGGAGTGTAAAAGGCATGGTGTTTTAATGTAGATACTGAAACAAATGCTTGTAATTATCTTATATAAAAGTATAATGCTTTGAGGAAATGCTTTGTGCTAAGAAAACCCCTAAGTTCTCTCTTTAGCTTTGCCCAAGAACTATTTAGCCCAGCAATTATACAGCCCTCAGCCCAGATATATTCGTTTGTCATTTTACTTCAAAGACTTCAGGGTAGGCAGTGGAATAATGCAGTTGTACACTGAAGCAACTTAGCACACAAGCATGCAAACTGATTTTAATGCACACTCTGAGGGCAGCTGAATCACATTTCTTAGGGGCAGTTTTCTGCACTGGAGAAACCCTCACCAAGAGTCAAAACTCCCAAGGTTGCTTGGGCAAACCCTTCAAGCATCTCCATCTGAATCTACACAAGAGGCATCATAAATGAACACAAGGCCTTCGATACAACCTGTTATTGGTGAACTGCGTGGGCCTCAGGCAACGGGGATGGGCTGGAAACGTGGGATGGACAGTCCTACCCTGAGGCTAGACAGAGCACCTGTCTAGCCTAGCGGCGCAGAAATTATGAGGTGGCTTTTATGACTAGAATGTCACGTGTTCCTGCATCTGTCACATAACAGAGAATTCTGTCACCTGTGCCAACTACAAGGGTAGGAACCCTGCTGCCACACCATCATAGCACTGCCTCAGACAGAACTCGTATGTTGGTGACTGCAAGAAAGCACCGAAGAGTGGAGAACAGCAGCTGCATTTCAGGTTGTGTGACTGCTTCTGTACTTGCCAGCTGTTGAATGTATGTTCACAGAACACAGTCTGGTCTGAACATGCTTTCACTGTATCGCCTCACGTGGTACTGATATTGTAGATGGGAGAGAAGACAACGCTCACTCGCTTCCTCTGCTTGCAGCAACTGCTCTGTGCACAAAAAGAGCCTGAGAACTCTGACTGGCCACACCGCAAGACAGATGCACCGCTGAAACCACCCCCGCCCACCTCTGCTTGTATTTGCTCAAAGTGAAACAGGAAATTTCCCACTTATGTCCCCCTCTAAAACAAAATCCTACAAAAGCTATGAAGTTACATTTACTTCTATAACTCCCAAGTGTGTTAGCAGCATGATGAAACAGTACAGACAAGAATGCCATACACGAGTGACGTGTAATGATGGTGGGTGTACTCGGATTGATCCCACTAATCGCTGACAAGATAAGCATCGTGGGATCTTCAGATGACTGGAGGCGTGGCCTCTGCAGGCTGAGTAAACTGTGAAACTTACAGTAAATAGGCTCCATCACGCCCTTTGCTTTGTGTTTTGTCTTTAGGCCTTGTCAGCTTATATATCAAGGTTTCTTGCTGTTTTTCCACCAGAAAAAAAAAAAAATTATGTAGAGTATTTTGTTGCCAGTGTGGCAATTTACTGAAAATATTTGTGTCTCTGTATTAATATACTGTAGAAGTGACTGATTAGCATTTGCAGTACATAATCATGAAGCAATATTCCAGGTCAAAAAAAGAGAAAATTCCAAGGGAGACAATAAGATGGTAAATACTCTCTAAATCATCTTTGTCTTCAAAGACGTTACTCACAGTAATGGTCCCAAACAAAATCCTTAAGCCAAGCTGGTCTTCTTTTTAATTTTACTTCTGTTTCAATCAATACAAGAACTAAGATGGAGTGTGAAGAATAGAATCCTCCTGAGAAAATAAAGGACCTTGACATCATTCCCCCAAGTTTTGACATTACCACCCCCAAATTTGCTCTTATGATTAGAAACAACTTTAGAGTCAAGCACATCTGAGTTCAAATTTCCCTTCTTTCATTACAGGTACCTAACTTCTCTGAACAATGATTCCTCATCCATCAATCAAAATATATTTAGTAATACTAGCCTGCAATGTTGTTATAAGGACTTAGAAAGATAATATACAAAGAGCATCTGAAAGAATGCCTAGCACATAATCCGTGCTCAATATATGACAGTTTTATTATTTTTCTTATTGACCTTATTTTTGTGAGCAACAATATTATCACTCATTAGGAGCCTGTGTCCATAAAAATGCTTCCTCTTAACAAGAGATCCTAGAATGAAGGAAGCAGTGATACTTATAAATAATTCATGAAATTTCCATAAAATAGTAGTCATCTTCACTGCCTGGAAAGTGATAAATAAATTAAAATTCTGATTTTCTTCACCATGTGATAAGAAAGGAGATCAAACTATCCTGTCATAAAATATGACACTTTGGCATAAAAATAGTCTTAAGCTCAAAGCGGTTAAACAACAGCAAATATGGAATGTAGAAAGAGATCTCTGCCCTCACTTTACCTGCCTAAAAGTGGAACATAAGTTTCCCTTTTGGAAGGTGTTCTCCCCTCCCTCTCCCATACCAGGAAATGGAAAACAACCACTATTACTGCAGACAGAAAGACTTTAAGACCAAGACTGATCTGCATAAACAAGCCTTACTAAAACCTTTGTCTTTCATTGTTTTTGCTCTTTAGTTGCTAAGTCATACCTTACTTTTTTTGTGATCACGTGGACTACAGCCCACCAGGCTCCTCTGTCCATGGAACTTCCCAGGCAAGAACACTGGAGTAGGTTGCCATTCCTTCTCCAGGGGATCTTCCCAACCCAGGATTGAACCATATCTCCTGTGTCTCCTGCACTGACAGGCAGTTTCTTTACCACTGAGCCACCAGGGAAGCCCATTTATATTCCATTATTTCCCACCCACTATATATTTACTCTCCCACAAAATACGGTCCATAGAAACCCAAACCCTTTTTCCCTCACTTCATCAATTCTCCACAATTTATTGCTCTTTGTGAAAATGGTATATGAGGCTAAGTACTCCTTTAAATTTTTGTTTTCTTTCTATAAGGGTCTCTGTGTCCTAAAATTAAAACATTAACACCAAATACAATGTATATGCTCTTTCTCCTGTTAACTGTTTTGTCAGTTTTAGTCAAATTTGAACATCCCAATAACAGAAGGAAGAGGGTTTTCTTTCTCTACAAATTTATATATGGTTTGAAACTAGGAAGCACTCATTTTAATTTTAGAGGAGACAAGTAAACATTAATAAATAGCTTGAAAGAGCACTTAGTGCTCTTCCTTTTGAGTTAGATCTTTGCTACAAATCCAAGAACCAGCAGAATCAGCATCACCTGGGAGATTGACAGAAATGCAAAATGAGACCCTACCCCAGACCTATGGAGTCAGAATCTGCATCTTGACAACATCCAGGTGATGCGTATGCACACTGAAGTTTGAGGGACACTGGACCCCTAACTACCCTCTTTGTGGTTATTGTTTAGTTACTAAGTCATGTCCAACTCTTTGCAACCCCATGGACTGTAGCCCACCAGGCTCCTCTGTCCATGGGATTTCCAAGGCAATAATACTGGAGTGGGTTGCCTTTTCCTTCAAGAGATCTTCCCGACCCAGGGATCACATCTGTGTCTCCTGCACTGGCAGGTGGATTCTTCACTGCTGAGTCCCTAGGGAAACCCCTATATTCCTCTACTTGCATCCTTAATGACACTTGGAGTGGTGGGCATTCTGGTATTCTGTTTCTAATCAGTAGGAGGTGACTAAGTAAGTCACTGCAGCATAGTAACACGTTATCTCTTTTTTAAAACCCAGTTCAAGCCTTGTACAATGTGTACAAGGCTCAGAATATCCATGGTGTCAAATTATAAACAAATATATTCTTGTCAATGGATTTTTTCAAGCTCCCTTGGCCTAACCATGAGCATCTGCCCCTTGTGCTATGGTCTCTGTAGCAGAGAATACAGTTTACATAATATGTTAACGTAATATGTTTACAGTTTACATAGTATGTTTACATAATATGTTAGCTCAGAAGGTAGACACTGTTGATTTGACATTTCCTGACTTCTTGAAATACAAAAGCTCAGTAAGTGTAAGGAATACCTTCCTTCATTTCTTAGAAAAGTAATTTCATCCACATGTCTATTGGTCACAGTCCTTTTAAAATCTTTTTTTTTTTTCGCACTGATTGACAAAAGACTCATTACCAAGGGTCTCTCTGGTGTCTCAGTGGTAAAGAATCCACCTGCCAATGCAGGAGACAGAGGTTTGATCACTGGGTTAGGAAGACTCCCTGGAGAAGGAAATGGCAAACCACTCTAGTATTTTTGCCTGGGAAATCCCATGGACAGAGAAGCTTGGTGAGCCCCACAGTCCATGTGGGTCACAAAAGAGTCAGACACGACTTAGCAATGTAACACACCAACAACTTATTACCAAACTTTAGTTAGGTTCCTTTGAGCCCTCAATTAAGCCTCAGTCTTGGCCCCATCCTTGTTAGGACTGGATAGATCAGTTTCAGCAAGAATTCTGCTAAGTTAGTGTAGAGAATCTCCCACCCTGTATATCTGATCAAATTCTTCATCTCCCACTCTTGATATCTAGTCACCTCAGCTTGTCTTCAGCAAGAATCCTGTTAAGTCAGTTCAGCAAGAATTCTACCCTTGATGTCTCCTCATCATTACTTTCCATCCACTGACTCCCTCACTCTGTTCATTGGCTTCAAATCCCCAGCTCTCTTTGCTACATTGGAGGTCGAGCCTGATCTCATTCACACTTCTGTTACAATAGTCGTGACATTTTTCATAATAGTCCTAAGTAGTCTTCCCTACCCTTTTAACACCTGTCAAAATACTTTTGTCTTTAACAATAAACTTTTTAAAAATTCTTAATGAGAAGCAGCCAGAGCACAGAAACATTGTCAAGAATTCATACTCAGAGAACTACGGCATACTCATAGAGAATTGTAAAACATTGGGAACAGTTTGAACAGAATTTACAGAAATTGAACAGAAATTTGAACAGAATTTATTAAAAGTATACCTGAGACTATTTAACTCAAAACAAAACAAGTTAAGTTATGCAAGGTTGTGATTTTTACCCAGAATGCTAAATACAGTCTAAGTAAAATCAAACATCTAAACAAAAAATGTGAGGTCCCAAAATATTAATGATCTATTTCTATTTGTATCAATAGTATAAATAGAAATGAGCATGCTGAACAGAAGTCCAATAATCCTGCATTAACTTATCTCTTGGGCAGGTACCCACATCTAGTTTCACTCACACTGCTCAAGTTAAGCCCAGCAATGAGACAACAGGAGACTCTTCTCATGTCCCTCCAAAGGCCATAAAAATGATGACAGGGTGGCTCATTTACAAAGGTCCGGGCACTGTACACAACAATACCCCCATCACATCAAGCATCTCACTAGGGATAATCTTTAAAAGACCTCTAAATACTCTTAAGTCTAAAAATTAGCAAAAAAGGTCAAAGTAGATGAAGTTGTAGGCATCTCCTTGGTTGGGTGCTTCCTTATCCACAAGTGTCTTTCCCAAGGGTGCATTCTATATAACACAAGCCAATGATATGTTCTCAAAAATAAATAAATAAATAAAACAAAAACCAAACAATGGTATCTTGATCAAATATACTTGGAAAAGAATGAATGTTCTATCCTCCTTGAAAGGATTTCTTTCATATGCTCATTAGCATACCCTGCCCAGTGAACTAGACCCCACATGTTGCAACTAAAGACCCAATGCAATCAAATAAATAAATAAATTTTAAAGATTCTAAACCATATTAGCATTTAAGGTTCTGAAAAGTTCTGAAGGAAAGGAGCTTGTATAACTTTCTTTAATCCATAGTTTTCCCAAATGACAATTGCCATGGAACCACTTTTTAAAATGTTATATTCTGCATTACTCATTGAAAACAGCTGAACTTATAGTGAGGACTTCAACTTCTTGGGGAAAGAAAAGAAGGAGGAGATGAGAAAGAAAGGTATGTTATGTAGTCATCATTACTTTCTCATCTCTCAAAAAAATACTAGGGAAATTTTGCTTTTCCTTTGAAGGTGGAGAGCTTAGAGGCCGAGTGCTGTCAAGCAGAAGAGGCCCTACCGGTGACAGGAGGTGAGAACAGGTATGGAGGATAAGAGGCATTCCACGTAGTCCATGGGGCTGGGGTGAGATACCTGTATTTACCAGGGCGAAGAGAGCCCAGCCCAGTGGCAGCAGCTCACAAAAACATCTCATTTATTCAGAAAGACAAAATGCAGTCACTGAGGGCACTAGAAAAAAATAGGAAGAAGACTGGAGGAAGCAGAGATCGGGGAGGGTAATGGAAGCGACCTCTGCACCCACTGTTATTCACCATTTGCTATTACCTTGAAGATGTGGGGCACTTGGTGGTTAAGCTCAGGGACTCTGGAACCAGACTGCCAGAGGCTGAACCCTGGCTCTGTCACTCACCAGATGTGGGATCTTAGATAAGTCGCTAACCTTTCTGTGCCTCTAGCTTTCTCACATATATCTGACATACTTACATGATACACTTATGTCATAGGCTTGTCGTGAAGCTAGTATGTATAATTCAATATGGCAATGGCTTGCACACAGAAAGTACTAAGAAATATTAGCTATTATCATTAGAGATATTTTTGCTGCAGCTTGATAAACATTTTGGAGAAAAAACTCTATATTCTACCCAACTGTGCTCTAAAAATATAGTTTATGAGAGGAAAACAAAGAGGAATAGAGGTACGTGTCAAAACGTATGCAACCTGTCATCAGGGCACTACAAAAACTGTACCTAGTATTGCTCGGACTTCCCAAGTAGGAAAGAACATAGCTGAAATTTGCCCCAGCGGGTGCTTAAACTGCACAGAGACAACTGAGTGGAAATGTGGGCCATCCTTCAGTCTGAGCAGATTGACTGGTGGGTGCCGAGAGGATGCAGATGGGCGCAGGGCTCTGGACCAGAGATGCTGCCACGGAGGCGATCCCAGGAAGCAGTGTGACCCACCAGGAGTCATCAACCGCATGAGGCCAGGGGTGGAAGCAGTGTGACCCACCAGAGTCATCAACCGCATGAGGCCAGGGGTGGAAGCAGTGTGACCCACCAGGAGCCATCAACCTCATGAGGCCAGGGGTGGAAGCAGTGTGACCCACCAGAGTCATCAACCACATGAGGCCAGGGGTGGAAGCAGTGTGACCCACCAGAGTCATCAACCGCATGAGGCCAGGGGTGTGTCCATCGGGGAATGCAACCCTCAGTCCAGACAAACGATTTTAATTTTCACAAAATACAGCTGAAAGTATCCCTGCCAACAATGCAACTGACCCATTCCAGGGTCTTCACTGAGAGAAAGAAACTTAAGAAGCTCACTGTTTCCATACATGTAAGCCACATCCGTTCACCCAGTTTTTCCAGCACTGAAGTTAGAAGTTTGCTCTCTTTGCCTGAATCCTTTGTCACTGAGTTAATGTATAATTCATGCAGGAAAGAGAAGTATTATCTACTAGATCCCTGCTTAATCAACTTTCCTATTTTATTTTTTTGGTCGTGCTGTGCAGCTTGCGGGATCTTGGTTCCCAGACCAGGGATTGAACTCTGATCCTCAGCAGTGAAAGTGTGGAGTCCTCACGGCTGGACTGCCAGGAAATTCCCTAAATTTTCCCATTTCAAGATGAGGTAACTGAGAAAAGAACTCATTAACTTGCCCAACATCAGACAGCCATTCAGAAGCCAAGGTTGTGGTCCATACTCAGAGAGTGGACAGCCTATCTTCTTCAGTGTCTTTGTGAGATTAAGAAACTAAACTGCAAAATCAACACTTGTCTCAATCGGAGTTTAAAGTTCAAAAACAGACTGAAAAAAATTTTTTAGGTTTGGCTATATGCCTTCAACCTAACTCTTCAACACCCAATCAGAAACACAAGTAATACAAAACTGTAAGCAATTAAAATTAAGTCAGAGCACCTCGCCTCCATGATACCCGACTCCTCCCATGCCAAGCCCCTCCCTTCAGCACACAGCCCCCCCCCTTCTTTTCCTCACACCACCCCCAACCTGTGCACACCAAGTCCTAACTGAACCCCCCAGACACAAGTTCGTTATGAATTCATCATCTTGTTTTGCTCCTGAATCCAACTGACTTGGAGAGTCAATCTCCAAGATTGACTCCAATCTTGGTCAACCATTTCTCACTCTGTTAAGCAAGAACCCTTTGGTACTTTCCTGAAACCTGGAACCACTTCCAGACAGGTAAACTGCTGAACCATGTGGACTTAATCTCGAATTCTTGCAGCAATGGCCCTTATCATCTCTCTGGATTCTACAACACTCTCCCAACTTATCCCCTGCCTGCCTGCTGCCACCTACAGCGCTTCCACAAAAGCGACCGAGCTGCAACACAAGGTGGCCCGTCCCCACAGCACAGCAGTCTGTCATCCGCCCTGCACTAGCAGCCTCTCCTCTACTGCCTGCCTAATCACACTAAATGGCTTAAAGTTCCTTAAACATGCCAGATTGGTTCTTAACATTTTGGTTCTTCAAGCATGTACCTTATTCTGCCGGAAAGATCTCCTCCTCTGCTCCAGACCCCACCTCCTCCAGTTCTACAATCTACATAATCTCTTCCTAGTAAACCCTCACCCCAAGTTTATATGATTCTATTTAAGAATCATGTTCATTGTTGTGCCTTTACAAACCTGCAATCCCTCCTTCATCCTACAACTTCTGTAAAGTGCCCATTCCTTCTTTCAGTTCTTTCTTGGTCATAGAGAGTCCTAGCTTCAGGAATTCCCTGGTAGTCCAGTGGTCAGAATTCATCACTCTCATTGCTGAGGGATGGGGTTCAATCCCTGGCTGGGGAACTAAGATCCTGCAAGCCACACCAACCAACCAAAGATAATAAATAAACAGTCCTAGCTTAATCCTTATAACACTCTCATTGCCCTTTGTTCCTTACAGGCACATCTCCCTCTACTACACTCTGGGCTCCTTGAGGACAGGAACTGTATCTAAACTATTTCAGTATCTCTGGTGCCTAACATTATTCCTGGTATGTAGTTGGGGACTAATAAGTACTTGTTTACTGAGTGAATGAATGACATTTATGTATCTTTAAGGTATTTATTTCTACACCATCTTGTGGTCATTCCTAGACATGGCACCTGCTCCAAGATCCTGAAATCCTGTGAATTAAGAAACATTCCATATTTCTCCAAGATTTCTTATTCTTAGCTGTCCAAAACACTCATAAAGATGGGAGACTCAACTGATTAGATAACTTGCAATAGTTGTTCTTCTACTATTAAAAGGAACAACTAAAAGTCAAGAACAATAAAAACTTAGGGAATCAATCTCTCAAGTTGTTCTGCATTTATCAGAAAAATCAACTGTGTGGATGTAAGTAACACAAAAGCAGACACATCACTTTGCGAACAAAGGTCTGACTAGTCAAGGCTATGGTTTTTGCAGTAGTCATATATGGATGTGAGAGTTGGACTATAAAGAAAGCTGAGTGCTGAAGAATTGATGCTGCTGAACTGTGGTGTTGGAGAAGATTCTTGAGAGTCCCTTGGATTGCAAGGAGATCTAACCAGTCCATCCGAAAGGGAATCAGTCCTGAATATTCATTGGAAGGACTGATGCTGAAGCTGAAACTCCAATACTTTGGCCACCTGATGCAAAGAAATGACCCATTTGAAAAGACCCTGATGCTGGGAAAGATTGAAGGCGGGAGGAGAAGGGGACGACAGAGGATGAGATGGTTGGATGGCATCACTGACTCAATGGACATGGGTTTGGGTGGACTCTGGGAGTTGGTGATGGACAAGGAGGCCTGGCATACTGCGGTTCATAGGGTCGAAAAGAGTCAAACAGGACTGAGTGAGTGAACTGAACTGAACTGAACTGAAGACAAATCTCCTTCTTTTAATATTTCCCTTCAGTAAACTAAATTCTAGTAGGTATTTGTAGAGTACTTGTTGGCCTTTCCATCAGATATTTTATGCTATTGTACAGTCAATTCAAACTTATCACTACATATAGCAGAGAGAAACTAGAGTCATTATAAATAAATAACTTACTTTATTTTCCAAGATGAATGGTCTAGAAAGTGGCTTTAAATATTAAGTGTACCCAAATGTTTTCTTTTAAAATCAATGAGCCCAGATGACAATATGTCTTTTCTCCAAATTCCTGCTTAACTCCTTCTGATGCTTTCTTGATTGAGGCCATGTGTTATCTTGAGAGTTTTTTTTTTTTTTCTTCCTGTCAATATTCCATTCTAATACTCTCTCTCAGGATCCAACAAAAAAAAGGGTCTAGAGTCTTGTAATCCAGCAAGGAATGCATTAGAACTTTAAATAAGTGTCCTATTCATTTACAGAAATTCATTTACAGAAATTCATAACTAGAAAACAGAGAAGTTTTTTTTTACTTTTCAAAATGTGGAAGACTCACAATTTAGCCTGGAAATTCAATCTCAAATATATCAAGTAACTCATGTTATCCTAACTTTCTCTACTAATCAGTTCCACTGATTTTTTTTGTTGTTGCTGTTTTTAGTCCATACTAGATATGTAGGGTAAGGTTGAGCGGACATAAGCAAAGGAAATCCTCCTGACCTCAAGAAAATTAGTTGAAAAATTAAAACCAAGAATAACAGTAGTATTTTCAGAATTATAAAATATAAATTTTAAGTACCATGGCAGAGATGCCAACTAGAGTACGCAGAAAGCTATCTAGGAGAGATGGAAGTTGAATTGAAAATTTAAGAATATTAAGGGTCAAGGGGCTTTTTTCGAAGCATAAATGTCCACTTGGGCAAAGATACAATAGGAATGAGCATGAAATGTCCAAAAGCGTTTCCTTTCTAAAGTGCTGCTGGTAAGCTGCAGTCTGTCACAAAAGAATGTTATGCAATGAAGAACCACTTAAATACCAATGTGCATTTAATACAAAATGCCCCAGATTTGTAAACAGTCTTCTATAAGAAGCAAATAAGAATGCTTACAAATAGGGTAAATTCATTCAAGGGTGCTAAGGGCCTATCATAAGTTAGTGATAGCAATACTGAAGAATGGACAAAGAAAAGAAGCATTTTAAAGAAAAGTAATGATAGAAATCTGTATCCAGGAAAGGAAGCAACAGTTACAACTGGACATGAAACAGACTGGTTCCAAATAGGAAAAGGAGCATGTCAAGGCTGTATATTGTCACCCTGCTTGTTTAACTTATATGCACAGTACATCATGAGAAATGCTGGGCTGGATGAAGCACAAGCTGGAATCAAGATTGCTAGGAGAAATATCAATAACCTCAGATATGCAGATGACACTACCCTTATGGCAGAGAGTGAAGAAGAACTAAAGAGCCTCTTGATGAAAGTGAAAGAGGAGAGTGAAAAAGTTGGCTTAAAACTCAACATTCAGAAAACGAAGATCATGGCATCTGGTCCCATCACTTCATGGGAAATAGATGGAGAAACAGTGGAAACAGTGTCAGACTTTATTTTGGGGGCTCCAAAATCACTGCAGATGGTGCTTGCAGCCATGAAATTAAAAGATGCTTGCTCCTTGAAAGAAAAGTTATGACCAACCTAGACAGTATATTAAAAAGCAGAGACATTACTTTGCCAACAAAGGTCCATCTAGTCAAGGCTATGGTTTTTCCAGTGGTCATGTATGGATGTGAGAGTTGGAGTATAAAGAAAGCTGAGTGCCAAAGAATTGATGCTTTTGAACTGTGGTGTTGGAGAAGACTCTTAAGAGTCCCTTGGACTGCAAGGAGATCCAGCCAGTCCATCCTAAAGGAAATCAGTCCTGACTATTCATTGGAAGGACTGATGTCTAAGCTGAAACTCCAATACTTTGGGCACCTGATGTGAAGAACTGATTCATTTGAAAAGACCCTGACGTTGGGAATGACTGAAGGCAGGAGGAAAAGGAGACAACAGGGGATGAGATGGTTGGATGGCATCACTGACTCAATGGACATGAGTTTGAGTAGACTCTGGGAGTTGGTGATGGACAGGGAGGCCTGGTGTGCTGCAGTCCATGGGGTCGCAAAGAGTCGGACATGACTGAGCGACTGAACTGAACTGAATGATATTATACTTGTGGCAAGTGAGCAAAGTCAAGTTACTTGAGAAGTTCTAATGTAATAAGAGTAGTCAGGAAGGAAAGCTGTCTTTGAGCAGGATGTGATGAACATGGACCTGGGATGAGCCTGAGCCATCAGGAAGGAGATAGGTATGTGGAGGGGAGAAGGAGAAATGTTCCTCCCACTCCCGATGTTTCCTCCATGTGGATGAATGTCCAGTAGTGCAATCCCCCAGCTTCACTCCATCTCCTCATTCACTCCTCCTCACGTGAGGCTGACTGAGGAATTTGAGAGTAAAAGCTGGACAAGTCCCACATCTCTCCTTTTTCCACTTATCTTGGGCAGCAATTACCAGGAGGAGGAACATCCTGCTCATCCTCCACCTGTTCAAGTTTTAAAGTGGACTGTCTAGTTTTAGGCCCAGTATGAGGAATTCGATTTCTCCTAAGTATAAGCCACTTTTTCCAGTTGCAACTTTATTAATAGTAAAGATGTTTTTTTGGTTTCATTTGACTTACTCCCAGTCTATCTCTTACCTAGCTCATACCCGGGTGTGGCGGTTGAGTGCTAGTCATTAGTCCCCTAAAACCTCAATAATGTTCTTCAGGCAATGAGACCATACACAGTGATGCTGATTTAAGAAATATCAACATATAGGTTATAGTTAAAGCTGAATTCCCTAGGAGTGAGTATAAAGAAATAAGTGCAGAAGATGGCAGACAGAGAGATGAATAACCAAACACAGGTCACTAATGCATGCTAAAGCATCCAAGCAAAAAGACCAGCACAGGCAAAATCAGAAAATTATGGGGCATCATAAGAAAAGGCGATTAATCCTGACTGACTAAACCATAAAGTCTGTGTAGGGAATGAGAGAAAGGAACAAATGATAGGCTAGAAAAGTAAGTCAGAGCCAGCTTTTAGAAAAATTTAGACATTTCTGGATAGCAATGGGCAAACATTAAGTATTCTAAACAGATCTGTGATGAGACACATGCTTCTTTAAGAAGTATAAGCTAGAGGCAGTGAATCAACTAGCCTGGAAAAGTGAGAGACAACACATGAGGAGACAGAGAAATCCTGAGAGGACTGATCAACCAGATGTGCAGTGGAGTGGAGAGAGAGAGAATGGGTACAAGAACTACTACAGAATTGAGGGGTATTAGAGAACTATGAATTACAGGGGACAAGAAAGAATAAAGAGGGGTAACTTCAAGACTTCAGACCCATATAATACGAAGACTGATAATGTCATTGAAAGAAATTAAAAAGTCGGATAGAACACCAAAACTACAGGCAAAAAAAGCAAAAATAGATAAGTGAGACTACATCAAACTTGAAATCTCCTGAAGATCAAAATAAACAACCAATAGGATGAAAAAAGCAGCCTACAGAATAGAAGAAAATAACTAGAAATCATATATCTGATAAGGGGTTAATATCCAAAGTATGTAAGGAAAAACTCAACAACAATGGCATCCAATTAAAAAAATGGGCAAAGGACTTGAATAGACATTTCTCCAAAGAAGACACTTAACATCACTAATCATTAAGGAAATGCAAATCAAAATCACATGAGATACTACCTCACTCTTATCAGGATGGCCATTACAAAAAAAAGGAAAATAACACAGTTGGTGAAAATGAAGAGAGACTGAAACCACTTGTGCCCATTGGTGGAAGTGCAAAATGGTACAGCCATTACTGAAAAGAACATGGAGGTACAGCCGTTATTGAAAAGAACATGAAAAACAGAATTACCATATTATCTACCTATCCAATTTCTGGGTATTTATCCAAAAGAATTCAAAGGAAAATCTCCAAGATATTTATACACCCATGTTCATCACAGCATTAACACAATAGCCAAGAGATGGAAATAATCCAAATGTTCATTGACAGGTGAATGGATAAATAAAATGTGGCATATATAAATAATAGAATATTATGCAGCCTTAAAAAGG
This sequence comes from Bos taurus, assembly GCF_002263795.3. Classification (NCBI taxonomy): domain Eukaryota; kingdom Metazoa; phylum Chordata; class Mammalia; order Artiodactyla; family Bovidae; genus Bos; species Bos taurus. Next base: position 12,783,194 of record NC_037333.1, read on the forward strand.
AAGAAATCTTGTCACATGCTACCACATGGATGAACCTCAAGAATATTGTAAGTGAAATAAGCCAGTCATGAAAGGACAAATGCTCCATGATACCACTCATGTGAAGTATCTAGAGAAGTCAAAATCAGAAATAGAAACTAAAAGGGTGGTTGCCAAAGGCAGGGATAAAGCAAAAAGAAGAATTACTATTAAGTGGGTGTAGAATTTCATTGTTACAAGATGAAAAAGTTCTAGAGATCTGTTGTACAGTATTGTAAGTACACACTACTAAATTATACACTTAAGAACGGTTATGAAGGCTTCACTGCAGCTCAGCTGGTAAGAAATCCACATGCAACACAGGAGACCCTGGTTCAATTCCTCAGGAAGATCCCCTGGAGAAGGGATACTCCAGTATTCTTGGGCTTCCCTGGTGGATCAGTCGGTAAACAATCTGCCTTTAATTAGCTAGACATGGGTTCAATCCCTGGGTTAGGAAAATCCCTTGGAGGAGCGCATGGCAACCCACTCCAGTATTCTTACCTGGAGAATCCCCATGGACAGAGGAGCCTGACGGGCCGCAGTTCATGGGGTCACAAAGAGTTGGACACAACTGAGTGACTAAGCATACACACACAAGAATAGTTATGAAGGTAAATCATGTGTTATATTTTTTTACTACATTTAAAAAAAAGAAATGAAGAATAATTTGTTTATTTGATAGGGGGAAGCTGATGTTAAGCCTGATTTTGTCACATAAATATATACCCTGGTTCAAGTGCCAAAACGTCCTCTATAAAAATAGCAGATTATATTGTCAACTCTGAATGCTTGAATACATCAATTTGTCTTACATGTCACTTTTTTGGGACTGTGCCCCACTTCAACTCTGGCCTCCAAACAGATGCTCCTGTAAATCCCTTACATGGTTCAATAAACATGGACTATGAAACAACATTCTACCCTACTGATGCCAAAACAAAACACTCCAGAATAAATGCAATTTTGCAGATTGTTTCACAGTCCAGCAGTTGCCATTTCATGTTCAAAATCAGAAGTCTGCTCCTTTTTATTACAAAACAGCATATGCACATCCATCAAACTCCTTTACCATTCCTCATGGGAAGGGTAAGTCGGAGCCAAGAAAACTGATTGACCTTTATTGGTCTACTACAAATCCATTTCATTTCAATTCAATTCAATGCACATCAGCTTAAAAGACACTTGTTTTATATCTGTTTTTCCCTAGCACAAGGATCAAAGGTGAGTGAGTCAAGACTTCTGTCTTCAAAGAGCTCAAAGTCCAACAGGTGAGACAACCATGTACATAAATAAATATAATAATTTAAAGTTCTCTGATAGAAACGTTGTTGTTGTTGTTTAGTTGCTAAGTCATGCCCAAGTCGTTTGTGACCCCATGGACTGCAGCCCACTGGCTCTTTTGTCTATGTGATTTCCTAGGAAAGAATACTGGAGAGGGTTGCCATTACTTACTCCAGGGGATCTTCCTGATCCAGGGATCACACCTGACTCTCCAGCATTGGCAAATGGATTCTTTACCACTGAGCCACCAGGGAAGCCCACAGAAGCATTGTCAAATGGTATAGAAACACAGACTGGGGAAACCAACTTCTTCCTGCAGTAATCACACACACACAGAAATACAGAAGTGACGCTTGAGAAGGGGAGGGAAGAAACTGACATTCTAAGGTTCTCTTTGGCCTGGGTACTTTGTGTAGATACTCTTATTTAATCCATTTTTCCAAAGAAGAAATCAAGGCTCAGATGAGCTTCTAGCTCCAAAGCTCATGCTCTCTCAGGTGAGCACTGGCATGGTCAGGCAGGCACCACTGGACTGAAGAAACAGGAGCAAATCAGACCCAGGAGAACCTGACTCGTGTTGGAGGAGTGACTGATGCCACGTGACTAGAACAGAGATGATAGATATACTGGATAAAGGTAAGTTTGAGAAGGTCAGCTAGGGCTGGGTTGTGAGAGACTTCTAATTATCAGCAAGTACTGAATTAAAATCCCGAGGCCAGTAATTTTCAAATGACATTCTAAGGACAATGTCCATTCAGTAATTCTGCATATTTTTATAGGGGGACTTTGGAGTAGTATTTATCTTAAAGGAGTTCCATTTCTAAAAATCATATTTAAAGAAAACCCACAGCAAATGGAGGGTCATTAAGGAATTTTAATCATCCATATGTGTTTCAGAAAGATAAATATGGTGGCTGTGTGGAGAGGACAGACATTTACGGAAACAACTTTTGGACTGGAGATCAGTCAGAAGGCTTCAGAAATAATACATGATACAGCTTTTTTTTAATATTTATTTTTATTTATTTACTTGGCTGGGTGAGGTCTTAGTTGTGGCATGTGGGATCTAGTTCCCCGACCAGGGATCAAACCCAGGCTCCCTGCATTGGGAATGCAGAGTCCCAGCCACTGGACCACCAGGGAAGTCCCAAGATAAAGTTTCTTAGGGTCTAGATCGACATAGACAGTGGTAGAAGGATGGATTCAATAATTTAAATATATGGAATTTGGAGGGATTTCCCTGATAGCCTGGTGATTAAGACACTGCACTTCCACTTCAGGGGAGCAGGGTTCTATCCCTGGTCAGGGAACTAGCATCCCGTATGCAACATGGCCAAAATAAAATATATAGAACCTGGTCACAAATTTGCCATGAGGAATAAAAAAAAAAAAAAAAACGGTCATTGGAAAAGACCCTGATACTGGGAGAGATTGAGGGCAGGAGGAGAAGAGGGGGGCAGAGAATGAGATGGTCAGATATCATCACTGACTCAATGGACATGAGTTTGAGCAAACTCCAGGAGATAGTGAATCACAGGGAAGCCTGGCATGCTGCAATTCATGGGGTCTCAAAAAATCAGGCAGGACTTAGTGACTGAACAACAAGGTTTTTACAGTTCAAGCAACATAGTAATGACCACTAAGAATGAGAAAGTTGCTAGGAGGAGTAGACTTGGAGAAAACAATTAGTTCACATTTGTTTCATTTTGACATGTTGAGTTTGAGATGTCTACAGGACACACAGAAGACATCACATTAAATGAGAAGATTCTTTCACAATGTTTATGTAATCAAATCACCACAACATATACTTTAAATATCTTATTTTATGTTAATTACACCTCAACAAAGTTGAAATTAAAAAAAAAAAACTAATGAAATATATTTTTAAAATGAAGACATCAAAAAGCAGACAGATCTGTGAATGAGGAACATCAGAGAGTGGGGCTAAAGGTATTTTTGTGGGGACCAATAATTCTTCCTTCTCCCCTTCATCCTCCTAGTCATTAAGCTCACTCCCAACCCCTTTAGATACTACAGGGGGTCAGCAGACTACATCCTCATCAATGCAATTTCAGCAGAAACACTGCATAGTTTTCTTTTTTTTTCCTGCCACTTCCTTAGGCCATTCTTGATCTTCATTTCCTGGGGGTTAGAACACAGACATGGTGCTATTGGGCTACTGCAGACGGTACAAATAAAGACAGCACATTAGCAGATGGTGAAGGAACAAGAGAGAAGAAAACTGAGGTCCTGGGTGACCAGATGGAGCAGAATCACCCGTCTACCTCTTTGTTGCAGCAGCGCAGCCTCACTCTGACTACTGCAGGGATCATCAGCATATAGTGGAAACCTCAGGATGAATGAGATCACCAGAAAAAGGAGAGAAAACCTAGAGAAATACACAAAAGAATAATCTCTAAAAGGTAAAGAAAGGCACTTTACAAGGCCAAAAAGAAATAGCCACACGGGTAGGAGAAGGTCAAGAGAGAGGAGAACACTCCAGACGGGAAGAAGACTGGTTTAGAAATATAAAATAGGGCACAGGAAAACTAAGATGGAGATTTAAAAGAGGCTAATAAACTTGGGGATTTTTGCTGGCACAAAGTCAGTGAAATTGTAGGGGTCAGCCTATTAGAAGTTAATAGGAAGGAAGGAGATACAGTTGGGCAAGACTACTGTTTCAAAAAGTAAAGAGAAAAGAGTCGGAGAAAATATTTTGAGGGTCAGGATTATAATTTTTTATGTGGCTTAAAACTCCTGAATGTATGGTGACTCAAAGAAATCAGAAACCAAATAAGAAGGCTTATTTACCATCCTAGATCTGTCTGCTTACCCTTGCCAGCACCAACACCACAAGTCAGAAGTAAGGACGGAGGTCAGAGTAAGGTTTTATCCCAACCTCAGAATTTCTAATATTAAGACAACAAGCCAAAAAATTCCCCAAGATTTAACTCTGGGGATGTCACATTTTAAAAAACTCTTCGGTAAATTCTTGTGTGTGCTCAGTCACCTCAGTCATGTCTGACTCTTTGTGACCCCATGAACTGCAGCCTGCCAGGCTCTTCTGTCCATGGGATTCCCCAGTCAAGAATACTGAAGCGGGTTGCCATTTCTTCCTCCAGGGGATCATCCCCACTCAGGGATCAAACCCATATCTCCTGTGGCTCCTACTTGGCAGGCAGATTCTTTACCAATGAGCCACCTGGTAAGCCCTCAGTAAATTTCTGCATGTGGACAAATATCTCCAAACTGACGTTGGTGGTGCCTCTGTTACAAGATGGCAATATAAAATCCACACAAGTACATAAGAAACTGACAGCTAATTTCCCCAAAGACATACTATTGCTATCACATCCCTGCAGTTACAACACTTCTATCCAACTTTCCCATCCCCAGAGAGGGCTCCAGGTGCATGCTCTTCTTTAATTGGTTTCTACTCTCACCTTTCTTTAAGTAATCATTTTCTGGGATAATTGGTATCTATGAATTTTCACTGGAGTCCATTTCCTTCTACTGAAAAGGAGCTTAAATTACAACCTAAAAAGAAATAGATTCTCTATTTAACTGAATCTTCCCTGCTCTTTAACAACTAGTTCTGTTTGCTGCATTCTATAGTTATACATAGAAAAGTAAAAAAAAAAAACAAAAAACAGTAAATAATGCTCATCAATATTTGAGCCCCATCTCCAGACAACTGTTTCTATTAATTGATTATAATTTATTCTAATAATTATATAATACATTTTATAGTCTTCCACATTTTTTTCTTTTACCTGCTATTGAAACTTTATATCCACATTAATTGCTAAACATAGATTTTCCAAAAAATGTTTAACAGATATTTTGCAATTCTGTTTTTATCACAGGATTTCATGAACCACTGTTTATCCCTTTCCACAGCTGTACTCTTTATATAAGTTATGGTGAAGATGCTATCAGTATAAACCAAAGGTAATATAATACTCTTTGAAATGCCTTGCTGTGCTTAAAGATAAGCTGAATACATTATTCTTTATACTACACAATAAACTCCTTCTGATATACCATGAGAAGAATTTCTCTCTGGTCATAGTTGCAATAACTGTTTCATGTGAGCAACTGGCAACATAATTTTCTAGATATAGAAAATCAACTGCTTCCTTCATACACTTCTAGTAAGTTTAACACCAACTCAATGTTCTCCCCTTGCAAATGCATAAGATTTTATGGTATATATTTTTCAGAACAAGGTTCAGTCCTATTCATTTTACTTTCCAACACTTTTCCTTGCCCTAATTATCTTACCTAATTTTAATTTAGCTTTTTCCTTAATCTCTCTATATATGTATCTTTGGGAGTTTCCTCAAATTTTAAGTAGGGAAGGATATAAATGCATGGATCAACTGATGGATAATTGACATCCACAGCTGATATTGCTAGGATTTCCATTCTAAATTAATGCATTCATTCATTCATTGAGTCATTCATTTGACAAACACTGGTCCAGTCCATGCTAAGGGAAAAGCATTGAAACAGGTACATTACAGATATATACCCTCAGGAACTTTACTTGGTACAGATAAACTATAATACACAACTAATAATGCATGATTAAAAAGTGACTGGTGTCATAAGAAAGAAACAAAGAAAGTACAATGAAAGTCTTATCTGACAAAGATTGCACTGCCAACCTATGCTAAGGACCATCTTTCCATGAACCCAGAAGGGGAGGCTAAAGCTCTCTTCACACCATTGTTGGAAGCTTTCAGGAGAATCAACATAAGTTACCAGTACCATTCTGGACCCCTTTAGAGGAACTGTCTTCTCAAAATTGGAAAAAGATGAATATAATTTTTCAACAAATTAACAGATTCAAGTAGTCTGGTGATTCAGAAATTGTCAATTTTTCTACACACCTTGAAAAAAATCAAGACACTATCTCCCTTCTTAAAACAATTTTGTTTGTGTGGTCACAGTCACATAACATTTGTATGCATGTAATACTATTCTAAATATTTATTAACAGAAATACAAGTTATTCTTAATATCAGTTTTTGAATTTAAATTATGAAAGTTGGTTGCCTTAAAATCTAAATAAACTAAGTTCCACATAAGTAGAGAATTAAATAGGAAATATGTCATTTAGGAGATATTTAGAGTCAACTGTAATATAGGCTTTTTTTTTTATTTTTTCAGGGCAATATAGTTAAGTTTTAGAATCAAAGACCACATTAAGAACAACAGTTACTGAACATGATACACTGATATCCTCGAGAAGACTACTGATAATTATTCTTTTTAAAAAAATAGAAAAATATTTTATTGTCAAATGTATTTAGAATCATAGACAATAGCAAGAATTCTCAGTACCTTTCCCTTATGCTAATGTATATTAAAGAGGAACGCGCGTGGGAGGAGCATACAATGTATTTCAATCTTATTCAACTCAGAATACTTTTTTTTTTGGCTGCATCCTGCCTCTTGCAGGATCTTAGTTCCCCGACCAAGGACTGAAGCTGGGGCCACAACCGTAAAAGTGCGAAGTCCCACTAGGGAACTCACTCGGAACACTCTTTGATACACAGCATCTTTAACAGTTCATGGACCCCTAGAGCTCCAGTTTGGTAGATGCTGCTCTAGGGCCCTTTTCACGTCACTGCCAGGTGTCCTCAGATAAGTCAAATGGGAGACCTCAGTGGAGCTTCTGGTATTTGGATGAAAACACAAGAGTTGAGGGAGAAGCTCTAATTTAATATGAATTTCTCCCACACAAAAGCTGCTGGCAAAGCTGAGTCGAATTCTATTGAATGTTTTTAATAAGGAGCACATATTATTTTAATGGAAAACAGTTGAAATTAACAAAATAATTTGGGTTTGAATATTCAGTGGGGGCTATCAGAAATTCATCTCTTCACAGTCAGAAGTAACAGAAATAACCACGCCTTTCAGTAAAGGTACAAGAGCTGGCCCAGTGAGGCAGGGGTATTGTTGAGTGCAGGAGTAAGTATTTATGTTGCAAAGCTGTGCCTAAGAATGATTTGATCAGTTTTGGATAATGGTTTGTGCATGTAATTCTTCCTCCAAGAAGGCCTGGAAGATGTCTACATTACCAGGCTACTGGGCAAAATTTCCAAGAAATGGCAGACCTCTTGCTCCTCATTCTACAGAAAAAAAGAGAGAGTCACCTCTATTCATCAGTTTCCTTCGGATTCCATACAACTCCAGATCTGTTTGTAAGCCAGGTCTCTGACAGCTGGTACAATATGTGAAGAACGTTAAATAGCTCCTGAAAAAGAACTCAAGTCTAATAACTCTTGATGTCAGAAGCTCAGAGTTCAGAAGTATTTTTTCTTGTTAACATTTTTTAAACTTGTTAATGATTCGTCATGTAACTGAACACACAACATGAAAGCATTTTTTAGAGGTTTTCCTCTGAAGAAGTCCCAGGTACTAAGAATGTGCAAGACAAAATTTCAACTACATATAAATTTTTTAATATCATCCTTCATCCTGGGCACATAAAATTTTCATTTAAAGAGCAGAGATGGGTCATTATTGTTTAAAGTTGGTCATTGGCATCTCAACTAACTTGTCATGGATTAACTGTAAAGTGACTGAAAAAATAAGCGGCCTCCATTTTCCTGATCTTTTTCCTCTGCTTTATATTTTATTTTTCATTTAAGTAACAAAACCATTCTGTGAGTTTGTGATTGCTCCAAATCTCATTAATACACCATTCATCTTAACCAAAACCACTTTTCAATACTTAAAAGTCATTTAAATTTGTCAAAATATTTAGCCTCACCACTTTTTAATGACTCAGCACATGTTCATGGTATGTTTCTGTCAAAGCAGATAGAGTATCACTAGAATTACCAAAAGTACCTCTTGTTTTCCAGACTGTTACTAAAATATGAGTGTGCCCCTTCAGCAGATTTCATTGAAAACGGCCTGATCAAGCATCAGGGAGCCAACTGTTCTTTCCAGTCTGCAGTGCTGACTCCGTTATTATCTTCGACATACCATTTCAAATCACTTAACCTTCCTGTACACTGTATATCTAAAAAACCTGGGGCCAGTGAAAGAAAAGCGCTTGTCAGCTATTATGTAAGAACATGGGAGAAAAGAAATGAGGTAATGCTGAGAAAGGCCAGTTTTATCCAATAACAGAGACAAAGGAGTACTGCAAAATGTCTCCTTACTTCATGAACATTTGGTGCTTCTGAGAATTGAAAAATAGATCAGAAAGTAAGGAGAGGAGATGCTAGAAGCCAAAGTCCATAGAGGTGAGAGAGAAAAAGTGGCCATGATTTGATAGTGGTAAGTGGAGGAATAAATCTAAGATGAAGACCTCACTAAGATGAGGTCTTAGTGAGATAAGAGTTGGACCATAAGGAAGGCTGAGCACCGAAGAATTGATGCTTTCGAACTGTGGTGTTGGAGAAGACTCTTGAGAGTCCCTTGAACAGCAAGGAGATCAACCAGTCAATCCTAAAGGAAATCAACCCTGAATATTCACTGGAAGGACTGATGCTGAAGCTGAAGCTCCAGTGTTTCAGCCATGAGATGCAAAGAGCCAACTCACTGAAAAAGACCCTGATGCTGGGAAAGTTTGAGGCAGGAGAAGGGTAATAGAGAATGAGATGGCTGGATGGCATCATCAACTCAACGGACGTGAGTGTGAGCAAACTCTGAGAGACAGTGAAGGACAGGGAAGCCTGGTATGCTGCAATCCTTGGGGTTGCAAAGAGTCAAACACAACTTAGCAACTGAACAACAACAAAATGCCATATGGTCTTTAAAAGAATAAGCCAACTGTATTTAGATTAATCAAAAAGTTGATATGGGAAACATTTTTGTACACACTTGCAGGCAATAAATGCAAAAAAGGAATGGAAGAACTAGAAAATCATTTTGCCACCTTAATGGAATAATAGACTGCAGCAGCTGCTGCTGCTGCTAAGTCGCTTCAGTCGTGTCCGAGACTGAGGCAGTAATAATCACAGGATGCCAAAAACATTAGATAAAATGTTGATGGGAAACTTTACAATAGGCAGATCAGACCGACACCACCCAAATCCTCTGCTCAATTTCTGAATCACTCAAAGTGAAAAGTGAGCCCTATGAGCCTCCTAAGGTGATGTATCAACACAGCAGAACACAGCAGGCACCACCCAGGAAGGATTCTTGCCAAAAATATTCAATCTGAATACAATCAAGCCCCAAATACAGGGTAGAGGAACAAGTTGAACAACACCTGGAGGGAACAGTCAAATCCAGATGGTGGGGTAAAATAACTTAGGATAAACGACTTAGTTTCTTAAATGAATAAATGGCCTTTTTAAGCAAGAGAATTATTAAAGTTTAAAAGTTTTAATGAATGCCATATGTGGACTTGATTTGGCTTCTAATTTAAACAAAACAACTTTAAAAAGACATTCTTGAGAAAATCAGGGAAATGTAAAAATAGACTGGATTTTATTATAAAATATATTTAAAGATAACAATTTTCTGAGTGTGATAATAGCATTGTAGTGGGTTTTTGTTCAGTATGCCTTAGGAATACACACTAAAGTATTTATAGGTGAAATTACATGGTATCTTCTATTTATTTTAAAACACTCCAGAGAAAAAAGGAGAGCTAGAGATGAAATCAGAGTAGCAAAGGTATTGTTATAGAAATTGTCCAACATACACAATAGCAGAGAAGTAATACAATGAATCTGCATTCATCCAACTTCAACATTTTGTCAATCTTGATTCAAGCTATTCCTCCTACAGATATCTTTTCTTGTATATTTTAAAGTAAATTTCAAACATCAGACAACATATCATCTCATTTATAAATACATCAGCATGTATCACTAATCAATAAAGAATTTTTCTTTTTAACTTAATAACTAGGCCAGTATCACTGGAACAAAATTAATGATAATCTCAATATTTTCTAACATATATAGTAAAACTGTCAAAATATTAATATGTATGTTGAAGCTGGATAATAGATACCTGGAGTTCCTTATATATCTTAAATTTGTGTACATTTGATATTTTTCATGATAAAATATTTGCTTTACTGATATAGAACAATACTCAAGACATATTAAGTGAAAAAAACATAGAAAAGTGTATGTACACTAATATATATGTACACATTGAATACATACATATATATACATAATCATGAAATACAATCAGAAAATACACATAGAACTACAATCAGTAGTTGTCTCTGAAGAGGGCAACTACAGCACACGGAAGAAAGAAGATGTGTTTATCCTTTTGTATCTGTTGAATCTAGGATGCGTGCCAAGTTGCTTCAGTCGTGTCTGACTCTTTGCGACCCCATGGACTGCAGCCCGCCAGGCTCCTCTGTCCATGGGATTCTCCAGGAGTGGGTTGCCATGCCCTTCTTCAGGGGATATTTCTGACCCAGGGATCGAACCCATGTCTCCTGTAGCTAGCTGCATTGCAGGTGTATTCTTTAACACTGAGCCACAGGGGAAAATTTACGATATTATATTATATACTCAAAAACATAAATCAGAAATTAAAAGGAAAAAAAAGCAATGTATAGACATCTGGTATATCATGTATCATCAAAACTAATCATTAACTGGGATTATCGGCCACAGCTTAAACTAATCTGACTTTGGGATCCTTCCAATTATGTTGGAAAATTGCCCTGATATCTCGAAAATCAGATATCTCCAGCCATCTGTTTAATCCAATATTGTGTATTGTGTTTTAAAGCTACTATGGTCTAAAAGAATGCCACTTCAGCTTACTATCATCTGTCTTACTTACTACCTCACGTTTGGCTTCTTCTTGTTCAATCCTTTTTATATTTCTGTGTTCCAGCCCTTCTTCAATAGAGCAAATCTTTTCTGTTTATTTTTCGGGTGGTTAAGCTGAAAGCAAGACCACCATTCAGAGGGTGGGATGAATTGAGAGGGTAACACTGACATATATACTCTGCCATGTGTCAAACAGACAGCTAGTAAGACACTGCTGCATAACACAAGGAGCTCGGCTCAGTGCCCTGTGACAGACAGGTGGGAGTGGGTCGGGGGAGGGAGGCTCAAGAGGGAAGGAGTATGCGTATACTTACACTGATTCATCGGAAAAGGCAATGGCAACCCACTCCAGTACTCTTGCCTGGAAAATCCCATTGACGGAGGAGCCTGGTAGGCTGCAGTCCATGGGGTCCCTAAGAGTCGGACACGACTGAGCGACTTCACTTTCACACTGATTCATATTGTTGTACAGCAGAAACTAACACAATATTGTACAATTATCCTCCAAATGAAAAACTAAAAACTGTCCCACATTCAGATGAGACCTATATACAACCCAGCTGCTACAGATCATTCTGTGTCCTTTCAACCCAGGTAACTGTTGATCAGCTAACATACACCAGGCTAGGGGTCATTAGAGAAGATCTGCCTCTCTTCCAAATTGAATTTTAAATAATTTAAATAGATTAATGCCTAAACACAAACATATAGTTGTCTTTTTACAGCAACAATTTAGATTTCACTGAGGCAGCATATTGGGAGATTATATAGCACAAAGACACTTCCGTCTTAAATATTGTTTTTCCAAATTTCTTTTCAATCACTAATGAAAAATGAAGTCAGAGTACATAACAAATAGAAAATCATGGAATGTTATTATTCCCTGTATGAAATTTTAGAGTAATAATTATTTTTATTAGTAACATCTGGGTCACATGTTCTTACAGGATTTAGTTTATTCTGAAATTAAATACTATACAACATTAGGATGTGGCATTTAATATTCTGCAGTATTATTCCAGAAGTCACTTTATAACTGGAAAGAATATGCTTTTCTATATACCGACAGTTTTAGTAAGCATAAAATATACAACATGGAGAACCAATAGGCTTTTCTGGGCAAAACAAAATCATTATGTGACTGTAAAATAGTGCAAAATCTACTCTGCAACTCAGCTTCATTCTTCATTAGGGATGGTTTAATGCTTCTTTTATTATAAATCCAATGATATTGAGTTATGAGGAAAAGTTATAAATGGCAGAGTTGATGTTCCAACACCAAGATGAGGAAAAGATCTAATATGTAAAACTTTCTGGAACCTATTTTGCATTAGCTCTTGGATAGCACATTCAGGCATTCTTGTGTCAAAACAAGACCAGCAGCAATATGTAGGTATCCTGAATGGCTAGCATGAAAGAATTTGTCAGATTGCTTTGCCAAAAACCAAGGCACAAGCAGTTCAGTTGGATTACTTAGATGCTTTTCTGTTTTTCTACAATGTAGTCTCTTAAAATTAAAGTCAAAAGAAATTCTACTTTGAAGTTTCAACCATTAACCTTACACCTTTAAAGAGCTGGCCTCTGAGCAGATGGTAATTTTGTGAACAAGCAACATCTTGTCCCAGCCACTGTGCCCAGCTGAAAAGACAAAGGTAAAATGTGACCTCTCTTTAAAGAACTAGATTTCAAAGATACGTGGACAACTGATTACTCAAGTTCAGGGACGTGAAAGATACACAAAAGAAGGAAAACATAACAAATATGATAATGTGCTTTTTCAGATTTTTAGTAATATTGTTCTGTGAAATATTTTTTTAAATTTTTAAATGAATTTTTATTATAGTTCCTTTACAACGTTCTGTTAGTTTCTATTGTACAGCAAAGTGAATGAGCCACACATACACACGTATTCACGCCCTTGTGGACCTTTTTTGTGTTCAGGCCACCACAGTGAGTTAAGCAGAGTTCCCTGTGCTATACAATGTGTTCTCTTTAGTTATCTATTTTATGCGTATCAATAGTGAATATGTGTCAATCCCAATCTCCCAATTCCTCCCTGTCTTTCCCCCTTCGTGTCCATACATTTGTCCTCTACAACTGTATCTGTGTTTCTGCTTTACAAATAAGATCATCTATACCATTTTTCTGGAGAAGGCGATGGCACCCCACTCCAGTACTCTTGCCTGGAAAATCCCATGGACGGAGGAGCCTGGTGGGCTGCAGTCCATGGGATCGAGAAGAGTCAGACACGACTAAATGACTTCCCTTTCACTTTTCACTTTCATGCATTGGAGAAGGAAACAGCAACCCACTCCAGTGTTCTTGCCTGGAGAGTCCCAGGGATGGGGAAGCCTGGTGGGCTGCCGTCTATGGGGTCGCACAGAGTCAGACATGACTGAAGCGACTTAGCAGTAGCAGCATATCATTTTTCTAGATTCCACATATATGCGTTCATATATTAATTTTTCTTTTTCTGACTTACCTCACTCTGTATGACAGTCTCTAGGTCCATCCACATCACTACAAATGACCCAATTTCATCCCTTTTATGGCTGAATAATATTCCATTGTATATATGTACCATATTGTCTTTAACCATTCCTATGTTGATGGACATTTAGGTTGCTTCCATGTCCTGGCTATTGTAAATTGTGCTGCAATGAACACTGGGGTGCATGGATCTTTTGAATTAGAGTTGTCTTGCAATATTAGTGCATTAAATTACATTTTTTTCTTTTTTTTAATTTATTTTTAATTGGAGGATAATTGCTTTACAATGTTGTATTGGTTTTCGCTATACAACAACATGATTAGCTATAAGTATAGATATATTCCCTCCCTCTCAAGCCTCCCTCCCACCCTACCCATCTAGGCCATCACAGAGGACCAAACTGAGTGCCCTGTGCTATTCAGCTGCTTCCTGCTAGCATCTATTTCACACATGGTAGTGTATGTATGTTAATTCGTCTCTTCTGTCCTTCCCTTGCTGTGTCCATAAGTCCATTCTCTACATCTGCACTGCAAATGGGTTTATCAGTAAATTTTTCTAGATTTCATATATAAATATGTTAATATATGATATTTGTTTTTCTCTTTCTGACTTCACACTGGGGTGCATGTATCTTTTTGAATTATGGTTTTCTCTGGACATTAGTGTATTAAATTTCATTGATTACTTTAGGAAGTCCTTAATCATCGCAGGACTTTATAGTAAAGTCTACCATGTTTTAGATAAAGTTGAAAGAACTACTCTTTTAAAAATAAGATCCTGTAATTCAAAATTTTGTTAAATTATATTTTCATTAGTAACTTGCTATGGGGACTGTCTTCTAGATACTATACTTGCTGCTGCTGCTAAGTCACTTCAGTCATGTCTGACTCTGTTCGACCCCATAGACGGCAGTCCACCAGGCTCCCTCGTCCCTGGGATTCTCCAGGCAAGAACACTGGAGTGGGTTGCCATTTCCTTCTCCAATGCATGAAAGTGAAAAATGAAAGGGAAGTCATTCAGCCGTGTCTGACTCTTAGTGACCCCATGGACTGCAGCCCACCAGGCTCCTCCGTCCATGGGATTTTCCAGGCAAGAGTACTGGAGTTGGGTGCCATTGCCTTCTCCGAGATACTATACTTAAAGTAAAACTAATAAGCAAGTTAGTATTACTTCTAAGCCTTCCCCATACCTTTTAACCATATCATACCACAATTCATTAATACAATGAAATCTTACCTAAAATAAAGGCAGTCCCTTGTCATCTGTAAATTACACCCCCATCACCAAATCTGTATTGTATATAGATAAAAAGGGCTCTGTCATAACCTTTTAGTTTGTGTGCACAACTCGATAGAAATCCATAGGTGAAAACAATAAGCATAAGTTATAAGATAGAGAACTTTAGACTTAGAAAGACCTGGTTGGAATCTTGGCTGATGTCATGTGCTTTGATGCAAGTTTACCTTACCATCTGTGAAATGTCCACGATAAATGAAATGTTGGTATAGGGTATACCATATGGGAAGTTCTCAACAAGTGGCAATTGCTATTATTATTATTACTTATGATACTTCCTGAAAATTTGATAAAAAAGGCACAAATCAAATGAAGAAAGATTAAAATAAGACATATACATAAGTCAACAAAACCCAATACTGGGTCTTGAATGATGGAATTTTCTCTGAAACTGAGAGGAGTAGGTAGTCTTGTTCTAAATCGGTATACACAGAACTATTTTTCTATGCAGTCTTCTCAAGGGCTGCGTTGCAGTGGTATTTTCAAGTGTAGTATTGTGCAATAGATCTTCATGCCTTCCTTTCTGTGCTCAAGACAAAGGACAAAAATATGCTAAAGACCTATACCAAACCCATAGCCCAAAAGACAATAAACAGTTTTCACAAGGAAGTTCTTCATCTCAACAGTTTCGACAGTTGGGTATATATCAGGTTTAAGATATTGCTCTAAAAAGAAGCATTAATCAAAACAGACTGAAGCATAGGAGCTTGAATTCATGATTGGAAAAATCAATCTATAACTTCCACTGACCCCAAACTGCAATCTCAGATTTCACATTGAAGCTGGCTGAGTTACTAGCACAGTAAACAGTAGCATCTGGCTCTCATGTGGGATGGTATAGACAATGGGCTGATCCGTAACTTTAGTCTACTTTAGACATTTAGATGGATGGGCTAAGAGCCCAGTGTGTTATAATAACCCTGAAAAGCTTTTGGCCCTGGCTGTGAACACATTAGCATTAACTTAAATCTGTTGCTTTGTTTACAACAAGAGATATTTGCTTGTGTTTTCGGCCTACATGGAACCAGTTACAGGTACCCAAGACCTAAGAGTGAAATTTATAGCCATGACAGCAGCTATTCACTGTATTGAGGCTCCACCAAACATTTTTTTTTTTTAATTTCCTCTTAGTTACATCTTTTAAAAAATAAGTGGTACCTTTATTTGGAGTCTCTCCCCCTTATTAGAAACATTAACGCCTAATTTCCCTTTTCTGTTTTTTTCCCCTCTCCATAACCTGAAGCCTAAACTAAAAATTCAGAGGGTTCCTTGACTATGTCACCATTTAGAAATGTCACACATGCAGCCATTTGTTTCTGAGCTAGAGAGTGCAGGTTCTTAGAACAGTGTTCCAATTATTCTTGTTGAAACCACTCAAAGCTACCAGAACTAATTTCTCCCAATATATCACTATAGTTTAATGTCTAGAATGAAAAGATGCCCTTACTGGACCTGTAGAAATGGATTATTGCACATTAAGGATATAATCAGAGGGCCTCTGTATTGTAGTCAAGGTTTCTAAAAAATGTAATTAAACTGTACCCAATCTAATTACATGTTTATTGCTTTTACAAATAGCATTAACATATATGAATGTGACATTTATTCATATTTTAGAAAAAAAATTTTCAAACAACTATGTTAATCACACCCTGACTAAAATTAGATTGAATAATTAACAGATGGACATTCTAATACCATAGAAGAACAGTGTAAGACTACATTATTTTTTATATTCATAAGAGGCATTGTGGTGTTCTGTATATCTTATCATTAAATCAATAAGTATGTTTTGAAAATTCTTTTGGGTCTAGCAGTAATCTTAGGAGAGTAAGTCAAGCTGAAATTTTATTTTAAATTAAGCATCTCTTATAAATAGTTTTAAATATGTCACCATAAATAGGGCCTACATAAAGAAAGAACATTAATATGACTCAGAAAACTACCCAAATGGAAAGAAGTTTCTAAATGTTCTTGGCGTATTTGATTTGCCAAAACTGAACAAGAATACTTTTATTAGTTAAGGTTGTCCCCATTCCCAGGAAGGCAAGATTGGAAAACTGATGATCAGGGGTTCGAGATCTCACCACATGACCTGTGAAGACTATATACATGCTACACCCCTAAGGAAAAGAAAATTTCCTCTTTAAGGACTTTCCAATCTATTCCAAGATATTCTAATGAAAGTGAAATTGCAGTGGTTTTACAACTCCAGTAATACCACGCCTAAATTAAAAGAACCTCAAGCTGGGTGGGGGGAACCTCAGGACATAGGAAAACACTCTTTCCTTGTGATACGTACGTGACTGCAGAAGGCAGACTGAGATCTGGGTGCTAGTCCTAATTCTATCACTCACCACATGTATAACTCTGGCCAGTCTTCCCCTCTTAAAATAAGGGGATAAGGTCTGTTCAACTCTAAGTCCCTCCCTGCACGTGCTTTCCCTGAAAAGTAGCAATGTTGGGTGTAGACAGCCTCTCTGCATTAATCATAGCCTGCCAAAAGAGATGAGATTAAGACAAGGGAATGCAAAGACAGTAAACGGAGCGTGTGTAAGATGGAGAAATGGGTAATTTCCTTCCATTTCTTTTCATAGCCGTGTATCAACTTTTGCAGAAAAGAAATTCTAAAACTCCCATATTTGTTCTCTTTCAAAGAGATGAGGGCTCCTTGAGTTTATGTCCAAGGAATCAACACGCCCAAGCATGGACAGCGCTTCATCAGGCTTCCCTTCAGAGAGAGATGGTATTTGGCACACGGCCAAAAAAGGGGGTGTGGTCTCAGGCAGAGAGAGGGCAGTGAAAGCACCTCTGAAGACACGCCTCACACTGTGCTCACCTACTTCAGGGGCAGAGTACCAGCTGCATTTCCTCTGCCTTTGTCAGCGTCTCTGAAATAACTAACAAAATTACAAGCAGTGACAAGGCCCTTTCCGGCATAAATCTGGCTTCACTCAACAATATGGAAGGCAGACAAGGTGGGGTGGGGCAGAACAGGGGGAAGCTTCATTTTTCTATGCTTCATTTTATTTGGCTTGTACTCTATTCCACAGAGCTCAAAGGATGAATTGGAACCCTCTCTGCACTGAGTGCTCATATAATTTAGTGGAATAAAATGGCAAGTGAATAATCCATGTTCACAGCACTATGGGTGGGGCAAGCTCTTGTCTGTTGTGTGATGTTCTGTGACTTAAATCATCTCTTGCAAAAGGCTATAAAAAAAGAATAGACCTCATCTCTGCTTACTTTCTTTGCTCCCACCTAACCATCTTTCCCACCCAAAAGTTTCCTCAATGCTTAAATGTTTCTGGAATTGGTCTTTGGCCCCTAAGTCCACAGTTCATGCAGAGACTCACAGAAAAGACTAAAGTTATCCCTCAAAATAAAACAAAGAATAAATATTTTTCAATGCTTAAAGACATAGTCTATTTATTTGCTATTGTCCTTCAAGTGGACATCCTATATACCTTGACCTAAAACTCTGTCAAGTCTTCATAAAAAAATGCTAAGACAAACAATTTGTTCTAAATTTCCCTTGAAAATCCCTTACAACCACACACATTTATTTTCAGTCTCTGAAACATTTAGTGTCATATGCCCAGAAAGAACAGTAAGATGTTACTGAATTTATTCTCCTGTTCTCTAAAAAGGCCACACCTAAACATTGCCAAGGTGAGAATCTCTTCTGATGCTTAAGTGTGGGAATGTGATACATGTTACCAGCAAAAAAATAAAAATAGCCCCGAAAAGCTGGGCTTAGGAATCTGCACTCTCGCAGTTCTCATCACTCTTTAATTGGGCTTTTGAACCAGGCGAGACAATTTGAAAAGGGAGTGAGAACTCCATCATTCTCCCACTGCCGGCACCTGTTCCGCCAGCTGACACCACCTAACATAATTTGACTATTAAAAACAAGGCAATTTATCAACACCAGTAACTCTAAATCTACATGCTCCTCACTGCTGGTTCACCCTGCTTTCTCTCTCAACACTCACCCAAAGCAGAAAAGAAACGGCAACTGCTAAGTATTTCTCCAGCACAGACATAGTCAATATCTTAACATAAGGAGTGATTCTGACCCAGAGAGCCACCACCCTCTCTCCCCGCTCGCTTATCACACAGAGACCACACCAAGTCCACCCAGGGGTCTGCGAATCTGAAATCAGTTCACTTTAACCACATCCAGCATATCTACACTACAATCACAAAAACAGAAAATGAAATTCAGAAAACCACATCACGTGGAAAACAAACCGAAATCAGGGCTGGGGGACATTTGCACATTGGCGCTGCCTGTGAACTCCAGGATGGCATACAAAGCAATGCTGCCCAGCCCAGATTCTGGGAGAGTGTTTTACAAAGGGCTTCCAGGCACCCCCATCAACACCATCGCTTCCTTTCCGCTTCCAAAATGCTCTGAATAAAGCCCCTCTTTAAGCACTTACTGGGAGCAGCAGCTTCTCTCAGCACTGTGCCCGTGAGTCATGCAGCAGGAGGGGTCCCGGAGCAGAGCAAATCGGAGAGCCCCCAGCTTCCCCGCAGGCTGATGTCTGGGAGACAGTAGCCCAGGAGCCGACTTTCCCATCACAGCCTCAGACTGTAATCCATGTGCTTTCGGCGGGCCAGTCCCAGCTGCCCACAGAGCACCACATGATCTGCTGTGACATCAGATCAGCCAGACGTGACAGCCCATCCGCCAGCCTCTTCCACACTCGTGGGTTGCATCATTTGGGTGCCTTTAGCTCGCCTTTAAGCAGGTGGTACAGAATAAGGAACTGTTGTTTGCTCACAAAATATTTTTTTGGCCTGATTTCTTCTGTTTCTAACAGAAGGGAAAATAAGAAAAGCACTTGGATTTGTTTGCAGCCAGAATTTATCAGCTATATGGGAAGTAACCGGACTTCCACACCTGGTTCTGGGAAGGTGAGAAATGAGCCACTGTCACGATGCCAATACCAGGGGAGTTATCTGCAGATCACTACCACCTCCCCAACCTTCCTGTAAATTATCACGCACGTTATACACACACACACACACACACACACATGTATCACAAAATATTGGTGGGGTCTCTGTAGATTTTATAAGCTAGTCACCACTGGTTTTAGTTAACAGAAGATCATCTCAGGGAGGTAACCACTAGACTCAGGGCCAGTTACAATAATTCCACTGTGAGAGAACTCATAATACAGTCCAATAGAAATAGATTTGTAGACCTAGAGAGACAGATAAGTAATAGGTAGAAAGTCAGGATCTTCTATTAATGCTTCTATTTATTCATTCAGTGACAATTTACTGATCACCTACCAGATACCTAGCAACAAAGGTGGAATATTAAATTGCAGGGAGGAGGTGAACATTTGAACAATATGCATAGTTTCAGTATTTTCTTTAATTTGGCACAGGGCTTCTAATTCTATTTCTGTAATAACTGTGGAAATAATAGCTTTATCAAGGCTCCTTATGATATGTTCTGCAACTAATACTAAATCTGAATGCTGATAACAAAACCATGTTTTACCCTAATTTTATTACGATAAATGGTAACAAATATAACCTTTAAGAATAACCAAAATTATTATGCTTTTATGAAGCAAAATATTAGCCAAGCTAGGCGGCAATGACCAGAAAATACATTCTTCCCCAATCAAGAGGAAGATTCGCTCTGTCTGCTTTAACTGTATTACTTCCATTACTTTGGTTAATCAACTTCACTTCAGATGTTTATGTGGAAACTGGATCTCTGTAACCAGCTTATAAACCCACTGTATGTCATGCAACTCGGTATTACTTACAGTAACTTAAACATGATAGTTTTTCAATAAGTAGTGAGAATGAATTGGCTCAAAACAGTTTTACTCTTTTTATTCCCAATAGAGATCAAATGGAAATTAGTTGCCTCACGGAATCTCATATTGAATTCCATACAACCTGGTAATCTCACGAAAAAATATCACAAGCTTGACGCAAAACAAATAGATGACTTAAATATTACATATATATGACAGATAAATTATAAGGTGAATAATTATATACATTAATAGATTATTAGACAGGAACATATCATGCAAAGATGGGCTCGATAAAGGACAGAAATGGTATGGACCTAACAGAAGCAGAAGATATTAAGAAGAGATGGCAAGAATACACAGAAGAACTGTACAAAAAAGAGCTTCACAACCCAGATAATCACGATGGTGTGATCACTGACCTAGAGCCAGACATCCTGGAATGTGAAGTCAAGTGGGCCTTAGAAAGCATCACTACGAACAAAGCTAGTGGAGATGATGGAATTCCAGCTGAGCTATTTCAAATCCTGAAAGATGATGCTGTGAAAGCGCTGCACTCAATATGCCAGCAAATTTGGAAAACTCAGCAGTGGCCACAGGACTGGAAAAGGGCAGTTTTCATTCCAATCCCAAAGAAAGGCAATGCCAAAGAATGCTCAAACTACCGTACAATTGCACTCATCTCACATGCTAGTAAAGTAATGCTCAAAATTCTCCAAGCAAGGCTTCAGCAATATGTGAACCGTGAACTTCCTGATGTGCAAGCTGGTTTTAGAAAAGGCAGAGGAACCAGAGATCAAATTGCCAACATCTGCTGGATCATCGAAAAAGCAAGAGAGTTCCAGAAAAACATCTATTTCTGCTTTATTGACTATGCCAAAGCCTTTGACTGTGTAGATCACAATAAACTGTGGAAAATTCTGAAAGAGATGGGAATACCAGAACACCTGACCTGCCTCTTGAGAAATCTGTATGCAGGTCAGGAAGCAACAGTTAGAACTGGACATGGAACAACAGACTGGTTCCAAATAGGAAAAGGAGTACGTCAAGGCTGTATATTGTCACCCTGTTTATTTAACTTATATGCGGAGTACATCATGAGAAATGCTGGACTGGCAGAAACACAAGCTGGAATCAAGATTGCCAGGAGAAATATAACCTCAGATATGCAGATGACACCATCCTTATGGCAGAAAGTGAAGAGGAACTAAAGAGCCTCTTGATGAAAGTGAAAGTGGAGAGTAAAAAAGTTGGCTTAAAGCTCAACATTCAGAAAACGAAATCATGGCATCCGGTCCCATCACTTCATGGGAAATAGATGGGGAAACAGTGGAAACAGTGTCAGACTTTATTTTTCTGGGCTCCAAAATCACTGCAGATGGTGACTGCAGCCATGAAATTAGAAGACGCTTATTCCTTGGAAGGAAAGTTATGACCAACCTAGATAGCATATTCAAAAGCAGAGACATTACTTTGCCAACAAAGGTTCGTCTAGTCAAGGCTATGGTTTTTCCTGTGGTCATGTATGGATGTGAGAGTTGGACTGTGAAGAAGGCTGAGCACCGAAGAATTGATGCTTTTGAACTGTGGTGTTGGAGAAGACTCTTGCGAGTCCCTTGGACTGCAAGGAGATCCAACCAGTCCATTCTGAAGGAGATCAGCCCTGGGATTTCTTTGGAAGGAATGATGCTAAAGCTGAAACTCCAGTACTTTGTCCACTTCATACGAAGAGTTGACTCATTGGAAAAGACTCTGATTCTGGGAGGGATTGGGGGCAAGAGGAGAAGAGGATGACAGAGGATGAGATGGCTGGATGGCAACACCGCCTCGATGGACGTGAGTCTGAGTGAACTCCGGGAGTTGGTGATGGACAGGGAGGCCTCACGTGCTGCGATTCATGGGGTCGCAAAGAGTCGGACACGACTGAGCGACTGATCTGATCTGATCTGAGACTAGATTATTTCCATAACAAAGAGGATGTATAGATATTATCTAAACACTGATATTATAGCTTTAATAAAAGCACAAGAAAAACAACACGATCCACTTTAAAGAACAAAGCTAAAGTGCTTTTGATTATTCTGTAGGAAAGAGCATATTGATTAAAATACAAGAAAATGAAATTGATGTATTATTTTACTTGAGAAGTATCCTTTAGTTTCTTGGCATTTTGCTCACCTTTAACTTTATAAACATAATTAACTTGAACATTTTAAAATAACATTTTCCAGATAAGTGTCTGTACCAATACCTCACTTAGTGATATTTTGCCGTTATCTCTTACTATATGGGCTAAGTAGGAAATCTGGCCTCACAGACAAAATACTCCTTCCAAATCTATAAAGCTAATAAAAGTTTAATATTTAAAAGACTACCACTGCTACTGCTAAAACCCTGGTCCAAACTACATCACCATTTGTCTCCTAGACTATGGCAACTGCCTCCTCTGTCCTCCATAGAGGAACCAGAATGTTCTTCTTAATCAAATTGAATCATTCTGCTACTTAAAACTTTCCAGCAGTTTCCCATCTCATTTAATTCCTTACCATGGCCTCTAAAACCCTTCAATAATACTGCATAGATGTTTTTCAAGAGCCTTTCTTCTCTAGTAAGTATGATACTGAACATTACTCTCCTTGGCTGAATTATTATTCTTAAGTAATTAACATATTTTCTGTAACTGATTTATTTCACTAGGATAGACTATCAGAAAGTGGAATTATTTAATTGAAGGATATGGCCTTCTTCCAAGGTAATAATGTTTAAGCTAGATACATAGTTAATTGAGCAGACTATAGCTCCCAACCTCCCTTGCTAGATGAGGCCTTGTAAGCAGAATTCTACATCTCCTGTTTAAAATGGCTTATTCTAGACTTCTTTCTTTTCCCTACATATGAACTGCAACACATACTTACCTGTGACCTGGCATCAACCACACAGCTTTAACACTTTGGAAATGGCAGAGCAAGAGAAGGGAAGGAAACAGGGCCCCCAAATGACCAGAGAAAGCAGAGCTTTTCTTCCAACCTAGAGCACTTACTATGGACTATTAAGTGGGAGAAAAATAAATTTTTTTAAGATACTTTATTTGGCACCTCTTTGTCACAGCATCTGAAGCTCTATCCTAACTAATACAAGTGGCTGCAATTTTTAATACTGCAACTTAATTCATATTTCCAAGGTACTTAGCAGAAAGCCAAAAATCAAGCGACATTTCCACCAATGTGTACAAGATTATAGTTTTACCATACTTTTATCAACATTGAAGCTTATTTCTTTCAAAGAAATTCTAATGAATTGATAAAGGACAATAACAGTATATGTTCTCTCTTATTATTAGCAAGTTAAAGATGATTTACTGCTCATTAGCATTCCATCTTTTGGGAATTGCTTATTCATGTCATTTTTTATTTTTATTGGAATTTTAGTATTCTCGTCCATTCTGCTAAGCTTCATAGTTTGTCTTTCAATTCTGCTTTTGGGAAATATGCTGAAATGTTTTATTGTCATCAAGTTTGTAATTCTTTTATTACAACTTGTTTCATGAAAAGCATTCCTAATGCCCAGATTTTGAAACCTAAATACTATTACCTAGTAAAAAGTTTTTACGGGTTTGTAGGAGAAGAGGCTGATTTCAGATCTAGGCAGAGAATGCACAAGGTAAACTCAGGACATTCTCTTATGCCAGAAAAGAGGGAAACTACTGAAGAGCACTGGCACTGTGTCAAAGGACACAGGAATCGATCTGCGGAGACTCCCAAAGACCAGCTTCATGAAAACATCTGTCCTGATTACTGTGGCTATCTAAAGAGCCACACCACACTTGAGTTAAAACATTAATTCTTTGCTCAAATCTTCAATCTGGGCAAGCCTCAGTGGGGGGTCAGCTAATGTCTACTCTGCTCTGTATCAACTGAGCATCTCAAAAGCTGGAGGCTGAAACCTACAGAGAGCTTACTCACTTGCATCTCTGTTGCCTGGAAGTGAACAGCTAAGGAATGAAACAATTAGGACTTCTCAGTTAACTCTGTATCTCTATGGTGTCTTTTCACAGCCGCTTTTCAATGCACTGCTGAGTTTTCCAAATTCGCTGGCATATTGAGTGCAGCACTTTCACAGCATCATCTTTCAGGATTTGAAATAGCTCGACTGGAATTCCATCACCTCCACTAGCTTTGTTCGTAGTGATGCTTCCTAAGGCCCACTTGACTTCGGACTCCAGGGTGTCTGGCTCTAGGTGAGTAATCACACCATCGTGATTATTTGGTTAATGTACATTAACCAAAACACAATCACAGCATCATGAAGAATACTACAGTTGATTGATGTACTTGAATATGTAAAAATTCTAAAGACACTCAACACAGGAAAAAAATTAACACATTGACTACTAATTCCTTACTCAAAAATTGGTAAAGAGGTGTGGGATGCAGAGGGAGGTGGGAGAGAGGTTCAAGAGGGAGGGAATATAGGTACACCTCTGGCTGATTCATGTTGATGTTTGGCAGAAACCAACAAAATATTGTAAAGCAATTATCCTTTAATTAAAAATAAATTTAATTGTAAGAAACTTGGTAAAGAGAGCAATTTAAGTATTAATTCTTTCTTTTCCATGTGGAACTGTACTTCAGAGTAACAATTAGCTCCAACTGACAAGGGAAAGCTCTTTTTGACAGAATTCCCAATTAATAAATGCAAAATGACTGAATGCAAAAAGATTGATAGAATTGGGAAAGTCATCATTTTGCAACTTGTAATGGAAAATGTGGTTAAGGCAAGAATCAGCAATGGATGCTAAAACCATTGAGTATGAAGTTGACAAGGGACTGGATACTAATCTGCTGCCAAGTTATCAACACATAGAATATTTACTTGCCTCAAGGGAAAAGGTGGGAACTTTACAATGGACTGATGTGGCAACTTTGACATTAACCATCAATCCAGTGAAGGAGCTTCCCATTAAAAAAGAAAAACAACTTGGTATTATGCAACTCCTAAAATAACATGACATTCACAGCATCGGTCATGAAGTATTCCTGACAAGAATGTTTTACCTGACTTTATTCATAACTTGAGATCACAATTTTCAGTTTACAGAAAATACAATGGAGAGTTAATGAAAAGTGAAATAAAACCAGAAGGAAACAATCACTGAAGTCCAGAGGGTGGAATTTTACCAGAAGGTGCATTCTACCAAAAAATTGACCCTAGTCTCTCGAACAGTTCAGTTCAGTTCAGTCACTCAGTCATGTCCAACTCTTTGTGACCCCATGGACTGCAGCACGCCAGGGCTCCCTGTCCATCACCAACTCTAGGAATTTACTCAAACTCACACCCATCAAGTCGGTGATGCCATCCAACCATCTCATCCTCTGTCGTCCCTTTCTCCTCCCACCTTCAATCTTTCCCAGGGTCTTATTCAATGAGTCTTATCTGAATCAGGGTCTTATCCAATGAGTCAGCTCTTCGCGTCAGATGGCCAAAGTATTGGAGTTCCAGCTTCAGCATCAGCCTTCCAATGAACACCCAGGACTGATCTCCTTTAGGATGGACTGGTTGGATCTCCTTGCAGTCCAAGGGACTCTCAAAGAGTCTTCTCCAACACCACAGTTCAAAAGCATCAATTCTTCAGTGCTCAGTTTTCTTTATAGTCCAACTTTCACATCCATACATGACCAATGGAAAAACCATAGCCTTGACCAGATGGACCTTTGTTCACAAAGTAATGTCTCTGCTTTTGAATGTCTAGGTTGGTCATAATTTTTCTTCCAAGAAGTAAGCGTCTTTTAATTTCATGGCTGCAGTCACCATCTGCAGTGATTTTGGAGCCCCCCAAAATAAAGTCAGCCACTGTTTCCAGTAAAGTGATGGGACTGGATGCCATGATCTTTGTTTTCTGAATGTTGAGTTTTAAGCCAACTTTTTCACTCTCCTCTTTCACTTTCATCAAGACGCTCTTTAGTTCTTCTTTGCTTTCTGCCATAAGGTTGGTGTCATCTGCAGCTATTGATAATATCTGAGGTTATTGATATTTCTCCTGGCAATCTTGATTCCAGCTTGTGCTTCTTGCAGCCCAGCATTTCTCATAATGTATTCTGAATATAAGTTAAATAAGCAGGGTGACAATATACAGCCTTGATGTACTCCTTTTCCTATTTGGAACCAGTCTGTTGTTCCATGTCCAGTTCTAACTGTGGCTTCCTGACCTGCATAGGGGTTTCTCAAGAGGCAGGTCAGGTGGTCAAGTATTCCCACCTCTTTCAGAATTTTCCACAGTTTATTGTGATCCACACAGTCAAAGGCTTTGGCATAGTCAATAAAGCAGAAATAGACATTTTTCTGTAACTCTCTTGCTTTTTTGATGATCCAGCAGATGTTGGCAATTTGATCTCTGGTTCCTCTGCCTTTTCTAAAACCAACTTGAACATCTGGAAGTTCACGGTTCACGTATTGCTGAAGTCTGGCTTGGAGAATTTTGAGCATTACTTTACTAGCATGTGAGATGAGTGCAATTGTGCAGTAGTTTGAGCATTCTTTGGCATTGCCTTTCTTTGGGATTGGAATGAAAACTGACCTTTTCTAGTCCCGTGGCCACTGCTGAGTTTTCCAAACTTGCTGGCATATTGAGTGCAGCACTTTCACAGCATCATCTTTCAGGATTTGAAATAGCTCAACTGGAATTCCATCACCTCCACTAACTTTGTAGTGAAGCTTTCTAAGGCCCACTTGACTTCAGACTCCAGGATGTCTGGCTCTAGGTGAGTGATCACACCATTGTGATTATCTGGGTCATGAAGATCTTTTTTGTACAGTTCCTCTGTGTATTCTTGCCACCTCTGCTTAAAATCTTCTACTTCTGTTAGGTCCATACCATTTCTGTCCTTTGTTGAGCCCATCTTTGCATGAAATGTTCCCTTGGTATCTCTAATTTTCTTGAAGTAATCTCTAGTCTTTCCCATTCTATTGTTTCCCTCTATTTCTTTGCACTGATCACCGAGGAAGGCTTTCTTATCTCTCCTTGCTAGTCTTTGGAACTCTGCATTCAAATGGGTATATCTTTCCTTTTCTCCTATGCTTTTCGCTTCTCTTCTTTTCACAGTTATTTGTAAGGCCTCCCCAGACAGCCATTTTGCTTTTTTACATTTCTTTTTCTTGGGGATGATCTTGATCCCTGTTTCCTGTACAATGTCACAAACCTCTGTCCATAGTTCATCAGGCTCTCTATCAGATCTAGTCCCTTAAATTTATCACTTCCACTGTATGATCATTAGGGATTTGATTTAGGTCATACCTGAATGGTCTAGTTGTTTTCCCTACTTTCTTCAATTTAAGTCTGAATTTGGCAATAAGGAGTTCAAGATCTGCTGCTGCTACTAAGTCGTTTCAGTTGCATCTGACTCTATGCAACCCCACAGATGGCAGCCCACCAGGGTCCCCCATTCCTGGGACTCTCCAGGCAAGAAGAATGGAGTGGTTTGCCATTTCCTTCTCCAATGCATGAAAGTGAAAAGTGAAAGTGAAGTTGCTCAGTCGTGTCTGACTCTTAGCAACCCCATGGACTACAGCCTACCAGGCTCCTCCCATGGGATTTTCCAGGCAAGAATACTGGAGTGGGTTGCCAGTGCCTTCTCCAGTTTATGATCTGAGCCACAGTCAACTCCCGGTCTTGTTTTTGCTGACTGTATAGAGCTTCTCCATCTTTGGCTGCAAAGAATATAATCAATCTGATTTCGGTGTTGACCATCTGGTGATGTTCATGTGTTGAGTCTTCTCTTGTGTTGTTGGAAGAGGGTGTTTGCTATGACCAGTGCATTCTCTTGGCAAAGCTCTATTAGCCTTTGCCCTGCTTCATTCTGTACTCCAAGGCCAAATCTGAACAAGTATATATAATTTTTAAAAAGAAGGCGTAGAGAAGGGAGGAACTTTCCTGGACTAACAGAGAAATGTGATCTATAATAGCCAAATGGTAACAGCCCTGTGTGTCATTGATTAGATCCTGTTTGGGCAAATTAGCTAATAACAAGCAAAGAAAAAACCACACCCTTTGGGGACAACTGAGAGAATGTGAATGTGTACTGAATATTAGAAGATATCAGGAAACTTTTATTAATGTTTTATTGTGATAATAATGCTTAGGAAAAATATCTTTAGAGATGAATATATAGAATCTAGGGATAAAGCAATATGCTCTGATTTATTTTCAAATGCTTTAAAAATAAAATTAAGTAAATATGGCTAATGTTAATGATCAATAAACCTATATAGGCGTGTATGGGTATTTGTCATGCTATTCACTCCATTTACTTTCATATTTGATAGGTTTTATTGTAAAACATAGTAACACAGAAAAGTTCTTTCAAAGTCCAAGAGCTTTCTAAATATTCACTTCTAATTTTTATGGCTTGACTTTTTAAAAACTACTTAACAATTTAAATTACCTGGATTGTTTTTTGCAGTATTTTGTCTTTCCTCAATTATAAAACCAGTTGTACTAAAATATTGATTAAATAATCCTTCTCTTTCTCCTCAATTGTTATACTTCTTTTGTCTTTTATTAAAGTGTTGATATATTAAGGCCTATTTCTGAGATAATTATTCCAATAACTTGTCTATACCAGTGTCATATTAATTTAATCATTATAGCTTTATGTAATAATAAAACACTTATCTTACCAATTTTTAAATCCATTATTGCCCATTTGTTTTTTGATACTGTTGTTTATGTTTGCTGTTATTATATTCACTAATTCAGTTATTTTTTTAGATTCCACATGTAAGTGATATCATCCAGTATTTTTCTTTCCCTGTCCATTTGTTTTTGTAGGTAATTTTTGGAATCTGCCCCCAACCTCCCCCAAAATCTCATTTTTGTTTATTTTCTATTGCAGTTTGATTAAAATTGAATTGGAAAGAATTATCATCTCTGTATTACTGACAATTAATAAGTAATCTCATTCAAATTTTAGGAGCTCTAGTTTTTAATTCTTTAGCATATTGAGTTATAATGTGCTTCCTTCAAACTTCCTAACCCCACTGTTTCGGTTCTGCTCTCTGGAGTGACATATAATTTATGTACTCCTTCTTCTACATAACTGAAGACAGCAATTAAGTTCCCAGTTTATTCAGCCATTTCCTGTCTGACATGATTTTCCATTTTCTTCATTGTCCTGCTTACCCACTTCCAAATATGCTCCAATTTGTCAGTGTTTCCTCTTGAAATGTGAAACTCAGATCTAAGGACTCAAGACTCCAAATATATGTGGTCTGAGAAACATAAAGAAGTGGGATTATTATTTATCTTATCCTGAACACTCAGCTGTCACTAATGCAGTCTCGATTTGTATCCACTTTTCTTGGCAGTCCTCTACACTACTGGCTCAGAATGAGCCTGCAGTCAACTAAAATCACTAGAACTTTTCCACTAAATTGTTCTTAAAATATTAATAGATTTTCTTGAACATAAGCAGATGAATGCTGAATCTATTTGTATATATATATCATAATATGTATCCTTATGAAATTTCATCTTTTCAACAATGGTCCATCATTTCAGCCTAACTATACATCCCTGGTGGCTCAGATGATAAAGAAGCTGCCTGCAGTGCAGGAGACCTGGGTTCCATCCCTGGGTTGGGAAGATCCCCTGGAGAAGGAAATGGCAACCCACTCCAGTATCATTGCCCAGAAAATCTCATGGACAGAGGAGCCTGGTGAGCTGCAAGTCCATGGGTCACAAAGAGTTGGGCATGACTGAGCAACTAACACTTCAGATCAGATCAGTCACTCAGTCGTGTCCGACTCTTTGCAACCCCATGAATCGCAGCACGCCAGGCCTCCCTGTCCATCACCAACTCCCGGAGTTCACTCAGACTCACGTCCATCGAGTCAGTGATGCCATCCAGCCATCTCATCCTCTTACTTACTTACCTATAAGTAAGTAAGTCGTCCCCTTACTTACTTACCTATAAATCCTAATTTTACTTTCAAGGAATTAAAACTTAGTCATCTGCAAATGTAATAAACATGCCTAACAAAGAGAAAAGAACCAAGTCCAATGACAAAATAACCAAATACTTCATTCTGGGGGATTACCCAAGGCTGAGTTGAAATAGTGGATCTTTAGCATTTCCTTATCAACTAGGAGATTTATGAAAAAAGGAGCAAGTTTGATCTCACCTGCTCTTTGTAAACCCATACTGATTCCTAATGATCATCTCTTCCCAATCTGAATGCTCACATATTTTCAGTTCATTCTAAATTTTGCTGAGAACCAATGGCAAACCCAATTGTACATCACAATCCAAAGATGATCTTTTCTAAAATTATGAATAAAAATCACCCATCACCCAGTATCTCTGCCATTTTCCAGTTCTCCTAAAAAAATATTGACTGTGAATTGTATTTGCACTTTTTCATTGCTCTAAAATATCATTCCTTAGGTCCTAGAACCATGCACTTATTATGGTACCTGCATGTACTTCCATGAAGGTGTTTGCATACACGTCCGTCTTCTCAACAAGATGTTAAGTCACTTAAGTAATGCTGAGTAATTCAGTTCAATTCAACCTACAGTTAATGAGTAGCAGGCATTGTAACAGCAGCTGTAATAGGAGACAGACAACAGAGAAAACAACAAACAGAGATGCAAAACAGCACAGTGTGTGCGAGGACTAGAAACAGTTCTGTACTACTGGAGTGAGAGTTATGGAACAGCAGAAAAAGGATGGAAAGAGACTGCAGTTAGAGAGGGCCTCGGAAACCATGCTAAGAAACTTGATCCTTCAGGAGAAAGTAACAAACAGCCCTCCCAAAAGCCAGGTTCCCCTGCAGACTCATTTTGTTTGCCCCACACCATCTTTAAAAAAAAAAAAAGATACAAAAGTCCACAGAGCCTTCGGGCTATACTTTGTCACAGTCCCTAATTCCCTGGGGTCTTAAACTGCAACCAGGATATTAGCTCTTGGAACACAGGGCCTTCCTCTGAATACTTTATAATGGTCTCCTCAGAGTCTAGGTCAGTGTCTGGGGCATACAAAGCATCATGATTTTCAACATCCTTTCATGACAAAACCCTCAAGAAATTAGGTATAGATGGAATGTACCTCAACAAAAGAATATATACAAGCCACATCTAACATTATACTCAATATAATATGTATTATATATGTACATATAATACAAGCCCACATCTAACATCATACTCAATAGTGAAAAGTTAAAAACATCTGTAAGGTCAGGAAAAAGACAAAGATGCCCACTTTGGCACTTCTATTCAGCACAGTACCAGAAGTTTTAGCCAGAGTAATAAGGCAACAGAAACAAAGGCATCCAAATAGAAAAGAAAGAAGTAAAATTGTTTGCAGATGACATGCCCTTATATAGAGAAAACACTAAAGACTACACACACACACACACACACACGCACGCAAACTTAGAATTAATAAATAAATTCAGTAAAGTTGCAGGACACAAAATCAATGTACAAAAATCTGTTTGTACATTGTACAAAGTTCTGTTTCTATATACTAACATCCAACTATCAGAAATGACAATTTAAAAAAAGAACAATCCTACTTACAATAGCAGCAAAAAAATAAAAAAACTTAGGAATAATTATAACCAAGAAGGTGAAAGACCTGTACACTGAAAACTATAAAACACGAATGAAAGAAATTAAAGACAAAACTCAATGGAAAAATACCCTATACCCATGAATTTGAAGAATTAATACTGTTAAAATATTCATATTTCCAAAGCAATGTACAGATTTAATGCAACACCTATCAAAATTCCAAAGATATTTTTCACAGAAATAGAAAAATTTCCACAATTCATATGGAACAACAAAAGACCCACAGATATATAGATCAATGGAACAGAAATAAATGCATGCACATACAGTCATCCAGTCTTTGACAAGGACACCAAGAATACACAATAGGTAAAAGATAATCTTTTCCAAAAAACAGTGTTGGGAAAACTGGACAGTTACATGTAAAAGAATGAAATTAGACCCTTATCTTACACCATACCCCAAAATTAAATCAAAATGGTTTAAGACTTAAATGTAAGACCTGAATCTTTGAAAGTCCTAGAATAAAACAGGAAAACAACTTCTTAGCAAGGATTTTTTGGATAGGAAACCAAAAGCACAGGCAACAAAAGCAATAATAAGTAAGTGGGACTATGTCAAACTAAGAAGCTTCTGTACAGCAAATGAAACAACAAAATGAAAGAGCAGCCTATGGAATAAGAGAAAATACTTGCAAATCATATATGCTATAAGAGGTTAATATCCACAATATACAAGGAATACACACAACTTAATAACAAACAAAAATATGATTAAAAAACGGACAGAGAACATGAACAGACATGTTTTCAAAGACATACAAATGGGCAACAGGCACAATTTTAAATGTTCACCACTAGGGAAATGCAAATCAAAACCGCAGTGAAATACCACCTCACGTATGTTAGCATGCCTATTACCAAAAGAACAATAAAAACTGGTAACTAGGTGAGCTGATGTGTTCATTTATCATTTCACACTGTATACATCTAATAAATCACATTGCACAACCTTTAAAAAGGATTATAAATAGGTTAAGGTTATTTTAATTATCACTGATTTTGATTACTTAAGAAATACCCATTTACATACAATTAGTGATACTGATTTCAAATTATTCTTCTTTGGTGACATTTTATTGCACTTTGTTGTCTTGAAGTACTGCCAAAGAGTATATGTCAAAATAGAGAACATAATTTTCTCAATCATTCTTTAAATCAGATTTTAACTATCAATAATTGAAATGTAAAAATAATATCTTAATTCAGACATCTTTCTCAATTAGTTTGTGAGGCTGACATGTATGGAGTCACTTATAAGTATATTTACTATAAGCCTGTATTCTACTGAATATTTCTCATTATAGACATCAATCATTGGAGAATAATTAGAAAGTATTTACTTAATGTTATGATTCTAGACTCAAAACCCTCTTCTGCTACTTTCTATCTAAAGGTAACTCTTTTGTCTCAGTTTCCTCAGTTATAAAATGGAGATTAAAATAATATCTATTGGGACTTTCCTGGTGGTCCAGTGGCCAAGACTCCAGCCTCTCAATTTTGATTCTTAATAAAGTCTTTGCTGCATGCCAGGTAACATACTAAACAAACATATCAACGAACATAATTCTCCCCATGTCCTCTACAAATAGATATGATTTTCTTTTTCAATAGTTATTTTTGCGTATTTGGCCACACTGGATCTTAGTTAGAGTACACAGGATCTTCCATCTTCATTGTGGCATGCGGGATCTTTAGTTGCAGCACATGGGATCTAGTTCCCTGACCAAGATCAGATCCCAAAGTACTCTGGAGAAGAAAATGGCAACCCACTCCAGTACTCTTGCCTAGAAAATCCATGGACAGAGGAGCCTGGTGTCCAAGGGGTCGCAAAGAGTTGGACACGACTGAGCGACTTAAAAAAAAAAAGATCCCAAAGTAATACAGTATCATTTTTGAGGTGCACAGTGAAAGAACAATAAATGCTTAATGACTGACATGTAAACAAACAAGCAATCTTTCTTCTGACACATTTTGCACATTTTCCTGACCTATTTTCCTATTCATTTTTCTGTCCTCATTCTTACATCTTCATATGTTTTAGACATATACAAATTTATTTGCCAATTAAACTTCAATAAAGCTGGAATAAGAAAAGACTCAACAATATTGTAAAGTAATTAGCCTCCAATTAAAATTTTTAAAATAAATAAGACAGCTCTATTACAAAAAAAAAATATGTATAACTGACTCACCTTGCTGTACATCTGAAACTAACAAAACATTGTAAATCAACTATGCTCCAAATTTTTTTTTTAAATAAAAGAAAGCAAAGGCTCTCTCAGCTAGTTACTGGCCTGGCCCACTCCATTGGTTCACATCACCTGTTATGAGGATGGGCAACAAACAGCAGGTGCTAGAGATGCCTTCTGGCCTTCTTTCTCCCCATAAAAATGTAAGAAGCTTAACTGTAAATTTTTTTTTTAACAGAATTTTCTGTTTCTCTCATACCTGCACATCATTCACCATCTTCATGATACAACTAAATCTGAATGTTGGAAGTCTACTTTTCCTACAAACCATGGTCTAAGCCCAGCCCTCCATTCCTTGAGGACTTTACATTCAGGGATGATATGGCCATGTGGTCACACCCTCCCTCAGTGGTAGGCACTTCCAGGCTTCCAACCTGTTCTTCCTTGGCGCTCAGAATCAAATTCTGGATGTCCATTCTCCTGCTTGCTTTCTTGCTATAGTGAGAGGTAAAAAGCAGCAAAGCTAGTTGAGGGCTCATGAAATGCTTTGCTTTTAGTAGAACAAGACTACCAGAAGTTATACTTACTGGTCTCTGTGCCTATGTTTCAATTTATATTTGGAAAATATTGGCCACGTCTTCTATTGTAACCAGCATTCTATAGCAAGCACCTTCAATCATACAAGTCTTGTTTTGCTCTCCTGTCACTTATATATAAATGCTTATCATTCTCCACTTCCATTTCCTTTGGCAAGATATGCTATCTTGAAATTCAGTGCTATTGCCACCACACCCCTTTTTTGCTATATATATTTACATACACTCATAAATATATACATACAAAACAAAACCACCAGAGCTGCTTATTGTGAACAATGTATTGTTTTAAAAACTGTGAGGTTGACTATACACTGATAATTGTGGAAGCTCAGGGATAAATACATGGGGATTCATTCCACTATTCTCTCTACTTTTGAATCTATTTGAAAATTTCAATGATAAAAATATTTTTAAGCTATTTGTAAAATTATTATATTTTCCCCCAAGCATCTATTTTACCAAATGTTGCTAAATGGTAGTACAAACATTAACACATAATTTCTATTTAGGGTTACCAAATAAAATATAAAATGCCTGCCCTGTTAGATTGAAATTTCAAATAAACAACACTTGATTTTCAATATATTTAGGATATTTATTCTCTCAGATTTCTAGAGTTAAAGAACCCTGAAATCAATTTCGCTAAATCAAAATCAAGGTGTTAACAAGGCTGTATTCCTTCCCAAGGCTCTAGGGGAGAATCTGTCCCTTACCACTTTTAGCTTCTAGTGGCTACCAACATCCCATGGCTTGTGGCCACATCTCTCCAATCTGTAAAGCCAACATCTTCAAATCTCTATCTGCTCCACTTACACTGCCTTCTCCCCTGTGTGTGTGTTAAATCTCTCTCTGCCTATCTAAGGATACTTGTAATGCATTTAGGGCCTATCAGGATAATCCAGTATAGTTCCCATCTCAAGATCTTTAACTTAATGACATCTGCAAAGATCCTTTTCCAATTAAGGTAACATTTAAGGGTTTCAGGAATTTGGACCAGATATTTTTAGGGGTCAATAATCAACCGACCAGAGGAGCCATGATAGACTCTATCAGGAAACACTGGAGAAGCAGAGAAGGAGTTGAAAGTTCAACTTGAAAGGAGTTGGAAGAAAAAGAAGATGTCAAGAAAGGCTTCCAAGATGAGTGATGCCAGAGATTATAAATAACTAAAGCAGTAGTGATAATAACAACAGTAATCAGAGCAATCACAAGAGACATTAGCTATAAATCACCACTACAGCCTACCAGTGAGTACCAGCTGAGCATCATTCTTGCTAACAGGTATAATGTTGGAGGATTGCTACAAGAGAATAAAATAAGCATCAGCAACTGAATGACAAAAGTCCTTATACATGGTTCCTGATAACCACTTAGGGAGGCAAGAAGGCAGGAAGACCTGCTCTATGTAATCTGTAGAGTATCCACAAACCACGTATCTTACTTCCAGTCTTTTTCTTTTCTTTTTTTTTTTTTTTGTCTTTTTATTTTCTATGTCTTCTGTAATGCCCTTCAAAACTTCCCTACCCCTTTAACTATTTTTTATCAACTCAATGTACTCTATAATTTTGCTCAATCATTCACTCAATACCTTTCATTAAAATAAAGTGTTCTGCATTTAAAAAAAAAAAATTCTAGCAATATAAGCCTCCCAGGTGGCTCAGATGGTAAAGCGTCTGCCTGCAATGTGGGAGACCGGAGTTAGATCCCTGGGTCGGGAAGATGCCCTGGAGAAGGAAATGGCAACCCACTCCAGTGCTCTTGCCTGGAAAATTCCATGGACAGAGGAGCCTGGTAAACTACAGTCCATGGGTCGCAAAGAGTTGGACACAACTGAGCAACTTCACTTTCATTTCTCCAAAGGTATATAAAGTAATATATCTCCTCCAACTAATGCTAATGAGCACACATCAACAGATATATCAAGACCTTTCTATCTATGTACAACCATACATATATTTAAGTAAACAGGAAAGCACAATTGTTCAGCTGTTGGCAGAAAGTGATAATCAAAACAATGCTACCTCAGCCCATTATGCTTCCAAGAAGCAGCAAGTTATATGCTCCTGCTTATTATACTCTTTGGATCCAATCCTACAGGAAATAGCTCTAATTCATAAATTATTTCTCCTATAGTGGGATCCTAAAAGAGGATTGGCAATAGGGGTAACAATTAAAACATCAACAACAATTTCCCCTAATCTCCCCCTAAACTTTTCACCCCAAAACCCTTCTTGGTTGTTAAACAGGCACCTCAAATATAAATTACCTAAAATTGAATTTACTATCTTCAGAAACCTGATACTCCTATTGTTTTCCAATTTATCCAGTGGCCAAGCCAGAAACCAGAGAGTCACCCTTTTCCCCCACATCATACATCCAAAAAGCCACCAAAGGATTACAATATCCTAGATGAGCGATTTCCTGCTTACTTCTTTGCCTTCATCTCACACCCTCACAATTCTAGTCTCAAACCACCATGTTCATTTTTTTTTTCATTTTTTTAAGAATGTATGCTTACCCACGCTGGAATTTTGTATGTGCTATTTCTTCTAAAAAAAAAAAAGAAAGAAATGGAACTCTCTCTCCCTGCTTAGCTAAGTCCTATTAAATTGATAGCTCTTAGTTAGCAGTTTTCCGATGAAGTCTCCCCTTAATTCTTCTCGGCTGAGTTAGTGGTCTCTTTTCTGTTCGATCTCAGAAAAGATAGATCTTGTGCTTTCTGTCATTTACTGCTGCTGCTGCTGCTGCTAAGTCATTTCAGTCATGTCTGACTCTGTGCCACCCCATAGACAGCAGCCCACCAGGCTCCCCCATCCCTGGGATTCTCCAGACAAGAACACTGGAGTGGGTTGCCTTTTCCTTCTCCAATGCATGCAAGTGAAAAGTGAAAGTGAAGTCGCTCAGTCGTGTCCGACTCTTAGCGACCCCATGGACTGCAGCCCACCAGGCCCCTCAGTCCATGGGATTTTCCAGGCAAGAGTACTGGAGTGGGGTGCCATTGGCCTTCTCCATGTCATTTACTAATTCTTCACAATTATAATTGCCTATTCACTTGTCTTTCACCACCAATACACTACAGGATCACCTTTGTATAATCAGGACCAACTCCAATATTCTTGCCTGGAGAATCCCATGGACAGAGGGGCCTGGCGTGCTGCAGTCTATGGGGTCTCAAAGAGTCACACACAACTGAGCACAGCACAACAATAACAAAGCCTAGTATTGGGGACATAGTAGGATCTCAATAAATACTTATTTGTTGTTCATTGTTCAGTCGCTCAGTCACGTCCAACTCTTTGCAACCCCATGGACTGCAGTACACCAGGCTTCCCTGTCCTTCACCAACTCTCAGAGCTTGCTCAAACTCATGTCTGTTGAATCAGAGATGCCATCCAACCATCTCATCCTCTTCACTCAACCTCTCATCCAACCATTGCCCGCTTCTCCTCCTGCCTTCTATCTTTGCCAGCATCAGGGTCTTTTCTAATGAGTCAGCTCTTTGCATCATGAAATTACATAGGTAGAAAGAGGAATGCAAATCCCATTAACAAAGTGTTATACATGTATGTTCAGGGAGGCAGTTCAACACATGACTTGAGCATAATAAACAAAATGGGAGCATAATTGTTACAGCATTTTGTTTACTTGGGCATAAGACAAATAAAACCCACCTTCTCCCCTCCAAAAACAGCCCAGTCTCCTCTGCACAGCAAGAAAATCTGACTGTGACTCAGCTCCAAACACGTGTCCTCCTTATCTTTCTGAATTTGTACAAAAAGCGGAAGTAGTAATAGGATAGTAGAGCTGACTGATTCCACCATGATTCTGCCATTATCATAGTCCAGTGAACAGTCCTCAGCTTAGCAGGCTCAGAAGCTCGATTTTATTGTTTCATACAAAAGTACAAAGTCACTGAGGTAGACTTTCTTAACAGGGGTTCTTCATCTGAACAAAGAATACAGAAAATTATATGAGAGATTATTTCTCAATTCTTCCAAGGCTGGCAAATAGCTACTCCCAATCTAGATGGAAAGAGAAATAAATTCATTACACACAATAAGTGCTTTATAGCCTTTAGGGCCTATTTCACTTCCAGTACCCCCAGGGGCTTGAATCCCATGAAGTAAATTATATATATATACATGCATACATATACACTTTATACATATATACATATACATGTGTGTATGTATGTATGTGTGCATACGTGATGAGTCGTGTCCTGCCAGGCTCCTCTGTCCATGGCATTTTCCAGGCAAGAATACTGGAGTGGGTTGACATTTCCTTCTCCAAGGGATCTTCCCAACTCAGGGACGTAACCCTTGTCTCCTGCATCTCCAGCATTGGCAGGCAAATTCTTTACCACTGAGCCACTTGGGAAGCTGGTATATATGTATATATTACATGTATTAATTTGTAAAAGAAAATACATGTGTCACAAAAACTAGAATACAGTATCATTACCAACAATGTAGATTGGAAAATATGGACTCTAGAGCCAAAAGACCTTTCTATTCTTAGTTCTAATCTTGTTAATTTAAGATGTATGTTGTGGGAGTGGGTCTGATGAAAGTATAGAAGGCCTTGATAAGACTAGCAAGGGGGGCATTCTCCATCCCTCCTCTGATTATGTCAGAAGCTTTCTCTGTCGCTTTTTACACTTTAATAAAACTCTGCTACACAAAAGCTCTTGAGTGATCAAGTCTGGTTCCTGGTCCCAAAGCTAAATCTACATCATCGGAGATCACAAATCCAACATTGTTAACCACAAGCTATCAGAACCACATTTGTCTTGGCTCACTTTTTACTGAAATATGAACTAATAATTAATGTAGTGCATGGCACACATTCCATTTCATTAATGGATAGATGATTAAGTTGTACTGTAACACATCCTGGATTATTTTCTAATGATATTTCATTTCATATATGAAATGCAAATTCTTGCTCATTCATTTAACAGGCACCCATTACACACATGGAGCCTAGACAGGTTATGCATCATTTCTTTAAAATTAATCTACCACTTCACATTCATCAGGATTACATTATCCAAAAAAAAAAGAAAAGAACAAGTGTCGGCAAGGATATAGTGAAACTGGAACTCTTGTGCACTGCTGGTGGGAATGTAAAAGGATATAGTCACCATGGAAAAGTTTGGCGATTCCTCAAAAAATTATAAACATAACTACCATTTAATCCAGTAATTCTACTTCTTGGTATATACTCAAAAGAACTGAAAGCAGAGACTTGAACAGATATTTATACACTCATGTCTTTAAAAGTTTATTCACAATAGTCAAGAAATGGAAGCAACCCCAGTATCCATTGACAGAGGAATGGCTAAACAAAATGTGGGGTGTATGTATCTATCTATATATATATATATATATATCCAGGCAAGAGTACTGGAGTGGGGTGCCATTGCCTTCTCCGATATATAGGTAGAATATTACTCAACTACAAAAAGGAAGAAAATTCTGACATAAGCTACAATACAGGTTGAACCTTGAAAACATTGTGGTAAGCAAAATAAGCCAGTCACAAAAGCATAAATCTGTATGAGTCCCCTTGTGAAGTATCTAGAATACTCAAATAAAGATAGAAAGTAGAACAGTGGTGACCAGGGGCTGGGGATAGGGACTTACTGTTTAATGGGTATAGACTTTCAGTTTTGGAAGAATAAAAATGTTCTAGAGGGAATTTCCTGATGGCCCAACGATTAGGAATGGGTACTTTCACTGCTGAGACCCTGGGTTCAATCCCTGGTCAAGGAATTGAGATCCAACAAGCTACATGGCAAAGTCAAAAAAAGAAGGTTCTAGAGATGGATATAAGTAATGCTTGCACAACATTACAAATGTATTTAATGTCACTAAACTTGTACACTTACCTTAAAATTGTTAAAATAGTAAAGTTTATACTATATATTTTCCCATATTGTTTTAAAGATTAATCAAAAAAAAAATAAAGATTAATCCAGTTTCCTTTTCTGATCCTGTTAACATTTATCTTACTTTAACATCTGTAGTCTTGTCTATCTTTCATGAAGAATAACAGTAACCAACCTTACCTGAACACTGGGATTCTATAAGCAACTGGGACAAATCTTGGATCACTTTAGACTGGAATGCAGGCCTTCATCCTCATGTCAAGATTCTAAGTAATATAACCAGAGGTGAGGCTTTGGGGAACTGGAATTAATTGGATTTACACAGCCAGAAAATGGGGCAAGGGTTAGGAAGGGGGCACACTGGAGAATGGGAATCCCAATCCCCTTCCTACACACACAGTGTCCAGAGAAAAGATGGCTTCTGTAGTAACCCAGTGTTCTCTGTCCCCACCTCAGTTATTCTGCAGTTTAGTCTCCAAAGGAATCCAAAGGAAGTAGAATTGGATTTGCAGGGAAACAAGGAGGGAAATAAGACCTGTAGCACATACCAGATACTGCCACTGGTGCTTGACATTCATTATTTCATTTGATTCTTATAACGAACATATTATCCTCATTTCATAGATGACCAAATTAAGGCTTAGAGCAATTAGCATTTCCCAAAGTCATTTGCTTGCAAGTCCTAGGACTAGGATTCAAACCTAATTATTTTCTAACTCTTTTAGCCCAGAATCATTTTGTTGTTCTGTCTCACAGTTGACTATGGAGTCAATTTCTGCCAGTGGCTCCCTCTTTAGAAAGAGTTATGTGACCCTGTATGAAAAGGCAAAAAGAAAACAGTATGAAAAGGCAAAAAGACAGGACACTGAAAGATGAACTCCCCAGGTCGGTAGGTGCCCAATATGCTACTGGAGATCACTGGAGAAATAACTTCAGAAAGAATAAAGCGATGGAGCCAAAGCAAAAACAACACCCAGTTGTGGATGGGACTGGTGACAGAAGCAAGGTCCGATGCTGTAAAGAGCAATAGTGCATAGGAACGTGGAATGT
The DNA here is from genome assembly GCF_002263795.3 of Bos taurus. Lineage (NCBI taxonomy): Eukaryota > Metazoa > Chordata > Mammalia > Artiodactyla > Bovidae > Bos > Bos taurus. Next base: position 12,825,216 of record NC_037333.1, read on the forward strand.
TAGGTCCACGAATCAAGGCAAATTGGAAGTGGTCAAACAGTAGATGGCAAGAGTGAACGTCGACATTCTAGGAATCCACGAACTAAAATGGACTGGAATGGGTGAATTTAACTCAGATGACCATTATATCTACTACTGTGAGCAGGAACCCTTAGAAGAAATGGAGTAGCCATCATAGTAACAAAAGAGTACAAAATGCAGTACCTTCATGCAATCTCAAATACGACAGAATGATCTCTATTCATTTCCAAGGCAAACCATTCAATATCACAGTAATCCAAGTCTATGCACCAACATATAATGCTGAAGAAGCTGAAGTTAAACAGTTCTATAAAGACCTACAAGACCTTTTAGAACTAACACCCAAAAAAAAGATGTCCTTTTCATTATAGGGGACTGGAATGCAAAAGTAGGAAGTCAAGAAACACCTGGAGTAACAGGCAAATTTGGCCTTGGAATACAGAATGAAGCAGGGCAAAGGCTAATAGTGTTATGCCAAGAGAATGCACTGGTCATGGCAAACACCCTCTTCAAACAACACAAGAGAAGACTCAACACATGGACATCACCAGTAGCCAACACCAAAATCAGATTGATTATATTCTTTGAAGCTAAAGATGGAGAAGCTCTATACAGTCAGCAAAAACAAGACCGGGAGCAGAGTGTGGCTCAGACCATGAACACTGTATTGCCAAATCCAGACTTAAATTGAAGAAAGTGAGGAAAACCACTAAATCACTCAGGTATGACCTAAATCAAATCCCTTATGATTATAGAATGGAAGTGAGAAATAGATTTAAGGGACTAGATCTGATAGAAGAGTGCCTGATGAACTATGGATGCAGCTTTGTGACACTGTACAGGAGACAGGGATCAAGTCCATCCCCATGGAAAAAAGAAGCAAAAAAGCAAAATGGCTATCTGAGGAGGCCTTACAAATAGCTGTGAAAAGAAAGGAAGCAAAAAGCAAAGGAGAAAAGGAAAGATATACCCATTGAATCCAGAGTTCCAAAGAATAGCAAGGAGAGATAAGAAAGCCTTCCTCAGAGATCAATGCAAAGAAATAGAGGAAAACAATAGAATGGGAAAACCTAAAGATCTCTTCAAGAAAATGAGAGATACCAAGGGAACATTTCATGCAAAGATGGGCTCGATAAAGGACAGGAATGGTATGGATCTGACAGAAGCAGAAGATGTTAAGAACAGGTGGCAAGAATACACAAAGGAACTATACAAAAAAGATCTTCACGACCAGATAATCATGATGGTGTGATCACTCACCTAGAGCCAGACATCCTGGAGTCCGAAGTCAAGTGGGCCTTAGAAAGCATCACTATGAACAAAGCTAGTGGAGGTGATGGAATTCCAGGTGAGCTATTTCAAATCCTAAAAGATGATGCTGTGAAAGTGCTGCACTCAGTATGCCAGCAAGTTTGGAAAACTCAGCAGTGGCCACAGGACTGGAAAAGGGCAGTTTTCATTCAGTCCCAAAGAAAGGCAATGGCAAAAAATGCTCAAACTACCACACAATTTCACTCATATCACACGCTAGTAAAGTAATGCCCAAAATTCTCCAAAGCCTTCAGCAATACGTGAACTTCCAGATGTTCAAGCTGGTTTTAGAAAAGGGAGGGGAACCAGAGATCAAATTGCCAACATCTGCTGGATCATCGAAAAAGCAAGAGAGTTCCAGAAAAACATTTATTTCTGCTTTATTGACTATGCCAAAGCCTTTGACTGTGTGGATCACAATAAACTGTGGAAAATTCTGAAAGAGCAGGGACTACAGACCACCTGACCTACCTCTTGAGAAACCTGTATGCAGTTCAAGAAGCAACAGCTAGAACTGGACATGGAACAACAGACTGGTTCCAAATCGGGAAAGGAGTACATAGAGGCTGTATATTGTCACCCTGATTATTTAACTTATATGCAAAAGTACATCATGAGAAACTGGGCTGGATGAAGCACAAGCTGGAATCAAGATTGCCGAGAGAAATATCAATAATCTCAGATATGCAGATGACACCATCCTTACGGCAGAAAGCGAAGAAGAACTAAAGAGCCTCTTGATGAAAGTGAAAGAGGAGAGTGAAAAAGTTGGCTTAAAACTCAACATTCAGAAAACAAATATCATGGCATCCGGTCCCATCACTTCATGGCTAACAGATGAAGAAACAGTGGAAAAGACTTTATTTTCGGGGACTTCAAAATCACTGCAGATGGTGACTGCAGTCATGAAATTATGCTTGGGGCTGGTGCACTGGGACGACCCAGAGGGATGGTGTGGGGAGGGAGGAGGGAGGAGGGTTCAGGATGGGGAACACATGTATACTATTTAAATAATTTTCTATTAAAGAAAAAAAAAAAAGCTTACTCCTTGGAAGAAAAGTTATGACCAACCTAGACAGCATATTAAAAAGCAGAGACATTACTTTGCCAACAAAGGTCCATTTAGTCAAGGCTATGGTTTTTCCAGTAGTCATGTATGAATGTGAGAGTTGGACTATAAAGAAAGCTGAGCACCAAAGTATTGATGCTTTTGAACTGTGGTGTTGGAGAAGACACTTGAGAGTCCCTTGGATTGCAAGGAGACCCAACCAGTCCATCCTAAAGAAAATCAGTCCTGAATATTCATTGGAAGGACTGATGTTGAAGCGGAAACTCCAATACTTTGGCTGCGTGATGCAAAGGGCTGACTCATTTGAAAAGACCCTGATGCTGGGAAAGATTGAGGACAGGAGGAGAAGGGGACAATAGAGGATGAGATGGTTGGATGGCATCACCAACTCAATGGACATGAGTTTGAGTAAACTCCGGGAGTTGGTGATGGACAGGGAGGTCTAGTGTGCTGCAGTTCATGGGGTTGCAGAGTCGGACATGACTGAGCAATTGAACTGAACTGATGTTACCCTGAAAACAAAAATCTATACCTAAACTTTTATGTTGTCCAGCAAATAAGGCTCTTGGCAGCAAGTTTGTTCTTTGATGAAAGCACTTAAAAATTGATTCCCAACAAGAATAATTAGAGGTAACAGAAGAAAGTGCTTCTTATCTCTGCATTCAGTACCTCCCGTGGCTCAAAAGGAAAACAGCCCTGCCTCATATTGATTTAAGATATTAAACCTGATGCCTGAAAATCACTAGGTTTATATGCAAGCTTGTATAGTGCACTCCTCTACAAGCATTTAAGACCGTGTACAGTTAATTATACTTTAATTGCATTTTCTGGAGTATTTGTTAAGGGATTGATTTTATTGGCTACAGATAACCAAAGCGATAAATAAGATAACCATACACTCTGTTTTTATTAATCATTCAACCAATTGAGTGTCTTCCAGTAAATAACCAGTTCCTCTTCCAGACAACAGGGGACTTGTCTATCAAAATACTGCATTAAATATATCAAATTCTTATAAATGAAATCTTATTACACAGCAATTGATTTTATAAGACTTCCAAGTTAGAAATCTACACAAATAAGCTATTAACTGCATGAAAACTTTCCAAAGGATTTTCATGACCTTTTATGGCTTGTCTTAAAATGAAATCCACTTTTGTCACAGAATCACTTCAGAGTCTCTTGTACTGTTTATATGTCTTCCAACACACTGGATTGAAATGGAAATTAACAGTTTGTTTCATTATGCCATAAACCCACAAATGAAATGTGATGAAATGCAATGGGGCTGGTGGGAAAGGGGGAGCTGGTAATCTGAGCTTGAGTTTTCTCATTTATTAAAGATAAAAATTGACCAAAATCATCTCTAAGGATACTCCAGTCTTTGATTTTCTATGATTTGGTTATTCAGCATGTGATAAACTAAAACACAAAATAACTCCTATCTACTTTTGAATAATTAATTGCATGATGAGATTAAATTCATTACAAAGGGTTTTAAGGGTAAATCATAATGATAAAAACTACTTTTCTTAAAACTACTTTTCTAAGCCATTATTGTATAACTAAAATGCCTATAATTACATTATTTGAGCAAAATATAAATAATATTCCAGCCTTTCATATCAATAATCTTGATATAAACTAACCTATCTCAACTTTTGGCTCATTTGTGACATTTTAATTTGGGGGGCAAAATAACTTAAAGAATGGTATTAAAAGATAAAAAAATAATTTGAAGATTTTCTTATATGTTTAATACTTTTTGGTTCTTAATTCTAAAAATTGAAGTTCTTTTTAAAGTAAACCACATTTTTGTGGTTTTATTTTATAATTTTAGATCAAAAGGGATGATGAGTTCATGTTATCCCCAGAAAAATCTAGTTTCAAGGTAACAGATGGTAAGTTTAAAAATAATGCACTCTTTTTCAAGCTTTCTATAATAAGCATGTATCAAATATATACTAAAACAAAAACAAAAGAATAGGATGCCATGCAAATAAAATTCACATTCTCCTTTTTTTCAGGACAAAACTTTTCTATTTCTCTCCTTCCTTTTGGCCCATCATTTCTCCATGTTTCTAAAAAGTAACAAATCAACTAAGCAAGGAAGGTAGACAATTGTGATGTGTAGCATCTACATTTTTCTAACATCTTGTAGCAGACCAAATATTTATTAAGCTACAGTTAGGATAAAGTATATATTTTTGTGGGACTTCTCTGGTGGTCCAGTGATTGAGAATCCACTCTTCTACTGCAGGCAGCACGGAGTTGATCCCTGGTGAGGAAACTGGTATCCTGCATGTCACCCAGCATGGCCAAAAAATTCAATAAGTAAAAAAAAATTGTGAGACCCAGAGTAAATATCAAAGACCTAAGATGATGACTGTCCTCTTAGTAACCATTCTATAGTCATCAACAACACTGAACAATGCAAACTATCATCCATTTTTCATGCTAAAAGAATCAAGTTGCTTGAATAGAATTTGTATCCTATTGTGTGAAAATTGTGTAAACCTTAATTATGTTGAATTGGTTCATAGAGCTTTTCAAGTATACTATATCCTTCTACTTTTCTGTATACTCATTCTATTAATTTTATACAGCTTGATATTGAAACTCCAACTAAAATCTTAATTTATCTACTTAAAAAATAATTGTGATGTACAATGGAACTATATGTAACTTTGTTTTGTATTTTCCAAGTCTCCTGTAAATGTACCATATTTTGATCATTTAAAAAATAAAGAGAAAAAGAAAGAGTTCAAGTTCCAAGGAGATATGACCTACATAAGAATGTTTTCGAATCATTCAAATGTTTAGTTGTTATTAGGTTCAATTCTGATATCCTAACAGATGTAAAATTTACCTCATTGCCTATTGAATCAGGAATTCTGTTGGAACATGTTGAAGAACAAAATTAAATGAGGTTTATGTTCTCAAAAAGTAGTTATCAGCCTTTCCTGGTGGTCCAGTTGTTGAGAGTCTGCCTGCCAATACAGGGGTCACAGGTTCAACCCCTGGTCCAGGAGGATGCCACATGCCATAGGCAACTGAGCCCATGCACTGCAAGCTGAGCCTGTGCTCTAGAGCCTTCAAGCTGCAACGACTGAGCTCACATGCCGCTACTACTGAAGCCCAGAGGCCCTGGAGCCCATGCTGTGCAACAAGAGAAGCCACCGCAATGAGGAGAAGCCAGTGCACGGCAACTAGGGAGTATCCCCTGCTTGCCACAACTAGGGAAGGTCCGCACACAGCAACCAAGACCCAGTGCAACCAAGACCCAGCGCAACCAACAATACTAATAATAAAATTAATTAATTAATTTCAAAAAGTTATCAACATCCATGAATTATACAACATATTTAAAATGTTATTATAAATTTTTCCTTTAAAGAACCAACAATATAACAAATACATATACATTCCCTTTATTTCTGTTATTTATGAAAATTAAGATATTCTGAAATTCTATCTAGGGAGATTTTAATGTTTTCAATTCTCAAATCTAACTATGTACAAGCAGCTCTAGAGGTTAGAGGTTTTCTTTATTTCTACCTTGGTTTTCCAAAATCTATCATTTTGGCTCCCAAGACTTCCAGAATAAAATAAAAATTTTTTTTCAAATGTGTGCCTCAATATATGCTTGTCTTCAAAAGTTGACAGCTTGACCTTGTTCTTCAGAAAACTGACAGCATCTGGCCAAGACTCTCCTAGTTCAAGGATTTCCTCTAAAACTTCCCTGACAGATGGCAACCAGTTTCTATTTAAACACTCCAAACACAGGCTTCTCCTGTCTTATTTGTGTCCCCTCAAAGTTCATTTGCTACAGCCCTAACTCCAATGCGGCTGGATTTGGAGATGGAGCTGCTAAGGAAGTAATTAAGATTAAATGAGGTCAAAGGCGGCCTGATCGGAAAAGGAATCGTGTCCTCACAAGACGAGACACCAGAGCTCATTCTCTCTCCCTCTCCCTCCATGTACTGAGGAAAGACCATGAGAGGACATAGTGAGAAGGCAGCCATCTGCAAACCAGGAAAAGAGATCTCACTAGAAACTCAATCAGCCAGAACCTGACCTAAGAGTTCCAGCCTCCAGCCCTGTGAGAAAACAAATTTCTCTTGTTTAAGCCACCTAGGGCATGGAATTTTGTTTTGGCAGCTGACTAATAACATATCATGCTCCACAAGGTGGTTAATTCCACTCTCCAATAATTCGAAGTGTTGGAAATTTCCTATTTTAAGCAGAAACTTGCTTTCTGCAGCTTCCACTCAATAATCCAAACTTCTGGGGCTCCATGAAACAAATTTAATTCATCTTCACAATTAAAAGAAGCGATCACATGAAGAGTTCCCAGTATTTTAACAATCTTCCATATCCTTGGGCTCTTAGACATATTCTAATTTACCAAGACTATCTTTAAAATGTGGAAGCTAGAAATACTCTATAAATATGAGTAATACAGAGGCATGATACTTTGATAAATTAGTCCTACATTTTCCTGAGGAAAAGCGCCTTTCTAAAAACCACTAAAAACCCTTAAGAAGGCAACAGTCAATGAGACCACCTGTCTACAAAGAAAAACCTTCTATAAGACCCCCTCACTCTGCTGGAAATCTAGTCAGCTGACTCAGAAATCAACAAGATAGAGTTCGAGATCAACTGGTTGGCGACCTGATACTTCAAGCACATCATTGAGAATAATTATTTCTACTTACCTCAAGGTCCCTGTGGACAAAGAATTTATTCATTCCTTCTCACCAGCAAAATTCATCCATTTTTTATCACCTTTCTTATGTCCAAAATGTCTAAATGAGTTTTCTCTTACTCATTCTCTTTTTTCCATAGGGATAAACTAGGTAGCCCAATGCACATCTTTGTAAACTACCTCTACTATATTGGAGAAGGAAATGGCAACCCACTCCAGTATTCTTGCCTGGAGAATCCCATGGACGGAGGAGCCTGGTGGGCTACAGTCCATGGGATCACAAAGAGTTGGACACAACTGAATGACTAACACTCTACTATATTAGAAGAGCATATAAGCATAGTCCTGTGGTGTCTGGGGAACTTCTCAGTGAATCCCCTGCGGTCACCATCTTCAGTAACTTTCTGGCTTCTTCCAAAGATCAAAGAGAGGGAGATTTCTGTCCTCAGGTCCTGGACCTTTTGGTTTATGTACTCTCCGACCGATTTTTTTCTTTTTCTCTAACTTATTCTATTGTGCTTTTCTTCTAAATATGTCACATCTGAATTGTAAAAAAAAATGACTTTGAATACCAACTGCTGTGATCCACAACACAGAGATCAAAAGACAGATTTACTAATGCCTGTACAGCAATGTGGATGGACGCAGAGATTATCATACTAAGTGAAGTAAGTCAGAGAGAAAGACAAATACCATATGGTATTACTTATATATGGACTCCAAAAAACAGTACAAACGAACTTATTTACAAAACAAAAACAGACTCATAGACAGAAAACAAACTTACAGCTACCAAAAGAGAAGCAAGGAAGGGATCAACTGGGAGTATGGGATTAGCAGATACAAACTGCCACATATAAAATAAATAACAAGGATTTCCTATACAGTACAGGGAACCATATTCAATATCTTATAACAAACTATAATGGAAAAAATTTAAAAGAATATAAACATATACATATATATGTATAACCAAACCACTTTGCTGTACACTTGAAATGAACACAATATTATAAATCAACTACTGCAAAGAGTCAGACATGACTTAGCAACTGCATAACAAACAACAATACTTTAATTTTTTTTTTTAAAGCACAGATTTACTAGAGTATAAGGCAGATAGGGAATACAAACCATATACCTGAGTAAATCACTGGTAAGATCTGAAGAATTCATTAATCTATGTTGTCCTTATTGTCCTTATAGGCCATATTGCTTCTTCCCACACTCCTAAGCCCAGAATAAATTCAACTACAAATTTAATAAATATAAGTATTTTTATTTTTGCATTCTTACAGCCTCTGGAAAAAGTCATTTCTCTCTAGGCCTTTCTCCACTTCCTTGGTCTCCAATCATCATCTCCCTTTTGAGACAAATTAGTCCAATCAGACTACTCCCTCCAGAATTCCTAAGGAGAATGCAGAGAAGATTGAACAGGGGGAAGCAAAGAGAGCAGTCAGCCAGAAAGACACCAGAAAACAAAGTCTAGGTCCTTAGCATTTACCATAAACCCCTTATATCTTAAGGTGTTTACATTCATTATATTCATTAAGATTACCTTAATGAACTTCCTTACAACAACAATAAAAAGCCTAGTGTGATATATTTTAGGAATAGTCAAAACACAGGTATACCCTAAAGAATGGTTTATCCAGGGGATAGCAAAAGGTAAATTCAGTAGATTAGGGTCACTTGTGAAGATCCTTGAACACGAGCTATATTTTTCCTTCTTTTTTTCCTAATCTTACTTTCATTTTGCCATTGCACAATTGACAAAACTTTAAAAACAAGAGTGCCTATCAGTTGAGACTGAAATAAATTAATTTGCAAGTGTGACTTGAGTACCATAAACAACAATATTTGATTTTATACCTATGTGTAACAGATAACCAAAGGTATTTAAATATCCATCAGTGTGCTGACATAATAAGCAGATGCTCTCTAAACCTTTTCTTTTTTCACACACAAAAAAGATGTACATCTCCCAATCTGATCAGGTATAAGGAAAGGACATTCCCTCTCACCACCTCCTTGCAACATCATAATGGAAGTCCTTGCTAATGCAGTAAGGCAAGAAAAGGAAATAGAAGATACACAAGGGCACACTGGGAAAGAAGACACAAAACTGTCTGTTTGCAGAGACATGATCATCTATGTAGAAAGTCCAAAAGGATCAAACAAACAAACTCCTGAAACCAATAAGCAATTATAGCAAGGTTCCATGATACAAGTTAATATATAAAAGCTAATTACTTTCAATACACCAACCATGAACAACTGGAATTTGAAATTAAAAACAATAAAATTTGCATTACATCAAAAATAAAAGAAATACTTAGGTAGTATAAATCTAACAAAACATGTATAAGGTCTATATAAACAATACTCTGATCAATGATCAAGATACTCATCTTCCTGGATAGGAAGACAATACTGTCAAGATGTCGGTTCTTCCCAGCTTGGTCTATTGATCCAATGCAATTCTAAACAGGATCTTAGCAAGTTATTTTATAGATATTGACAAACTGATTCTAAAGTTTGTGTGCAGGGGGAAAAGATCCAGAACAGCCAACATGATATTGAAAGAGAATAACAAAATTGAAGGACTGATCCTACACAACCTCAAGATTTGCAATAAGGTGGCAGTAATCCAGACAGCATAGTATTGGTGAAAGAATACACAAATAGATCAACAGAGCAGAACAGAGTTGACAGAAATAAATTCACATAAATATAACCAACTGATCTTTGACAGAAGAGAAAAGGCAAAACAATGGAACAAAGGTAGTCTCTTCAACAAACGGTGCTGGAATAACTGAATATCCATATGTTAAAAAAAAAATGAATCTAGACAAAGTCCTTACACTCTTCATTTTAAAGTTAACCAAAAATGGATCACAGGCCTAGACGTAAAATACAAGAACTATAAAGCTAGGAGATCAATTCCTAGCTGACCTTGGGAACAATAACAACAAAGGCATGATCCATGAAAAAATTAATTGATAAGCTGGACTTCATTAAAATTAAAAACATCTGCTCTGCAAAAGACATTGTCAAGAGAAAAAAATATTTGCAAAGGACATAGCTGAAAAAGGACTGTTATCCAAAATATACAAAGAACTCTTAAAACTCAATAATAACAAAACAACCAGATTAAAAAAAGTGCCAAAGCCCTTAACAGACACCTCACCAAAGAAGGTATACAGACAGCAAATAAGCATCTGAAAAGATGGCCCACATTATACATCATCAGTTCAGTTCAGTTCAGTCACTCAGTCATGTCCGACTCTTTGAGACCCCATGGAATGCAGCACATCAGGCCTCCCTGTCCATCACCAACTCCCAGAGTTTACTCAAACTTATGTCCATTGAGTCGATGATGCCATCCAGCCATCTCATCCTCTATTGTCCCCCTCTCCTCCTGCCTTCACTCTTTCCCAGCATCAGGGTCTTTTCAAATGAGTCAGTTCTTCACATCAGGTGGCCCAAAGTATTGGAGTTTCTACTAATGCATAATAACTGGGTCTGCTTTATAAGTATTTTTAAAGCAAAGCATAAGTAGTAAGAAAGTTTAAAGGCATGTGAAAGTGATAGTGTTAGTTGCTCAGTTGTGTCCTACTCTTTGCTACCACAAGAACTGTAGCCCACCAGGTTCCTCTGTCCATGGAATACTCCAGGCAAGAATAATGCCATTTCCTTCTCCAGGGGATTTTCCCAACCCAGGGATTGAACCCAGGTCTCCTGCATTGTAAGCAGATTCCTTACCATCTGAGCCACCAGGGAAGCCCTCTAAGATGTTAAAATGTTCTTTCTTGCATCTAGTTGTATGCTTTTATTTTTTTTTAATTTAGCCATAATTCTTTAATTGAAACATCTTCTTTGACTCTCTCTGAAGTGAGGGCAACTGAAACCTTTTACAAAATAAACTTTCATATTCAGAGAAAAAAAAAAAAAGCATCTAGTTTTCCAAGACAATTTCAACTAAAAATTCACCTACAATGCAGGAACATTGACCACTAAGGATTGCTAACATGGGAATAAGAGAAAAGCTTGGAAGTAAAAAAGAACACCAAGTGCTAACGACTTATTTTCCAGTCATTCCAGCACCTCATCTCTTTCTACAAGTGCGTGTAGCAATAGCACAAGGGCAATGGAAGCTTGGCAGAGAAGATTCACCTCGGTGTGCCGAGCAGTCATTACTGAAGCTCAGGCTTCCCCGTATCTTTATAGGTTTTATGTGAGCAAGAGTCACTGCTTCCAAGAGCCTCAACCATTGAGGGTCAACAAAAAGGCTGTTGATAATCCAGACTTATGCAGAAAGATATATTAGGGATCAAGGAGAGGTGGCAAAATAAATGTGAAACTGGATCAATTAAAAAGGATAAATATTTCCACCAACAATCTAGATGTACAAACCCTTCCATCTTTTGCATCCACAGCCCCTAGACCCTTGAAGATGAATTTCTCTCAAGAGCAAGCAGCTGTTTCACCAAAGCTACACTGAGGTTATTTCTATATGACAATATATTATTATGTGAAAACTTCCTCCTTCTTCGTATTTCTGGTTCTTTCTCTCTTTTTTATGTTATTGGCCACAGCATCAAACTAAGTAAACATTTTCCAGTTCAGCCACATTATCTGCTTTGTCGATTCACGCACATTCAAAGTTGCACTAGAGATGTGGTGGGGGTGGGAGGGTATGTTTTTCTGTGAGAACAAATGAAATACAGTGTCATGAGAATCAGTGAGAACCATCTGGAATATTTTCAGGGAGGACCAAATAAAACCCAATCAAATATGTTCGAGAAGGAAAAGAAGTTCAATGTGGGGTTTTTATCCACTAATTGTAAAGTTTTTAAGTTGCCATTGTTGATACGTATTTATCCTTTGAACGTAAATCATACAAGTATGCCAAATACACTTGTAGGGGCAGTGCTTGTCATAACAAAAGACAGAAGCAATCTAAATGTCTACCATTAGGGAGCTAGTTAAATAAATTGGTTTACCCCATACAAAGAATAGATACTATTCAACTAATAAAAAGGAATGCAGTACACCAATATTTCTATGATGTAATGCACACCAAAGAATAAGTGACATTGAAAAATAAGTGAAAATGAGAAGTTTAGCTTTAGTTTATGTATTTTCAATTGTATAGTATGCCAGAGTATACCACAGTATATTTATAAAATATATCAACATAAATGTACCTTCTAAACATAAGCTGAGGGTAAAATGCAAATTACAAAAATACTAACAAGGGACTTTCCCAGTGGTCCAGTGGTTAAGACTCTGCCCTTTCAACACAGAGGGCACAGGTTTGAATCCTAGTCAGGGAACTAAGATCCCACATGCTGTGCAACAGCAGCCAAATAAAAAATAATAAGACTTAATAATTACTAATGGTATTATATTTACTAATGGTATTAATACTAATGGTATGATATCATTTATATGAACTTTTAAAACATGAGAGACAATTCCATCTACTGTTAGGGACATATATATATGAAATAAGAGTACAAAGAAATATATCAGAATGATGTTAGTTACTCACGTGAGTACTAGTGGGGAGGATGTAATTGGGACAAGATATGGGGTTAAACCAACTGAGCAGGAGCACAATCAGATTAAGCCACATGATATTGCCAATGTTCCATCATTTTTCGCCAACAAAAACAGCAATGTCATATATGGTTCAACCTCACATGTAAGTGGTGTTTGACTATGCTAAATATTTTTTTTTTAAGCTGAGAGAAGGATACACATGGGTTCACAAGAACCCATGTCAATCCACCATTATTTAGATCTATGACCCGAAACAAGTTATTTAACCCAATTTCTTCATCTGTAAAATGGGGATAAAAATAAAACATACCTCACAAGAGTACATGAAGATCAAATAATTGAATATGTATTAAGCACTTAAATAGAACCTGGCACATGGGTTAGCACTATTAGATTCAGCTACTGTTTCCAGTGGTTCTGCTTACAATTCAGGTGACGTGGGTTCAATCCCTGGGTCAGTGAAGATCCCCTACAGAAAGAAATGGCAACCCACTCCAGTATTCTTGCCTGGAGAATGCGGGCTACAAAGGAGCCTGGCGGGCTACAGACCATGGGGTCTCAAAGTGTCAGACATGACTTAGCAACTAAACAAGGACGACTGTTATCGAAACACAAGTACATGTGTTGTCAGGTAATGATGCTCTCTACATCTCCACCAAACAAATGTTATTCTCTGTTCTAACAAGAAAGGGAAGGTCCCTAGGTACAACTATCCCCCTACCCACCGAGGTCCAGGTCCTGGCTGAAGAGGCAGATCTCAGTTGGCAGCTCCCTTAGACCATATCCAGCTGTCACCACTGAGGGAACCAGATGCCCAGGACCCAACAGGCCCTCAGACTCCTCAGGCCAACCGATGGCAGGGGCCAGGCCCCACAGACCGTGACCCAGACAGAGGGCTACTGCCATTACTTCACAGAGGTCGGGATCAGGGAGAAGTTCACTGCCACCTCAAGGCCTCAGCCTAATCAGTGGGCAGTCTTGGCAAGGGCTCTGGAGCCCTGCAGGACACAGCCCCCAGCCTGTTCCTGGACCCCCCAGCTCACATGCTGACCTGAGGCCTGCTGAGCTGGAGGGCCCCATGGAGAAACCCAAGATCCACGTCTTACCTCACTCTCTGCCTGAGGACCACGACTCTGCCAACAGTTCGCTGAATGGTCCCACTAAGGGTCATTCATTAACAGTTGGCTGCTTGTGGGAAGGCCCTGGCACCAACCAATGGCTGAGCATAACCACTAACGGTCACTCACTGACAGTTGGTTGCTTGTGGGAGGGGCCTGGCACCAACCAATGACTGAGCAGGACCACTAACGGTCATTCGTTGACAGTTGGTTGCTTGTGGGAGGGGCACAGTACCAACCAATGGCTGAGTAGGACCAGTAACGATCACTAATGGTCCCACAGTAACCCCTATCTACTAACAGGATGCGGGTGTGGGGGTTCAGCACCCAACAAAGACTATAGTGCTAAGGGCTGTGCTTGGCCATGCTCGGCTGTGCTGTTACACTACTATTATATTCTACAGCTTTTTGTAGAGCTGTACGATTTCATGAAAATATTTTTCACTTCTTATTAATGGAAAACTGTCTAAATATAAAAACCAAGGAGACTAGTACAATAAGTCCAAATGTACCAATCACTTTGTTTTAATAATTAGCAAATCATGACCAATATGTTTCATTTCTATCCCCATTCCCAGAAACATACATTAGATTATTTTAAAGGGAATCCTAGATTTCATCCATTAATACTTTATTACATGTCTTTACCAAAAATACCATTATCACACTTTAAGAGTTAAAAATTCCTTAATATTATCAAATATCTACTCATCGCTTCAATTTCCTGGCTTGCCTCATAAATAAGTAAATTTTGTCTTGCAGCATTTATAAGTACACAGCTTGCTGAATTTTTACAAAGTGAACATTCCCATGTAATCAGCCAGTACTTGGAAGAAGAAATAGAATGTTGAATTTTTCTTTTGTGTGTGTGTTTTTTACAATTTTTTTCAAATCAGGATCCAAACTGGGTCACATCTTACAAATGGCTGACAATCTCTTTCACAGTAATTTTACATTTTTAAATTCACATTACAGTGATGAAGGATACGAACCTAATTCTACTTTTGAGACAGTTTAGATGCTTGTCATTATTTCTAAAAGAATATATAAAATACTGTTTGTTACCACTGGCAATGGGAATGGAAGTCAGAAATTTGGCAGTGTAGTTTTTCAAGGCATTACCAACAAACAGCCTTTTTAAAAAGGAAATACCATTGAAAATTCAAAACAGACTCAACTATGGTCATTAAAGAACAGTCAACACCCAGAGTTCCATTCTTCAGCTAACTCAATGTAGAGATTCACTTATGGAATTTAATTGTTTTTTTCAATAATCACAATTATCTACCTGTGCTTCTTGGGTTTCCAGCCCTGAATCAAAATGAAATGAAAGTGTCTTAAGGGTACGCTGTTAATAGAACTTGAAAATCTTTACTCTGAGATATGGTAGCTTTGCAGCCCTTAATGGCATTGTCCTTGACTGGAGATGTACAGCAAATTCATTTCCTGCCAGCCCCTGTGAGGCTAATGGGCCTTCCAACTGCAGAGTTTTCACTGATTTCTAATGACTGGGTGCAGCAGAGGAAGGAGTCTGGGAGCAGGATGCTGTCTTCTGGCAGAGTTCCTGGGAGAAAGAAACCTTGAAAGATGCACTGCAATGAAGACCTTGTTCTGGGAAAACAGAAAGTCAAGCTCTACCATAAATTTTTTATTTTCCTCCATAACTTGACTGTAAGATTACATTCAGGAGAAAGCAAGAAAAGACTGATAAAAATAATTGTGAAAAGGTCTGAAATCAAGATAGATATATTATTTATATAAAACAATCGTGTAGTGTACACCACTCTCTAGGACTTTGAGAAACATGCTGGTGATAAAATCTGAGACTGGCTTTCATACATTCATAAAAGTAAGATAATTATGTGAGTAAATGAGAAGAAAATGAGAAATCTATATACTATTAACTGCATGCTCAATGAGAATAAAGTGACTGATTTTTAAAGAAAATACAGAATTATAAAAAATATCACTTACCTACTTCACACTGATCTTATAAGATATGTGCAACTATAAAAAATACATCAGAACCTCAGCCAAAAAGTGTTTCCACAGTCCAAGAAGACAGCATTGATATATGGAAGTTGCATATCACACAAACTGAATGACAATGTAGAAAACTTGCACAGAAACAGATTTTCATTTCTGACCATGCATGCAGTCTCCAGGCAAGAATACTGGAGTGGGTTGCCATGCCCTCCTCCAGGAGATCTTCCAGGGATCGAACCCATGTCTCTTATGTCTCTTGCATTGGCAGGTGAGTTCTTTACCACTAGCACCACCTGGAAGCCCCTCATTTCTGACCACTTTGATACAAACAGATTTCCCTAGAGGTTCAATCTGATGTAAATAATAGGCAATTTAAGCTAGCTCAGGAAATCAGAAAACAGTGGTAATAATAAAAGGTATAGTCAAAGGAATGGTTTTTCCAGTAGTCATGTATAGATGTGAGAGTTAGACCATAAAGATGACTGAGCACCAAAGAACTGATGTTTTTGAACTATGGTGCTGGAGAAGACTCTTGAAAGAGTTCCTTGGACTGCAAGGAGATCAAACCAGTCAATCCTAAAGGAAATCAACCCTGAATATTCATTGGAAGGACTCATGCTGAAGCTGAAGATCCAATACTTTGGCCACCTGATGCGAAGAGTCAACTCATTGGAAAAGACCTGATGCTGGGAAAGAGTGAAGGCAAAAGGAGGAGGGCGCAGCAGAGGATGAGATGGTTAGATAGCATCACTGACTCAATTGAATCTGAACAAGCTCCGGGAGACAGTGAAGAATAGGGAAGCCTTGCATGCTGCAGTCCATGGGGTTGTAAAGAGTCAGACAACACCTGTTAGAAGCCTTACAAAGCATTTTCCCCGAATATGAAACAGTTCCCTGCCTCTTTTTATAATCTTCTGGGCAAGGAAAAAAAAAAAAGAGTCAGACAAGACTTAGTGACTAAACAACAACAACCAAGTGCTGCCTGGAAAAGGTGATGTTTAGAAGTCGGAAGGTATTATGGAATTCAATTTCCCCATTCAAAAAAAAAAATAGCAAAGCAACAAACTGCCATTCCAGGCAATGGTGTGCGGAATGTTTATCTGACAGTCAAGTCACTCTCTCATGTCCCCACCCTCCCAAACACACACACGCATAATATAGCCAGCCAATCTTGTTGTAGCCTGCCATCAATTCTCAAAGATTTGGTTCCATGACAGCTCTTGCAAAGGGGTAGTAAGCAAGGAGTTCACCTTTGAGAGGAAGTAGACAAGATGACCCTCTCAAGGCAAGGAACTACATGTTCTATATGTTCATCTCAGTTGTTGGCACCACCAGGTCTCACTGTATCCTCCACAGATGTTTGTTTGACATGGAAGTTGGTTGGAAGTCATCATATTTCAGGATTTGTGTTCAGCCAGACCTTGAAGTAGCAGGGTGCTGATAAAATTTAACTTCTATATATTCAAGAAACAATGTATCCTTTTAAAAGAACTTTCATATACATAGCTGATTTCTTCTTTACCACAGTTTTAAAGGAAGCTAGAATAATTATTATCCTGATTAACAAAAGCTGACTAAGACTACATGGGACTTCACTGAAGACACCAAGATAGGTAACAAAAATGGGCCTCAAACTCTGGTATACTACATCCAGTGTGCTTTTCTCCATACCTCATCTGTTGAGCTATCCAGTTACAACCACCACAGAAATGGAAAGCACCAATGACAGCCACCATGATCATCTCTTCAAGGTCTCAGTTACTATCAGCAGGATCCTGGTCCTGTTCGTGGCCAACACAAAGATCAACTGTCTTGACAATCCCAGAATCAGCTGTGGCCCCAGGACCAGCAAAGTCTTAGTTTTTACTACATTCTGATGAGAATTGGGGGTTGGGAATATTCATCTGGAAGTAATAAGCAAGATGAGAAGTGACTTGAAGCAGGAAGAACCATGAAAATAGCCCTAGAATAAGAGACTCTCTTAAGTAATATAAGGGGCTTCCCAGGTGGCACTAGTGGTAAAGAACCTGCTTACCAATGCAGGAGATGTAAGAGACGTGGGTTCAATCCCTGGTCAGGAAGGTCCTCTGGAAGAATGGCAACCTACTCCGGCATTTTTGCCTGGGAAATCCCATGGACAGAGGAGCCTGGCAGGCTACAGTTCCTGGGGTCGCAGAGTCAGACGTGA
Source organism: Bos taurus (assembly GCF_002263795.3). Classification (NCBI taxonomy): domain Eukaryota; kingdom Metazoa; phylum Chordata; class Mammalia; order Artiodactyla; family Bovidae; genus Bos; species Bos taurus. Next base: position 12,843,185 of record NC_037333.1, read on the forward strand.
CTGAAGTGACTTAGCACGCACATAAATATGAAAGGAAAAGAAATATGGATCAATAGCTGAGCCTTAGATAGATGATAGGCAGGTAGGTATATATCTGAGAGATATCAGATACATACATATAAATTATAATTTTGCTAAAGCTGAAACTCCAGTACTTTGGCCACCTCATGTGAAGAGTTGACTCATTAGAAAAGACTGATGCTGGGAGGGATTGGGGGCAGGAGGAGAAGGGGACGACAGAGGATGAGATGGCTGGATGGCATCACTGACTCGATGGACGTGAGTCCGGGTGAACTCTGGGAGTTGGCGATGGACAGGGAGGCCTGGCGTGCTTCGATTCATGGGGTCACAAAGAGTCGGACACAACTGAGCGAATGAACTGAACTGAACTGAATCCTGAAATATATATCTTTACACACATAACATTTGTGAAATAGGGATGTATTTTATTTAACACATATTTAACACAATGGTATTATTTTCCCAACACTAGAGAAGGGAAGAAATATATATGTAATTTCTACTGCCTAATTTCTTTCCTTTAATTCAGAACTGTAGATCAGAGACTAGTGGATTAATAAACTAAATTTGATTATCATTTATAGTCTTCTCATATCTTTGCCTCACTACATTGGATCTCTTGGAGAGCAGAGGCCTCATTCTACTTACCTCTATAATTTCCCATATCTAATATTTGTCAATACACAGAGTTTAATAAATTTTTGCTACTGGGTATTGTTATAAGTTACACACATACAATTAGCAAAAGAAAAATGTCTCAAACAGGTGATTCATGTCTAACAAAATGAGAGAAATTGAGAAAATTAACACTGTTGCACATATTTAAGCACTAGACATATCTATTAGACTCAGATGAGATATCACCTAAATATCTAAAGAGCAAAGAGAATGTTGCCAAAAGTTAATTTCTGATTATGATATTTTTGTAGAAATTCTCTATCATACAAAGAAGAATATTAATCTTTACCTCAGTATATTTTGATTAGAATAAACTTTAAAAGGGCTTCCCTGATGGCTCAGATGGGTGATGAATCCAAATGCAACGTAGGAGACCCAGGTTCAATCCCTGGATTGGGAAGATCCTCAGGAGAAAGGAATGGCAACCCACTCTAGTATTCTTGCCTGGAGAATCCATGGACAGAGGAGCCTGGCAAGGTACAGTCCATAGGGTCACAAAGAGTCGGACACAACTGAGTGATCAACACACACAAACTTGAAAAGGATACAACTTGATGCAGTAGTTACATTATGATATAACCATAGAGTAGAATGCAGGGCTGCCAATAAAAAAATGAAGTTTCCAAAAGATACTTAATGACCATATTATAATATTTAGTAAAAGAAAAAAAGCATGATATAAAATTTAATTAATTATTTAATTTAAATTTTCTAAATATTGATGGAGTTCAGAACATGCTATCCCCAAAATATGGCTCCTTGACATAATATTTAAAGGCAAATGACAGATATGGAAAGGACTCTCTGACCTCCCCCATCTTCCGTGAAACAAGTCATAAGACCTGCATGTGAGAGGTGCCCTCCTTATACCTGGAAGAAATCTCTGAAAGCATAGGGGCACCAAGACAAAGCCCAGTGAATAGGCCTTGTTAAGTTTCCCCCAGTTTACTACCTTTAGCTCAAACTTTTCTGCCCATGACTGTCCATTCTTCATCAAATCTAGTATAAAAACTAATAGTTAAACTCAGGTTTAACTATTTCTTCAGGTCTTCATTTCCTTATGAAGGTTCCCATGTCACATAAAACTAAAATAAATGTGGTTGCTTTCCTCTCGTTAATTTGTCTTCTGTCGGTATAATTTATAAGGCCCCAGCCAGAGAACCTAAAAGTGTAGTAAAAATAAAAAATAAAACAGGCTTCCCTGGTGGCTCAGTGGTAAAGAATCCATCTGCCAACGCAGGAGAGACAGGTTTGATCCCTGACCTGGAAAGATCCCACATGCTGTGCAGCAACCAAGCCCATGCGCCACAATTATCGAGCCTGTGCTCGAGAGCCCAGGAGCTGCAACCACGAAGCCCTCACGCCCTAGGGCCAGTGCTCCACAAGAAAAGCCACTGCAATGACAAGCCCGTACTCCGCTAAGAAGAGCAGCTCCCACTGGACGCAACCAGAGAAAAAGCCCATTAGTAAAGAAGACCCAGAACAGCCAAAAATAAATAAGTAAATAAATAATTTTTTAAAAAATTTTCTTCCCCTACGATATATATGAGACTAGAAAGAAATATACCTAAATCTTCATAGTGGTTATTTCTCAAATATGAAACTACAGATATTTGTTAAACTAATTTCTAAAATTTTTAATATTTTTATCAGCAGGGCTTTTTAGAAATTTGACTTAACAAGCAAGTTCCCCACAACGTGATTCTGCCCATTTGAGTCTTCTACGTGCATACTGCTGGCCAGCTGTAGCTCACCCTTCAGAGCAAAACTGTGTATGGAAACGACTCAACCCAATTACAAGAACACACCACACCAACATTTACAGAGTCATTGTTGCCCGTATTATTTTTATTTTCCTCTAATAAGAAAAATTAAAATCCACTTCAATTTTTAGAAACAACTCGCATGAAATCCCTGATTATAAACTTGATCTGACTTTTTTATCCAGGAATGGGTTAAGCTGCTCAGTTAATGAGGGTACTAGCTCCTGACACTTGCACAAAATGGATGAAGCCCAAACAAAAGCCATTCAGGAGTTAAACAGTGAAAGCGATTTCCCGAGAAAAACCAGACTTCTGGGGTTCAGAGCATCAGTTATCTTTGTGCCCACCCATGGCTCATTTCTCACACCTCCATGAGAGCTTCCTTTTTCTTACAGGTACACGGTAGCTATTTACTTATCCAATAACATTTGCCCTTAAGGGGATGATGGTGACCTTAATTCATTTCTGTCTCTTCTACTACTTAGCCTACTTTGAAAGCACTGTGTGGCGCTCTGAATGTTTGTGTCCTCCCAAAATTCGTATTTTGAAATTCTAATACCTAATGGTATATAGCATTAGGAGGCAGAGCCTTTGGAAGGTGATTCGGTCATAAGGGTAGACTCTTCATAAATGGATCAGTGCTCTTATACAAAGGCCCACAGACCTCCCCGGCCCCTGAGGCCACATGAGGATACAATGATAAATTGGCAGCAGGAAAGGAGTTCCTCAGCCAACTGTGCTGACATCCTGATCGTGGACTTCCCAACCTCCAGAACTGTGAGAATTAAACTGATTTTGTTGACAAGGTACTTGGTCTGTGGTATTTTGTTACAGCAGTGAACAGACTAAGACTCACTCAATAAACACTAACAGAGTGGAAATACACATTGTATCGATCACCACACAAAGGTTAAAGCAACCCAACCTGTGTCTCTGACACAAACTGAATGCTTGAATGGGTGTCTTCTAGTTTCTCCAGAGCAGGGGCTGTCACAGCTGGGTGATGGTGAAAAAAGAGAGCTGAGGGTGGATTTTGCAGTCCCCAGTTTAAGAAGGAAATAAAGGAAGAGGAGCTAGGGAGGGACACTTATACATATGTTCTAGAGTTTTCCTCACATTGTAATAAAAATAGTTGTACATTCAGTATGTACATTTCTTTCCCAAAAAGTAGATTCCCAAAATATTATCTAGACAGAAACAGGGAAAAGCAATATGTGATTATTTTTTTAGTAAAGGACTAAAGAAAGGAGCATAGAGGGAAAGTTTTACTATAACAGTGTTCCAGTATGTTCCTCTTTCTATTATTTTCTTAATGCCAATATAGGTTATCTGATTACAGCAATATATACCAGTTTTATGGGTTTTTAAAAAAACAGTTTTCTGTATTTTTTAAAAAACCTAATACATTGTTTTAAAATTAAAATAAAATACAGATTGTAAGGGCTCATTCTGAAGGTTCTCAGCCAGTAAATCTACAGTAGGAATCTGCATCTTTTTCCAATCTTCCCACAGGATTCTGGTAAACCCCCCGGGCACATGCTCCCCAAGCCTCCTGGCTCTGGTGGTTAAAAGTGTGTGGCAACTTCTGTTAAAAGTATAACAGAAAGATTTGTCTGATGGTGCAGTGGATGAGAATTCGCCTGCCAGTGCACAGAACATGGATTCAGTCCCTGGTCCGGGAAGATCCCACATGCCACAGAGCAACTGAGCCCATGCACCACAGCTGCTGAACCCGTGCTCTAGGGGGCATGACCCACAGCTACTGAAGCCCATGAGCCTAGAGCCCGTCCTCCGCAGGAGAAGCCACTGCCTGAGGAGCTCGAGCACCACAGTGAAGAGCAGCCCAGCTCACCACAGCTAGAGAAAAGCCCGCACAGCAGCCAAGACCCAGCACAGCCAACAGTAAATAATTTAAATAAATAAAGTGTATCTTTATATTTTAAAAAAGCGTTACATAAGGGGAATTCTCTGGCAATCCAGTGGTGAGTACTCTGAGTTTTCACTGCCAAGGGCCCAGGTTCACTCCCTGGTCAGGGAACTATGATACCATGAGCTGCCAGGTGTGGCCAAAAAAAAAAAAAAAAAGTGTAACAGAAGAAGAAAGCAACTTCACCAGCAGATAATAAAATGGACTTGAAAGTATAACCTGGCGACAAAATCAGTCACACAAAGGGCACCAAACAGACTATACAGCAAAGGTCTTGGCCTCTCCCTCTTGAACACACACTTCTTCCCTGAGGTTATGCTGTACTATTCAGTGAGGCTGCATTTACCTTCACTGTCCTTCTTTGCCCCTCAAAACAGTCTTTTATATTCTTTTAAGCCAGATTTAGGAGAATAAAATACTACCTAGCCAAACAGGGAGGGAAATACAGGAATGATACACCAGAGAGGGGACGGCGCTCCCAACACTGTCACTTCACCTCAGTAGGATCCCCCATACTCACACCTGAGCTCAAGTTATACGAGTCCTTATTAACTGTGCTGAGGAGTTGGGACGTTATTCTGAAATAAAGACCTTTCAAAGTGCAATTACATTGACCATCAGCATCAACCCGGTACTGGGAACCTGTTAGAAAATGCAGTTCTTAGACCTCAACCTGGATCTGCTGCTGCTAAGTCACTTCAGTCGTGTCCGACTCTGTGTGACCCCATAGATGGCAGCCCACCAGGCTCCCCCGTCCCTGAGATTCTCCAGGCAAGAACACTGGAGTGGGCTGACATTTCCTTCTCCAATGCATGAAAGTGAAAAGAGTCACTCAGTTGTGTCCAACCCTCAGCGACCCCATGGACCGCAGCCTTTCAGGCTTCTCCATCCATGGGATTTTCCAGGCAGGAGTACTGGAGTGGGGTGCCATTGCCTTCTCCCAGATCTACTAAATGGGAAATCCTGGGGTAGGACTTAGAAAAGTGCATTTTAAAAAAGTCCTCCAGGTGATCCAGATGTACATGATCTGAGAACTGCCAGTGTAAAGGAAAAGCAATGGGACTTTCCTGGAGGTCCAGTGGTTAAGACTTCTCTTTTCACTGCAGCGGCTGTGGGTTCATCCTTGATAGGGAAACTAAGATCCCACATTCTTCATGGCAAAAAAAAAAAAAAAACAGAATACAGAAGCAATATTGTAACAAATTCAATAAAGACTTTAAAAATGGTCCACGTCAAAAAAAAAAAGAAAGAAAAGTAGTGATTGCTGGTTTAAATAATGTACTTAAATCTGTTAGGAAGATAACTCTGAGAGTATAAATCAAAGCCCAGGGAAACACAAGAAATCAAACATTTCTATTGTACCTGGAGTGTATCCAGTAACAGGGACTTTACAACAGGTTGATGTCTTGTTTGGACTGAAAGCCAGTTAGGCTGTCTCTGTCCAAACTCCCAGAGAGCCCCTAGTGCAGGTCTCCCACCAAGGGTCCCCTCAAGCTGCCCGTGCCTGCGACCTTCTGCTGCCTCTGCTGGGCCAGCGTGTCACTGCCTGCTCATTATCTCATGTCCTTCTCGCACACTGACCTTTGAGCCCCCCAGTCCCTCTCTAACGGCCAGAACGGACTTGCATGGACCTCAGCAGAGCACACTGAGACACTGTAGATTCTGCTGGGCCAGTATACCTTTGGAATCTTTGCCACAAAGCTCTAGAGCTTCTCAGATCAGCGAGGTAAGTTGGCAACAGGCTCTCTGGAATGGAATCCCTCTCCATCCCTTGTGTCCCAGGGCCATAAACAAAAAGAAGACACTTGCTAACTTCCACCATGATGGTCCTGAGGTCACAGTGCTCCCCAAACACCTCCTCACTCTGTCCTTGTGGTGGAAATATTCCTACATCCCACCTAGCTTTTTTGGCCACAAGAGATTCTAGACTTTCTTTTAGAAATGTGGAGCATGTGGTACCAGCTGCTGCTCCTGTAGAAAATCTGGCAATTTAAGGCTCTGAAAGGCATCACCAGAGGCATGCCTACCAGGAGACACCACAGAGAGACACTGGCATCCCAACCAAGGCCTGTTTTAGTGACCTTCTGTGACCCCAGCGTTAGAGGCCTCCAGAATCTATTTCCAATGCTGATGCATCCGGTTCTCTGCTGATGAGTGTTCTATGGGGAACTGGAATCTTCATGAGCATTAGCTACTGTTAAAACTGCTCTCCTCCCATGTAACCAGTGACATTACTGATGAATAAAGCGTGAGTCCTTGGGATGCTTTCTGATACCCTGTCTGTAAGCGAGCAGGACCCTTTGGGCCCTGCCCAGGACGGACCTATCCTCCATATCCTCTGCTTTAGCTCCTCTTCCAAGTACCCAGATAATGGTATCTCATGCATATTTCCTGAGTTTTTCCGATGTTAAAAACCACCACCAGTTGGAATGAATTAACTGTTTGATGATCATGAGCATGTAGCCCCCAGACCCACTGGTGCCTAAGGACTGATCATTTTAACCACCCTGTTACCTCAATATCAACCAACTGGAGAACTATGCACATGTTGATCACATACCCTGTGAACCAACTCCCTTACCTGGCCATTATAATGCTTTGCTAAAACCCGTGGGGGGGGTTCAGAGTTTTGGGAAGCATGAGCCACCCATCTCCTTGCCTGGCCCTACAATAAACCTTTCTCTTCTCCAGACTCCAAGGTTTTGGTACTGGCTGGCCTCATGGTGTGTCAGACACACAAACTTGCATTCAGTAACATACCCGAAGTTGGATGAACAAACAGCACAGAATCCGCAGCAGGCTCACCCACGCTGTACGTCTACACTCCCTGAAGCTCCTCTAGGCACAGGCCTAGGAGGCTAAAACATCTCTGGGGCTGTGGGTCAGAACTTCCAGAAAAGGGAAACCAAACTGATGGCAATCTACAGGGTTCTTAGAGAAACTGAATCAGTTTTGTTGTGATTTGATACAGAACTTGATAAAATGGGGTAGGGGTGGGGGAACCCTACCAATACTATTAGAATAATTTAGGAGAGTGATGGTTAAGGTCTTAAATCAACTAGTATTAGTGGGCACTGATGAAGACAAAGGAAGAATAAAGAAGACGTGATTAAAACTCTTAAGAGGAAAACACAGGCAGGGCACTTTTTGATATAAATCGCAGCAATACCTTTTTGGAACCACCTTCTAGAGTAATGAAAATAAAAACAAAAGCAAATGGGACCTAATTACACTTACGAGCTTTTGCACAGCAAAGGAAACCCATAAACAAAATGAAAAGATAACCCACAGAATGGAAGAAAATATCTGCAAACAAAGCAACCAACAAGGGATTAATCTCCAAAATATATGAACAGCCCATGTAGCTCCTTATTAAAAGAAAAAAAAAATCAAAAAATGGAAAGATCTAAGTAGGCATTTCTTCAAAGAAGACATGCAGATGGCCAAAAAGCACATGAAAAGATGCTCAGTTTATTAGAGAAATAATACAATGAGATATCACCACACACCGTCAGAATGGCCATCATCACAAAGTCTGAAAGTGAAAAGTGAAAGTGAAGTCGCTCAGTCGTGTCCAAGTCTTTGCGACCCCATGGACTGTGGCCCACCAGGCTCCTCTGTCCATGGGATTCTCCAGGCAAGAATACTGGAGTGGGTTGCCATTTCCTTCTCCAGCATCACGAAGTCTACAAACAGTAAATGCTGGGGAGGGTGTGGAGAAAAGGGAACTTCCTACTCTGTTGGTACAACTACTAGGGAGAACAGTATGGAAGTTCCTTGAAAAACTAAAAGTAGAACCACCATATGACCCAGCAATCCCACTCCTGGGCATATACCTGGAGAAAAGCATAATTAGAAAATGAACACTCCAGTGTTCATTGCAGCACTATTTGTAACTGCCAAGATTTGGAAGGAACCCAACTCTCTATCAACAGAGGAATGTATAAAGAAGATGTGGTGCATATATAAACACAATGGCATATTACTCAGCCATAAAAAAGAATGAAATAATGTCATTTGCAGCAACGTGGATGAACCTAGAGATTCTCATACCAACTGAAGTAAGTCAAAGACAAATATCACATGATATCACTTATATGTGGAATCTTTTTTTTTAAAAAGGACACAAATGAACTTATTTACAAAACAGAAACAGACTCATAGACTTTGAAGACAGGCTTATGGTTACTAAAGGGGAAACGTGGAAGGGAGGGATAAATTAAGAGTTTGGGTACATTAACATGTACACGCTACTATATATAAGATAGATAATCAATAACAACCAACTGTATAGCACAGGGAACTCTACTCAATATTCTATAATAATCTATATGGAAAAAGAATCTGAAAAAGAACAGATACATGTATATGTATAACTAAATTGCTGTGCTATATGCCTGAAAGTAACACATTGTAAATCAACTATACTCTAATACAAAATAAAAAATAAGTTTTAAAAAAAAAGGAGACATGATCAACAAACTGCATGAAAAGTAAGAGAAAGAGAAAAACCAAGGTTAACTCTGAGTTAAACTTAGACAAGTACAGTAAATTGATTCCATTAATGGCCCCAATTAAATGGACTCCAATATCTATAGCCTTTACCCTATACTTAGATCCTGCCTACTCTAACTCCAGGCGGGGCTATGTGACATAGCTTTCACCAACAGGACAATAGCAGGCTCGGAGCAAAAAGTGACTTGAACAAGCTTTAGGAATTTCCACCTTTTTTTGCTCCTCTTTGATCACTAGGAGCATATTCTCCAAGCATGTTCAGGCCAGCCTACAGGGACGTGAGAAACATCTACACGAGAGACACATGAAAAAGAGCCCAGTTATCCAACTAAGGTCATCTTAGACCAGCCTATGGCCAGCTGCACCCCCAAACATGTGAAAGCCTATCCAGGCTCAGCAGAACCATGCAACCAAGGGGCAGCTGACCTCACTTTACATGCTGGAAACCAGCTGAGACCTATGAGCCATAATAGTGAATGTATTTTAATGTTAGACAGCATTGTTGCAGCAACAGGTACGAGATACTAAGGAACCCAATGGTCCTCTTTTTAGAGAATCTGAAACAGGAGCAGAGCATGCAAGTACAGAAAGATAAATTCAGGTCTAGACATCACGAGTTTGAGATCACTATAAGACGTCCAGGTAAAAACAACTAAAAGTAACATGGAAACAGAAGTCTAGAACCCAGATAAAATTTTGAGCTGGTGACATAATTTGCACTGTCAGCATAAAACTGATCCCAGAGAGAACAAAGAGTAAGTCTTTTTTAAACAGCAAAATAAGAAATTTGGGGAACATCATTTAAAAGGTGGCTTCCCAGGTGGCACTAGTGGTAAGGAACCCATCTGCCAATGCAGGAGACCTAAGAGATGCTGGCTCAATCCCTGGATCAGGAAGATCCCCTGCAGGCAGGCACTCCCGATGAGGGACTTCCCGGTGGCCCAGTGGTTAAGAATCTGCCTGCCAACGCAGGGACATAGGTTCAATCCCTGGGTGCAGGAAGACTGCACACGGGCAACTAAGCCCAGGCACCACGACTAACGAGCCCACGTGCCCTGGACCCTGCGCTCCGCAACAAGAGAAGCCACTGCGCTGAGAAGCCTGCGCACCGCAGCTGGAGAGGAGCACCCGCTCACCATAACTGGAGACAGCCCACATACAACAACGAAGACCCAGAGCCGCCAAAAATAGATAAATAAAAAAGAAGACTGTAAAAGATTTGTTTAAAAAAAAAGACTTCAGTTCTTTTTGGGAATTCCCTGGGAGTATAGTGGTTAGGGAAGATCCCCTGGATGGCACAGCAACCCACTCCAGTATTCTTGCCTGGAGAATCCCATGGACAGAAGAGCCTGGTGGGCTACGGTCCCAGGGATCGCAAAGAGTTGGACATGACTGAAGAGACTTGGCACGCGCATACAGGAGTTAGGACTCTAGGCTCTCACTGCCAAGGACCTGGGTTCAATCCCTAGTTGGGGAACTAAGATTTCACAAGCTATGCAGCATGGCTGGAAATAAATTAAAAAAAAAAAAAAAACTTCAGTTCTATTTGGAGTATTCCTTTAGTTTCTAGTTTTGTGGTAAGACAGGAATAATGCTTTACATTGTAAGATATCTAAAATACACAAATAATGTTTAACATTTGGTATTATACAATTACATTAAAATTACACTGTATAATTACATTTTAAAAATCTGTGCCCAGTTCAGATAATGATGATGGTGACCGAGTATCTGATTAGTGTTCTGTACCATGTGATGGGTTTGAGCAATGGAAATGTATGCTGTTTTGCTGTTTGTTTGTTCCTGTTCAGCATCCATCCCCTCTTCTTTTGATAAAAGTGTCTGGTGCTGATGGGCTAACTTCAGTGCCTGCCTTGAGTAAGGAAAAGAATGAATCATGCCTGACCCATCAATGTTACCCATCTCCTCTGGCCACAGTGATTGGTTTAGGCACAAGCATGTGTGAGTATCTGTGTTCAGTTGCAAACAACTCTTTTATGGTCCTATGGACTGTAGCCCACCAAGCTCCTCTGTCCATGGATTCTCCAGGCAAGGCTACTAGAGTGGGTTGCCATTTCCTACTCCAGGGGATCTTCCCGCCCCAGAGACTGAACCCGACTGGGTCCCGAGTCTCTTGTGTCTCCTGCACTGGCAGGTGGATTCTTTACCACTGCTCCACCTGAGAAGTCCTTATGTACAAGCTGGTGATGCAAAGGACTCTAGTAAGATTAAAGTGTGGGTTGGAACTGTTAGGAAAAGGAAATCCTTCCTTCTCCTGAACTTCAAGGTAAAGGATATAATCCTTGAGCTGCTGGGCACTCTCTTGAGGAAAGAACCCATGAGAAAGTGAAGCCAATATTCAGAGTAGAAAGTCAAAAGTTAAAGGAAATCAAGTACCACTAATACAACTTAAACCCATGGATCTAGCAATTCTGAAGTTGAGAATCCTGGAACTTTTCTATTACATAATGCTGTGAAAACTGGGTTTTTCTCACTTGTAACTAAAGGAATTCTAACAAAATAGTTTCATATAATGTGTGTGTATGTGTGTGTGTGTGTGTCAAAAGTTTGCTTTAAAAGGACAAATTCCAAAAGTTATTCACTCAACAAATATTTATGGAGCACCTACTATGTGCTGGTGTATCAATCAAAAGTAAAAGTAAATTAACCAAGGTCACCCACATGGTGTTTTCAACATTGACACTATAATAACTTTAGGCAAGGTAATTCTTAGTTGGTCAGGATTACTCCAAGTAGGGAAGAACATTTATCATCCCTGGTCTGTGATCAACATAGATGCTAGTAAGTCCTCACTGTGACACCTGGAATTGTCACACATTTCCAGAAGCTCCCCTAGAGGGTAGTGTGTGTGTTGGTCACTCAGTCGTGTCCCAACTCTTTGCAACTGTGTAGCCCAGAAGGCTCCTCTGTGAGTGGCTTGTCATTCCCTTCTCCAGGGGATCTTCCAGACCCAGGGATCAAACCAGGGTCTATCGCATTGCAGGCGGAGTCTTTACCATCTGAGCCACCAGGGACACAAGGGATTGAGAATTACTGAACTGGGGAGGTGGAGCTGGGGGGTGGACGACCCTGATTCTGACATCATAGAACTAAGAATTTTAAAGCTGTCAGGCATAGCCAATATAAAGGACATGTCAGAAGTACCCATCAGGAAAAAAAATAGTGGGAAAAGTTTGTTCAACAAGTCAGAACAAAACGATACCCACTATTAGAAGGTAAAAGGCAAATAAGGGTTTCAATGAATAAAAAGAGATTTTACAAAATAGCAAATGATTAAGGACAAAAAGAAAAGAAATGTTTGAGGTTACCAGTAGCCAGGAGTAAGATAAACCAAGTTATTAGTGAAATAGAGCTTCAATGTGACAAATTCAAAAGGGAGCCATTCTGCAGAGAATTAGTCCTCCCTCTCAGCAAGACAACGGAGAAGGCAATGGCACCCCACTCCAGTACTCTGGCCTGGAAAATCCCATGGATGGAGGAGCCTGGTAGGCTGCAGTCCATGGGGTCGCTTATAGTCGGACACGACTGAGCGACTTCACTTTCACTTTTCACTTTCATGCATTGGAGAAGGAAATGGCAATCCACTCCAGTGTTCTTGCCTGGAGAATCCCCGGGACGGGGGAGCCTGGTGGGCTGCCATCTATGGGGTCGCACAGAGTCAGACATGACTGAAGCGACTTAGCAGCAGCAGCAGCAGCTCAGCAAGACAAAGGTAAAAAAGCAGCTAGGGCAGTGAGAACTATCCTAGGTTAAGAGACCTAAGAAACAAAACAACCTAACACGATACGCTGACCTTGCTTGGGTCCTGATTTTAACAAATAAGAGGTAAAAGACATTTGCGGAACAACTGGAAAAATTTGAACATAGACTGAATCTTAGATGATATTAAGAAGTTGTCAGTTGTGACTGATGAAGCAAATATGGTAGGATCTTAATAGCTGTTAAAGCTAGTACACTGTGTTAGAGACTCATTTAGCATTTTAATTCTCTCTTTAACTGCTTTTTAATTATCTTGTTAAAATGCTGCTGGATATATAGATTTGCACTAGCCTGTTCTACTTTTCTTTATATTAGAAAATTTTTTCTAATAAAATGTCAATTAAAAAATGAGACCTTTATCAGTGAACTGAAGAAATAATACATATGCATCCTTTCTACAGTTTTCTATAGCCTATCCTACATAGTTTCTATATAATGATGCTATTTAAAGATTAGTATAAACAACTTCTAATTTTTTAATAAACGTTTAATTTAAAAAAATACACTGAAGCGTATGAACTGTGCTACAATATTTTGGTCTCCCCACTCCTTTTTATCTTAAGGCTAAAGAAAATTTAGAGAAACAGCTTAACCTACACACTTAAAACATCATTTCAAGACTACTTGAATCTAAAATATGGGCAAGTTGCTTAATATCTCAACACTCAACTTCTTCATCAGTAAAACAGATATAATAATCATATGTTGATGAGATCAAATGAATTAATATTTGTGAAGTGCTTGGAACAATACCTGGCACATATTAAGCTGTATATAAATTCTTTTTTAAAAAGACCATTTCAGTTTAATAAGTGACAGTTTGGAAGAAAAAGGCAAACTCTTCATGATATATCCTAAAATAATGGTTCTAAATTATAACTGAGGACTTCCCTGGTGGCTCAGATGGTAAAGTGTCTGCCTACAATGTGGGAGACAGGGGTTCAATCCCTGGGTCAGGAAGATCTCCTGGAGAAGGAAATGGCAACCCCCTCCAGGCAAGAATTTTCTTGCCTGGAAAATTCCATGGATGGAGGAGTCTGGTAGCCTACAGTCCATTGGGTTGCAAAGAGTCGGATAATTATAACTGTACATTAAATCAAACCAGGTACTGGAGAGTATTTTAAACTTCTTTGTAGGCTCTATTGTAGACAAATTAAATCACGAAATTTGGGAATAGAAACCGGGCATCAGTAGTTTTTAAAGCTTCTCAGGTCCTGTGAGCAGCCAAGCTGAAAACCACTGACCCAAATTTTACTTTGCATGTGTGAAGGTGGTGGTTTCACATCCTGTCTCAGTGATGCCCTATCAAATTCCTGATACCAGCCAGCAGCTTGGAATTTATACTGGCTTGAGTCAAGAAAGGATTTTTTAATAGCTCCAATCCTATATGTCACCATTTAGCTACTCTTTCTTTTAGGGCCATTCACACTTTACCATCCAGTTCTGGAATCTGAGATAAACTGAGTGGGTATCAATATCTGCATTACTATAAGAAGAAAATGGAATGTGAATATATAAAAGATCTTCATAACTGAAGAAGTTTCTGATCCAGATAAGAATTCAACGTCATGATTTATTATCATCCCATTTTATAGACATGGCTCAAAGACATTAAGGACTTGACCAAGCTTGTTGTTGTTCAGTCACTAAGTTGTATCCAACTCTTTATGACCCCATGGATTGCAGCGTGCCAGGCTCCTCAGTACTCCACTAGCTCCAAGAGTTTGCTCAAATTCAAGTGCATTGAGTTGGTGATGTTATTCAACCATCTCACCCTCTGCCTCCCCCTCTTCCTGTTGCCTTCAATCTTTCTCAGCATCAGGATCTTTTCTAATGAGTTCTCTCTTCACATCAGGTGGCCAAGTATTGGAGCTTCAACTTCAGTCCTTCCAGTGAATATTCAAGGGCTGATTTCCCTTAGGATTGGCTGGTTTGCTCTCCTTGCAATCAAAGGGACTCGAAAGAGTCTTTTTCAGCACCACAGTTTGAAAGCATCAATTCTTTGGCGTTCAACCTTCCTTCATGGCCCCTCTCTCACATCCATACATGACTCCTGGAAAAACCATAGCTTTGACTATATAGATTTTGTCAGCAAAATGAAGTCTCTGCTTTTGATTGGGTTTTTTGTTTTGGGTTTTTTTTTTCTGCTGCTTTTTAATATGCTGTCTAGGTTTGTCATAGCTTTTTCTTCCAAGGAACAGGCGTCTATTAATTTCATGGCTACAGTCACCATCCACAATGATTTTGGAGCCCAAGAAAAGAAAATCTGTCACTGCTTCCATTCTTCCCCCTTCCATTTGCCATGAAGTGATGGGACCAGATGCCATGATCTTAGTTTTCTGAATGTTGAGTTCCAGACCAGGTTTTTCACTCTCCTCTTTTTCCCTCATCAACATGCTCTTTAGTTTTCTTCACTTTCTGCCATTAGAATGATAGTATCTGCATGTCTGAGGCTGCTGATATTTCTCCTGGCAATCTTGATTCCAGCTTGTGATTGATTCATCCAGTCTGGCATTTCACATGACGTACTCTGCATAGACGTTAAATAAGCAGGATGACAATATACAGCCTTATCATACTCTTTTCCCAATTTGGAACCAGTCTGTTGTTCCATGTCTGGTTCTAACTGGTGCTTCTTGACCTGCATACAGGTTTCTCAGGAGGCAGATAAGGTGGTCTGGGACTCCCATCTCTAAGAATTTTCTTAAATTTGTTTGTTGTGATCCACAGAGTCAAAAGCTTTAGTATAGTCAATGAAGCAAAAGTAGATGTTTTTCTGGAACTCCCTTGCTCTCTCCAAGATCCAGCAAATTCTGGCAATTTGATCTCTGGTTCCTCTGCCTTTCCTAAACCCAGCTTGAACATCTGGAAGGTCTCGGTTCACATACTATTGAAGCCTAGAGTCACAGAGCTCATAAACAATGTAGGCAAATTATAATCACAGGCTTCTGACTCCAGGTTCAATACACTGTAAAAAAGTGAAACCACAGGTTACCCATGACCTGTGTTTGAAGAATAAAACTTTAGCAAGTGTATAAAGAATGCCCTGGAGGAGCACATGGCAACCCACTCCAGTATTCTTGCCTGGAGAATCCCATGGACAGAGGAGTCTGGTGGGCGAGAGTCCATGGAGGTCACAAAGAGTCGGATACGACTGAAGTGACTTAGCATATAGCACATAGAATTAATTAGACCAGAGAGTCTAAAGCTACAAATTCTTGAACCCCATTAAAAATCTAGTAAAATGTAATCTCAGGTCCAGAAATCACTCTAGCTGATTCTCATTCTTTGGTAAAAACTGGACTGAACTCACTAGTTTCCTGTAGAATGTAGAGAGAAGAGAAAACAGGGTATTGCTGAGAGTCTCATATATCCTGGGTGGCTTGAGGGGAGCAGAATGTAATAGAAAGCTCTCTAGGTTATCTTGATTGATGATGACCACCTGTGCCAGCCCTACCAAGTTCAAACCATAAGTTAAAAGGGATTTAGTGGGGTCAGGTGGAGTAGGCAATGGCAACCCACTCCAGTGTTCTTGCCTGGAGAATCCCATGGACGGAAGAGCCTGGTGGGCTGCCGTCTATGGGGTCACACAGAGTCGGACACGACTGAAGTGACTTAGCAGCAGCAGCAGCAGCAGTAGAGTCAAGGAGACCAGTTAGAAAACACAAGGAAAAAAATCAATGAGAAATATAAAAAAACACAAAAGTGACTGGATTAGAAGGAGCCATATATTAGGGAATTACAACAGAAAAGAGATCCATGGGACCAAGAGCCACCTGATTGGATATGTAAATAGTTAAAGATAATGTCAATATTTTGTAGCTATATAATGGGAGGATGGTGGAGGTAAAATAATCATGAGATGCAGGGGAATAAATATGACAGTTATGCTAAAGTGTAAGTGATGAGGCTTCTCTGGTGGTCCAATGGCTAAGACAGCGGAGCCTGGCCAACTACAGTCCATAGGGTTGCAAGGAGTCAGACACAAATGAAGCAACTTAGCACTCACACGTGCTTGCTTTTAGTCTAAATCCTGCAGGCACAGAGAGAAACTTCCTCAACTACAATCTAATCCTTTCATGTGCCAGTGAAAAAATGGCCTTTGAGATAAAATCCTAAGCAATTAACATGACCATTAGGGTTTGGCCTCAGCTTCCAGCCTAATGTCTGTTCATGAATTGTAAGCTTCAATTTCAGTATGACCACATTCTTTCTTGGTAGTAGTTAACTCCTCACACCTTAAATTGACTGCTTAACTGAAAACCTCACATGCTGCACTAGAGAGTAAACTCACTGAGAGCAGAGACTGAGTTTCATTCCCAGCGCAGTCCCTAAACACGCGTGCATGCGAGCCCTCACTTCAGTCATGTCCAATTCTGTGCAACCCCGTGGTCTGCAGCCCGTCAGGCTCCTCTGTCCATGGGATTCTCCAGGCAAGAATACTGGAGTGGGTTGCCATGCCTCCTCCAGGGGATCTTCCCAACCCAGGGATCAAACCTGTTTCTCTTACATCTACCTGTATTGGCAGGCAGGTTCTTTACCACAAGGGCCACGTGGGAAGCCCACCTAAGCATGCTGCTGCTGCTGCTAAGTCACGTGTCCGACTCTGTGCGACCCCATAGACACCAGCCCACCACGCTCCCCCGTCCCTGGGATTCTCCAGGCGAGAACACTGGAGTGGGTTGCCATTTCCTTCAATGCATGAAAGTGAAAAGTGAAAGTGAAGCCGCTCAGTCGTGTCCAGCTCTTAGCGACCGCATGGACTGCAGCCCACCAGGCTCCTCCATCCATGGGATTTTCCAGGTAAGAGTACTGGAGTGGGGTACCATTGCCTCCTCTGCCACGTAAGCATAGGTACTCAAAATCTATCAGGTAGACGGGTGGCTATGGAGTCTTCCTCAAGTTCTCTTTATGTCTTTATGGTTTTTTGTTTGTCTGCTTGCTTGCTTGGGGGTTTCTGTGGTTTTGTATTGGGGTTTTTTTTTTTTTTTTTTGGTTTTGTCTTTTGGGATCTCAGTTCCCCAACCAGAGATTGAATCCAGGCCACAGCAGTGAATACTAACCATTAGACTATCAGGGAACTCACTATGTTTTAAATGTATGTTTCACATCCTATAACCTCTGCCCAAAAAGTAATTACACTTACTTAGTCTTAATTAAATCTTTAAACTCCTTGACCTTATTAAACATTCTTTTAACTTTCAACTCAGGCACCACTACCTCAGTTCTCACTGCCCACTTTGTAATTCCCAGGACCCAAGGATTGTAACCCATATCAGTATAATGACATAGCACTGAAATCATACAGTATCGTAACGCTGTGTGTCTTTCCCACACTAGACCCTAAACTCCTTGTTGCACTTACTGTTTTTAAATGCTTTGTTAAAGACTAATAAAGTGCACAAATCATGATGTAGGGCTTGACAAATTTTCACAAAGTAAACACATCCATATAATAAGCAATCGAGTTAAACAAAACATAAAACATGGCAGAATTCATTTTCCAATATCCAGTTACTAGCACAGTGCCTGTCAACCTCCTTTAAGACATTCACACACACACTGAATGAATGAATGCCTGAATAAGAGGTTTGGAGGAGGACCAGTCAGATTGATGTGCCACAGAAAACAAAGGAAAGAGCTTCAAGAAAGAGGAAAGACTTAACAATGCCAAGAGTAAATGAAGGTTAAAAAGAGAGAGAGAAAGAGAACATGTTAGACACCTGTGATTGCGGATCTTAAAAACAAGTTTTTGATGGACAGCCAGAATGCAAGGAGTGGCTGAGTAAGCAGGTGATAAGGGAATAGAGACAGTGGATGTGATTTTGGTGATGAAAGGAAAAGAACATGTTGACAAGATCAGAGAAGGATTTTTAAGTAAAAAAACAAACAAAAAAAAACCCTGCATAGCACTGGAGTTGACAGCAAGAAGTCTGAAATCCAATTTCTCGATTCACATCTTCACATCACCAAACACTAGACATGTGATTTGAGACCTCCTCACTTCATATTTCATCCAGTTCACTGTTTGTAATACAAGGTTCATAGCATGTACAACATGGGGAATATAGCCAATACTTTATATTGACTATAAATAGAGTGCAAACTTTCAAAACTGTGAATCACTATACTATACATCTGTAACATGTAACATTGTACATCAACTATACTTTGGTGTTTTAAAAAACTAAAAACAAAAAAAAATTCATAGTAATATCTTTCCCCTACAAGATCATGAGGATTAAATGAGACTGCATAGAAAATACTGATGCAGTAAACACTCAACATTTGTCCTTGAAAAATCTCAATAGGCAGATAGTATTTGAAGAAAGGAAAACAGGTTAGAGGTCAAGAAGATAAAAGAGAGGGACAGTAATTCAATGGACAGAACACGGGACTAGGATCTTGGAGACGTGTAATCTTGTTTTGGCTCTGCCATTATTCAGTGAACACAGTTCACCTAAATATGGCACCTTTGCATACTGAATGTTTTAAGCTAAAGAAGTCTGAGAAATGACAGATGCAGGAAGGACTCTCGGACCTCTGCTGATTCTCCTAAAACAAGTCTCAAGACCCTCTTGCGAGAGCTGCCTTCCCTATACCTGGAGGAAAGGAACGTTGTTATCCCCAAAGACAGGAAGACTCAAGAGATGAACAGGCCTTGCTAAGTTTCGCCCAGTTAACTACCCTCTTCTCCTATCATATTTTTCCATGACTGTTCACACTTCATCAAATCTAATTCAAAAACTCTCAGGCCTTAACAGTTTCTTCAGGTTTTCATTCCCTTATGAAGGCTCCTGAGTCACATAAAACTTATGCTATATCAACTTAAACACTTTTCTCTTATTAATCTGTTTTTCATCAGTTTATAGGGCTCTAGCCAGAGAACTTGGAGGGCAGTTCAGTTCAGTTCAGTCGCTCAGTCACGTGCAACTCTTTGAGACCCCATGAACCGCAGCACACCAGGCCTCCCTGTCCATCACCAACTCCTGGAGTCCACCCAAACCCATGTCCATCGAGTCGCTGATGCCATCCAACCATCTCATCCTCTGTTATCCCCTTCGCCTCCTGCCTTCAATCTTTCCCAGCATCAGGGTCTTTTCAAATGACTCAGCTCTTCGAATCAGGTGGCCAAAGTACTGGAGTTTCAGCTTCAACATCAGCGAATATTCAGTGACTGATTTCCTTTAGGATGGACTGGTTAGATCTCCTTGCAGTCCAAGGGACTCTCAAGAGTTTTCTCCAACACACAGTTCAAAAGCATCAATTTTTCCGTGCTCAGCTTTCTTTATAGTCCAATTCTCACATCCATACATGACCACTGGAAAAACCATAGCCTTGACTAGATGGACCTCTGTTGACAAAGTAATGTCTCTGCTTTTTAATATGCTGTCTAGGTTGGTCATAACTTTCCTTCCAAGGAGGAAGCATCTTTTAATTTCATGGCTGCAATCACCATCTGCAGTGATTTTGGAGCCCAAAAAAATAAAGTCAGCCACTGTTTCCACTGTTTCCCCATCTATTTCCCATGAAGTGATGGGACCAGATGCCATGATCTTAGTTTTCTTAATGTTGTAGGAAAAAGAACTTTGGAGCTTCCCTGATGGCTCAGTGGTAAGGAATACACCTGCGAATGGAGGAGACACGGGTTCAATCCCTGGTCCAGGAAGATCCCACATGCTGCAGAGCAACTCAACCTGTATGCCACAAATACAAAGCCTGTGCTCTAGAGCCTGGAAGCCACAACCCCTGAGCCCACACGCCCTAGAGCCTGTGTTCTGCAACAAGAGAAACCACTGCAGTGAGAAGCCCAGCACTGCAACTAGAGAAAAGCCCACACAGTGATGAAGACCCAGTACAACCAAACATAGAAAAATAATTTTTAAAAATTTTTTAAAGAATTTTTGTTCATCTAGCAAATCATTAAGTTACTGAACCACACATGTGAAATGGGATCAGCGTAACCTATCCAGAAGGATAGTAGTGTAAGATCAAATGAGACAATGTGTGTGTACAAATGCACATCCACTTTTCATAGATGTATGTTAAGTAGTTTAAGAAGAAAGGAACACAGAAACAGCTGATTGAAAGAGCTGGACTAACCAACCCACTCACTATAAAAGCAATTCAGTTAGAACTAGGTGGAAATGGTCAAGTAGAGGGATCCAAGGAGATCCAACTAAAGGGAGGCTGCATATCAGTGACAAAGGAGAGTCCTGGAAAACAAAGTCAGTGCCAGAATCCAAGACATGTAGCCACTGGAGGTATTGCTGCCTCTTCACTATGGTTTTAATTTAGAACTGAAATAGAAATCCTGGGCTCAGATAGGAAGCCAGAGCGCAGTCAGGGTGCCTAGTAAAAAGAGAGGCTGGAAAATCTAGGGGGCATAGAGAGTACCCAAAAAAGGTGATATCCAGTGACAGAAAAGACAAGATATATTGAGAAGCTTTGCCCCAGAAACACTTGCAACTGTCATTGCTTTATTTTAATACTATGACACAAGCAAGGTTCCTCTGGCTTACTTAATAGTCAAGATTCACTGCAACTCCTGAAATTAGCTTCAGCAATTTTATTATGGGTTCTCCATTGATTGAGACTAGGAATTACTGAGTTAGAGAGAAGAGAGAGTGCAGTGAGGAGACCAGGTTAGAAGATGCAGGGAAATGCATGTGTGGAAGAAAAGTGTGTGGATTCCAAGGGAATGACTTCTTTGAGAGAAAACTTCCTGTTTACCAGAAGGTAGAGCTAATCAAAGTAATATCTCTGCTTTCATCAAGAGGCTTTTTAGTTCCTCTTCACTTTCTG
This sequence comes from Bos taurus, assembly GCF_002263795.3. Lineage (NCBI taxonomy): Eukaryota > Metazoa > Chordata > Mammalia > Artiodactyla > Bovidae > Bos > Bos taurus. The sequence goes on from NC_037333.1 coordinate 12,864,674, forward strand.
CCATAAGGGTTTTTCCAGTGGTCATGTATGGATGTGAGAGTTGGACTGTGAAGAAAGCTGAGCACCAAAGAACTGATGCTTTTGAACTGTGGTGTTGGAGAAGACTCTTGCGAGTCCCTTGGACTGCAAGGAGATCCAACCAGTCCATCCTAAAGGAGATCGGTCCTGGGTGTTCATTGGAAGGACTGATGTTGAAGCTGAAACTCCAATTCTTTGGCCACCTCATGCGAAGAGTTGACTCAATGGAAAAGACCCTGATGCTGGGAGGGATGGGAGACAGGAGGAGAAGGGGACGACAGAGGATGAGATGGCTGGATGGCATCACTGACTCGACAGACGTGAGTCTGAGTGAACTCCGGGAGTTGGTGATGGACAGGGAGGCCTGGCGTGCTGCGATTCATGGGGTCGCAAAGAGTCGGACACGACTGAGCGACTGAACTGAACTGAACTGAAGTGAGAGCTAGTCAAAGTGCAGAATGAACCCTTAGATGAGTGAACCCTCCGTTCCAGAAGCCTCTTTGGTTTTTGGTTTCTTGGTGTGTGTGTGTGTGTGTTTTTTTTTTCAGAAGCCTCTTTGGAGTCTGACAGTGTTAACTTCTACCAGCAGACTCAAGTGGGGAAAAGCAGTGTTTTTTCATGAAGCCTGGATCTTCAGTCTTGTCTGACTCTTTACGACCCCAGTGACCGCAGCCCAACAGCTCCTCTGTCCATGGAATTCTCCAGGCAAGAATACTGGACTGGGTTGCCATGCCCTCCTCCAGGGGATGTTCCTGACCCAGGGATCGAACGCGTGTCTCTTGCGTCTCCTGCACTGTCACGTGGGTTCTTTACCATTAGAACTACCTGAGAAGCCCCAAATAAAGTGATAACTGATATAAAATGTAGTTTGAAAAGTCTCAAGGACAATTCACAAAGGCAAATGAAAACACCCTAGAGACTCCAACAAAGACCCAAACTAAGCCTTAACAGTTACACAGTGAAGAGAACGGTGCACGATAAACACTGCTCCCGGATCCAGAGCGGAATGTCCAGTCCCCTTCCCGGGGGAGGCTAATTCTACCTGCCTTTATTGACCTTTCAGGCCTAACCTCCTCTGTGCATTATAGTTTTGAACTCAGAGACTGGCATTTTTAAAATGTCTTAGCAGTTGCCAGAAGCCGGGTTGGAATAACCCTCCTGAACGGCCCTCAAGCTCTGCCTCCTAACAACACTAACAATTACTAGGAATAATAATAACCTTATTTTAAAGTAGTTTTAAAATTAGCAAGTGCTTTACCTACACATTTAAGGCACAAACTAATAAATAATGAGCTATTACAATTTCCACTGTACAGAGGAGAAAACTTAAGCCCAGCAACAGGGTAAATGGCAACAGCCAGGGTTGAAGTTAGTGTCCAAACTCATTCTCCAGACTCTGGAACTTGAGCCCACCATTGGCGTGACAGCAAACACAGGTATTTTAAACATTATGGGCACCATCTTCCCACTGGTATGGAAACTAATCTTCAACAACAAGAAAGATTTTAAGATTTTAAAGCTGCATGATCCTGCCTTGAGTTTTTCAAAAGAAACCTGACCAGTTATCTGATAATCTGTACATGTATAAACTGATTTCTGGGATCAAGGAAAATTCCATTGCATTTGGTTATCTTTTGAATGTCGCAGACTATTACCTCCCAGGGGCAAAATTTCCTAATTATTGAAAATCTATAGATGAAAGAAACTATGTAGATTATCCCTCCACTTTGCATGTTCTTCATTTCCTCTTGATGTGACACACGTAGCTTCTCAGATAACTGTGTCAGTTTCAAACTAGGTACCTTAACACCTTTTGAGAATTGCAGCCCACAGATTCTTTCTTAAATGAATTGAATATTCATCAAGTATTCCAACAGTGTTTCTAGGAGTTATTACTTTACGTTAATCCAAATTAGTTCTTCCTTCTCATTAGTTGAAAGCCTAATTTTCTCCTAATGAAATGTTGAATATGCATAAAATTAACTAAATCAAGTAGTATTGAGCATTTTCAAAACACGAAATTAAGGATTTAATAGTTCATTCCTGCCACTAGAGGGCACCAGATGCTCAGAAGCATGAGCATTAAAAAAAATGCCAGTTTTTCAAGTTGCTAAAAATTCATTTTTAAATTTTCATTCAATTTTGAAGTATTTAAAAAATAGAGTACAGGTTAGAGTGTCAAAATATTTAGAAAAATCTAACTCATTGCTTAGTTTTACCCTTTTTCATTAAATATTTTTAGACTGATTTTTAAAAACTTGATACATTAAAAATTCTTACAAAAGTAAAGAATGATCTTGTATTGTCAAGCTTACTGCAATTTTAAATTAGAAGATATTCTGCTTAACCAAATAAATTACCTCACTTTACTGATGGTGCAGATTTCAGCTTAGTAATTTTCACCTTAGTTAACACATTTACTTGTCTTCTGTTATGTTACAATGATTAATTTAATCAAAAGCTAAGAAAACATTATTTACTTGTATTCCAAAGAAACAGACTAACTCTTGGAGGTCTATATTTTCATTCTTTCAAAAGGTGCACTGATCAAATGGGACAACTTGGATAAAGTCACATCTAAAATGCTGGAACTCTCCCTATACTAATGACATGATTTCTTTTACCTGAAAAGTCCTTCCCCCTAGCCCAACATATTCAAGGACCAGCTCAACGTCCACCTTCCTTTAACACTATATCACCTACAAAAAAAATTAGTCACTCCTTCCTCTATGCTTCTCTGTACTCCTACAACACTTGGTATTTCCAGTGTAATTAGATGAAGGAAATTTTTCTTAAAAAGTTACTATATGCCATGCATGAGAGGCTTTGTTTTTTCCCTCAGAGTTTCTATCATGGGGTTCAGAACACACTGACCTAAAATACGGCATATCTGCATGTGTGTGCGTGCTCAGTCGGATTCAACTCTCTGTGACCCCATGGACTGCAGCCTGCCAGGCTCCTCTATTCGAGGGATTCTCCAGGCAAGAATACTAAAAAAAATTAAAAATTTTAAAAATTAAAAAAAGAATACTGAAGTGGGTAGTCATTCTCACCTCCAAGGGATCTGCCCGACCCAGGGAGCGAACCCGCATCTCCATGTCTCCTGCATTAGCAGACAGATTCTTGACCACTGCATCACCTGAAAAGCCCCTGAAATATGGCATCTTGGTATATTTAACATTTTAAGCTGAAGGAATTTGAGAACTTGCAGGTGCAGAAAGACTTCTTGACCTTCCTTTAAAGCAGATTATAAAAACCCTCCCTATACTCAGACAAAAGGGTCATCCCTATCTCCAAAGAGACAGGGACACAGAGAGAAATCTGAGTGGACAGGCCTTGCTGAGTTTTCCCAGTTCACTCACTGCACCTGCCTCATACCCTCTGTCCTGTCATTGCACCTTCCCAAAACTTTCTACTCTTCATCAAGTCCAGCATGAAAACACTCAGATTTAATCATCCAGTTTCAATGGGTCTTCATTTCCTTAGAAAGGTACTGATATTATATAAAACTTCCTTTAAGAAACTTGTATGCTTTTCTCTTGTTAATCTGTCTTTTGTCACAGGAGTTGTAGCACAGAACTAAAAAGAATAGAGATAAAAGAGTGACATGACAAAAAAAAATACAAGTACATGCAAAAATAGGTATATGGTAATGGAGGAAGAATAGTGGAAACAGTGGCTAACTTTATTTTTTTGGGCTCCAAAATCACTGCAGATGGTGACTGCAGCTATGAAATTAAAAGATGCTTACTCCTTGGAAGGAAGGTTATGACCAACCTAGATAGCATATTAAAAAGCAGAGACATTACTTTGCCAACAAAGGTCCATCTAGTCAAGGCTATGGTTTTTCCAGTGGTCATGTATGGATATGAGAGTTGGACTGTGAAGAAAGCTGAGCGCCGAAGAATTGATGCTTTTGAACTGTGGTGTTGGACAAGACTCTTGAGAGTCCCTTGGACTGCAAGGAGATCCAACCAGTCCATCCTAAAGGAGGTCAGCCCTGAGTTTTCATTGGAAGGACTGATGTTGAAGCTGAAACTCGAATACTTTGGCCACCTGACGCGAAGAGCTGACTTATTCGAAAAGACCCTGATGCTGGGAAAGATTGAAGGCGGGAGGAGAAGGGGATGACAGAGGATGAGATGGTTGGATGGCATCACCGCCTCAATGGACAGGAGTGTGGGTGAACTCCAGGAGTTGGTGATGGACAGGGAGGCCTGGCATGCTGCGGTTCATGCGGTCTCAAAGGGTCGGAGACGACTGAGCGACTGAACTGAACTGAGTGGAGGAAGCACAGTAGAGGAAGATTAGTAAATATTAAATAAACATTCATTACTGAAAGAAAGGGGGCTTCCCTGGTGGCTGAAACTACCAAAAATTTGCCTGCAATGCAGGTGACTTGGGTTCAGTCCCTGGGTTGGGAAGATCCCCTGGAGAACAGAATGGCAACCTTCTCCAGAAAGAAAAGTTTCCAAGCACTATCTTTGCACACAGCTTCGAAGAGAACTTTATTTTTATTGAGAACCAACTCAGAACACTGTATTAAACATGGTGAAGAAGAAGTATACAAAAGAAACAAATGGCACAGATTCTAACTCAAGATATTTTAAGCATATATACCCCAAACTTCAGCATATTACAAAAGCCATATACATTTAAATGAAGTATTTTTACTGTAAAGAAAATAGATAAATGTTCAAGATAAAATGAAATAATTTATAAAGAAGATATACACAATTAACCCACCTAAAGAACTTTTGGTTTCCTGTATCAGAAAATAAGAGCTCTAATTAAGTCTAGAGGAGAAAATCCTACTTTAAAAAAATGGAATTAGAAAAATATTTTCCTCCCCACTTCACACAGAATGAACTGCAATTGGGGTGGGGATGGGAATGAGAGAAGGGAACTAAGCAGTCAAACCATGACTTTCTGCCTGGAAGGCAAAGTGGCCCAGGTACCTGCAGGGGCTGGGAGGTATGGTGATGCAGACCTATAAAACTGTCAAAGCTTGCTAACTCTCATATCTCAGCTGCTTTATTTAACAGATGATGAGTTCAAATTAAATGGTCTGTCGGGGTCCTTCCAGCTCCACCAGGCTGTGATTTTTATGGTATCAGTTACTGGAATAGAGGGGTTGAATTTAAAAGACATGGGAAATTCCCTGGTGGTCCAGTGGTTATGAGTCTGTGCTCTTACTGCCATGAGCCAGGTTCAATCCCTGGTCAGGGAACTAAGATCTGACAATTTGCTGGCATGCCCCCCCCAAAAGAGTAAAAGATATGATAGTCAGGAAAACAACAAGAACTTAACACAAACTGGAGAGGGAGAAGATGAAGGGAAGAAAAAACATGAAATACATCATGGATGCAGAAGCACTCTGAAAAGCACAAAGTCCTCTACGAGAGATTCTTAGAGCTCGTTGAGATTATTAGACTCTAATACTCTCTAATAATTAAATAAGGTTCCAAGTCTGGGTGCCAGGAAACTGCTGGAGGGATCCCACTGAAGCCAATCAAAAGCCACGGAAGTTAAGAATGAGAGCGAAAAGGGGCTTTCCTTTCACGTGCTAATTTCCTCACCCCCCACCTCTCTACAGTATTGAGATGGAATTTACCACCAATGAACAGACCCGAGGGAATCCGCTTATTCTTATGCAATTTCCACCTTTGTTCTTATTGTCTGAGACCAATTCCTAGGAAGGTAAAAGAAAATTGCAATTCAAGTTTGGTAATTAGAAAGATGTGCTGCCTTGTAAATACTGCTCCGACAGTTTAGTAAATCTGATCCTTAGTATTGTTTTCTGAAAATCATAAATAGAAAAACTAATTTGGAAGAAAATGACATTCAAAACCGATCAGAGAATAAAGTGTATGTAGGCTTACATTTCAAATCCAAATTAGACAATAAAATTTTTTAAATTCTATCTTTCTAACTTTAAAACTTATACACAACCACATACCTACAACACTGCATCTTTGGAAAGACAGGGGCTTCCCTGCTGGTTCAGATGGTAAAGAACCTGCCTGCAATGAGGGAGGCTGGGGTTCGATCCCTGGGTTGGGAAGATCCTTTGGAGAAGGGAATGGCAAAGCACTTCAGTATTCCTGCCTGGAGAATTTTATGGACAGAGGAGCCTGGCAGGCTGCATCCATGGGGTCGCAAAGAGTCGGACAGGACCGAGCGAGTAACACTCACTGTCTTTGGAAAGATTATGACAGAGTCCATAATCAGCACATACTACCTCAGAATACAGCCATTTGGCGTATTAAACATTTTAAGCTGAAGGAATCTGAGAAACAGCAGGTGCAGGAAGACCTTTCTGACCTTCCCTGAAGCAGGTCTCAGGTTCCTCGTGTGAGACTTGCCCTCCCTACACTGGAGGAAACAAGGACTCCTATCTTCTAAGAAAAGGGGACACAGAGAGAAACCTGAAAGGGTAGGACTTGCTAAATTTCCCTAGTTTACTCCATTGACCTCATCCCCTTTGTCTTACCATATCCTTCCAGGACCTTCCACCGTTTGTCAAGCAAGCATAAAAATCCTCAGGCTTTGTTGCAGGAAGGGGGATCCCTTCCAGGACCGAAAGGGGGCTCTTGTCTTAAGACTTGGGAATAAACTGTCTGAGGAGAACAGACGTGCTGACAAAGCAAGAGACTTTATTGGGAAGGGGCACCCAGGCGAAGAGCCGTAGGTCACGGAACCCAGGAGGACTGCCCTGCCTCATGGCTAACAGTCTTGGGTTTTATGATGATGGGATTAGTTTCTGGGTTGTCTGAGGGAAGGGAAGGGAAGTTGCTGGGTCACGTCCAACTCTTTTCAACCCCATGGACTGCAGCCTACCGTGGTCCTCCATCCATGGGATTTTCCAGGCAAGAATACTGGAGTGGGTTGCCATTTCCTTCTCCAGCAGATCTTCCCGGCCCAGCGACTGAACCCAGGTCTCTCGCATTGTAGGCAGACGCTTTCCCGTCTGAGCCATCAAGGAAGTCCTCTGGGTTGTCTTAGGCCAATCATTCTGCCTCAGGGTCCTTCCTGGTGGCACACACATTGCTCAACCAAGATGGATGCCAGCGAGGATGATTCTGGGAGGTGGCCGGACACATGGTATCTCCCTTTGATCTTTCTCGAACTCCTCTAGTTGCTGATGGCTTTTTAGTTCCTTGTTCCTTACAAGAATGCCCTGTCGTAAAATAACTTACTCAATGGTTACTATGGTGCCTAGCCAGGATGAGCGGATTAGTCAGGGTGTTTCTCCTAACAGTTTAACTCTCCTTATATTTGCTTTAAGGGTGCGTGTGTTTGGTAACACTTATATTACATAAAAAGAACTGAAGCTGAAGCTCCAGTACTTTGGCCACCTGATGTGAAGAGCCAACTCATTGGAAAAGACCCCGATGCTGGGAAAGATTCATGTCAATGGACATGAATCTCGGCAAATTCAGAAAGACAGTGAAGGACGGGGAAGCCTGCAGTCCATGGGGTTGCAAAGAGTCAGACGTGACTTAATGACTGAACAACAACAACAAATACTACATAAATTTGTACACTTTCTCCTATTAATCTCTCTTTGTGAGTCTCATGTTCAAAGCCAGACAGGAACCTAAAAAGATCAAGGAAAACTTTTTCTTCTCCTATAGTCAACAATACCAAATGATGAAGCCCTTGATATTCCTGTCTTTTACCACATACACCATTTCTCAATCCACAGAATTTACTCCTATATTAGGATGAGACAGCTACAGAAAGAAAAATAAGATTAACTCTACAGGGCAACAGGGAAAATGATGAAAATTAAGATATTCATGCCTGAGAAACTCTATGACTTCAATTTTATTAACTGTGAATTCCTTATAAAGTAAGTGATGAACTTCTCAGAAGTAATCCACCATATATCAATTCTCTATATTTCAAATTCTTTATCTATAAAACCAGAGAAGATAATAGACACATTTCACAGGGTTGCTGTAAGACTTCAATAAATTAATACATGTAAAATGTTTGGACTTGTGCCTGACACATGGTGTGCCATCAAGTTAGACTCACATTAATACTGCTAATAAGAAATGTCACTGTCACGAACAGACCTCAAGAAAGTGTCAAGCTAAACTGTCAACAACAAAATTGTAACAAGGGAATTGCAGGACGATATAATCACAAATGGAAAAGGTGAAATGAACAGAAGTCAGGGATTGACTTTAAAACACTAAAGCCACAAAAATAAAGGAAAGGAGGAAAGAAAAAAATTGGGTCTAGATGAAGAAAGAGCAAAAGTTATTTTGAGTCAGAGTGATGTTATAGAGAGGATTATTAAACTATTCTCTCTACTACTCTATAGGATTGAACACTTTCATAACAAGAAGACTAATTTTAAAAATCAGAAAAACACCAAGAATTACACAACTCTTTATAATTACTATTATTTATTGTTGAACATATTGAGAGCTTAAAGGGCTTTCATCAACTCAGTTTCATTTTTGTTGGCTTGTTCTTTGGTCCTACTCCCGTTAATAATCTTGGCCGTTAAATCAAGTTCCTAAACAAATCAAAACTGAACTTCAGTGTCAAGTCAAGCTTCTCCTATGCTTTCCTCCTGGGCAATCTGTCCATACACTGGAATCTAAGGTTTTTAGAAGAATGATGTGTCTGTGTGATGTGGTGAAGGAAGATACTGTCACCTGGGATTGAGGCCTCAATCTATCAACAACCAGCTGTGTGGTTCACCTCTCAGAACCCAATCTCAGTTCAGCTCAGTTCAGTTCAGTCGCTCAGTCGTGTCTGACTCTTTGCGACCCCATGAACTGCAGCACGCCAGGCCTCCCTGTCCATCACCAACTCCCGGAGTTCACCCAAACTCATGTCCAACGAGTCCGTGATGCCATCTAGCCATCTCATCCTCTGTCATTCCCTTCTCCTCCTGCCCTCAATCTTTCCCAGCATCAGGGTCTCTTCCAATGAGTCATCTCTTTGCATCCGGTGGCCAAAGTACTGGAGTTTCAGCTTCAACACCAGTCCTTCCAGTGAACACCCAGGACTGATCTCCTTTAGGATGGAATGGTTGGATCTCCTTGCCAATCTGCTGCTGCTGCTGCTAAGTCGCTTCAGTTGTGTCCGACTCTGTGCAACCCCATAGATGGCAGCCCACCAGGCTCCCCCGTCCCTGGGATTCTCCAGGCAAGAGTACTGGAGTGGGTTGCCACTGCCTTCTCCACTATTCACTTCTAAATGAGGGATCTGAACTCCATCTCTTAGGTTCCTCCCAGATATAAAATATTTTGATTTCTAATTGCAAGAAGAGTGGCTTCCTTTTAAAAACTAGATGCAGAGGGGAACAAAACAGAAAAGCATATATCAACATGTTAATGATGACCATTTTCAGGTGAAAAATCAGGGAATTTTACTATTGTCTTTTTGCTTATATGCTTTCTTATTTTTGCTTTTCTACATCTATAAGATATCACTAAAACTATTTTAATTACTACATTCAAATATTTTAAGATTCAAAGTATCCTTCCCCTCACCTAACATAATTTCCTATCCTCAAAGAGAACAAATAATATTAGTGTTTTGAAAATTCTACAAACCATGGTCTATTTATAATACTTGGGCATTGCTTTGTAATATGGAGAAAGTGTTTTAAAGCAATAACTCAATAAACCACCAATGCTTGCTGTCTATTCTAGCCCCCTTTTCTACTGACCTAACTGGGTCCATGTGTTTTGGCTGTGCTTCTTGGTTTGGGAGATTTTAGTTCCCAGACCAGGGATCAGACCCATGCCTCCTGCAGTGAAGCACACAGTCCTAACCGCTGGACCAACAGGGAATTCCCTGGATCCCATTTTTCACTTGCTGAAGGCTCTAGTATCCAGAAGTCAATCTTGCATTCCTGCTGCCCTCCCAGCAAGGAAGTGAAAGTGTGAAAGCGAAAGTCGCTCAGTCAGGTCCAACTCTTTGCAACGCCATGGACTGTACAGTCCATGGAATTCTCCAGGCCAGAATACTGGAGTGGGTAGCCTATCCCTTCTCCAGGGGATCTTCCCAACCCAGGAATCAAACCGGGGTTTCCTGCATTGCAGGCGGATTCTTAACCAACTGAGCTATAAGGGAAGACCCCCAGCAAGGAAGACCCTTGGTTAAAGGAACTGAGGAATCTTTCTACTCAAAACACATTTTGCACTCACAGTTATTAAGGAATACAGGCTATTTTCTTCCCTTTTCAAAAACTATTCAGAAACTTAGTGACTTACTTTAATAATAATTTCTAATATGGAAGATGATGGTACACAGATAGATAATGTAGAAAACTTATGACCACTAGTTAGGAAATAATCATAAAACCATTACCCTATTTATAAGGATTAGCAAGATTAGCCAAGATTGCAAATCAAGTTAGGGGGGAAACAATGCTAATTAAGTGCCTTCTGAGTAATTACCATTTCACTTGGTATGCTCCCAGTCTTTTTGAATTGCAACTGCTTCACTTTTTTTTTTTTTGGAACTAAACCTAGGCCCTGGGCAGAGAAAGCTCAGAGTCCTAACCGGTGGACCATCAGGGAGTTCCCTGTAACATCTTCACTTTTGTCTTCATCTTCTTGATTTACTATGGCCAGTCCCTTTCCCCATCACACTGCCTCTTCCCTGCCTCCCCAGCCTGTCAGCAGTTGCGAGTAAGAGGCTCCTTACATATCTTGTACCTTCTCACCCACAGCAAGAACTGAATGTCATTAATTAAGCTATATCAAATAATGTCAAAGATGTATCAGAAAGAAACTTTAAGAGTCTCAGATTGTTTTCCTATAAGCTGTGTACAAATTTCTCTATCTGATAGGGATAGGACACCTATCAATTTCATATTCTTTCTCAGCAATCTATGATTTTATGAAGGCTAGCGCTATATTAAGGTTTCTCCAACAAAACTTAATACAAAGGCAACAGTATACTTTAGCTCAAAATTAAAAGAGATATTTATCTAAAAATTAGAAAAGGCAGACCAGCAGATCTACTTTTTCCTGAAAAAATCTTAAATGGTGCATTTGATTTGCATATTTTTTGATCTGAGATTTAAGAGTGGATGTTTTACATTTTAAACAAGGTTGGGAACTATAGACAGACCTGAACAGAGCTTGCAGGTTTAGATTATTTAATTTCTTGAAACCAGAAGTATAGTTATTTTTAAGATAAGGCTCTGGTTTCCTCCACTCTTTTCTGTAGCAGTTACATCCCTAAATAATATTGTGGATAAGGTAACAATGGAAGGACCACAGTCTTCTATTGAACAAGTATTTATGAAGGACTTTCCACCTGGCCTTAAAGAATCTAGTCTTGACTTTTTAAAGTGTAGAAACCAGGCCCATATTGTTTAAAGGGCAGAATCGAAGTCAGATGACATACTGACATGTTGGAATCCATGGACCCAGCCTGGGACCAAATGAGTAAACATCCTCCCGTGAATAGTCAGACTAGATGCTGACAGATTCATGGTCAGATACACTGGAACCATTATCCCAACAGGTTCAAGTCACATCTATAAATCTCAGCTAGCCAAAGAACAGCTCAAAGGAATCAACTTTGAGAAATACTGAAATATATTCAATAATCTTAAGATTATTAGTTCTCTAATTTAAACTCAATAAATATTTATTCTGTGCCCATATTGTAGTGCTTATTGAGTAGTTAAAAGAATGAACAAGAGTTGTTCCTGCCACAGGTCTCTACAATTGGCCTACTATCAGACTGAAAATCTTGACAGAGGAAATATCAGCTACTTTTAAGTTGCTGTTGTACCTTAAAGTTTTCATCTTGGATTTTTCCCACTTGTAGATTGTTAGGACACAGCATTTAAGGTAGAAAGTAAAAGGCTTCTTTCCATCCCTCGTCCTCTGTCTCAATTTATTGGGGTGACCACTGTTAGGTTAGAATTATGCATTCAGTATTTCATCCCCTCAATCTCCACTCCTAGTTTCTCTTTACAGGACTCCTCTCTATCTCACTTGTACCACTTTGCTTTTAGCAAGTTGTCCTCAGCAGCTTTAGGGCAAGAACTCAGACACAGTACATTGAGTGGTTAGGAAATAACAACAAAAAGCTAAAACAGGCTTGTAGACCACAGAAATGGTAAACTTTATCAAGTCCACAGATAGTCACCATAAGAAAGTGACTCCAACCAATATCTATCAGAAGGAAACAACGTCTTTTTCAAGAGAATCTAAAATCTGCACTTTTATGTGAAGCCTTTTAACCACTGGATACTAAAAATGTTAGCCATAATTCAGCGCCCAAAACCCATGCAACAGAAAGTGTAACATGGACCCATCTCAGCTCACAAGTTGACAGCCACCTATGCTTTTAATTTACAAGAAGTTTTAGATCACTTACAGAAATTTAGAATTGAAAAGGGTTTTAGAAATCATTAAGTGCAAAAACTTTGCAAAAAGGAAACCGGGAGAGGGATGGTATGGGGAGGGAGGAGGGAGGAGGGTTCAGGATGGGGAACATGTATACCTGTGGTGGATTCCATTTTGATATTTGGCAAAACTAATACAATTATGTAAAGTTTAAAAATAAAATAAAATTTAAAAAAAAAAAAAAAAGGAAACCGGGGTCCAGGGAGGGCCTACGCCTTCAGTGCAGGCGAACCAGTGTAAACTTGGGTTGAATCCCAGTGCCAGGCAGAGCACATGGACGCCCTCAAGAGCTCTCCTCAAGCTGCTCACATGCTCACATAGTTGAGAAAAGAATCTGTGAACACTTGGAAATCAGTTTCATGAAGGTCCAACCCTTTACAATGCCATATACCACAATCAGATAACCTGTGAAAGAGACGAAATACTTAGATTTTAATTTTTAAAATATGGTGGGCCTTCCCAGGTGGCTCAAGGGGTAAAGAATCCACCTGCCAATGCAGGAGACACGGGTTCAATCCCTGATCCGGGAGAATCCCACATGCCACAGAGCAACTAAGCCCATGTGCTGCAACCATTGCGCCTGTGCTCTGGAGCCCGGGAGCCACAGCTGCTGAGACCACGTGCTGCAGCTGCTTCAGTCTGAGTGCCCGAGAGCCCGGGCTCCACAGTAAGAAAAGCCACCGCAATGAGAAACCACAGCTGGAAAAGCCCGCACACCCGGGTATAATAAAAATGCACAGTGGCGCAGGTAACACAGCCCTGGGAATGAAAAACGCAGAGGTCTAGACCTGGCTCAGCCACTAACCAGCTAGGCAAATCCCTAAACCTATGGAGTGAGACTGGGAGGGGACTTAAGGAGCTGGGAGCTCAGTCATCTTAAGACTTTTTATGACAGTCTTCACTGAAATTCAAACATGACAGATATTATTATGGGTAGGAAATGTGGGCAGAGAAAACTCTGCAGAGCAGTTATGGATTAGACTTGGTCCTAAAGGATGAGAAGGATTAACTAGAAGTGGGGGAGGGATGGAATTAGAAGCAGGGGGTGGGCATTGAAGGAAACAACTTTAGCAAAACTGTAGGGGCTGGAATGCATCCTGAGATATGCTAAGGTGTGGAGGGAGTTTACACCAGATGGCAGAGATCTTATCTCTAAAGTAGGAAGTAAGGTCTATCTGCATAAGGAATCCAAGGGAGTTGTTAACAACTTTAAGAAGTGGGGCAGATTTTTTAGACCTTATCTTGTGGGGGGATGTGCGGAGGTTTAAAGAAACGGTGTTGAAGCAGAGCTAGGAAGCCTGCTTAATGAAGGCTGGGACATTTTAGAAGTTGCTTGTACCGTGAGAACAGTGAAGGAACATAGTTTGGAGTATGCTCTGGTTGACGTTTTTGTTACAATTCTTAGGACTTACTACCTGAGGATAAATGACAACTGAAGGAACTATAGTTCCTTTGCTGCTGCTGCTAAGTCACTTTAGTCATGTCCGACTCTGTGCGAGTTTCTTTAGGAGACAGAAAAATCAAAGGGGGAAAAAAAAATCAATCCTTTATTCATTCATCAGTCATCTACTGAGTTCTAAACAAAACACTGTTAGGAACCTCACTCTGTAGTCCTATCCTCTGGAGATTATTGCCATCATTCTCTGCTCTTCATTATCTGTTTCAACCTCACCCACCAACCACTCCCTGAGTGACAAGCATGGATGCATGCAGGCTGAGCACCCCTCTCACACCCAGAACAGAAGGATGAAGCAGGAGAGATGCTTACTCCCTTGGCTGTTAAAATTTGGGGGCATTAGGGGCCTCTTGCTTCCTTCTAGGCCAGGGCTCAGAGAATAAGCAGCATTTCCTTCCCTCTCTTGTAATCAAGTTTCCTGGCTGGGTCTGACTCTTTCCTTCAGGGCCCCCACTTCACAGCAATGTGTTCTCAGGAAACTTTCCCACAAGCCCTCAGCCTCCTTAAGCCTCTGTAGCAGGTTCTCTTCCCTCCCAGAGTACCTCTGACTCTCAGGCCTCACCTGGGGGCTTCTCCTGAACTCAGTACTGGTCTTGCTTCATCTGCTGATATTTGAAAGACTGTGCTGACAGGTAGTAGAGCTTTGGAGAAATCCAAGCCCATAGACATATACAATAGATACAAATAGTTACATTAGTAGTAAATAGTAATATTAGATAGCAAGCAATGCACCTGGTCAAAATGAAGTGTGCTCCTGCTTGAAGTTATAACTTATCTATACCTGCTGTTGCTGCTGCTAAGTCGCTTCAGTCGTGTCCGACTCTGTGTGACCCCACAGACGGCAGCCCACCAGCCTCCCCCGTCCCGGGGATTCTCCAGGCGAGAACACTGGAGTGGGTTGCCATTTCCTTCTCCAATGCATGAAAGTGAAAAGTCAAAGTGAAGTCGCTCAGTTGTGTCCGACTCCTAGCAGCCCCATGGACTGCAGCCTACCAGGCTCCTCCGTCCATGGGATTTTCCAGGCAAGAGTACTGGAGTTGGGTGCCATTGCCTTCTCCGTATCTGTACCTAAATATCTAAAAGTCTGAAGGATGATTTTTTTCTAAAAATGAAGTAGGTATTTCTTACTGAGTGAGCTTCTGTCTGAAGGGCTTCCATTTTCCTTGGCCTCTCCTTGATGTGCTAAATCACAAACACGTTTTTTGCAGGATTTCCCTGGGGCTTTCTATAAACACTGATTCCTTCTATTAATTACCCTTCAGTTAACTGAGCACTGTTCTTCAGTCGCTTAGTCATATCTGACTCTTTGCTACCCCATGGACTGCAGCACGCCAGGTTTCCCTGTCCTGAACCATCTCCCAGAGCTTGCTCAAACTCATGTCCATCGAGTTGGTGATGCCATCCAACCATCTCATCCTCTGACGACCCCTTCTCCTCTTGCCTTCAATCTTTCCCAGCATCAGGGTCTTTTCCAATGAGTCAGCTCTTTGAATCAGGTGGCCAAAGTATTGGAGCTTCAGCATCAGTCCTTCCAGTGAATGTTCAGGGTTAATTTCCTTTAGGATTGACTGGTTTGATCTCCGTGCAGTCCAAGGAACTCTCAAGAGTCTTCTTCAACACCACAGTTCAAAAGCATCAATTCTTCGGTGCTCAGCCTTCTTTATGATCCAACTCTCACATCCATGCATGACTACTGGAAAAACCATAGCTTTGACTAGATGGACCTTTGTTGGAAAAGTAATGTCTCTGCTTTTTAATATGCTGTCTAGGTTTGCTATAGTTTTTCTTCCAAGGAGCAAACGTCTTTAATTTCATGGCTCCAGTTACCATCTGCAGTAATTTTCGAGCCCAAGAAAATAAAGTCTATCACTGTTTTCATTGATTCCCCATCTATTTGCCATGAAGTGATGGGACAGGATGCCATGATCTTTGTTTTTTGAATGTTGAGATTTAAGCCAGCTTTTTCACTCTCCTCGTTCACTTTCATCAAGAGGCTCTTTAGTTCTTCTTTGCTTTCTGCCGTAAGGGTGGTGTCATCTGCATATCTGAGGTTATTGATATTTATCCCAGCAATCTTGATTCCAGCTTGTGCTTCATCCAGCCTGGCATTTCACATGATGTACTCTGCATATAAGTTAAATAAACAGGGTGACAATATACAGCCTTGACGTACTCCTTTCTCAATTTTGAACCAGTCCATTGTTCCATGTCCGATTTTAACTCTTGCTTCTTGACCTGCATACAGGTATCACAGGAGGCAGGTAAAGTGATCTGGTTTTCCCATCTCTTTAGGAATTTCCCAGTTTGTTGTGACCCACACAGTCAAAGGCTTTAGCATAGTCAATGAAGGAGAAGTAGATGTTTTTCTGGAATTCTGAGCATTACCTTTTGAATATCTGTTTTTCTTTAAAACGAAGGGAATGTCCTTACAGATAAATAAAGCCTAAAATATCCATGCTCTCTAGCATGGAAACAAAGAGGTGCTTATTCACTATTGATCCGTTAAAATTCTTCTCTTTCATGAATATCCAAGTAAAAAATGGTGGAAGTAAGAGAATAATGTGTTGGAGGTAACTAGAGTTGAACAATAGTGAAATGAACCCCCTTTATGTTCAATGACAAACCTCTATGCCTAAAAATTTGTTCCTTTATTATCCAGCACCATGTAGAACATCATGGTGCAATCCTAGAAAATATTACTGTGATTGTTTTCAACCCAGTGATTCTATTCAGTAGCAGACCATCTAGCTCACAAGCACTGCAGTGCTGGAACAGATGACTTCAGGAAGCTTTAAAGTAAACAGCCCAGGCTTTCTCGTACATTACCTGAAGGAAATATTTTCTCCTAAATTTCAAATTATTTATTTAGGTTTCTAAGCAAATGCTTGCCATTAATATCTATGGATCTAGTTTTATGCCTAAGTGCACAGTCAACCAAGACATGTTCCCACAAGAAACCTGAAATCTTCACATGGACATTACCCATAATAACATTTTACAGATGGTGATAAATGCTGAAATGTGCAATAGACACAAAAGAATCGATTAAAAGTGACTTAGAATCTTGAATCAATCCAATGCCTTTATTTTAAAAAAGCACCTCTACTTTTAATTGTTATTCAGTAAGTTGATTATCTGTAATTTTTGTTTCCAATAATTCCAAGCATTTAAAAAGTATGATTGTGTTTCAAAATGTTCTCCAACTAAGTGGTTTTCAACTGCCTTGCTTCAGGGTAGATAAGAATCTTATATTCATTCATTCTCAGAACACCTGCAGGGCAGAATCACATTGGAAGATTCTGCCAACAAGCCAAGAGCAGCAGGTAAGAAAACAAGGGTAAACAGGAATGTGTTTTCTGTGTATGAAATTAACAAACACTCACAGGTTAACCATAAGACAAAGATACAGCCAACTGAAAAAAAAAAGTCAGATTTAAGGAAAGAGTTTATCATTATGAACTCTCTCTCGAGAAACTAGCCCTCTCCAGAAATTAAAGACCCTAAGTCACTCACTTTCTTAAAAATAAGTGCTTCAGGTTTGTTATTAAGACGTTTTCTATCTTTCCAGTGGGAGTTTAGTTGAAGGCAAGCCTGAGTTAGATCTTAGCATACTTGGGGACTTTCAATTTTATTTGATGGTGTCTCCACACTTGCTTTACGAAATCCACAAAGACCAATTTAATTGGCAGTCTAAAAATTATTACATGAGAATTAAACATGGGAAACATGTTTGTATAAAAAAGGCAAATGTGGTAATTTAGCTCCAGATTTAATAGGGATTTTTGCCTCAGGTATCCCTTGTAAATTGGAACAGACATTCAGGAACAAGTGAGTGTTCCAGAAGGGCTTTTAGTGTTCCACGTCATACAATATTAATCACTATATTTTCTTGATGTACCAAAGATATTGAATCACTTAGAGGATGCCTTACCAAAAAATGTATGTATGAAAACAGCTTTTACTATATCTCAATAGCAACTGTTGAACTCATTAAGTTCTAGGATGATAGCCAAATCTTCTCATCAATGAGAAAAAAATAAATATACATATGATGACATCTTTGGGAATCTCTACAATAACTATTAACTCATTGTGCAAGGGTTACTCTTGGGTTAGGGTTATGCTAGATTTAGAAATATTTACCAATTTATGCCATTTATCTCATAATTTCACAAAAACAACGGAATGATCTCTGTTGTTTCCGAGGCAAACCATTCAATATCACCATAATCCAAGTCTATGCCCCGACCAGTAATGCTGAAGAAGCCGAACGGTTCTATGAAGACCTACAAGACCTTTTAGAACAAACACACAAAAAGATGTTCTTTTCATTATAGGGGACTGGAATGCAAAAGTAGGAAGTCAAGAAACACCTGAGTAAGAGGTAAATTTGGCCTTGGAGTACAGAATGAAGCAGGGCAAATGCTGATAGAGTTTTGCCAAGAGAACACACTGGTCATAGCAAACATCCTCTTCCAACAACACAAGAGAAGACTCTACACATGGACATCACCAGATGGTCAACACTGAAATCAGATTGATTATATTCTTTGCAGCCAAAAACGGAGACGCTCTATACAGTCAGCAAAATCAAGACCAGGAGCTGACTGTGGCTCAGATCATGAACTCCTTATCGCCAAATTCAGACTTAAATTGAAGAAAGTGGGGAAAACCACTAGACCATTCAGGTATGACCTAAATCAAATCCCTTACAGTGAAACTGAGATAGATTTAAGGGACTAGATCTAATAGACAGAGTGCATGATTAGCTGTGGATGGAGATTCATGACGTTGTACAAGAGACAGGGATCAAGACCATCTCCAAGAAAAAGAAATGCCAAAAAGCAAAATGGCTGTCTGAGGAGGCCTTATAAATAGCTGTGAAAAGAAGAGAAGCAAAAAGCAAAGGAGAAAAGGAAAGATATACCCATTTGAATCCAGACTTCCAGAGAACAGCAAGGAGAAAGCCTTCCTCAGTGATCAGTGTAAAGAATAGAGGAAAACAAAAGAATGGGAAAGACTAGAGATCTCTTCAAGAAAATCAGAAATGCCAAGGGAACATTTCATGCAAAGATGGGCTCGATAAAGGACAGAAATGGTATGGACCTAACAGAAGCAGAAGATATTAAGAAGATGTGGCAAGAATACAAAGAACTGTATAAAAAAGATCTTCACGACCCAGATAATCATGATGGTGTGATCACTCACTTAGAGCCAGACATCCTGGAACATGAAGTCAAGTGGGCCTTAGAAGCATCACTACGAACAAAGCTAGTGGAGGTGATGGAATTCCAGGTGAGCTATTTCAAATCCTGAAAGATGATGCTGTGAAAGTGCTGCAATCAATATGCCAGCAAATTTGGAAAACTCAGCAGTGGCCACAGGACTGGAAAAGGGCAGTTTTCATTCCAGTCCCAAAGAAAGGCAATGCCAAAGAATGCTCAAACTACCGCACAATTGCACTCACCTCACACGCTACTAAACTAATGCTCAAAATTCTCCAAGCCAGGCTTCAGCAATATACGAACCGTGAACCTCCAGATGTTCAAGCTGGTTTTAGAAAAGGCAGAGGAACCAGAGATCAAATTGCCAACATCTGCTGGATCACTGAGAAGGTAAAAGATTTCCAGAAAAAGATCTATTTCTGCTTTATTGACTATGCCAAAGCCTTTGACTGTGTGGTTCACAATAAACTGGAAAATTCTGAAAGAGATGGGAATATCAGACCATCTGAGATGCCTCTTGAGAAATCTGTATGCAGGTCAGGAAGCAACAGTTAGAACTGGACATGGAACAATAGACTGGTTCCAAATAGGAAAAGGAGTATGTCAAGGCTGTATATTGTCACCCTGCTTATTTAACTTCTATGCAGAGTACATCATGAGAAATACTGGGCTGGACGAAGCACAAGCTGGAATCAAGATTGCTGGGATAAATATCAATAACCTCAGATACGCAGATGACACCACCTTTATGGCAGAAAGTGAAGAGGAACTAAAGAGTCTCTTGATGAAAGTAAAAGAGGAAAGTAAAAAAGTTGCCTTAAAGCTCAACGTTCAGAAAACTAAGATCATGGCATCCAGTCCCATCACTTCATGGGAAATCGATGGGGAAACAGTGGAAACGGTGAGAGACTTTATTTTTTGGGGCTCCAAAAATCACTGCAGATGGTGACTGCAGCCATGAAATTAAAAGCCGCTTGCTCCTTGAAAGAAAAGCTATGAGCAACCTAGACAGCATATTAAAAAGCAGAGACATGACTTTGTCAACAAAGGTCTGTCTAATCAAAGCTATGATTTTTCCAGTATTCATGTATGGATGTGAGAGTTGGACTATTAAAGAAAGCTGAATGCTGAAGAATTGATGCTTTTGAACTGTGGTGTTGGAGAGACTCTTGAGAGTCCCCTGGACTGCAAGGAGATCCAACCAGTCCATTCTAAAGAAGATCAGTCCTGAATGTTCATTGGAAGGACTGATTTTGAAGCTGAAACTCCAATACTTTGGCCACCTGATGTGAAGAACTGACTCACTGGAAAAGACCCTGATGCTGGGAAAGATTGAAGACGGGAGGAGATGGGGACGACAGAGGATGAGATGGTTGGATGGCATCACCAACTCAGTGGACAGGAGTGTGGATAAACTCTGGGAATTGGTGATGGACAGGGAGGCCTGGCGTGCTGCAGTCCATGTGGTCGCAAAGGGTCAGACACGACTGAGCAACTGAACAGACTGAACTGAACTGATATCATAATTAATATTTTTCCTTTCCAACACTAGGATACTGAAGGGTTAAAGTCTATTACTGGAGTCAATATTGTTCAGTCTGTCCTATCACTCTCAATACTTTTCCCACCTTCTTTTAGTTCTCCATATTAAGAAGGCAATTGGTGGTCCATTGGCTAAGGCTCTGAGCTCCATCCAAGTTCAAATCCTGATCTGGGATCTAGATTCCGGATGCTGCAAGATCAAAGATCCTGCCTGTGGAAACTAAGACTCAGCACAGTCAAATAAATAAATATTTTAGGACTATATTAAAGGCAGGGAGGGCAGCTGAGGGACTTCCCTGGTGATCCAGTGGCTAAGACTCCATGCTCCCAATGCTGGGGGCCCAGGTTCCTTCCCTAGTTGAGGAACTAGGTCCTACAAGACACAATGAAGACTTCACTTGCTTCAACTAAAGGTCCTGCATGCCTCAACTAAGACCTGGTCCAGCCAAATAAATAAATAAAATTTCAAAATAAATACTGAAAAAAGAAGAAGAGGGCAGCTGAATTCCAGTAAACAGAACCAGGAACTAGAGAATCACTATTAAATCACTTCAGAGCCAAGTCAACTTGCTTAACTGTCAGGACTTGACATGTAACTATGAATTTGCAGATAAGTCTACTTTTAAACTTAATGCTTTCCAGTAAAACTCTGCCTCCCCCAAGCCCTATACCCCAGGAGAACAACCACCTTCCATCTCTCTAACAAAAGGTATTCAGCTAGCCAATTTGCGCTCAAACCACTCATTTTCACATGCAAATATCATTGTACATTACCATTTAGGCCCTTAAATGTGATTTTTCTATTTAAAGTCCAGTGGTGAGGCTTTAGAGATCCCAGCCTGTGGTCTCTGGATTAAGATTTCATTTCTAATTATCATTTCCTTTTGGTGCTAATGTGTTTGTTCCTTATTAGTGCCGCTCACTGGCCTGGATGTAAACCAGATTAAAAGAAATTCCTTTGATTTTCCTGTTTTCAAAGATACAAAAGAATTTCTCACTTTGAGGATCCCCACAGAGTCCTGGGTGAAGAATGTATCACCTCAGGATGTTGATACCCTTCATTATAACTTTCGTTCTTAGAAATTCCTCAATCTCAAAAGACCTGGTTACTGTTACTCCTTTCTGTGGGGGAATATGCGTCTGATACTGTTAATTGCACTCAATTCCTGAAATAGTATAATGCATACTGAAGTTCATTTTAGGAATCTTGGAAATAAGTGAATACAGTTATAGACCTAGCTACTGCTTAAAATTGGATATTTGAATACATTTGTTGAAGTCTCTGCAGAAACATAAAATAACCAAAGTATAGGATCACCAAATAATAGGAATAATTTTAAAAAAACTTTATCAGGCTTTCCCTGCTGGGCATAATTAACATTTAAAATAATAGATGAAAAATAATAATAAATCATTTAAACCAATTCGAAAGTAATAAAAATGAAATTACTAAATTCTTTTAACTTGTCAAAGAGTTGTTCCTATTCTGCAAATCTTCAGATTAAAAATTGAATATAAGTTAACAGTAAAGCATGTGTAAAAGATAAGAACCTCATCATCTGCATCTTTCCAATACAAGACAAATGATGATGTTTTTCTTTATCCAGATAATTTTGCACGTTAGAAAGAAGTAGGTGTGTACAGGCATTTCTGGCCCCTAAGATAACTCTGCTACCTCCACAGTACAAAAAACATTTTATTTGGATTCTCCTTTTATTTGCATCATATGTAAGAAATTTCTTAAAAAGCAGCTTCAACTAATGTAAAACACACACAAAAAAGTGCTCTTTACGATTAATTTTTCAATTTTCTTAATTCTTGTACATTTTAATGATTAACAAAACTTGGTCATACATGCTAACATAATTGTCATCACAAATATGTGTAATCATATCTAATACCTGCCAAATTATCCTAGCAACTATACCACTGAAAATTCAGTAGATTTTTTTCAAGGGATAAAGTGAGGAGCAGAGGTTGTTAAGTTTACAGGATAAGATCTATACTGTATTGCCAAAAAAGAAGAAAAAAATGATATTAGAGTTGCTATGTATGAATTTATATTTGATGCTTATGTTTCAGTACCTGTACAGTAGGTGTATATGGAATTTTTCTTTCTAAATATTAGTCACAGGAAAAAAATTAGAGAACTATATAATGAAAGGAAAAGCAGTGGTAAATATGACCACCTATTTATGAACAGGATAAAGAAAAACTGTGATAAATGGAGTTCAAGAATTCCAATCAACTGCAAAAAAAGTTAGTTGATTACAGGTACCGTATACAAAAAGTCCTCATAATTAAAAAAAGCCCAAAGCACCAACTGGAAAGGACAAAGCCTGTGAGCAAACATTCACCAATAGGACAACAAGCTTATAAAAATATGTCTAACCTAAAGAAACACAATCTGGAATCAAGATTGCCAGGAGAAATATCAATAACCTCAGATATGCAGATGACACCTCCCTTATGGCAGAAAGTGAAGAGGAACTAAAAAGCCTCTTGATGAAAGTGAAAGTGGAGAGCGAAAAAGTTGGCTTAAAGCTCAACATTCAGAAAACGAAATCATGGCATCCGGTCCCATCACTTCATGGGAAATAGGTGGGGAAACAGTTGAAACAGTGTCAGACTTTATTTTTTGGGGCTCCAAAATCACTGCAGATGGTGACTGCAGCTATGAAATTAAAAGACGCTTACTCCTTGGAAGGAAAGTTATGACCAACCTAGATAGCATATTCAAAAGCAGAGACATTACTTTGCCAACAAAGGTTCGTCTAGTCAAGGCTATGGTTTTTCCAGTGGTCATGTATGGATATGAGAGTTGGACTGTGAAGAAGGCTGAGTGCCGAAGAACTGATGCTTTTTGAAGTGTTGGAGAAGACTCTTGAGAGTCCCTTGGACGGCAAGGAGATCCAACCAGTCCATTCTGAAGGAGATCAGCCCTGGGATTTCTTTGGAAGGAATGATGCTAAAGCTGAAACTCCAGTACTTTGGCCACCTCATGTGAAGAGTTGACTCATTGGAAAAGACCCTGATGCTCGGAGGGATTGGGGGCAGGAGGAGAAGGGGATGACAGAAGATGAGATGACTGGATGGCATCACCGACTCAATGGATGTGAGTCTCAGTGAACTCCGGGAGTTGGTGATGGACAGGGAGGCCTGGCGTGCTGCGATTCATGGGGTCGCAAAGAGTCAGACACGACTGAGCGACTGAACTGAACTGACTGAATGACAAATCAAGAAGTAAGTACACGTTAATCCAATGTATTTTGAAATGTATTTTGACTGTCAGATTGGCAAAGATAAAAAATGAGAGGAAATATTTATCATTGGCAAGCATTCGCTGAAACACGCACTCTCATATTCTTTAAGCAGGAATGTAAATTTGTGCTGCAACTGTATAGGACAATTTGGCAGTACTAAAATTCAAAATACACATAATCTGACCCAGAAATTCAACTTCTAGGATTTAATCCTAAGGAAATATCAAAGGTAACATGAAAATTGAAAACAATGCAAATGTCCCCAAAGAGCAGAATTACCCATTAAAGGTAATTCCGCAGCCATTAAGTCAAAGTACTTGTGTTATTTTACCTAAAATGTTCAGCAAAAATTTAAACTACAGAAAAATATACATCTACATGTGCTGGTTTAAACAACAGACATGTGAAAGCACTGGAAGACTCATATTAAGGAAGTTATCTTTAGTTTTCTTCATCTTGTATTTTCCATTAATGTATTTCCTTAGTGTTTCAAGTTTTTATAAGCATGTATTATACTGTAATTTCCCTGGTGGCTCAGATGGTAAAGAGTCTGCCTGCAATGCAGGCGACCTGGGTTCAATCCCTGGGTCAGGAAGGTCCCCTAGAAAAGGAAATGGCAACCCACTCCAGTATTCTTGCCTGGAAAATCCCATGGACAGAGGAGCCTGGTGGGCTATATTATAGTCCATGGGGTCGCAAAGAGTTGGACACGACTGAGCAACAAACACACAACACATGCTGTAACCGGAAAAATACTTTAAAATAAAATTCAATATGTACAGTTAAAACAAAATATGTAAATAATAATTTAGTAACTAAACAAAGTGACTCCTACAGGAGTCTACTGTGACGGACTTGTCAGTTACCAACCGTGGACTGCCTGTATTTTCGTGTTTCTGTTCCAAATGGAAAGGAAAGAACCTAGAAACCATTAAAATGGGGAGACTGGGAAAGAAGCCAGTTCCCTAACGACTGCGTTATTGACCAACCAATGCAGTGAGCTGATGTGGGAAAAGATTTGCTTTTACAGCCTAAGGAAGATTAAAGTTCCATACTCTTCATGCAAAAGAGCAGCGTCAACATGTGGGCTTTGACTTGATTTGCTGGCCCCAGCAGATCTCAGATGGACATATGGAATGAAGATGGAGATCTCCAAAATCTGTGTTTTGTTGGAATGGAATTTTCGGATCATCTAGCATTTCATTTAGGGAGACTTTTTCCTCATTTAAGTATTACTTTGTTTTAACAAAGTAAAGCTGTTCATGTTACTTCCCTACTTACAAATCTATTACCAGTAACCATTGTTCAAAGGATAATGCCCAAACTTTTCCTTATCAAGGCAAACAGGAGCTTAACACTGTGGTCCCAACCTACCTTAACTGGCCTTATCTAGCATCTCAGTTCAATTCCATCCAATTCCACACACACACACCTACACACACACACACACACAGAAACAATTTAGTGAAAAGTTTGATAAGGACACAGTAGAAACAGTGTGGACTTCATATTCTCTGTGGAGCATTCCCTGAGTTTGTGTGGTATTTATCCCACTTTATTTTATTTATTTAAGTGTTTATTCTATGCCCTAAATAGTAAATAACTTATTATTCTCTGCCCTAAATAGTAAATAACTTATTCAAGTAAAGTGTAAGGAAAATGGAATCCAATACCAGCTTTAAAGATTCACAAACCAACCATTTCACAGGAAGCATTGATGAAATTCAAATGGAACAAGAAACCAAAAATAAATGTATCACGATAAAATTATATCCGGAGCAAAATATGACTGAGTATTTATCCTAGGCAACTCTACAGAGCTCCACCCTAAGCTGGCGGTGGTGGGGGACAGCCCACACTTCCCACACTTCTCTTCCCTAAGACAGCATGGACAGGGGAGTTCGCTTTGTCCAGGTGACCATGTAATGAAAGGAAACCCTCTACCTGGGTAAAGCCAAGTATAGAGCCGACAGACCTGTTGGAAAGAAGAGGCCTTACTAGAAAATGCTTTTGGAAGGACGAAAGTCTACTGTTTAGGGAAAAGCTCAGTGGGAGCCATTAGATCACTGAACGAAGGGAGTCACGCTCATCTTGGTCTCGTGGGTGTTTATGTCCAGGTGAGAAAGGCAAGCTGAATCTCTGAATCTCTG
This sequence comes from Bos taurus, assembly GCF_002263795.3. Classification (NCBI taxonomy): domain Eukaryota; kingdom Metazoa; phylum Chordata; class Mammalia; order Artiodactyla; family Bovidae; genus Bos; species Bos taurus. The sequence continues at coordinate 12,890,729 of NC_037333.1, forward strand.
GATACTGAAGCACACAGTAAATGTTTGTTGCTAGGGAGAGAATGGTTGTCATATGTGATAATAATCCTTCAGAGAATATGCTTTTCTCCCTTTGGTAATAACCATTTGTTTCTGCTTTTTCCTCTTTTTCTCCACTCCCTCAAACAGAACCTGGACTACAAATACTGACTCCTAAGCACATTTAAAAGGAGCTGGTTGGTAGTAAGAATTTGGAAAATAAAACAGCCGAACTAGAAAACTGAGCCTACACACATGAGTTTACTTCTTAAGAATGGTTTTTCCCAAGAAAAGCATTACCGTTCATTTGAAAAGTCAGATAACATATATTTTGTGTCTTTTCTGCATCATGCATCGTACTAGACACTGGGGATAAAATAAGATACAGTCCAACCCCTTGAGGATGTTACAGATGTTAAAACAAAGAAGTTCATTAAACTGGGACTTCCCTGGAGGTCCAGTGGTTAGGACTCCGCCCTTCCACGGCAGGGGGCTCGTGTTCCATCCCAGGGAGGGGACTAGGATCCCACATGCCTTGCAATGTGGCCAAACACAAAGAGCAAAAGAAAAGAAGTATATTAAACTAGAAGTGGCAACAATGAAAGCTTATAAAGGTAGAGGCCGAGCACAAAGAAAGACTGATCGATTCAACCTGGGAGATTCAGAAAAGGCTCCCCTAAAGGAATGACTCTTAAGATGAGTCTAGAGAAAGGCGCAGACTGCCTGGGTGGCATGGAGGGAGGAAGGCTTGGAATCCAGACAAAGGAATTTGTATGAAAGAAGCAAAATTTGCATGGCCCATTCAGAGATGCGGGGCCCTGCTCTGAAGGGCCAAATCAGGATCTTACAAGCCTTATTAAGAATCTGAACTTTATCTTAAAGGCAATAAAGAATCATTCAATAGTTTCAGGCAAGGAAATAACAGGATCAAATTTGAATTTTAAAAAGATCTTGCTGGCGGCAAAGTAAAGGATAAAGTAGAGAACATTCGAGGCAGGATAAAAGAGATGAGAACCAGAAAAGTGCAAAAGAGCAAAGAAAGGTACAAATGTTACTTAAGAAATGTTACTTCATCATCCTAATTGAGGTGGGGGTGAGGGATATACTGACAAAGATTAAATTTTAATCCATTGTTTTAGTATCAAAATGTTTGTATTGTACACATCTTCCCCCAGCCCTGAAACTCCAACCGTACTTTCCTGACAATCCAGAAGAAGCATATAGGTTGTTTTATTGCCCTACAGAGCCTTAATGCTGACTGTGCACTGGCATCTAAAGACCTTCTAGTTCAGGGCAAACTGTGAGTTTCATGGAAATAGGTAGAGGAACCATTCACTGGAAACTAACCTGACATTGACCTGGGCTTGCTTAGAGCTAGAAAGAATCTCCTAGGATGAACAGGGATGCAATCTATTTAGACAAATTTCCCACATCCTTCTGAAGAAAATATGGTAACACAAGGTCATACTGATGGGATTGAAGATTGGCCTCCTCAAGTATCTATCACTCAGTAAATTAATCAAAATGTTTATTATAAACAAAATATTTTAGATATAAACTTAGAAAGTATATGTAAGATTATATATATGTATGTATATAAATAATATATGCATATATATAATATAATTTACCAATATTTATTTAGTTCCAATTGGGTTTCATGGGAAGTGACAAATGAAACATAATCCCTGCCCTTGTAGGATTTACACTTGAAAAAATAAAGGTTTATATATATATATATCCTCATATTTTCTGAATATAAAATATTATGTCATAAAAGGTAAATTTGAAAATGTATTTCACAGCATACCTCTCTCTCTCTCTCTCTTTTCCTTTGACTCAGTTTGTGCTAATTTTAGTTCCCTGGAACAGGGATGGAACCCCAGTTCTTGCAGTGAGAGCTCAGAGTCCTAACACTGGACTGCCAGGAAATTGCAACATACTTTTGTATAAAGCACTCAAATATTTCAGAAGTTACTTTCATCCTATATCTACACTTCTTTTTAAATGGTTTAGACTCATTTTTAACATTATTAATTCAAGGTGACAATTTGGGTAATACAGGAAGTATTTTAGGCGGAAATTTTAAATTATTGCAACTACTATTTTTTAATCACAAACTTTGCATCCTATTGTTTCCTTCCTTTCCTTCACCCATCATAGGCAATTCATCAGGAAGTCTGCATCTTTATCTCCTAAATACCTTCAATACCATCCACTTTTCTCTATCTCCATTGATACTACTCTAATCCAGGTTATCTATCTCTTCATGGATTACTACATTATCTTAACTAGTTGTGCTAATACTCTTGTCCCCCTTTCACCTAATCTCCATCAGTAGTGAGTGAATTTTTTAAAAAGTAATTCAGATGATGTCACTCACCTACATATTATCAATTAATGTTCAGCGACTCATAAGCAACTGCTAATGAGCAGTTCTCCAGAAGTTCTTCATCATGACAGTGGACGGAATAACTGTTGCATGTTTTTATCTACTTAATTTTTCCATGGATGCAAAAGACCCCCCTCCCCACCTTTGCTTCTTGAGTATTATTCTGTCTCACTTCAATTCCTGTCTCATTATTCCACATTAAATGAAGTCTGAAAATGATTCCACTACACAGGATCTCAAAGGTCCTAACCTCCATTCGTTTTGTTTTTACCTGTATAACTCAATGAACAATTATACAGCAACCCAATCTATAAAGTGATATGAGCTCTATTTTATTAGAATAAATGTGTTATCTCTATTTCTTGTGAAGATATGTGGTAAGACTTACCTAAGATAATAACTTGGAGCTGGTTATGTGCTTGACTCTTGGTGGGCAGGCATGGTGGTGCTGATGGGAGCTTATGGGAGTTCTCTTCTGATGGCTTTTTCTCAGTGAATCCAGAAGCAAGGTGAGAGTGAAGGGGAAGGATGAGGTGTTAGAGGTTTAAGAGAATGGAGATATGAAATTATAACATACAGTGATAAAGTGAATGGTCTAAGGCACCAGTTTGCCAAGTGTGGTGCCCAGACAAGCAGTACTAATAAAACATGGGAAGTTATAAGAAATTACAGATCTCAAGGCCCACCACACTTACTGAATCGGAAACTTTGGAGGTGAGGTACTCCTGGATGTGTTCTTCTAACTAGCACCTGCCCCAGTGAGAGTAATAATACACTGAAATCTGCATTCATGGGATGAGGGAACTGCTGTAACATTTCTGGACAGCATTAAGAGCCCCCGGAGGTTCAGGATTATGAACATAAAAGGAAACCAGGTACTACTGTTGCAGATTTAACGGTGGGGTGCCGGGCTTGATGTAAATGGAGATTTTAATTTAACTCAAGTTTGTGGATTCCTGTTACTGTACCTTTTTTAAAAATTTCAATGTATGTTTTTATCAATGTTAAAAATAAAACATATTTGAAAAATGAAACCTGGGGACTTCCCTGGTGGTCCAATGGTTGAGACTTTGCCTACCAATGCAGGGGATGCAGGTTCGATTCCTTATGGGGGAACTAAGAGCTCACATGATGGAGCCAAAAACAATAAAAAATAAAACCTGAACCACATGTTTTTCACCTCTAAAGCAGAAACACAGGATGAAGCATAAATCACTAGATTGAATCCAGTGTCCTCATTACACATGTGAGTATACCTCAGTTGATTAAACTGGCCTCCTTTTAATTCTAATTGATAAGAATTTCTACTTTGAATAGGAAATTGGACACTGGTTATGTTCAACAATGACAATGATATTTTTAAGAACTGTTTTTCTGGAAACATTTGCATGTACTTGAGTTAAATCAGTGATTCTCTAATATTTTCCTCTGCCAACAAAAGAGAAGGCAACAACACAGATTTATCAGAAAGAGTAGAGGGGAGGTAGGAGGAAACTGCTCCTCCTCTCAGAGGGGAATATCAGGAAGTTGGTAATTTGGCGTAAGAGGGTGTGGACAGAAGTAGCTTTTAAAAGCTTCCATCCTATGCATATTATTTATTTACTGGGGGGAGGAAGTATAGTTGATTTGCAATATTGTGTTAATTTCAGGTACACGGCAAAGTGATTCCATATATGTATATGTACCCCAGGTATACTTGCCTCTCCACTTCTGGAATCACTCGGGAATTTTACTGATAACCTCAAGGTCAAAGGGTCAATCCCTAGATTCCTGAGTATCAAATGCAGTTCTCTCTGCTTGCTGTTTCTAAGCACAGGCTCATGACTCCAGGTTAGAGAGCAGTAAACTAACAGCGCAATCTGAGCAGTCCCACGACAGAAAGGCACGTCAATCACACACATAATCCTAAAGGAAATCAACCCTGAATATCCATAGGAAGGGCTGATGCTGAAGCTGAAGCTCCAATACTTTGGCCACCTGATGTGAAGAGCTGACTCAATGGGAAAGACCCTGATGCTGGGAAAGACTGAGAGTAGGAGGAGAGGGGATGACAAAGGATGAGATGGTTGGATGGTATCACCGACTCAATGGACATGAGTTTGAGTAAACTCCAGGAGTTGGTGATGGACAGGGAGGCCTGGCGTGCTGCAGTCCATGGGGTCGCAAAGTCAGACACGACTGAGCAACTGAACAACAACATCACACACACACTTGCTTCCAGTTTCAGCAATCGGTTTTTACATCTAGGGCTTCCTCCCCTACATTTTACCATGTTAAGTGTTTCCCATCATTTAGTATTCAGACAAAAGAGACTTTTCCTTACCTATTTTAACTCTGCTTCTCTTTTTTCATTGAACTCATACTGAATGTGTTATTTTTACCACAGAATCCAGAATTTTCCTGAACCCGCAGACTAGGTTAATGCTTAGTCACTAAGTCGTGTCCAACTCTTTGCAACCCTAGGGACTATAGCCCAGCAGGCTCCTCTGTCCATGGGATTCTCCAAGGAAGGATACTGGAGTGGGTTGTCATGCCGTCCTCCAGCGGATCTTCCCGACCCAGGGATCAAACCCATGTCTCCTGTGTCTTCTGCACTGCAGGCGAATTCTTTACAGCTGAGCCACTGAGGAAGCCCCAGACTACGTTAAAATGCCTGCTAAACCCTGCCAACAAATAGCTCTTACCATTCTCAGAGCACCCATCAAATCACAAGTTAATGAAATCATTTGTTTAATTGCCTGATGTATGCTCTATCAAGGCAAGGATCTTGTGCATTTTGTTCAATTGTGTATCCCCAGTGCCTACTACGAGCCCTGGCATAGGACAGATGTTCAGTAAATAACAGTGGAAATAACAAGTGAATATCCTCTTATACATTAAGGGTAGTCGAAAAGTGTGGCAGTCTGTTAGGTTAATGGGCCCCGATAAACTGCCCTCCTGCTGTTCACATCCTGTGCAGTCCCCTCTTCTCAAATCCGACACACTGTACCCAATAAAATACAGCAGAATACACTCTGTGCCGATAAGCAGGCCCAAACCTTAAGAAAGCTTAGCAGCATCCTCTTTCAGCGATTTGGAAGTTAATCCATGTACATAGGGGCTTCCCTGATGGATCAGTGATAAAGAATCTGCATGCCAATGCAGGAGACCTGCATTCGATCGCTGGGTCAGGAAGGTCCCCGGAGAAGGAAAGAAATGGCAACCCAATCCAGTATTTCTTGCCTGGGAAATCCCATAGACAGACGAGCCTGGCAGGCTACAGTCCACGGAGTCACAACAGAGTTGGACATGACTTAGTGACTGAACAACCTCCACCAGGTATTAATCCAACTACCCTGAGACCACTAAGACAGAAGGAAACCCAAATGAGCTATATGCTGGGGCCCCATGGAAGAGCGCTGAGAATGCAGCCAACAGCAAGAACTGAATCTCCTCCCCAAGCCAGCACCAACTTCCCAGGTCTGTAAATGGGCCGTCTGAGATGTGGACCATCCAACCCCAGTCAAGCAGTCACATACTTTCTAGGCATAAGAGAGTCTGATGTGTTATTAAATCAAGCATTATGAAGTGTCTGCACATTGTAGGCATCACTTAATCCTCACGATGGGTCTGTGCTCCTCACGGTGGTAGCAGTTAGTTGCTAAGTCACGGCCAACTCATTGTGACTCCGTGGACTATAGCCCACCAGGCTCCTCCGTCCATGGGATTTCTCAAGCAAGAATACTGGATGGGTTGCTATTTCCTTCTGCAGGAGATCTTCCTGACTCAGGCATCAAAGCCGGGTCTCCTCCATTGTCGGCAGATTCTTCACTGACTGAGCAACCAGGGAAGCCCCATGCTACACATATTAGTCCCAGTTTACAGATGAGCAAACTTAGAGAGATGAAGTAACCAGTTGAAGGTCACACAGCAAGCAAGATTCAGTGCCAGATTTGAACTCAGCAATACACTTTCAGAGCCCAAGATCTTAAAAACACTACAGTGATTCTCAGAAAAGCACCACCACCACCATCCATTCATTAGAGCCATTTAATTGTGCTTCTTAAAGGAAGAAGACAGCGTATCTGTCACACTAACCACTTCCCTTTCTAGTCTCAGCAGAGCTCCTCCAGGGCCACTGGTCAAGTGGGAGAATCCACAATATTTCACCTTTAAAAGCGGTTGGCAGAAAGACAGTTAGCCTTGCCAACATTAGCACCTATGGTAATGATATGACTGTGCAAAGAAAATCTGTCTGACCAAAAATTTTCTCCCCACCTGGCAGATGCCTGAAATGTGCCATCTCAGAGGAGAATTGACAATGCTCTTTACATACATCTCTAAACCCAATTCTCTGGACTCAACTTCATGTGTAAAATTAGAGAATTCTATTTTTCTTTAATTCTACGGTTCTATTTTTTTATTTCTTTAAGATAAATTTAGCAGCAACGTCATTAGGTTAGGTAAATTAGATAATTTGGCTACTGAAGTCATTAAGCTAGGCAAAGCAGTATAAAATACCATGACTTAGTTGAACGGTGCTGGTAATACATGGGATTTATTTCTATTCTGAAACCTACAAGACAAGGAAGAATTTAGCAAACACTTAGTACAAATGACTCCCAGACACATTATCTACATGAAATCTGCCAGCAAAATTAAAACTTGTTGAGGAAAAAAAAAATGTTTAAACCCAAGAATAAGAAATGCTACAGAACTAGCCCTCATGGTCTCCCCCAGCATACACAGCATGTAGCTAAAGCTATAGATGGGCTAAATTTGAAAATTTCCATTTATTCATTCCATACAAGTTAATTGAAAGTATTTAATGAAAACATTTCTGTTCCAATCAATATGAACAATCCGAGATGTACATTAAAAGAAGGAAATGTACATGACAGTATCTTTCTGGTAGCTTAAAATCTAGTAGGAAAGAAAAGATACATATGTGAATAATTACAATCAAGAAAAATGTAATATATGAAATACTGTATGATTCTTCTTACATGAGGGGCCTCCCCGACCCTGTGACTAAGTGTAAGTAAAGAATCCACTTTATCAAACAATGCAGGAGAGGAGAGTTTGATACCTGGGTCGGGAAGACGCCCTGGAGGAGGGAATGGCAACCCACTCCAGTAATCTTGCCTGAGAAATCCCACGAACAGAGGACCCTGACTACGTCCACAGGGTTGCAAAGAGTCAGACACGACTGAAGCAACTGAGCACTACTCGCATGAGGTATCTAGAGTAGCTAAATTCACAGAAACAAAAAGTAGAATGGTGGTTACCAGGGGCTGTTGAAGTGATGCAAAGTGATACTGCTGTTTAATGCGTACAGAAGTTAAGTTTTGCAGGTTGAAAAAGCTGTAGAGATCAGTTGCACAATAATGTAACATATTTAACAGTACTGAACTGCACACTTAGAAATGCTTAAGAGAGTCAATTTTATGTCAGAAGTTTTTACCACAATAAAAAAGAAAGGCAACAAAATATAAATACCACGTGAATTGTACAGAAAGTAAGTAGTGCAGGGGTTCAAAGAAATGAGAGATCCATCAGTTTGGTGTGAATGTTACTGTGATAAGGAAAGCCTTCTTGTAGGAAGTAAAACTGGTGTCAGTCTTTGAAGATGACTTGAGCCTTGACAGGTAGAGATAGGGAAGATTGAAGCGATGAGGAAAGTAGAAAAGGCTAGGGTACTGGGAGATCAGAAGAGATGCCACTCTGATCTCGCACTAAGCAAAGAGCACAGAGGAGAAATGCATAAAGAACCACAATCCAGGGAATTTCAGCCTCAAGTTAGTCACAGTTATATTTCCACTGTGCGGTATTTCAGAACTGAGACAAGACACAAGACTGCCCTAGGGAAGGAAGTTTTTATTGCTTCAAACTTAGATTGACAAGAACATGTTATGATGTATCATTAGCAACAGCTAATAACAGTAATGATTTAATAAGTATAATGCAATCTAAGACACTTCACAAATAAACAAAAATTAAACCAAACTGGGCGAAATGCCCAGATTACTTCCTACACACACCAACAAAGTACCATACAAAGTAAAAATGGAAACAAATGTTTCACAATAATGCTGCTTATATTTTGGATGGTAAAAGAATGGAAGACTTTTTTTTTAATCTTTCCTGTATTACTTTTAATTTGTTTTAAAAATTAACATGAGAACCTTGTCTAATAGAAAATCATTCCATGAAATAAATTTTCTTTATAATAATGACACTGGAAAATGAAAGTACTCCTTGAAAGATGGGGTCCCTTTGATAAAATAAAAGGACATACTCTCTTGGTCAGATTTCCTCAAAGCCTTCTCAGATCACTCTCCACATCCACGTATCACCAAGCAAAATGAGGATTACAGCTACAAGGTGGCAGGTAACTTGTCTTTCATTGATTTTAAATACCCCAACAAGGCCCTTCCCAGCACTCTTAGTAAATAGTTCCTGACAATTAATGACTCTGAACACAGAAGACAGAAGGGACTAAGTCGTCCCTGGGGTGCATTTTGGCCCTGAATTTAACTAGAAAGTGGGAACAGCAGGAATGCTCCCATCACTTATTACACTAAGGAGAATGTTCTATACAATTGTCAAGCCACATCAGTAAGCCAATTTGGGGAGTTAGTTCCCTCACCCAGAAAGCAGAAAACACGGCATCTTCTCATAAGGAGAGACTCTGAGAGGGCTTACAACTGAACACTCACTCCTCACCCCTAAAAAGAAAGCAATGTTGCTAGTTTCTCCCATTTTCTTCCAAATTTTGTGTACATAGACACAAATGTGTATGTTAACACACACATTACCACATCACACTACATCATAAACCTGATCTGTGTCCAATTTTCCAATTTATTTCCACCTCCAATATACTCAACCTCTATTCACAGTATTAATCCTTGTTGAAGTTGACCTGTTCAATTCAGTCAAAGAAAATTTCATTTATTCATTCAACAAATGCCTAATTTGAACTAGACGCTGAGCCTACACCAGTAAACCAAACAGAGTTCCTGCCATCACAAAGTTCAAAGCCTAACTTGCAAAATCACAATAGGCTATTAGTCTAAAACCTACCTAATTTGTGCAAAAAATATACTTGCATGAAACAACTAGAGAAAAATCACCAGTGGACTCAAATGCTTAATTTGAGTTATGGGCTACACATGGAGTGGACGCCGAGTCTCCAAACATCAGGGTTAAGAGGTAGAACTAGGTAAGCTTTGCTTAAGAAAGAATTTTACTCCGGGAAGATGTTTTAGACATAATAAAATCCAAATTCTTTACTTCTTATGGTGAGGAATCTGCATCTCAGGAAGAACAGCGAATGCTGTTTAGATGCAGAAGGAGACCCAAGCCCTTTACAATCCAGAGTAGACTCGATATATCGTCTAGTGTCGATGAAGACCCACATAGATGACCTTTAAGAGTACCTTACAACCTTCATTGTGAGGCTGCAATTTTTTTGTAGAAAGCACTGTAAGGAGAGAACACTTCTTTGGGGGTATTCAGTAGTAGCAATGCAAAGAGTTCAAGGCCATGACCTCTACAGCCTGACTGCTGCACCTAAAATTTCTACTCTGCTACTTATTACCTGAGTGACCATGGGCCACAGACCTTAACGTCCCTTAATCTGTAAAATGGGAATGATAATGGTACTCATTCTATGGAGTCATTTTGAGATTAAAATGAGTTGATACACATACGGTGGTGTGTGATGGGAAATGTTTAACAACTGCTTTGTGAGATAAGGTTGCAGTGCAGAGATTGCTTATTTCCTTCCATGACTAATTTCAAGTCACCAACATAAAGCCAATCAGCTTACAGAATTTCTCATGTTTTACAAATTGGCTCTCTCAAGCTGCCCATGGCATACCACTGCATGTAAAGCATTATAAAAGTGTCTGGCACTTGCTAACCACTATCTATTTATCTATCTATATCTATATTTAAATCTATACACACACACAATATGCAGATATTAGTTACTAAATATACTAATATATATGACAGCATTTTCTCTGATTTTGAATCATTCAAATACCCTATAATATTCAGAATAACTAAATTTATAGTGGTGCTCAGGGAGCCCTACTTCCCAGGAGGCCCCCCAAAACATACCATGTAACTAAAATACTATGTTTACTATGGAAATACAGCTCAACACAGACTCCCCCAAAGTCTCTGCCACTTCTAGTAGGATTCCCACCTTTATTCCCTCCTAGATAGAGCAGAGCCACTGCAAATGCATGATTTCTATTTGAGTGATATTATTTATGATATATGATTTATAACTTCATAACAATTAATCATGTATCCCACATGCTTCACTTACAACGTCTCAGCGAATCCTTACAGCAACCGTGTGAATGGATATTATTCCCAAGTGAAGAAACTGAGGCTCAGAGGGGACTCATAACTTTCCAAAGGGTATACATCTAGGAAATAACATAACATATATACTTAACCTCGTCTTTTGAGGCTAAACCTTTAGGTTTGGTCCACTATCACAAATCACTTCATACTTATCTGAATTTTTTGTTTGGTTTTCATTTTCTTCAGTTCCATGTAAAAATTTGGGTTAGCTTATATAATGGTATTTTGACAATAACTCACCTTACAACAACTACTATATCCTGAGCCATGTCTGTATTATTTACTTTCATATATAAAATCCATAGTAAGCTCTAGCTAGATATTTATAAACACTGAGAAAACCCACCTTAGTATATAGTGCCCATTGAATGACTCATAATACTGAAATCAGTAAGGCTGATACTTTGATTTTCGTTATTTTTAATTTACATTCACAATAATAGAATTCTTAAGATAAGCTTAATTTATGACTCTGAAGAAATTCTGGCATGGGGGGTTGAAGGGGTGAGAAAGAATCATACGAATTTGGTCCAGGGACTGTGTGAGCCAATACGAAATGTTTATGTGTTAACCGCAGAGGTGTAGAGGGGGGAAACATATACGATTTCAATCAATACAATCATCTGCTTTCAAAAAAACCAACGCTATGCCTGCAATCACAGAGAAATATAATACCCTTATTTTATTCATACAAGGATGCATTTATACATACTCAGTGTCATAACCTGAAACATGATCTGTTCACCCCCACCCCTCTGAGATTTCATTCTACCACTCTCCTCACCTACTTTGCTTGAGCTACACTGCCAAGCTCCCTGTTTCCGAAACACAAACCAGCCCTACCTTTGACCATTCCCATTTAACATCCGCCTAAAATGCTCTTCTCCCAGATGCGTGTCCCCTCCTTCGGATATTCCACACCTCTGCCTGATAGTCATCATTAGGGTGGTCTTCTCTGACCACCAAATGTCCAATAACAGCTCACACCTCCCCAACCTCCCTCGTGCTCCCACAATCATCTCGTTTTGTCTTTTCAATAGCCCTTATCACCACCTGATACTTTATTTTTTTTTAACTGTGGTAAACTACACATAAAATATACCATCTTAACTACTATTTACATTGTTGTGCGACCAATCTCCAAAATTCTTTTCATCTTCCCAAACTGAAACTTTATATCCAATGAACAAGATTCCCACTTCCCCTCCCCAGAGACCCTGGCAAACACCATTCTACTTTCTGTCTCTGTGACTCTGACGACACCCCATGTAAGCAGAATCAGAGGATACCTGTCCTCTTGTGGATGGCTCAGTTCACTTAACAGTGTCTTCAAGGATCATCCATGTTGCAGCACGTCAGAGTCCTTTCTGCTAAGGCTGAACAATATTCCATTTTATGTACAGTTGGCCCTCCATGTCCAAGGTTCTACATCCATGATTCGCTCAACCACAGATTGCAAAATTCAAAAAAATTTTCCAGAACGTTCTAAAAACCAAACTGTGAATTTGACACATGGCAGGCAACTATTTAAATACATAGCATTTACACTATATTGGGTGTTACCAGTATTCTAGAGATGATATAAAGAATACGGAAGGATGTGCACATTATATGCAAACACTGCACCATTTTACACAAAGGACAGAGCATCCTCGGATTTTGATATCTGAGGGGGTTCTGAAACTGATACCCTATGGATACCAAGAGATGGCTCCATACATAAACATATATATACATGTAGCATGGTGCATGCTAAGTCACTGCAGTCATGTCCCACTCTTTCCGACCCTATGGACTGCAGCCTGCCAGGCTCCTCTGTCCATGGGATTCTCCGAGCAAGAATACTAGAGAGGGTTGCCATGCTCTCCTCCAGGGGATCTTCCTGACCTAGGCACTGAACCTGAGTCTCTTATGTCCCCTGCATTGGCAGGTAGATTCTTAACCACTAGTCTCACCTGAGAAGCCCTATATAAATATGTGTATAGATTTTTTATTTATCCATTATTCCACTGATGGACACTTGAGTTGCTTTCACTTTTTTGGCTATAACACGACTTTGAATCCAAGTGGGCAGATATCTGTTCAAGTTTCTGCATTCAATTCTTTTGGTTACACACCTAGAAGTGGGATTGCTGGATCATATGATAATTCTATTTTTAACTTTTTGAGGAACTGCCATACTGTTTCATATGGCAGCTGCACCATTTCACATTCCCATCAGCAGTGCACAGGGTTCGGATTTCTGCACATCCTCACCAACACTATTTTCTGCTTTTTGATAGTACTCATCCTAATGCCAGTGAGATCATATGTATTTATTTTTATGTCTTTATTGCTACCTTTTTTACCTATTAGAATATAAACTCTGTGAGAGCAAGGACTTCATTTCTGTCAGTGTTGTATTCCCAAAGCCTATAATACTGCCTGATACACATTAGGCATCCAAAAAATTTGTTGAATGAACTAACGAGAGCCCACCTAAAAAATTTCATTTATCTCAGTGTAACTTTGAAGTTGAAAAGATAAGAGAATATTTAATATAAGAATTATTAGATAGACCATCTCTAACAGATTCTCTCAGAAGTTTGAATATAAAATTGAGACTCTTATTACTGTTGATGACAGTTTAAAATTTTAAAGTAGATATAACTTCAGTAATGTAATTCATACATCATATCCAACTGAAGAATAAATTCTTTCAAAACACATTCTCAGCAATTGTCGAGAACCACATTAATTGTTCCTGTGACCATCATCTAAACTGTGTCTTTTATTGTTAAGTTCTAAAGAAATGCTTTTAGATGACAATGTTTTTGATCACCATGGAAACACCAACCACAAAAGTCCTTATAGCAATAGCTAAACAGAAAAAGAATTTAAAAACAACTTTCCTTCCATTGAGGTAGATATATACATATATATATATATGACATAGATGGATAGATATAGATATACAGACATACATATCTATGAGATAGATAGATATATTGATATAAGATAACACCTTTAAATCTAAGGATGGTAAACATCCAGTTAATTAACTGCAGATTTATGAGATTTAAAATTCAGTGGAATTCTATTTATGTAGATGTATCAGATTTGTTGGTTGACTACCAAACACATTTCTCTAATTTCTCCCAACCATTTTGGTTGGATGACAATGTACCCAACCAAATGCCATCCTGTTCATTTTTAGGGATTTTTCAAAGGGTAGGCAGACACATGATCCAGTTCTAACAATGAAATGAAAGGAGGCTTTTGCAGGATGGCTCCTAGGAAAGATTTCCCTCCCTTATAAGAAGGAGGCACAACCAGAGGAAGACCTGGCCACCACCTTCCCCCTACCCTTGCTTTTGGCTTTAGCTATTATACAAAGACATGATGCTTGGAATTGTGACCAAGAGAGATGACTTAACACTTGAGGACTGCAAAACAGAGGGCCTAGAGAAGCTTCAATCACTGATCACGTTATTGAACCACTGAACCAACCGTCTTGGGATGAATAACTTCAGGCTCCTACTGAGCTAAATAGTAGATATCTGTATGGCTTAGGGCACGATTAGGTGAAATATCTTAAATGATGTGTATGTATTTGTCTTGTGTGTGTTGTAGGTAAATTCTTCCATTAAACAGCTATGAATGTAGACCATAACTTCATCATTTGCAAAGAAAGAGACAGAGAGAGAGACTGTTAAGCGATTCAAATTTATAAGCTTTGGGAACCAGAAGTAAGGGTGAGTTAAAACAGAGTTGAAACCTAGAGGGATGGAATGGGGGGTGGGGTGGGAAGGAGGCTCAAGAGGGAGGGGATATATGTATACTTATAGCTGATCTTTGGAAGGAATGATGCTAAAGCTGAAACTCCAGTACTTTGGCCACCTCATGCGAAGAGTTGACTCATTGGAAAAGACTCTGATGCTGGGAGGGATTGGGGGCAGGAGGAGAAGGGGATGACAGAAGATGAGATGGCTGGATGGCATCACCGACTCGATAGACGTGAGTCTCAGTGAACTCCGGGAGTCGGTGACGGACAGGGAGGCCTGGCGTGCTGCGATTCATGGGGTCGCAAAAAGTCAGACACGACTGAGCGACTGAACTGAACTGAACTGAACATTGGTGTACAGCAGAAACCAACACAAGATCGTAAAGCAATCATCCTCCAATTAAAAATAAATTTTAAAAGATTTTTAAAAAGAGAGAGAGAGTTGAAGACCAAATAGAAGGTATACTGCCACGACATTCTGTTTGCAGGAACTGTCCCTGCCAGCTTTGAAGCAATTTAGAGTATACAGAATGGGGGTACCTAGTTAAAAATCATTCACACAGTATGTCTGCAGATACAGGAATGGGCGACATAAAAGTTAATGAAACAAGGATTTCCCTGGTGGTCTAGTGGTTAAGGATCCCCCTGCCACTGCAGGGGACACGGGTTTGATCCCTCATCCGGGGAGATTCCACATTCCTGTGAAGCAACTGAGCACCTAACTCTAGAGCCTGTGCTCCGCAATATGAGAAGCTCCACAGGAAGAAGCCCGTGTGCTACAACTAGAGAAAGCCCAGGGGAAGCAATGAAGACCTGGTGCAGCCAAAACAAAGAAACTAAAAATAAAATTTTAAGTTAATAAAATGAAACCCTTTATGAGATTGCACTTTTTCTTATGAAATTTTAGGGAAACCAATGAAGTCCAGTAATAATGCATGCGAGATATGCATATTCCCTCTCTGACGCTTTTACCTGTCTTCTAGGAGAAACTCACTTAAATCACTCTAGATGCCATGAGTTTAGATTAGCGTGATCCCAGGTGATTCACTTACTCAAACAATGACACTGCCTTCCTCAGAGCAGCCAAACTCCTAGTCTGCTCCAAGATGATACAGGAATCTCTTACTACCTTCATCACAACAGCAAACTCAGTTTGAAGAGGCCAAGAGAACTCTTCACTTCCGTCCTACCCTTTCCTCAGCATTCCTCTCCTACCACACCTTCCATATACCTAACCTTCAGAGTGGCCTGGGAGCATGGGCTTTTGAACTGAAAAAAAGACAGTAAAAGGAACCCACAAAGTTGGTGCAGGTACAGTAGAGGATTTTTTAAAATATGACATCACCCCATATAAACTTTCCAGAAAAACAACAGGGAGGCAAAACTTCTTAATCATGGACATGTTACATACTTCATCTCCCACAAATAGTCATAGCCAAATGTAAGTCTTTTCCCAGAACATAATGGTTTTTCCATTTGCCAACATAATCTCTAGACAACACATATATGAGTTATTCATTACATAGTAAAGTGCTCTGATACACCTTAATTATTAAAAATACATTATAAAACCAACCTCTAGTTTTTCCCTTCAATCTAGTCCATATATGTGAGACTTTTTTGCAGGGTGGGGAGCAAACAGTGATATCTTTTTAGACATATTAAGTTTGAAGGTCATCTCAAATCCTTAAAGACAATGCTGTGAAAGTGCTGCACTCAATATGCCAGCAAATTTGGAAAACTCAGCAGTGGCCACAGAGTGGAAAAAGTCCGTTTTTACTCCAATCCCAAAGAAAGGCAATGCCAAAGAATGCTCAAACTACCACACAATTGCACTCATCTCACACACTAGCAAAGTAATGGTCAAAATTCTCCAAGCCAGGCTTCAACAGTATGTCAACTATGTACTTCCAGGTGTTCAAGCTGGATTTAGAAAAGGCAGAGGAACCAGAGATCAAATTGCCAACATCTGTTGGATCATCGAAAAAGCAAGAGAATTCCAGAAAAACATGTACTTCTGCTTTATTGACTATGCCAAAGCCTCTGTCTGTGTGGATCACCACAAACTGTGGAAAATTCTTTAAGAGATGGGAATACCAGACCACCTGACCTGCCTCCTGAGAAATCTGTATGCAGGTCAGGAAGCAACAGTTAGAACTGGACATGGAACAACAGTTCATGGAGTTGCAAAGAGTCAGACACAACTGAGTGACTGAACTGAACTGAAGTTTGAAGGATCTGAAGAATAAAAAGGAGAAAGTTTACAGAGGTCAGATGAAAATATTAACTCAAGAGTGGGTGGAAAATAGAGATAGAAGAAAGATCAGAATTTCAGTGGAGGCTATAGGGCTGGATGATTGGTTCTGGCAAGAAATATAAATACATAAAAGAAGAAACTCAAAGATAGAAAGCAGAACTCTGAGAGATACAAATATCTAGATAACAAGGGAAGGAAGAGGAAGTGATGGAGGAGAATGATAAAGAAGTGCCTGGGGAAACACTAGGCAGAAAACAACAAATCAGTCATGATAATAAATAAAGCTTTTTATGATCTGGCTCCAGACTGACTCACTAGTCTCCTGTGACCTCCCCCAAACACCATGTTCCAGCCATTCAGGACTGCTGATAACTCCCCAAAATTCAATATGCTTGCTACCTTCATGCCTTCGCATCTGCTTTTCCTCTGCCTTGAATTTCCTCCCTATCTTAGTCATGTTATAGACTCTCTACCAACACTTCATGGCAAATAGATGGGGAAAAAATGGAAATAGTAACAGACTTTCTTGGGCTCCAAAATCTCTGCGGGCAGTGACTTCAGCCATGAAATTAAATGACATCTGCTCCTTGGAAGAAAAACTATGACAAACCTAGACAACATATTGAAAAGCAGAGACATCACTTTACCAACAAAGGTCCATCTGGTCAAAGCTATGGTTTTCCCAGTATCATGTATGGATGTGAAAGTTGGACCATAAAGAAGGTTGAGCACTGAAGAATTGATGTTTTTTGAATTATGGTGTTGGAGAAGACTCTTGAGAGTCCCATGGACAGCAAGGAGATCACACCAATCAATCCTGAAGGAAACCAGTCCTGAATATTCATTGAAAGGACTGATGGTGAAGCTGAAGCTTCAATACTTTGGGCACCTGACGCAAAGAACTGACTCATTGGAAAAGACCCTGATGCTGGGAAAGATTGAGGGCAGGAGGAGAAGGGATCAACAGAGGCTGAGATGGTGGGATGGCATCATCGACTCAATGGACATGAGTTTGAACAAATTCTGGGAGATACTGAAGGACAGGGAAGCCTCGAGTGCTACAGTCCATGGGGTCACAAAGAGTCAGACACAACTGAGTGACCGAACAACAACAACTGTTTAGTTTGTTTTCCCGTTAACATGTTTCCCACAGAACTACAGCCTAAGTTCCATGAGTGCTGAATGTTCTCACCTCTGTATTTCCAGTCACTACATAGGCATCTGGCATGAAGAGGTGGTATCACAGGCTCTGTTTAAGGACAAGCATTCTGCTTAACACATTTGAGTGTGAATCCCTCACTCTGCCACTTAGTGTGTGATCTTGAGCAAACTATCAATATTAAGCCTCAGTTTAATCGGCATGATTACTGGGATAATTTAAATTGGGATAATTATTGTACCTACTTTATAAAATGGATGGGAGAATTAAATGAGATAATACAGGTAGAGCACTTGTCACAGAGCTTAGCATACACTCAGGCTCAGTTAAGTGTGAACACCATTACTTCAGAGGAGTTAACATAAATATATGAACAGAGCTCTACAGTCGTTTTAGGAAGAGTTTCAGGAAAGAGAGAAAGTTCAACAGACTCAATACTTGTAAGAAGTCTAGAAGGATTATGGCCGTCAGTTCGCTAAATTCTCAACCAAAGCATCCTTCTATCCACAGCAGTTGGGTTTCCTTAACCTCACCATCAGGCTCATCCCTGCCCCAGTCTCTATAACAATGAAGATGAAAAAAACTGGGAAAAACAGAAAAGCACCTCCTGGACATAGTCAAGTCCTAGGATCAGCAAAAGGAGTATGACTGAAGTCAGGATAATTCTTCTGAAATAGGAAGAAAGCAAGAATACGTAAAAATACGATGCTCAGAAGTAGAGGTGTGTTCTTGATTTTCTTTTATAACTGAAGAAGATGGCTGTAAAAGAGGCATTCACGAATAAAACATTTTGTACTCAGATGAAAGAATTAACTCAGTGATACAACAATCTAAGCTTTTAACAAAAATAGAGATAGGACTTTCTAAGTTGACATACAAGGTCTTTTATCCAAATAGTAGTCTGATTTAGTCAACAGACTCTTACTCTTGTACATTTTAGCTATTTATATTTATAAATTCATGTTTTCTTAAGGCAAACATTCATTCATTGGTATCTAAATAGAATCTATGAGAACTAACAAAGTTATACAAATACTTGATAAACATCATGGATAGCAAATAATACTAAATATACTGATTTACTGATTATTATTTTTTAGCTCAATAGTGCAAATGTATAAAATAAATATTTTTCTTTTTAAACTGGCATTATGAAAGTGATTAGCCCATAAAATTTACATTAAATATATCTTGTACTCTTAAATTTATAAGCTCACACAATTTAAGCAATATCACAAAATCATGCATCTAATATTCTTGCTTGTGTTTATGACTATCAATCATTACATGGGGCAGCAAATTGGTTAAACCAAGTTAAATCCAGTTCCAGAAAAGGTTTATTTGACTTGCCTGATCCCAAAATAAACTAGGGTGAAATACCTTATGATATTAAAGCAAAGATGGACATCAAAAGAGAAACACAGTATTCATAAAATCTGTAGGACAATTTCTTTTAGTTTTATAAGCCTATCCTTAGGACAGTCAGAAAAAAGGTCAGATAAATGCAATATATTAGATCACACACTGCAGAAAAATGACGTGATCCTTCTACATTTATTACCATAAGAATTGAATAAAAGTTAATGGATTTGAACAATTGCATTTCCTGGAGTTTGATTTTCAATACTAAGTGGCTGGCAAGCTACCATCTATTATAAAGGAAAAGTGTTGAGATATACTTATATATAAAGATAGTGTACGATTTCACTGCAGGGCATGCGGGTTCAATCCTGTTTGGGCAACCAAGATCCCACATGCCATGCAACATAGCCAAAAAATTAAAAATAAATACTAAACAAATATAGTGTAGAAGATTTGAGGAGATTGGGTACTACTTCAGCCTATGTGAAATAAAGCATTTAAAAGAACAAAACTGTTCTCAGACCTTCTCAGGTAAAATAAAAGAATGTTTCATTTCCATTAAAAGAAAAAAATAAAATCCAGATGAAGCATTTGCCAAGAACTCAGATTTTGATATTTCCTCTAATTTTTTTCAGCTGTGAGATATCATTCTCACTGAGCATGATCACATCTTTGATTTACTGCTGGGCTTCCATTCCCCAAACTTGAGCACATCCCCGCGGACTCTGCTTTTGGTCACGTGTGATATTGGAAGTACCAGCATTCTGCCCAACGGGGTCTGTTTTGAGCTTGAACTCTCATCTATAAATGATCTAGTAATGTAAGCTATAACTTAAAATAACCCTCCCATCACCTGCTGCTACTGCTGCTGCTAAGTTGCTTCAGTCATGTCCTACTCTGTGCGACCCCAGAGACGGCAGCCCACCAGGCTCCCCCGTCCCTGGGATTCTCCAGGCAAGAACACTGGAGTGGGTTGCCATTTCCTTCTCCAATGCATGAAAGTGAAAAGTGAAAGTGAAGTCGCTCAGTTGTGTCCGACTCCTAGCGACCCCATGGACTGCAGCACTCCAGGCTCCTCTGTCTGTCCATGGGATTTTCCAGGCAAGAGTACTGGAGTGAGGTGCCATTGCCTTCTCCGACCCATCACCTACAGCTCCCCAAATGGTGATCATGGCCAAATACACGTTCTCAAGACAGAAGACCCTGATTGGAGACCTATCATTAACAGGATAATAGATATATAACCAGAGAAGGCAATGGGTCCTCGTTGCTGCAAGCGGGCTTTCTCTAGTTGGAGCAAGCGGGAGCGCCTCTCCTTGTGATGTATGGGATTCTCATTTCGGTGGCTTCTCTTGTTGCGGCAGAACTCGGGCTCCAGGTGCGTGGGCTTCAGTAGCTTCAGGACACGGGCTCTAGAGCCAGGGCTCAATAGTTGTGGCCCATGGTCTTAGCTGCTGTATGGCATGTGGCATCTTCCCAGACCAGGGATCCAACCTGTGTGTCCTGCATTGGCACGTGGCTTCTTAACCACTGGACTGCCAGGGAAGTCTGGTCATTTAAGTGATTTTAAGAATTACTGGGTCCAGTATTCTTGCCTGGAAAATCCCATGGATAGAGGAGCCTGGTGGGCTACAGTCCATGGTGTCACAAAGACTCAGATAAGACTTAATGACTAAACAACAAAATAACAAAATCTCTTCATCCATAATAAAAATTTAATCTGTAATGAAAAGAAAAAAAGAAAAAGAACTATTGGGAGGCTTCCCTGGAGGTCCAGTGGTTCTCCCAGTGCAGGGGGTACAACTTCAAATCCTGATAGGGAAAGTAAGACCCCAAGTGCCTCACGGCATAACCAAAAAAAAAAAAAAAGAACCCTTGAATGACACATTGCAAAAATCAGCTCAAAGTGATTGACAAACAAATGTCAAAATGATAGGGTTTTTTAAAAATAGGAGAAAATCTTTGTGACTCTGGATTAAAGAAAGATTTCTTAGATACAACAAAAGGACCACTCATTAAATAAAAAACTGATAATTGGACTTGATTAAAAAAAAAACTTGCTTGAGAAAAACACTAGAAAGAGAATTAAAAGAGAAGAAATAGACAAAGAGAAAATATCAACTCATATATCTAACCAAGAACTTGTCTCCAGAATATATAAAAAACTCTCTCAACTCAACAAAAGGAAAACAACAACTCAATTTAAAAGATGGCCAAAATATATGGACACCTCAACAAAGAAAATGTTGCCAAAAGCATTGAACATCATTTGTTATTAGAGAAATACAAATTAAAATCACAATGAAATGCCTCAGTGGATCTATTAGAAAGACTAAAACAAGGCGGGGAAAGGCCTTACCAGACTTGGAGCAATAGGAACTCTCATTCATCCTTGGAAGGAATGCAAAAGCAGGACAGCCACTTTGGAAAATAGTCTGGCAGTTTCTTATAAAGTCATACATATATTTACTATATGATCCAGCCATCCTACTCCTAGGTATACATCCAAGGGAAGTGAAAAACCTATGTTTACAACCTCTACACAAATATTTAATAGCTACTTGATTCAAAATTGCCCCAACCTGGAAACAACCCAAATGTCCTTCTTCTAAATGGCTAAACACTCATACAGTGAAATACGACTCAAAAAAAAAGGAACAAAATATTGACAGATGCAAGAAGTTAGATAGCTATTAAGGACATTATGTTGAGTGGAAAAAAAAAAAAACAGTTTCAAAGGGTAATGTTCTGAATGATTCCATTTATATAGCAGTCTGAGAAAGGCAAAAATATAGGGATACAGGACAGCTTACTGGCTGCCAGAGGCTGAAGGTAGGAGGATTTGTTTGACTACAATGGCGTAAGCACAAGGGAATGTTTCCAGGAGCTAGAACTGTACCATCCTTAGATTGTGCTGGTAAGATACACAACTCTAAGATTCTGTCAAAATTTATCAAAAGTATAAAAAAGTGAATTTTATTGTATGTAAACTAAAAAAATTAAAGATTGAAACCAATTATATCAATGAATCACTATATTCACTTACTGCTTTTCTCTCTCTCATCCTTTCACCATCTAAAGGAATGAATCCTCTTTTTGTAACTCAAATACTTTACGTAACAAGAAAATTCAAAAATATAACTTACTTTGACAAGCATAAACAAAAATAGAATTAATACTGGAAGAAAGTTAAAAACCTTGAAAATGAAACCCTACTATTTATTTATTCCTGAATAAGAAGACTCTCCATTAATCCAACTCATTCTCAAAATAATTATTATCTCAACTCATACTCAGGAGCAACATGGAAAGAGCAGGAATAACTGAAGAGCGCTCAGAGAAAACCAGGGCTTCCCTGGTGGCTCAGATGGTAAAGAATCTGCCTGCAATGCAGAAGACCTGGGTTTGATCCCTGGGTCAGGAAGATACGCTGGAGAAGGGAATGGCAACCCACTCCAGTATTCTTGCCTGGAGAATTCCATGGACAGAAGGGCCTGGCGGGCTACAGTGACCTGGGGGTCACAAAGAGTTGGACACAAGTGAGTAACACTTCACATCAGGGAAAACAAGAGCTAAATGAGCGCCTTAGTTTCTCCTCTTAGCAACCATGAAACTGGAGAAATGCTGTGTTAAAGAATGCAGAAGCAGAAATGGAATTCAAGTCATTCTCATTTGATGAATTGATATAACGAAAAATATTTCAATTCTGTTGTGAATCCTACAGTTAATCAAGGCAAACTAAAGGAGAATTCCTGAGAACGGTTATACATGGCTCAAAGGAGCAAGAGTACTAAGAAGATCTCCCCCAGTAGTCACAAATTAGAAGAAGAAGACCAAAAAACAATAGTGAGTGTGAAATAAGGCATCAAGTGAGTGAGTGAGTGAGTGAAGTCGCTCAGTCGTGTCCGACTCTTCTCGACCCCGTGGACTGTAGCCCAACCAGGCTCCTCCGTCCATGGGATTCTCCAGGCAAGTATACTGGAGTAGAGTGACATTTCCTTCTCCAGGGGATCTTCCCGACCCAGGGATCGAACCCAGGTCTCCCACATTGCAGACAGACACTTTACCGTCTGAACTGAAGGGTTTAGAGGCCGTCAAATGGACGTGACATATAAAGGCAATTTTGATGGTTTTACATAGAAATGACCTCTAATGGAAGAGAACACAAATGGGAACTATTTGAGATACATTTCTATGTAAAATATAGTTTGCACATAATTCAGCATTTTAAACGAGCACTCTGCAACCGAGACGAAATATCAATCGTCGCTTGAGGTTAAGGCATCAAGACCAAGTTTTAAATCCCCATGTTGCATAGTTGCAACTCACTAGCTATGACTTTGAGGATGTAGGTTAGTTTCTCTAAACCCACACTTCTCATCTGGAAAATGGGAATAATAATAATATCTCCTTCATAGGACTGTTGGGAAAACTGTGCCTTGCTTAGCATCACACCTGCCCATTGTAAATATTTTATTATTACCATCTGGGATGTCTCTAAGTTTCTACAGCAAAGAACGAACGAACACTGGTTTGCTGCCAGAAATGAAATAACACTAATACCCACAGATCTTGGAGAAGGATTGATCAAGAAACAAGAAAAGGACACTAAATTTTACTGGCACCAATTAAAAAGGATGTCTTACAGCTCTCCAATTCTCAAAGTAATCAATGCTTTGGAAACTCCTAACATAGCTCATCGGGCTTCCCTTGTGCCTCAATTGGTGAAGAATCCACCTGTAGTGTGGGAGACGTGGATTTGATCCCTGGGTTGGGAAGATCCCTTGGAGATCTACCCACGGAAAGGCTACCCACTCCAGTATTCTGGCCTGGAGAATTCCATGGACTATACAGTCCATGGGGTCACAAAGAGTCAGACTCGACTGGGTGACCTTCACTTTCACTTTTCATTATAGCTCATCAGAAAGATGATAAGGCCCAGAAAGATGTTAGCTAAGTATCTTAACTCAAGATCTTAATCAATACTCATTTAATTAACTGATTTAAATTTTCTGGCAATAGCCATAGAAATCATATGGATCTCTTGAAGTATGTAATATATGTAGACAAACTATTTCAAAACTTAGTTGCAAAGCTATCATTTCTTAATCTTTTCTTTTACAGTCAGAAAACGAATAAAGAATAAATACAAAATGAAATCCAGGAAATTTGTAGTTTGGTAGCTAATTCGACTTAAATGTTTTAAAAAACTAGTGAAACTTCTGTACTATAGTTATCTTGTACAGAAAATAAAATATAACCTCTTTCTTAAAAGAGGAAAAAATAAATATCTATTATCTTAGGAGCCTGAGAAGATAGAGCATATGAATAATTAGTTCTTTCCCTTAACACGATAGTTATGGATAGAATGAAGTTGAAGGTCATTTTTCCTTGATCGGCTCATTTTTGGAAACCTCAATTTTAACTGCACTATGCAAAGGCACTGGTCTATTTCAGCTATTTCATGCTACAACAGCATTTTCCAAAAGCTAAAAAAAAATAAAAACTTTGTCTAAAAGATCAAGTTGTAAAAATAATATATACTGTTCAATATGGCATTCTAATAACAGATTAATTAAAAGATAATGAAATATATTATATATCAAATGTATGTAAACATTAATTCAGTCATACAATGACTTTTTAGGTATATACAGGTTTAGGAATTAGACTCACAAGAATGATCAAAACAAAAAGTTGAGAAATACATTTTTAAATAATGTGGAAAGGCCCCCATAGGCAATTTAAATTTCAATTACTTTAATGCTTGTCCTCATTAAAAACACCTATACCTCCTAATGGATAAGATTTTTATCTTTTTCATTTCTTTATCTTTAGGGTATGAAACATTACATTGTACTGAATAACTGTTGGTTGAATAAATGAGTCTTCACACAGCATATTTTCATTGAAATTAGTAGTTAAATATACAAATTTACAAGATACATATATTTACTGAAAGCCTTTCTAAAATATATTTCTAGGGGCTTCCCTGGTGGCTCAGTGGGAAAGAATCCACCTGCCAATTCAGGAGACACAGGTTCAACCCCTAGTCCAGGAAGATCCCACACGCCGCTGGCCAACTACACCCTTCTGCAACAACTATTGAGTCTGTGCTCCACAGCCAGGGAGCCCAAACTACTGAAGCCCACACGCACTAAAGCCCAGCTCCTCAAGAGAAGCCACCGCAACGAGACGCCTGCACACCACACCTATTGAGCAGCCCCTGCTCGCTGCAAATAGGAAAAAAGCCTGCACAGCAATAAAGACCCAGCACAGCCAAAAATAATAACACAAATAAATAAAATTATTAAAAATAAAAAATGTGTCTATTATATAATGTAAATGATGACCAATAAGTTTATCTGTTGCTAAAACCCATGCTAAGTATTTCATTAAAATCCTTCACCTTTGGACTTTTCTGTTCTTTCAATAACACTTTTTTTGTTGATTATGGTTTAAAAAAAGGAAAAGAATTCAGATTTTATTTTAATTCTGATTCAGTCCAGAATTGATTTGGAAAAAGAATTGCTAAAGAACAAGGAGAAACATGTTGGGGAACCACTGACATAGTGAAAATACATTAGGACTGGAAACTAAAATATTTCACTGCTTTGCAGGAAATTTCTGTTTGTTTAATTTCTGATTTGGTCAAAAATCACTTGCAGGAAAGTGGTGATGCTGCAGTCAGATGTCAGTACTTCCATTCCACCTGCCTGAATGAATCAGGTAGACCAAGATGACCAATGATTCCAGCAACCCATTTCCACATCCTATGCAAATTAATGCACCAATCACTAAAAAAGTGCTTCTGTAAGGTCATATAAATGAAAGGCTGAACGGAAGATATCAATTACTTGTATGTTGCAGCATGATGTCATTTACACAGCTTCTAATTAGGAAATCCTCTAAGTAAAGTATCTACTCTGCAGAACAGCAATGACCTTTCATGCAAATTTTTTCTAGTAGCTATTTTCATAATACTATTTCTTAAATCAGCAGAATTATCCTAAATATAGAATGAGACTTCAGAGAGGTTCCTATGAGTATCTACATTCTACTAAAATTAACACATTTTACTTCCTCAATGCTTATATAACCATGTACACATACGTACATACATATTTAGCCAAATAGGAATAAAAATTATTTTTCCTGTAGGATATGATTTTTTTTATATTGCAAATAGTAATTTCGCTTTCATTTTTAGATGTCTAAATATCACAAGTATAGGTGTAATGATGCCAGCTACCACAGTTTTTCAGGGGAAATAAAACAGCTCCAACTGCAATTAAAAATGTATTGTCACAAAATTAGAGTCTTGGATTGTGTACGCATTTAAAACCCTAACAATTTCATTGAGACATGGAGGGCCATTTAAAAAAAGTACACATTGATTTTTTTTTAGTCATTGCATTAAAAATGCACATAACGGTTATCCCTAAAATAACATTATCGATACACATTAAAATTCAAATGTGGCAAAGACATTGTTAAGTGTCAACCAAATTTTACTGTCATGTTATAAATTCTAGAGCTGCTGAGTTCTTCAAAATTTCCCCACAGCTTGGAGAAAATCCATTCTGTTTGACATGATCTTCCTGCTCCATTATCCAATTTTATACTATTTCTAAACAGGAGTTCAATTATCTTTGGTAAAGAGGTTGCCTATGGCAGTCAGGGGATCGTACTGTCACAGGGCACACTGACCCTTGTGTTACTACTGCGATAACCTAAAGTGCTAATGCTATATAGCTCCTGACACTGAAATAGTAGCACAGAAAGGAGAAAAAAAGAGCTCTTTTAGATACCGAATCACAGATCACAACCAGATGGAGTACTCTCATGTTTTAATATTACCATATAAACAGAAAACAGGGCTTATTCAGACAGCCAAAGACATGTGCATCACCGCCCGCCCTCCCCTTGCACTGCTGGGGAAAAACTGTGTCTCTGCAGACGTCGGGAGAACAGGAACACATGTTTTCTTTCTAGTACTAAGGTCTAATACAGGGCTGCAATTGTTGGGTGTTGCTCTGTCTGAAAGTTGAGAACTGGTAAGCAACCTCCAGACACGGTTACTTCTCTCCCGAGGGCGGGAGGTGAATGCTGCCAGCCGTCCCTCTCAAGGTCGTCAAGGGGATGGGGGTCCAGGGTAGATGTCCCCCAAGAGGGCACCACGGGCTCCTTTTTCGTGGTGTAGCGCCGCAGTGGGTCATGTGATAGCTGGGCGTGTGCCTCTGTGCGCGACGGGGGAATGAGTTTGCGGGGTGTGTTTGAGCCTGCGTATGTATGTATGTGTGCGCAGAAGTTACACGTCTGGTTTTGGAGAAAGCGTTTTTCTAAGAGTGCGTTTGTGTTTCTGTGCATGTTTCTATGCTCCTGTGTGAAGCGAGACTGAGGAAAGCGGATTCCGAGAAAGGTCCTGGGCCAGGCGACGCGGCCAGGTCCGCCAGTGTCCGTCCCACTCGTCAGCCTCTGCACCGGGGGCGAGGACCTCGTCCTCGGGGGAGGCGAGGACAATGGGGTGCCGGCGCCCCTCCCCGTGCCCCGTGCACCCACCTGACGAATCCGCGGCGGGTTCGGCGAGGTGGAGGCCCCGCCTTCCGGGGCCGGGGAGGTGGGAGAAGCCATCTTCCTGGTGCTCCGGTTTCCTCCTGCTGTCACGCCCGGGTCTCTCGAGTCTCCCGCGGCTTCTCAGCGCCGGGCCTGCAGCCCGCGGCCCCAGACGGGCCGGGAGGCTCCTCCGGCGCGCCCGCGGCCCCGCCCGGCCGCTCCGCCGCAGAGTGCGAGGGGCGGCCGCCCCTGGGGCTGGTCTGGCCCGGCCGGGAGTCCTGGCCGGAGCCTCTCGCCCCCTACCCGCGCCCACCTACCTCCCGGCGGGGAGACTCGGGGCCATGGCGGGCGGGGCCGGGCGCGACCTCGGTCGCGGGGCTGGGTCGGCTGCTGCTGCTTTCTGGCGCCGCTCGCCGCGCGCGTGTCTGATGTGCGAGCGGCGGGGCTTATTCTAGCGGCGCCGGGAGAAATGCGGCTGCTTCCCTCGCTGCTGCTGCTGCTGCTGCTATCGCCGGGAAAGCGATGAGCTCATGGACAGCTCCCAGAAATATGTCTATATGCACCACTGACTGCCGGCGTTCGGGAGGTGGGTGGGGATAAGGAGGCTCCTCGGCGGGCGCTCCCGCATCACAAGCAGACGTTCCCTCGGGAGGCCCCCGGCCGCTGGGGCGCGTCCGGCTCTTCCCTGCGCGTCGCCACACTCGCTCTGCTCTTTTCCATTCATACCGGTGCACACACGTCTTATTCAAAAGTGTTCGCCCCTTTCGCGTTGTGATAGGCACCCACCCCACCGCTAGCCTCCGCAGACACGCATTCTTTGTTCTGCCAATCACTCCCTCTTGATAAGGAGGAATTGATTTCTGGAGTGAACGCAGTGTGAAATGCCACTGCGACTTCAACCTATGTCACATGTGAGCTGGCCGAGTGAAGTGACTTCAGCCGTGTGTTTTTCACGCTTTGGGTGTTTCCAGCTTCCCCAAGATCCAGCTTCTCCCTTCCCACCTTCTTCACTGTGAGAAAGCATCTGCCAGCTACTGTACAGGGTAGGGACGGCCCCCATCCTCACTAAGACAGGTGGCACCCCATCTGCAGCACTGTGAAGACTGAAAGGGCAGGACCAGGTTTTGCAGACCTTCGTCTGTGCCAGGCCTCGTGGCAAGAGAGGTAAATTCCCGCACAGGGGCCAGCCTTGTGTGCATCACTGTTTCTCAGGAATACATCTGGCACTGTCATTGACTGAGGGCGAACTGCTTTCCAACACCTGATCATTATCTCCCTCAGCTGCCTCGTGGAAGTGGGAATTATGACTCTTTACAGATAAGATGACTCTCAAGAGACTACTTTGTTGCCTCATAATTTTTCCATTGCCACAGACACCCTCCTCTGCCTGCTTTCTCTCTCCCCCAAGCTAGTATTCAATTTCTACACTGCTTTCCAGCAAGATCCTCTATAAAGTTTTAACATCGCCAGTTCCTCTCTTCACATTCTTCCTTGAACCCACTCCAGGCAGGCTTCCTTCCACCTTCTCCACCAAACTTTCTCTTGACAAGCTTCCCAGTGACCCCTATAGCACTATGTCCAATGGTCAATTCTCCGTGCTCATTTGGCTTGTCCTCTAAACAAGAGTGTTTTAAATCACTCCTTCCTTCTTGAAAATGTCTTCCCTTAGCTTCTGGACACCATTCCCTTTTGATCATCTTCTTACCTCACTGGTTGGTTGTCAGTCTCCTTTACTTGTTCTTCCTCATCTTTCAGACCTCTAAGCTTTGAAATGTCAAAGAGTTTAGTTCTGGTACTCCTTTTCTTCTCTATCTCAGTTGTTAACAACTCTGTTGTGGATCTCACAGTTTCATTGCTTTGAATAGACTCTATATTCTGATATGTGAGATCTTGAATCTTCCCCATCAAATTCAAACCCCTATTGCCAACTGTCTTCACCTGATTGATATCTAAGAGTTTCAAACTGATCATATGCAAAACTGAGCTGCTTTTTATTTTTAATTGGAAAAAAACTAGGCTCTGTTCTATCTTTCACTGCCAAGTTAACTGCTCTAATATAGCTTTTCCTGCCTTTCAGATGCTCAGGACAAAAACCTCAGAGATATTTTTAATTCCTTATTGTTCTCACAATCCCCACTTGCTCTAACAGCAATTCATACAGAATCCAACTACTTCTGTGTTCCCACCACAATGTGTCTAGTCCAAATCACCATTATCTTTCATGTGCCTGATAGCAGAAGTCTTAAACAGTCTGCTTCTCCAGCCTGGCTCCTCACATGGGGCTCACACAGAGCACCTGGGAGGGCTCAAAGTCCTGTGTCCCCTTCTCACTCAGAGTAACAACCAAGGCCTTTCTGTCTCCTGATGTAGGATAAGATCTATGTAGCCCATCCTCCATTCCTGCCCACCATCCCCCGAACTTTATTTCCAGCCATCCCCTCACTCAGTCACCATGGCCACACTGACCTTGTTTCATGTTTTGGTTTTCAGCATGCTAGGCCTACTCAGGTCTCAGGTCCTCTGTATCTGGACCACTCCTCCCCTAGATATCAGCATGGATCATTCTCTTACTTCCTTCAAGCCTCTATCTCCTTATCAGTGAGGTCTTCCTGATTACCCGGTTATGGGGTAAATTGTCAGTTGAGTTCAGTTTAGTAGCTCAGTCTTGTCTGACTCTTTGCGACCCCATGGACTGCAGCACACCAGGCTTCCCTGTCCATCACGACCTCCCAGAGCTTACTCAAACTCATGTCCATTGAGTCACCATCTCATCCTCTGTCGTCCCCTTCTCCTGCCCTCAATCTTTCCCAACATCACGGTCTTTTCCAATGAGTCAGTACTTCACATCAGGTGGCCAAAGTATTGGAGTTTCATCTTCAGCATTAGTCCTTCCAATGAATAATCAGGACTGATTTCCTTTAGGATGGACTGGTTGGATCTCCTTGCAGTCCAAGGGACTCTCAAGAGTCTTCGCCAACACCACAGTTCAAAAGCATTGATTCTTAAGTGCTCAGCTTTCTTTATACTCCAACTCTCACATCCATACATGAATACTGGAAAAACCAAAGCTTTGACTAGACAGACCTTTCTTGACAATGTTTCTGGTTTTTAATATGCTGTCTAGGTTGGTCATAACTTTCTTCCAAAGAGCAAGTGTCTTTTAATGTCATGGCTGCAGTCACCATCTGCTGTGATTTTGGAGCCCAAAAAAGTAAAGTCTGTCACTGTTTCCACTGTTTCCCTATCTATTTGCCATGAAGTGATGGGACCAGATGCCATGATCTTAGTTTGCTGAATGTGGAGCTTTAAGCCAACTTTTTCACTCTCCTCTTTCACTTTCATCAAGAGGCTCTTTAGTTCTTCACTTTGTGCCATAATGGTGGTGTTATCTGCTTATCTGAGGTTATTGATATTTCTCCCAGCAATCTTGATTCCAGCTTGTGCTTCCTCCAGCCCAGCGTTTCTCATGATGTACTCTGCATAGAAGTTAAATAAGCAGGGTGACAATATATAGCCTTGATGTACTCCTTTCCCGATTTGGAACCAGTCTGTTGTTCCATGTCAGTTCTAACTGTTGTATGTGCCCACCCCCCAAAATGCAGATATTGAAATCTGAATCCTTATTATATCAGAATGTGACCCTATTTGGAAATAGAGTTATTATAGATGTAATTAATTAAGTTGAGGTCATACTCAAAGAGTAGAGTGGGTGCCCAGTCTGATATGACCAGTGTCCTTATTAAAAGGGAAAATTTGGACATAGACATATAGATAGGGAGAACACCTAGAATGTGAACATTGAGGGAGAGATTGAGACGATCTACCTAAAAACCAGCACACTACCAGACTCTAGTAAAGCAGCATGGAATAGAATTGCCTTCA
The DNA here is from genome assembly GCF_002263795.3 of Bos taurus. Lineage (NCBI taxonomy): Eukaryota > Metazoa > Chordata > Mammalia > Artiodactyla > Bovidae > Bos > Bos taurus. The sequence goes on from NC_037333.1 coordinate 12,922,461, forward strand.
TAGCCCTCATTAGGAACCAACCCTGTAGAACTATATCACAGACTTCCAGGCTCCAGCACTATGAGACAATAGATTTTTTAAGCCTCCTGCTTGGTGGTACTTTGTTATAGCCCCCCTAGAAAATTAATACATACTATAAGATAATAACACTCTACCCTTCTTGTTTCTATTACCTTGCAGAGCATCTCTCCTATACACTTGTCACTGTTCTGACAGAGTTTATGTATTTACTAATTGGTTTATTTACATTCACCTATCACTAGAAGGTAAGCATGAGGACAGGGAAGTGGTTTGTTCACTGTTTTGTTTTTTTTCTTTAATTTATTTATGGCTCTGCTGGATCTTCGTTGCTGTGTGAAGACTTTCTTTAGCTGTAATGAGCAGGGGCTACTCTTCATGCAAGTGTGCAGGCTTATAGCAATGGCTTCTTTTGCTACAGAGCACAGGCTTTAGTCACATGGGCTTCAGCAGCTGTGGCTCATGGGCCCTAGAGCTCGTGGACTCAGTAGTGGTGGTGCACGGGCTTGGTTGCTCCACCATATGTGGAATCTTCCTGGACCAGAGATCGAACCTGTGTCTCCTGCATTGGCAGGCAGATTCTTAAGCACTGGACCATTGTTAAAAATACCTAGAACCTCCAGCACTTTGTACAGTGCCTGACACATCGATGTTCAATAAATATTCGTTAAATGAATTAAATTTTTTTCAGATTTGTTTGTTTGACTACAGAATAATTATTTGAATTCTAGTTCAAATCTTCAAGCCCAAACTCTATACTACAACTCAAACACTATATTATGGCTTTTCAAATGTGCAGATAAGAATTACATTCATGTTCAAATATGAAGTTACATCATAGAAACTGTTTGTTTGTTTACCCCTTATAAGCATTTACTCCAGTCAACCAATGTGAAAACTTTTAGGATCTCAGTGTAGTATGCTGGTTAAGATGGTGAACTGAAGTCAGTTACTACCTTGAAATTCTAGTTAATTAATGTTTCTATATTTCCCCATCTGTGAAATGGAAACAATAATAGTACTTACTTTACAGTTACTGTGACTATTAAATGAGATAATGTACATAAACATTATAAACACATAATGTAAAAACTCAATAGTATAGTTACTGCTGCTATTGCTGCTGCTAATAGAGTGCCTGATGAACTATGGAATGAGGTTCGTGACATTGTACAGGAGACAGGGATCAAGACCATCCCCGTGGAAAAGAAATGCAAAAAAGTGAAATGGCTGTCTGGGGAGGCCTTACAAATAGCTGTGAAAAGAAGAGAAGCAAAAAGCAAAGGAGCAAAGGAAAGACATAAGCATCTGAATGCAGAGTTCCAAAGAATAGCAAGAAGAGATAAGAAAGCCTTCTTCAGCGATCAATGCAAAGAAATACAGGAAAACAACAGAATGGGAAAGACTAGAGATCTCTTCAAGAAAATTAGAGATACCAAGGGAACATTTCATGCAAAGATGGGCTCGATAAAGGACAGAAATGGTATGGACCTAACAGAAGCAGAAGATATTAAGAAGAGATGGCAAGAATACACAGAAGAACTGTACAAAAAAGAGCTTCACAACCCAGATAATCACGATGGTGTGATCACTGACCTAGAGCCAGACATCCTGGAATGTGAAGTCAAGTGGGCCTTAGAAAGCATCACTACGAACAAAGCTAGTGGAGGTGATGGAATTTCAGTTGAGCTATTTCAAATCCTGAAAGATGATGCTGTGAACGTGTTGCACTCAATATGCCAGCAAATTTGGAAAACTCAGCAGTGGTGACAGGACTGGAAAAGGTCAGTTTTCATTCCAATCCCAAAGAAAGGCAATGCCAAAGAATGCTCAAACTACCGCACAATTGCACTCATTTCACACGCTAGTAAAGTAATGCTCAAAATTCTCCAAGCCAGGCTTCAGCAATATGTGAACCGTGAACTTCCTGATGTTCAAGCTGGTTTTAGAAAAGGCAGAGGAACCAGAAATCAAATTGCCAACATCCGCTGGATCATGGAAAAAGCAAGAGAGTTCCAGAAAAACATCTATTTCTGCTTTATTGACTATGCCAAAGCCTTTGACTGTGTGGATCACAATAAACTATGGAAAATTCTGAAAGAGTTGGGAATACCAGACCACCTGATCTGCCTCTTGAGAAATGTGTATGCTGGTCAGGAAGCAACAGTTAGAACTGGACATGGAACAACAGACTGGTTCCAAATAGGAAAAGGAGTACTTCAAGGCTCTATATTGTCACCCTGCTTATTTAACTTATATGCAGAGTACATCATGAGAAACGCTGGAGTGGAAGAAACACAAGCTGGAATCAAGATTGCCGGGAAAAATATCAATAATCTCAGATATGCAGATGACACCACCCTTATGGCAGAAAGTGAAGAGGAACTAAAAAGCCTCTTGATGAAGGTAAAAGTGGAGAGTGAAAAAGTTGGCTTAAAGCTCCACATTCAGAAAACGAAGATCATGGCATCTGATCCCATCACTTCATGGAAAATAGATGGGGAAACAGTGGAAACAGTGTCAGACTTTATTTTTGGGGGGCTCCAAAATCACTGCAGATGGTGATTGCAGCCATGAAATTAAAAGATGCTTACTCCTTGGAAGGAAAGTTATGACCAACCTAGATAGCATATTCAAAAGCAGAGACATTAATTTGCCAACAAAGGTTCATCTAGTCAAAGCTATGCTTTTTCCTGTGGCCATGTATGAATGTGAGAGTTGGACTGTGAAGAAGGCTGAGCACTGAAAAATTGATGCTTTTGAACTGTGGTGTTGGAGAAGACTCTTGAGAGTCCCTTGGACTGCAAGGAGATCCAACCAGTCCATTCTGAAGGAGATCAGCCCTGGGATTTCTTTGGAAGGAACGATGCTAAAGCTGAAACTCCAGTACTTTGGCCACCTCATGCGAAGAATTGACTCATTGGAAAAGTCTCTGATGCTGGAAGAGATTGGGGGCAAGAGGAGAAGAGGACGACAGAGGATGAGATGGCTGGATGGCATCACCAACTCGATGGACGGGAGTGTGGGTGAACTCCGGGAGTTGGTGATGGACAGGAAGGCCTGGCGTGCTGTGATTTATGGGGTCGTGAAGAGTCGGACATGACTGAGCGACTGAACTGAACTGAACTGAAGTCGTTTCAGTTGTGTCCGACTCCGTGTGACCCCATAGACGGCAGCCCACCTGGCTCCCCCGTCCCTGGGATTCTCCAGGCAAGAACACTGGAGTGGGTTGCCATTTCCTTCTCCAAAACATGAAAGTGAAGAGTGAAAGTGAAGTCCTTCAGTCGTGTCCGACTCTTAGTTTTTAAATGCTTATTGGTTATAGTTGATTTACAACACTGTGTTAGTTTCTGCTTTACAGCAAAGTGAATCTGTTATACATATATCCACTCCTTTAAAAATATTTTCGCATATAGACAATCACAGAGTATCAAGTAGAGTTCCTAGTAGGTCCTTATTAGTTATCTATTTTATTTATAGTAGTGTGTATATGTCAGTCTCAATTTCCCAATTTCTCCCTCTCTTCTTTATTATTATTACCTATTTATGTAATGATAGCTACCTAAAAAATAGGAGGCTGAGTCATAGGAGGGATAAATTAGGAGTATAGGATTAATAAATATACACTACTATACAGAAAATAAGGACTTCCTTGGTGGTCCTGACTAAGACTTTAGGCTCTCAGTGCATAGGGCCTGGGTGGTATCCCTGATCAGCGAACTAGATCCCACATGCACCAACTAAGAGTTTGAATGCTGCAACTAAAAAGATCCCGCATGCTGCAAGGAAGAAGATCCTGTGTGCTGCAATAAGACCTGGGCAGCCAAATAAATGAATACATTTTTTAAATGAAGACTTAAAAAAATAGAGAAGCAGCAAGGATTTACTGCATAGAACTATATTCAACATCTTGTAATAATATAAGGGAAAATAATCTGAAAAAAATGTATATCTGAACCACTTCGCTATACACCTAAAACTAATATGGTATTGTAAATCAGCTATACTTCAGCTTATAAGAAAAGAAAAAATGATAGGAGGCTGAAGATAAAGTTGGTTAAAAAGAAAAATTCTATTTCAGAGAATCGGAGGAAACTTCAGAAAGAATATTCAGGCATTGTTGATAGAGATGTAAATTGGTTCAAACACTTTGAAGTGTACTTTGTCACTCCGTACAAAAAAATGCCTTAAAAATGTGCATAACTTTTGAATTGGGAAAATAATCATGAACAAGAGCAAATTCTTTTTTTACTTGCAACACTCTTTATGATACTAAAAACATAAATAAATAAACAATAAAACCTGGAAATCACCTAAATTGAATATATCCATTATATAAACTCCATATATCGGGTTGTATAATGGAATGCTATTCATGCCATTCACATACTATTTACTTTAGGCAACTATTTCCGGTATAGCTGTTGTCCTAATAAAATTGTTTCAAGTTATTAGTTGGTTGGGACTTTTTCTCCCTAGTGCCTGCCTTTCCCAGGCTGCCCACAACTGACCTTTTGAGCCTGTTTCCTTCTGTTCCTCATTGATGTTCTGTTCCTGCCGCTCCTCAGTTTTGTTTTGTTTTTTCCTTTGGCTGAGCCACATGACATGTGGGATTTTAGTTCCCAGACCAGAAATCAAACCCTCGCCCCCTGCCTTGGAAGCTGCAAGTCTGAACCATTGGACTGGCAGGGACGCTCCACTTCTCAGTTCTTGAAAGCTAGCCTTGCCTGTGACTGAAGCCTCACCTGTGCTGGCTTCTCTCTGGCCAGAATGCCCTCATCTCTCTGCTTCATCTGATAACCTCCATGTACCTGGCAACACCTGCATCAAGAGAAAGCCTTCCTGACTCCCTGAGACACACTAGAGTTTTGTTCTCTGTGTCCCATAAGCACTTTTTCCTGGTTCTGTTTTAATGTTTGTACTCTTGTAATTTGTCTGTCTACACAGTTATCTCCCCAAACAGACTATGAGTGCCTAACAGTTAAGGCTGGATTTTATTTGTTTCTAAATTCCCAGTGCCTAGCATATTTCTTCACATTTAAAAAGTACTTAGTAAAGCTTATGATTTAAAGAACCACAGCTTGAAACAATATTGAATCATAATCTGTAACCAGAGATAGCTGGCTGCATTGAAGTTCCACCAAACTGTGTGTGTGAAAGTGTGTGTGTTTGTGAGTGTGTAAGATAGGTATGTGTCTTTGTATAAATAGTTTTGAGAAACCACTATATCAAATATGAAGCAAAGAAACATAAGCACAGGACTTCCCAGGCGGTCCAGTGGTTCCGACTCTGAATTCCCAGTGCAGGGGCCACGGGTTCTGTTCCTGGTTGGGAACCTAACGCCCTGCATGCTGCACGGCAGTACTTTAAAAAGAAAAAAAAAGAAACATGACCACATAATTCTGAGACTTTACAATTCTCAGAAAACAGCCAACAATTCTCAAAGGTGAATGCTTTGTTTCCTCTAAGAGATTATAACTTCTTACAGACTAATAGAAATTTACACAGAAATTCATGATCTTGTGACTTTCTTAGAGTCACAAAACTCCCCCAATACTATTATATGCATCATAAATACATATATATGTTAATAATATATTTTACAGATGCATTAATTAGCATTTCAAATCAAGTGTCTAAAAACACAGGGCCCCCAACCTTTCAAAGGTTTCCAATTAGCTCCTGTTCTCTGTTTCATAATGGAGACTCATTACCATCTTGCCAAAATGCATACATATTTGTGCAGGTCCAGAAAAATAGAAGTATGTTTTTTGGTGTGACAAACTTGGCTTTGAGTTCGGATTCTGTCTCTTATAATGTGTTACATTAAGCAAGTTCTTGCTCTAAACCTCGTCAGTTGTTTTTTTTGTGTGTGTATGTGTCTAGTTGGGGAAGGAGGTCTAATTGGGGTATAAAACACTTAATTATTGTGTCTGGGAACTAAGTGAGCATGAAACAACATTAGATATTATTTTTTCATTAATCTGAAGTTCCCGTTAGAATTACTCTTTCATTTGCAGGCTTTCATACCTATCACAGATTTGGTCTTCACAACTAGTACATGGGGTAGCAGGAGAGCATGACACTTATGTTACAGTTAAGGAAAACAAGGCCCAGAGAAGTCTCCTTCCATGACCCTAGTCACATGGCTTGTAAGCACTGTTTTCAGAACCCTTGTCAAATACTTTGTCAATTTTACTATTGTGGAACTTTACTGAAATTCCCAGGTGTTTTCTGATTCTGACTAAAAAGCGTTCTTTTCTTTCCTTTTCTAACTCGGGGGCTTGATTTCCCTCCACCTGCTTTTACTTGTTTGCTCAGATGAGCTGAAGACCATGACTAACATGAAATAAATGCTTCAATGCGTAACCAGACTAGGTCCCATAAAAAGCTGAATCAAGCTCCTAAAAAGTTATGGGTCTGCCACTAATGTGCCATTACTCTACCCATTCGGATGTTTCTCACGGGCCGCACGCCCGAGGATGAAGTACACGTGGTAGCACACTGTGCATAGTAAGTGGGTATGGCACATGAATGCTGAGGATCATTACCTGCAGCACAGCACCTGGTAAGAGCTTTGTGGTTAGCTCTCGGGCATTTTCTCCTCCTCTACTTCCATATATAAGTAGAAAAGAATCTAAGGACCCATCTTATTCATAAGAGAAAATAATTCTAATACAGTATAGTGGATATTCTAGCTGGGATTTGTAGTCTAAAACCCTAGTCCTTGCATTCCACAATATACCCTGTTGTTGTTGTTAAGTCCCTGAGTCATGTCTGACTCTCTGTGACCTCATGGACTATATAGCCCGCCAGGTTCCTCTGTCCATGGGATTTCCCAGACAAGAATACTAGAGTGGGTTGCCATTTCCTCCTCTAGGGCATCTTCCCTACACAGAGATCAAACCCACATCTCCTGCACTAGCGGGCTGATTCTTTATCACTGGGCCACCATGGAAGCCTAGCAAAGGTTAAAAAAGCCTTTCTCCAGCTTCTAGACAAATTTGAAAAGGGTAATAAATCTCTAAAGATAATTGGGCCCATTCCCAAATAAACATACTAAAACAATATTCGCTTTTCAAACCAATATGCATAAGTTCCAAAACAATCTTAAAACTAATTAACTAAAAAGACAGGAGTTTTCATTACACAAAACAAACCAAGAGAGTGAAATTCAGATATTCTAGCTTATATAGATCTTTTTTTTTTGTACTTTTATTTTTTTTATTTATTTTTAATTGAAGGATAATTGCTTTACTTATATATATCTTGATCCAAGTTTTATTTTCATATTAAATATAGACTGATAGCAAACTGACATTGAAGACTACATGTTAGAACTGACCTGCTTGTCTTCAATTTTATTTCCTATCTTTTCTCTACATAAATCTTTGTAGAGCTGAACCACTCATTAAATAAATCCCCATATTTATTTTGGCCTGCTAGCAAAAGTATTATTGGATTTCCCTAAACTTCTGTAACTGCCTCATCCTCTGATAATTTATTACCACTTACTGTCTGTAGCAATTGTATAATCCTTACGTATATATAATACTTATGTATAATGCTTATTGTACAGTATCTATATTTTATTTATATACTCTATTTCCCAGTAGCTATATCATCATCTTGAAGTCAAAGAGTATGTCATATGCTTGATTTTTTTCTCAAAACCCAGCACAAATACTACAAATAGACATGAAATAAAAATGATGATTTTTTATTATTTGAGGGAGTTGCCAGAAAGAGAGGGAAGAAAACAATAAAAATGAAATTGATTTTACAAAGGAACTTTTTTTAAAAGTGTTATTTTGGGGGCCGCCGGGGCGGGACGTAGCCGGGCCTCTGGGTCGGGACGCTCAGGGGCGGCTCAGATGAGGAGGGGTTCTGGCTCACGAAGGAGTGGACCTAGAAACCCTATTTCAACATTAGTTTCATGACCTCAGGAACTTTCAGTTGGTTTCTCTTTCAGGAAGCCGGAACTCTTCATTCCTGTCTCCAGGGCAGGCCTTCCTCTGAGACCGCACACCCTCCAGGCCCCTGCAGGACACGCTCAGCCACCATGGATGAACTTGAGGCAGGCATGGGAACTTGGGTCGCGGTCGCCGAGCAGAGGGCAGAAATGAAGAGCCTCCAGCAAGGAGAGTCTACAGGCTGGAGTAGCGTGAACTAAAGACCCCAGAGAGAGGCCTTCAGCCGCTGCCCCCCACCTGCCGGTAGACCTTCTTGAGGGAGACCCACCCACCACCTGCCCCACCCCGGTCAGTCGCGTGATCTTCGCCATCAACCACAGATTAACGACGTTCCAGAAGGATACTCCCTTAGCGTGCTCTCCAATCCAACCTGTCTCCACACACTCTTCTTTCTAAGCAAATTGTATTTCAATATGTCGGTTAAAAATCCTTACATGGGTTCCCAGTGCCTTCAGGATAAAGTCCGAGCTTAAGCATGAGAGTTCCAGAAAAACATCTATTTCTGCTTTATTGACTATGCCAAAGCCTTTGACTGTGTGGATCACAGTAAACTGTGGAAAATTCTGAAAGAGATGGGAATACCAGAACACCTGATCTGCCTCTTGAGAAACCTATATGCAGGTCAGGAAGCAACAGTTAGAACTGGACATGGAACAACAGACTGGTTCCAAATAGGAAAAGGAGTACTTCAAGGCTGTGTATTGTCACCCTGCTTATTTAACTTATATGCAGAGTACATCATGAGAAACACTGGACGGGAAGAAACACAAGCTGGAATCAAGATTTCCGGGAGAAATATCAATAACCTTAGATATGCAGATGTCACTACCCTTATGGCAGAAAGTGAAGAGGAACTAAAAAGCCTCTTGATGAAAGTGAAAGTGGGGCGTGAAAAAGTTGGCTTAAAGCTCCACATTCAGAAAACGAAGATCATGGCAACCAGTCCCACCACTTCATGGGAAATAGATGGGGAAACAATGGAAACAGTGTCAGACTATTTTTCTGGGCTCCAAAATCACTGCAGATGTTGACTGCAGCCATGAAATTAAAAGATGCTTACTCCTTGGAAGGAAAGTTATGACCAACCTAGATAGCATATTCAAAAGCAGAGACATTACTTTGCCAACAAAGGTTCGTCTAGTCAAGTCTATGGTTTTTCCTGTGGTCATGTATGGATGTGAGAGTTGGACTGTGAAGAAGGCTGAGTGCCAAAGAATTGATGCTTTTGAACTGTAGTGTTGGAGAAGACTCTTGAGAGTCCCTTGGACTGCAAGGAGATCCAACCAGTCCATTCTGAAGGAGATCAGCCCTGGGATTTCTTTGGAAGGAATGATGCTAAAGCTGAAACTCCGGTACTTTGGCCACCTCATGCAAAGAGTTGACTCATTGGAAAAGACCCTGATGCTGGGAGGGATTGCGGGCTGGAGGAGAAGGGGACAACAGAGAATGAGATGGCTGGATGGCATCATCGACTCAATGGACGTGGGTTTGGGTAAACTCCTGGAGTTAGTGATGGACAGGGAGGCGTGGCGTGCTCCGATTCATGGGGTCGCAAAGAGTCGGACACGACTGAGCGACTGATCTGATCTGATGGGCCCCATCTCCCTCTCTGAATTAGCATGTCCCCCATCCCAGGAACTTGCCTGCAAAGTCACACCTCTGTGTCCCTGTGTCTTTCCTGTCCCTCCTTTCATCTTGCTCAGCCCTTCGAAGACTGTTTCAGTCTTCAACACCCAGCACAGGTTGGATGTTCTCTGATCCTCCCAGGGCTTCCTTGTGGGCACCTCGCCTGTGCCGCTGTATGCTTTGTCTCCATCTGACACAGCTGACCTTGACTTATTTTCCTTCATCTCCACTGCACAGAAGCAGCATGACTGCACAAGCTCCTGTTGATGCTCTCTGTCCTCATTAAGACTATACTTAATAAGTGAATGATAGACTTATAAACCCATATATTATTTCAACTTCATTAATTAAAAAAATTCTTTTCAAGATTCCACATTGTATTTAGTTGCATTGAGCAGCTCCAGCTGCATGCAACGAATTCTGGTAAATTCTCTTTTCATGTTTATTCTGTTACAAATATTTTCTAATATAATTATATATAAATTATATAATTTATAAATAATTCCTTGTTACAGCTTCTTGGTCTTGTATGTGCTCAGTTGTGTCTGACTATTTGTGGCACCATGGACTGTGGCCCACCAGGCTCTTCTGTCCATGGGATTTCCTAGGGAAGAACACTGGAGTGGATTGCTATTTCCTCCTCCAGGGGATCTTCCCAACCCAGGGATCAAACCCGCATCTCCGCATATTCTGCATTGGCGGGCAAATTCTTTACCACTGTGACACCTGGGAAGCCCATGGCTTCTTAAATACACCCATCATTGAAAAGTGGACATTTAATTTCCAAATACATAGGGTTTTTAAAGTTAAAAAATATATAGTATGTTTCTCATTTTCAAGTCATTTTTGGTTTCATCAAAATAATATGGCGTGTAGAGAGGCAACTTTGGAAGAACACATTGGTTTTTAGTTGACAGCTTATTGATACCATACTACCTAAAGTTATTCCAGATATTTTTGACTCTCATATTTACAAATATATTTCAGTATTTCATAAATGTTATTAAGATTTAGAATAGTTATTAAGCTATCATCTTTTTTTGTAAACTGTTAATTAAAAAGGTAAAGGTAATATCTGTTCATGGTAAACAACATATAAACATTACAGGAGTATATAAAGTGAAAATTAAGAGTCCTCCATTCCCCATTATTCTAGTACCATGTCTCAGCAGCAGGCTATCAAAAACTATCTCTTATTGTCCTTCCTAAATTCTTAGCACACATATTTGCAAAGAGATAATAAGTGTAATTTGGGGATTGTGTTATACATCCTATTTCTTTTTCACTGTACAGTATAGCATGTTTCCATATGAGTACATACAAATCTACTTTTAAAAAATTTTAATACCTACAAATAACTTATGTAACAAATTTATAATAATTAAAAAATATGAGCCTATATTGATACAATCAAACTATGGATTCTTCACATTACTTATTAAATTGTAGTTTTTATTGAGATAATTGTAGATTCACTTCCAGTTATGAAATAATATGCCAAGATTCCTTGTACACGTTGTCCAATTACCTGTCACGGTAACATTTTATGAAGTTATAATTTCACAACAAAGATATTGACTTTGATACAATCTACCAATCATATTCAAATTTCCTCAGTATTATTTGTATTCATGTGTGCAGTTGAGCTATTTCAAATCCTGAAAGATGATGCTGTGAAAGTGCTGCACTCAATATACCAGCAAATTTGGAAAACTCAGCAGTGGTCACAGGACTGGAAAAGGTCAGTTTTCATTCCAATCCCAAAGAAAGGCAATGCCAAAGAATGCTCAAACTACCACACAATTGCACTCATCTCACATGCTAGTAAAGTGATGCTCAAAATTCTCCAAGCCAGGCTTCAGCAATACATGAACCATGAACTTCCAGATGTTCAAGCTGGTTTTAGAAAAGGCAGAGGAACCAGAGATCAAATTGCCAACATCCACTGGATCACCGAAAAAGCAAGAGAGTTCCAGAAAAACATCTATTTCTGCTTTATTGACTATGCCAAAGCCTTTGACTGTGTGGATCACAATAAATTGTGGAAAATTCTGAAAGAGATGGGAATACCAGAACACCTGACCTGCCTCTTGAGAAACCTGTATGCAGGTCAGGAAGCAACAGTTAGAACTGGACATGGAACAACAGACTGGTTCCAAATAGGAAAAGGAGTATTTCAAGGCTGTATATTGTCACCCTGCTTATTTAACTTATATGCAGAGTACATCATGAGAAACACTGGGCTGGAAGAAGCACAAGCTGGAATCAAGATTGCCAGGAGAAATATCAATAACCTCAGATATGCAGATGACACCACCCTTATGGCAGAAAGTGAATAGGAACTAAAAAGCCTCTTGATGAAAGTGAAAGTGGAGAGTGAAAAAGTTGGCTTAAAGCTCCACATTCAGAAAACTAAGATCATGGCATCTGGTCCCATCACTTCATGGGAAATAGATGGGGAAACAGTGGAAACAGTGTCAGACTTTATTTTTGGGGGCTCCGAAATCACTGCAGATGTTGACTGCAGCCATGAAATTAAAAGACGCTTACTCCTTGGAAGGAAAGTTATGACCAACCTAGATAGCATATTCAAAAGCAGAGACATTACTTTGCCAACAAAGGTCCATCTAGTCAAAGCTATGGTTTTTCCAGTAGTCATGTATGGATGTGAGAGTTGGACTGTGAAGAAAGCTGAGCGCCGAAGAATTGATGCTTTTGAACTGTGGTGTTGGAGAAGACTCTTGAGAGTCCCTTGGACTGCAAGGAGATCCAACCAGTCCATTCTAAAGGAGATTAGTCCTGGGTGTTCTTTGGAAGGAATGATGCTAAAGCTGAAACTCCAATACTTTGGCCACCTCATGCCAAGAGTTGACTCATTGGAAAAGACTCTGATGCTGGGAGGGATTGGGGGCAGGAGGAGAAGGGGACGACAGAGAATGAGATGGCTGGATGGCAACACTGACTCATTGGACATGGGTTTGGGTAAACTCCGGGAGTTAGTGATGGCAGGGAGGCCTGGCGTGCTGAGATTGATGGGGTCGCAAGAGTCGGACATGACTGAGCAACTGAACTGAACTGAACTGTGTGTTTGTGTGTGTGTGTGTGTGTGTGTGTGTGTATGCGTGTGTACAAAGGTAGGTATACATTAAGTTCTATACAACTTTATCATTTATGTGACTCATATATCCACCACCAAAGGTAATATATTAAAGAGTTTTAACACCACAAGGATCTTTCACATTGCCCTTTTATAGACACCTCTGTCTGTCCTTAACCCTGGTAAGCACTAATCTGTCCTTTCTATCTAAAAATGTTGTCATTTCAAAAATGTCATATTTAATATAAATGAAATCATGTATTAGTATGTCATCTTTTGAGATTAACTTTTTTGTTGAATTCCCAATTAAGCTGTTGCATCCACCAGTGAGTTTTTCACTCCTTTTTACTGCATAGCGGTATAACTTAGAATCTTAATACTATAAGAAGTGTGCTGTTATCAGATGCCACAGGATCTCCTATCACAACTTATTTTAAGAAATCACATCACAGTGGCTCTAACCATCAGGAATTATGTTATGAGGTTGATATAGGCCATGCCTGTTTTCAGGAGTGTAATGGTAACTTCATGAATATCGTCCTGGATGTGGCTCAGGACAGTCTTTCCAATAGAAAATATGTAATATTCAGAAAACATTTCATTTGTTATGTGCTTTATCATTTGGTCAACATGATTTAATTTGAACTTAAGAGACAGAAACAGTCACCTTGGGTTGGAGGAAACCCAGAAGACTTCTGATGTTCTTCTCTACTGGGATATCTTCCAGCTCAACCAGGGCAGACTGCCTGGTGCCTGAAGAGCTAAGGTGAAAACCAGCTATCTGAGGAGGGCACCCGGGCAAGCAGTCTTTCATGGACTCACCCTTGTGTTTGGAAAAACTTCCTCTTGAAGAACAGGGAGTATCTTAGTGTACTAAGATAATATCGCCCCTTCAGAGCAGTTAGCAAACTGTGAAGGAAAAGGAAGACTGAAGAAAACTACAAATTTAGGACACATTTTAACTTCACAATTGCTGAAACAGCTAACGTGTTTCAGAAAATGTAAAATAGTATGCTCTCAAATAGCACTGTTCTAAAAAAGGAAACTAGAAGAGAAAACAATTGTGCAAATTCATAAGAATTCTTGCATATCATAGAACTTGTTTCTTTAGCGATGTTAATTCTTGGTAAGGGAATGGGGGAATATAAGCATAGGAAATCAAGTTAGACGTAGATTTATAGGTGGGAAAACGTACATTTGACCTTCTATGTATTTTTAATCAATTAAAATGTGATATAAGAATCTGTAAAGAGAAGTAGAATATTCATGGGCAACTAGGAAAATCTGAATAGCAAATTTCATTGGTTTGCAGATGGCACATAAATGTGAGTTTGTAAAAATAGATCAGAAAGAACAGGAGAGAAATGGAGAGTAGTTTATGTCTGTGGCAAAGAAAATAACGTCTAGATCCCCAAACTAAACAATTATTTTCCTATTTCTGCAGAAAGTGCTTATATATTAGTTAGTTGTTAAGATAAATATCTCTATTTTTTTCAATTTAACACGCAAGCAAATTTCAGTTTGTGTCCTTGGAATAGATTCCTCACTTTTATGCCTCTTCTTTTTTTTTTTTTTTTACAGTGCAAAAAGGAATATGGAGAATAATAATGAGAGACCTGAATGAGGATGAAACACCCTTTATAGGTCAACTATTCAGGCCCTGTCAGCATCTCTAACTCAGCATGTCCATAGCCACTTCAGCTGCTTCTCCATGTTCTCACAGAGAAAATTGGAAACTCAGAGGTTATCTCTCTCCTTTCTCTCTTCGTCCAGTCATATCCACATCACTTATTAAATTCTCTTCATACCAGTTTCTTTTGTCCCAGTCCATTTCTCTTTCTTCATGGTTGCCACAATCTCATTTCAGGCTCTCACTGCTTTTTTTTTCCTCCTTCCTGTTTTAGTGCAGGAACTTCTTGACTGGCCTGTCCCACTCCAATCCTGTGATCTATCTTAGAATGACCTTTTTAAAGCAAATGTCTAACCAGGGGACACTTCTGCTTCCACCCCTTCAAAGTTTCTGTATCGTACTCAGGAAAAAATCTAAACTCTTGAGTTCAGCTCATGAAGCTCTTCACAGTCTACCCCCATCTACCATTCCTATACCTGCACACGTGTTCCACCATCTTGCCTTCAGACATCCTTGTCACTCAAATGTTCTTCCAGTCTCTAAAATGCAGCTTAAGATCCCTTTTCTAAGTCCTGCTACTCCTACTCCCATATCAGTCTCATTAAATTTATCTGTCTTACATCCTTATTTTACCTATCTTACTCATTCATTCATTCAACAAACGTCTGAGTGCCTACGTGTGCCAGGTATTATATCATCATAAGGTGATGATGATTTATGTGTCTCTCTTCCCCACTTGAATGCAAACTCTGTGGATTCTGGGTTCAATTTAAATACAGTGTCTAGTGGATGGATGGAGATATTTAAGGATAGCTGACAGTGTTTCTTATAAGCATCAAAAATTTTTTATATTAATCATTTTATGTAGAAAAATTTCTAAGATATATTCTAACCTCCCTGCATTCTAAAAAAAAAAATACAGAGACTGCTTGACTCTTCTAGATGACTCCTTATTGCTAGTCTTTGAAGTATTTGAGTTCTCCCTCTACATTTTTCTGTTCCTTCCTTGCTGATATGAAATCACCTGTCACTTAGTACTGTTGTCAATTTGCCGCCTGAGGCAGCTGCTCTTCTAACACCATTCTGATCTGTTACAAGTTCAGAAGCCACATTCTGAAAATTGCTATAACTGAAACAAGCAAATTGCTACAACAAAACACAGACAGATTCAGAACGAGGTCCTGAAGACTCTCTTCTGAGAACGGTCATGAATTCGAGGGTAGCAGTAGTACTCTTGCCTGGCAAATCCCGTGGACGGAGGAGCCTGGTGGGCTACAGTCCGTGGGGTCGCTAGGAGTCGGACACGACTGAGCGACTCCACTTTCCCTTTTCACTTTCATGCATTGGAGAAGGAAATGGCAACCCACTCCAGTGTTCTTGCCTGGAGAGTCCCTCGGACGGGGGAGCCTGGTGGGCTGTCGTCTATGGGGTTGCACAGAGTCGGACATGACTGAAGCGACTTAGCAACAGCAACAGATAGGGAAAAGGGCTTCCCTTGTGGCTCAGCTGGTAAAGAATCTGCCTGCAATGTGGGAGACCTGGGTTTAGTCCCTGGGTTGGGAAGATCCCCTGGAGAAGGGAAAGGCTACCCACTCCAGTGTTCTTGCCTGGAGAATCCCAGGGACGGCGGAGCCTGGTGGGCTGCAGTCCACGGGGGTCACTAGGAGTCGGACACGACTGAGCGACTTCGCTTTCACTTTTCACTTTCATGCATTGGAGAAGGAAATGGCAACCCACTACAGTGTTCTTGCCTGGAGAATCCCAGGGACAGGGGAGCCTGGTGGGCTGCCGTCTCTGGGGTCACACAGAGTCGGACACGACTGAAGTGATTTAGCAGCAGCAGTAGCAGCAGTCATGACAATTATTTTTGCCTACTAAGATTGCTTTCCTTCATGATTCTTTGAGCTTTAGATAGAAATGGTATTAATGTATGGTATTGTAAAAGATAAATCACAAGATCAACTTAATTAAAAAATCTGACACAGTCTGTGTATTCTTCAGTATATGAAAAGAGCATGAGCTTTGGAGACAGATAAATACAGGCCCAAATCTTTGTTCACTTTTTGGGTGACCTTTGGCTATCTCCCTTAATTTCACCTATAAGATCTGTAACCTGAAAAATAGAGATAAAATCACCCTTCTTACTGACTTGTTTGCAAATAGAGTAAGATAATAATTTAAATAGTCAACAGTGATGTGCATTTAAAATTTTGCTGAGAGTAACTCTCATGTTAAGTGGACTTACCACAGTAAAATAAAAGAATTTTAAAGAAAATAATTTAAGAGTAGTTGCCTATTTGACATTTTGTCTTGCAAAAATGAGCACCTGCAAATAAGATAGGGGTATACTTCAATAATAAGTAGAAAGTTGAAGTTTCAGCAAAATGATAGATCATTAAAATTTCACTGGGCAAATCCTATAAACCCTTTAAATGTATGCTATCAGTGCCTCTTACAAGCAATCTTGTGACCTTTGCTAGTTTAGGATTATAGCCTTACTCAGGCTCCTGTCAGGAGCTCTCTCTTCTACTCTGAGTGGCTCCTCTTCCCTCACAGACCACCAGGCCATTTTTGGAGAGGGTTTTGTTATTTGGACTCTAAAACTGTGCTGAGCATTCATATCTAATAACTCATTTAATTACACTATACAGGGTTTTTTTTATGTTATCTTAATTTTTAAGTGAGGTATAATTGACAAATAACATTATATTAGTTTGAGGTATACAATATGATTTCAATATTTGTATTATTGCAAAATGACCACCACAATAAGTCTAGGTACCATCCATCACCATGCATAGTTACAAAATTCCTTTTTCTTGTGATAACTTATAAGATTTACTCTTTTAGCAACTTTCAAATATGTAATACAGTACTATTAACTATAGTCACCATGGTATACATCACATCCCTATGATCTATTTATTTTAAAACCAGAAGTTTGCACCTTTTGACCTTCTTCATGCATTGTACCCTCCTTCCTACCCTCCAGATTGTACTGTTCTTACACACAGTTTACAGATAGAAAAACTGAGGCAGAAATTTAAGCCGAGTTGTTCAACATGATAGCCACTAGCTCATGTGGCATGTGAGCATTTAAAATGTAGCTTGTCTGAATTGAGATGTCAGGGTGAAGTACACATAAGATTTCAAACACAAATTAGCACAAATTAAAAGGATGTAAACTATCTCATTAATATTAGTTTACATCGATTGCATGATGAAATAACATTTTGCATATATTGGCATAAGTGAAATACGTTATTAAAGTTGATATCATTTGTTTCTCTTACTTTCTTTAACATGGCTATTAGAAAATTTTAAATTGCTTATGTGTCTCATATTATGTTTCTGTAGGACAACTCTGATTTAAGCAAATTACCCCAAATGACCCTGGTAGTGTCAGAGGCAGGGTGAGAAACAAGCGGTCTAGAGGACTTCCCTGGTGGTCCAGTGGGTGGACCACTGGGCGGTTAAGAAATCCACTTACGATGCAGGGGATGCAGGTTAGATCCCTGCTCCGGGAACTAGGATCCCACACACTGTGAGTAACTGAACCTGGCCTGCCCCAACTATTGAGCCTGCATGAAGCAACCAAGATCCTTTGGCTGCAACTAAGACCCAACACAGCCAAATAAATAAATATCAAAAGGAAAAGAAAGACCCAGGTGCTCTGGTCTGGTCTCAGAGCATGAGCTCTGCCCTACTGAATAAAGCACTTACTGAGTCTGGGCACTTAAAGTGAAAGTGAAGTTGCTCAGTCGTGTCTGACTCTTTGTGACCCCATGGACTATAGCCTACCGGGCTCCTCAGTCCATGGAAATTTTCCAGGCAAGAGTACCGGAGTGGAGTGCCATTTCCTTCTCCAGGGGATCTTCCCAACCCAGGGATTGAACCCAGGTCTCCGGCATTGCAGGCAGACACTTTACCGTCTGAGCCACCAAGGAAGTTTGGGCATGTAGTGGAAGCACAAATTTAGCAAATGCAGTTTCCTTCTATATTCATTAATAACATGTCCCTTTTCCTGCACCTCTGCTTTCTTCTAAACTACTTAATAGATATTATCCGATTTAATTTCTATAGAAAGCCTACTGCTGCTGCTGCTGCTAAGTCGCTTCAGTCGTGTCCGACTCTGTGTGACCCCATAGA
This sequence comes from Bos taurus, assembly GCF_002263795.3. NCBI lineage: Eukaryota > Metazoa > Chordata > Mammalia > Artiodactyla > Bovidae > Bos > Bos taurus. The sequence continues at coordinate 12,940,954 of NC_037333.1, forward strand.
TGGCAGCCCACCAGGCTCCCCGGTCCCGGGGATTCTCCAGGCAAGAACACTGGAGTGGGTTGCCATTTCCTTCTCCAATGCGTGAAAGTGAAGTCACTCAGTCGTGTCCGACTCTCAGTGACCCCATGGACTGCAGCCTACCAGGCTCCTTTGTCCATGGGATTTTCCAGACAAGAGTACCGGACTGGGGTGCCATAGTTGTCTGCTATTATTATCCCCATACAGACAAGGATATTGCAGTCTTGAGAGGTTAAGTCCCTTGGCCAAGATCACAAAAGCAGTGAGGAGTTAAATTATCTCAGAATACATTTATTAGCAAGGATCATAACATTCAGTGCATCTAAATTGCTTGAGACAACTCTACTGGGCATGCTCTGTGGAACCAGTTCAGTTCAGTTCAGTTGCTCAGTTGTGTCCAGCTCTTTGTGATGCCATGGACTTCAGCACAGCAGGCCTCCCTGTCCATCACCAACTCCCCAAGCCTACCCAAACTCATGTCCATTGAGTCGGTGATGCCATCCAACCATCTCATCCTCTGTCGTTCCCTTCTCCTCCCGCCTTCAATCTTTCCCAGCATCAGGGTCTTTTCCAATGAGTCAGTTCTTCGCATGAGGTGGCCAAAGTATTGGAGTTTCAGTTTCAACATCAGTCCTTCCAATGAATAGTCACGACTGATTTCCTTTAGGATGGATTGGTTGAATCTCCCTGCAGTCCAAAGGACTCTCAAGAGTCTTCTCCAACACCACAGTTCAAAAGCATCAATTCTTTGGCACTCAGCTTTCTTTATAATACAACTCTCACATCCATACATGACTACTAGAAAAACCAAAGCTTTGACTACACGGACATTTATTGGTAAAGTAATATCTCTGCTCTTTAATCCTCTGGAGAAGATGGCAACCCACTCCAGTACTCTTGCCTGGAAAAATCCCATGGACGGAGGAGCCTGGTAGGCTATAGTCCATGGAGTCGCAAAGAGTCGGACACGACTGAACACCTTCACTTCACTTCACTTTAGGTTGGTCATAGCTTTTCTTCCAAGGAGCAAGTGTCTTTTAATTTCATGGCTGCAGTCACCATCTGCAGTGATTTTGGAGCCCCAAAAGATAAAGTCTCTCACCGTTTCCACCGTTTCCTCATCGATTTCCCATGAAGTGATGGGACTGGATGCCATGATCTTAGTTTTTTGAATGTTGTTTTAAGCCAACTTTCTCACTCTCCTCTTTCACTTTCATCAAGAGGCTCTTTAGTTCCTCTTCACTTTCTGCCATGAGGGTGGTGTCATCTGCATATTTGAGGTTATTGATATTTCCCCCAGCAATGTTGATTCCAGCTTGTGCTTCATCCAGCCCAGCGTTTCTCATGATGTACTCTGCATAGAAGTTAAATAAGCAGGGTGACAATATACAGCCTTGATGTACTCCTTTTCCTATTTGGAACCAGTCTGTTGTTCCATGTGTAGTTCTAGCTGTTGCTTCTTGACCTGCATCTAAGTTGTTTGAGACAACTGTACAGGGCATGCTCTGTGGAACGAGTACTTCTAGGTATTTTTTAAGACAATCTGCAGTCAGGAGGTTGAAATCAAGTTTCAGATCCCCGTAGTCACATAGAGACAACCTCAGAAAAATATCAATGCTGTCATATTTCTTCTGTCATAAGTTATACATCATTTCCAATATGAATTAATGCTAACCAATATATTTTAAATTTGTAATGCAATCAGTCAAAATATTTCCAATTGTATACAAGTTACTTTGTAGTACCTTGTATGCCAGATAGCTGCTGCTGCTGCTGCTGCTAAATCGCTTCAGTTCTGTCTGACTCTGTGCGACCCCATAGACGGCAGCCCATCAAGCTCCTCCATCCCTAGGATTCTCCAGGAAAGAATACTGGAGTGGGTTGCCATTTCCTTCCCCAATGAAAGTGAAAAGATTTCTAGTACTTGTCATTGTACAGTCAGCTTAACACATTATTTTTTATAGGATATTTTGGAACTTTTCAGCTTTCAAAATTGAAATTAAAGAACAAATAAAAAAAAAAAGAACAAATGAATTTAAGATGCCCTTATTACAAATCTTTGAGATAATTCAGAGGGGGGATCATATCAATAATCATTTAACAATTACTAATTGTGTTTTAATTTTCAAAAAATTAATTTTGTGTCTAGTAGTGAAAAAACAACAAGAAAATACCTTGCTTCAACAGAGCTTATGTTCTAGCCAGGGGAATGGTAGGGGCAATAGATATTACAAATGAATATGTAATATGAATATGAATATTCAGGTGGTTAAAGGGCCTATGGAGAAACCAAAGAAGAATAAAGACACAGAGAATGACACAGAGAGTGGTGGATGGAAATGGGGCTATTTTTAATAGGAGAATCTGGGAAGTTCTTTTTGATGTGCTGACATTTACACAGGGACCTAAATGAAGTGATGAAGCAAGACTTTGCAGTTATTTTGGGGAAGAGAATTCCAGGCAGAGGGGAAGGCAGGTGCAAAGGACCTAAGGAAGGAGCAAAAGGCTAATGTGACCAAAATGGACTGAACACGGGTAGGCGATGAGGTCAGAGAGACGTGAGGTGGGGCAGAGGCAGAGGGCTGGATAGGCCTCAGTAGGGACTGCTAACTTCATTTTGATTGGCACTGAAAGTCATTGGAGGTTTTAGAGTGGAAGAGTGAGAAATTCTGCGTCATGCTCTCACTGCTTTATGGAGAATAGATTGTATGCAGCAAGAATGAAAGTAGGGGCAGGGGCAGTTAAGAGCTTCCTACAAATGCCCAGTTCTGGAAGTTTGGCACATTAGACTGGGATGGTACCAGTGCAGGTGATAAGAAAGGTCAGATTTGGGTTATTTTTGGAGCGAAGGCTGACAAAACCTGATTGGATATGAGATATGGGGAAAAGCTGCATTCAGGCAGCTAAACCGGCCTGAATGCATAGGACTTTGTCTTCATTCATTCATTCATTTGCTCATCCTTTCGTAGCGTCTGAACTCTGCCACTTGTCACCTGCGCCCAAGCCAAAACTCATGTTCATACAAAGTAATCCCTCCTCCTCCCGGATTGTTTTTTGAGTGATGTTGCTGTTGTTTTTATAAAGATAATTTTTCCCTTTAAAAAACAAGCTACATCTATAAAAAGATATTTTTTAAAGAAATAGAGGGAAAATTATCCTAGTTACATCTCCCTAAATCTACTACTAATGTTTTGTATATTTGTTTCCTAGTACTTTGCAAGATGCAAGCATATTTTTACATAATGACATTATTGGGCATAATCTATCATCTTATTGCACATTTAGCTTTGCCTTTTGTCTACAGAGTACTCAAAAGTAGCATTTATAATGGTTACTATTTCAATCACTATTCTCCTTGTGGCTCCTTCCAATTCTTCATTATTTATTATAAGCAGCCCTGAAGGAATGTTTCTAATTTTGGATTATAATTTTACACCAAATTTTCAGATTTGGATTGCTGGGTCAAAAATAATGAATAATTTGCCTAATAACATTCATTTAAAATATATCTATTAAATATCTGTATAAATAAGACCAAAATTAAACTGAACTTGGTGAACATAAACATTTTTTGGAGGCCTAACATCTAAGTTTTCAGTAAAAAATCCCAGAAGAATAATCTTTTTCAAATTTTTTGGTTAATAGGTGAAAAGGCAGTTTTAAACTTCTAGAACGATGGCTTTACCATTTATTTCAAAAGTAACACACTTAAAATGTTTTAGAAATATTGAAAAATAGAAGTAGGAAAAACACTGTACTCATATTACACCCTCAAAGTCACTGATAGAATATTAGTGGACTTCCTTCCAGTCTATTTTTTAATGCTCAGATTATTTTTATTTTTTAAAAACTTATTGAAAAATAATAATATTTTTCCTGGAGAAGGAAATGGCAAGTCATTCCAGTATTCTTGCCTGAGAAATACCGTAGGCAGAGGATCCTGGTGGGCTACAGTCTATGGGATCGCAAAGAGTCGGAAATGACTGAGCGACTGTACATGCTGCAGTGTCATGTCCTGGAATGGAATACAGTCACAGCTTCAGGTTTCCAAGAGACAAAATCATATTGGCTTAATTGAAGAACGTATCCCAGAGAAAGCACAGCGTATCAGTTCACAGAATTTAAGAAGGTAGAGGTTGCTAATCCCAATGCCCTGAGAACACTGGTATTTCAGACTTCGTGGCTGGTTCTTTGGAAGGCTGAATTGCTTAATATTTTGATTGTATCTGATGAGTCAGAAATCCAAAACCACATCCATGTTACATAAACATTAAATCCAGAGCAGCCAAAAAAAAAAAAAAAGACCATTTGTTTTCCTGCTATAAATACAATTTCACATTCCAGTTTATTCATTTAGCATCTTTCCACACAGTTTTCATGCTGCTGCTGCTAAGTCAATTCAGTCGTGTCCGACTATGTGCGACCCCATAGACAGCAGCCCACCAGGCTCCTCTGTCCCTGGGATTCTCCAGGCAAGAATACTGCAGTGGGTTGCCATTTCCTTCTCCAATGCATGCATGCATGCTAAGTCACTCAGTCGTGTCCGACTCTGTGTGACCCCATAAACGGCAGCCCACCAGGCTCCCCCGTCCCTGGGATTCTCCAGGCAAGAACACTGGAGTGGGTTGCCATTTCCTTCTCCAATGCATGAAAGTGAAAAATAAAGTGAAGTCGCTCAGTCGTGTCCAACTCTTAGCGACCCCATGGAATGCAGCCCACCAGGCTCCTCTGTCATTGGAATTTTCCAGGCAAGAGTACTGGAGTGGGTTGCCATTGCCTTCTCCTTCCTTCTCCACATAGTTTTCATAAACATACTTAAATAAAAAACTTTTCTTTCTTTTTTTTTTTTTTAGCCACAGGGTTTTTGGGATATTAATCTCCTGACCAGAGATTGAATTTGGGGCCCCAGCAGTGAAAGTTTTGAGTCCTAGCCATTGGACCTCCAGGGAATTCCCATCCCAACTGACTTTTTAAATGACTGTCAGTTGGAATGAAATGGAATGGAATTTACGTGGATGTTAATACGATCTGTCTTTGACTATTGCTAACCCACCCATCAGAATTTAAGCAGGTTAATCCATCAAGCTCAGTGATTGTTTCAGCCATTCCTTCCTCAGCAAGCTATTAGCGTCTACTGAACAGTTTTCCAAAAAAAGAAGGCTTATAGAAGTTTCCATGCTAGACTCTCTACAGTTTCCCTAACTATCCACCTATTATATTTAGTGTCTTTAATTCTATCTTGGTGCTACATCTGTTCTTATGTAGCCTTTCCAATTCATATGTTGTTTTCCACTTTTAAATATATTGGTAAGTCACATATACACATTTTAAAGTTACATATAATCTTCACCTTCTTTATTAAAAAAGCAATGTTCACTAAAGAATATTATAAAATATACAAGGGGGAAAAAAAGGAATTCAAGAGCTGTAATCCAAGCAACAATGCTAATTCCTGGCATACACTGTTCTACATCTTTTTTTCTTTTTGGCCACGCTATGCAGCATGTGGGTTGTCTGACCAGGGATCAAACCAATGCTCCTTCCAGTGGAAGCACAGATTCTTAATCACTGGACCACCAGGCAAGTCCCCTCCCCCTGCCTTTTTTTTTTAATGTATGTATATATGCCCCTTGCAGTTCACCTGCAACCATGTTATTGGTCATCAACAATTGAGAATAACCTAACTTTTCATCTTGAAGGGAAAAAAAAAGCTGCCTCCTTGAATGGAAGTTTCATATTGTTGTAAAGTTTTTCTCAAAGGGATGCAGGAAGCCTCACCTGTTCAGTTCAGGGCAGGGAAAAGACAAAGTGAGAGAAGGCTGATGTCAAAGAAAATGGAAAGAATAAGTCAAGGTCGAAGCGGAAGGACAGGCTTCAGAGGCACTGGGTCCTCAGCTGCTGTCGCTTCTCATCTTGCATTTGGCCTCCTGCCGGACACCAGCGCCTGCCCTCCACCCCCCACCCTCCTCCTCTGTCCTGCCCTTGAGAAGACACCCACTAAGAGGTGAGCCTACACTCCCACTCCTGTGCTAGCCGCACGGTGCAAATCCCCATGAGATTCAGGCTGGTACTGAGTTATCCCTTAAGCTCCTAATGATCAGCCTTGTTTTAGGGAACTTCCTTGTGTTTGGGAGACATTCTCACTTCAATAAAAGATCAAAGAAATCTCTTGCCACAGGAATACGCAATTTAAATAGTTTACTCACGTTCAATGTTCCATGAAATAATGAAACTGTATAGAAACTGTATGCTTCATATTTATATTCTACTTTATAAAACATTATCATGTGTGCTGGTAAAACATGGGTTTTGGATGTAATTTAAAATTGAAATCTTACTCCTGACTTTCCTACTTACTAATTGTGGGAACTTCATTAAGCAATTTAATTCTCTAAACTTCAATTTCTTTAGATGAAATGAAGCTAATAGTTCCCAACTGCAAATGTAAGTCTTAAATGAAATGATATATTTTAAATGACTAATAGAGTGCCAGCAGATAGTTTTTTTAATTCTTTATTTCTTATCACAACTATAATCGTGTCTCATGTGTATTTGTTGCAACTGAATTAAATAGATTAGCATATATAAACATGCGTTTAAATCCTTTGTCAGCATAGGCATCTGAGAATGTTTGCAAAGGAGACAGAAATTGCCTTGGTCCTTCAGTGTCGCAAAATGGTGCTTAGCACCGTCACTTACATGTAAGTACCCCAGGTTA